>NC_135504.1:92251960-92851960 GCF_052857255.1 Amblyomma americanum | reverse complement strand
TATTTACCAATTACTGGTGCGAATATCGCTTTCGTTTTTCGAGACAAGGTAGCTGAATGGCTAAAAATTTTAAAACAATAAAAAACAAAAAATGAAAAAAAAATCGTTTTTTCACCCTCATCTCCCCTTAAATCTTGGATTCGTGGGAGCCATCAACTCTTCTTGTTATCGCCCTGGGAAAACTTTGTGGAACTGCAGCAGATTGGAAACTGTCATTGACCTCAGTGCCCAACATGATAGTTTTCACGCACGCTTTCCTAGATTAGTTCAGCGACAAGTGCTGAACTTGTTGCAGTGGCAGCGGGCAGTTGTGTGCAAGTGCATGGAGAGTGCCTTGTCCACTATTTTCTGGTGAAGTTCAAGCTCATTTCTGGTTGCTGAGTCACTCACTGACCCTCAGCACATTGAGTACCCTCTTCAAGGCATTGCTGACTCAAATTTGGCTACTACCATTGCAGTCCAATGCTCAGCCACAGTCGCAGCATACATGGAAATTGCTACTCAAAATGACCAGAAATCAAACCATTCGTCCATTCCACTTGCCTGCACAGAGAGTTTAGGTGGCAAGCTATCAATGCCCAGACCATTAGTGTGGCATCGCACCACAGAGTGCACAAACCCCTGGGCATGAATAGACAACCGATCGGCCACAGTGCATTAGGATGCTCAGTTACTGATATTGTTATGTGAGCCTTAATCACTGCCGAACGCCTTGCCCAGCCTCCACCTGGCCTTTCCTCAGCTTTAAGCCATTGCCCACGCCGCCACTTAAGAACTGGTGAAACCCATCAATAGACAAAAAATGTAATAACAGAAATAATATTAATTTATTTGCACCAAATGAATATACAGAATATAGGAGGAGAATAGGAAAAGCATCAAACGACAACATTTCAACTTTCAGTGAATGATTGTCCCCAGTCATTTTGCTAAGACTTGCAACTACACATCGGAAGCGAGCAAGGGAGGAGGGTGGATAAAAAGTAACCAGATTGTGTTGCTTACTGGTGGCTTTGTGCTGAAATGCACAAATAAATAATACTAGGTCCATTCACAGTTTGCTTGCCTCTAGTTCACGCCTGTGCTCCATCCAAGTGCGAGGTCCCTGCATTGGTAACCCAACAACGGGGGTACTCTCAGAGTGCCTCAGAGCCTCGGTGCTGTGGATGCCAGCTGTGGTGCTTATACAGAGGGTCTGTCTCACCTTGCCTCAACAGTGTCCTTGTCTGGTGTGGCTTCTGTAGGAGAATTGGAAAACAGTGCGCTGCCCTGCAGCTCAGCTCAGATTAGTCAGAATTTTTAATATGTTTATTTTTTTGTAGCCCTCAGGTTTTCATCTGGCTCATGATGAAACATTGTAGTGAAATATGCAGTACAAGATTAGAAAATGAAGCTTTTTGATGTATGGTCACCGAAAACCGTGAGTGCATCGTGCTTCTCGTGGTCCTAGGGCTTCGCAAATTCGGCAGGTTTCCAATGACAGTGCGTCACTGTCTTATATCCGTGAAGAGGAGAGATCAGAAATTCATTTGGTTGCTATCTCGCAAATCTCTGACAAAAAGCAATATACGAGGCAGTAAACGAAGTAAACAAGCAAATAAGCTTTAAAGGTGCACTAAAGAGGAATTTGGACTTGTCTTTGTACCGCGGGAACTCTATCTACATGTTCTGGGGCATTCTTAGAAATTGCGAATTATTGTCCTGTGTGGCCGATTGCCCTAATTAAATCAGATTTAATGCCCTGGCTCCAGCCTTTTTTTTTTTGAGCTCCGTGGTAGGCAGGAGGAGTCAACCAACGCGTCAGCCAGTCCCGTGGTGGCTTGCCGCTCTGCCATCGGTGGAGTGATATGTAAATCAAAGAGTCGACGTGCATTTTTATTTCCGTGGGTCTAATTTGCGGCAATATTGTCTGTTACTGAAACTGTTTATTCACAGAAACCTAAAAAAACTAAATAAAAGCAAAAGCGAAGCCACCACTGGACTGGCTGAAAAGCACTCCATGCATTGGTTGACTCCGCCTACTTACCGTGTTGAGTTAAAAAAATGGCAGGAGCCGGGACATTTAAGCCAATTTAACTAGGGCAATCAGCCGCACAGGACAATAATTCGAAGTTTTTAAGAATGCCCAGAACGTGTAGAGTTCCTGCGGTAAAAAGACAAGTTCAGATTCCTCTTTAGTGCACCTTTAAAGGGGCCCCGAAACGCATAATCAGTGCATTCTTTTGCCTCTTGGTTGCATAGAATGAGTTATAGTGATGCTATTAGCATCGGTCGTCCTGCCTATACTCCTGTTTTTAATATTTTAATTAGCTCGTAAAAACAAATTTATGGCACTGACAGTGTCACCATACAGTGGCGGTTTTTAGCAGTGCATTTTACATCACTTGGTGGGAGCTTGATGATTGGACAAAGAGTAAATATACTGCAAATTTTGTTAATAACTACAGATATGTTTTGTCAAGTTTTTTTTTATATTACATCAACAAAACCAACTTGTTTGCCTTAGATAAAAGCACTCTAAAGCAAGTAAAACAAATATGCACCACCAGAGGCTCTGGCTACTTTTTGCATTGATGGACTTTGCAACTCTGTAAACATCCTACGACGTAGCACACACTTATGGCTACTCTCTATTTATCTGAAAGCAGCCTTGTGGATTTGATTCGATCAAGCCTTCGCACGCTATAAGCGTTCGTTTCGGTCCGAAGGAAAGATGCAAAAAAAAAAGCCGTTCGTTTCATTTTAGCCGTGTGCATCGTCAGCTTGTGGAGGATCACCGGGCTGCAGCGCGAGATGGCACCACGTTCCCGTCAATAGCGCGCACTCCTTGCTTGCCGTGACCAAACAGCGCACTAGGACCGACCGGCCATCGGCCATGGTAGGTGGTGAGCACTAGCGGTAGCGGTACGCGCTATGCTAAATGTGCCTGTCATCTTGCGCAGGCCGTCACACCGTCGCAGTATCTAGTGCTCGAGCTTGGATCCAGTTCGGATCGCGTTCGGATCCATAAGTAAGGGAACGTCACTGATCAGTGTTCCCATCTGTGCCGTCCTTGTGACGATGAAGCATCGCTGGGTCAGCTGGGCGTTCACATGGTTGTTGTAACCATGCAAATGCCGCTGCCAGTCTTGGCAAGAACGAGTTAAAGAGAACAGGCAACCATGGAGTTTAAACTTCCGCGATGTGCTCAGATAGGCTGTTTTGATTGGTCCCTCCAAGTGTCGTCATTGGGAGAGTGAAAATGGGAAGCTACGCGAAAATCGAGCCGAGGGCAGCATTTGTTTGCTTGTATTTTCAAATCTCTTCATTGAATAACTCCCGATCCTATGCATCGATTCTTGTAATTCTTTTTGAGTCAGCATCTGCATGACATAAAGACTCCACCTTAAGTGTAACTGTCATCCGTTCAAGCAGTGTTTCACAGCCTTTTTAAGGTTGGTTTTCCCAGCTTTTAATTCTTTGCGACTGCTGTCACTTTTCCTTTCAGCATTTTTACTGTTTTTGTGCATGAATCCTTAGATGTTGAGAAGTGCAACAAAGCTCCTGATTTTTCTAGGTACGCTTGCAACAGTTTTTAAAAAAAAGTTAATTTTGTAAAAAACATATTCGTGTAAATATGCATGCTTCTTTTTTCGTGAGTACTGGGAGTCCAGGGCTTTGTTAACATGCTGGCATAAACAACTTGTGAACTTTGTTCTTAAATATTTGACACCCTGGGATGATTTTAGGAAGGTGTTAACTGTAATTACTAAATAACTGAGCCGCCGCAGTGGCTGAGTGGTTATGGCGCTCGACTGCTGGCCCGAAAGACGCGGGTTAGATCCCAGCCGCGGGGGTCGAATTTCGATGGAGGCGAAATTCTAGAGGCCCGTGTACTGTGCGATGTCAGTGCACGTTAAAGAACCCCAGGTGGTCGAAATTTCCGGAGTCCTTCACTACGGCGTCCCTCATAGCCTGAGTCGCTTTGGGACGTTAAACCCCCATAAACCATAAATAACTGAGTCAGCTAACTTAAAATTAAATGCAGTTCTGAAATCAGCTTAAAAAGTTACATATCTATTGCAAATTGGTTACATTTCACGCTTAAATTACGAAAATAGTTTAAATTTTAACTGCTGTTGCCCCTCTGAGACAATGTCCTTTTCATTCCATTGAGTTAAAGGAATGAGGCCAACACTCTACAGTTTTGCTCTTTTTGTTGACAGATAGAATGACTCCTTGTGGCTATGTTTCTCTTTGTTCACCAGTAAAATAGGCATTTAATTAATAGAAAATTCACTGAAAAATTTTTTTCGTCCACTTCGTTCAACCTCGCACACTGAAATGATAGGTTCTCACTAGTTGTAAGCTAAAAAAGTGCAGCAGCAGTGCTGTGAGCGCACGGAAGCTGTTCAGGCAATCCAGGAGCAGTCATGATGCTAGTGCATGACAGCTTCTACCAAAATGAATACGCCATTGTAGGCCTCTAGCAGCCACTGAGCTCATTCTACATGTGCACCATACATCACCAGTACAACTTTCCAGATAATTTATGCAACTGTTATGGTCCTTTTTGAACCTGCCATGGAGCTGTTGGACGCGAAAAATAGCAACGAGTTCGAAGGTGCCAGCTGTATGCTACAATACGAAAGCATTGTGAGCAGGTACCACGAGAATGCGTTTGAGATGTTCAGACTCTCTGGAGAGACATTTAGCTGGTTCGGGAGTAAATAAGGGTTTTGGCATTCTATCTAAGCGCAATGCTACGGTGTTAGCAAACATCTAACAAACCTCTGCCATTAAGAATTGTGCTCTTGTGTAGATGTCCACACACTTGTCCAGAGTGCTCGAGTAGCACACTCTGTTGTGTGTTTATGGCAGTTGTCGTTGCCTGGCGGTGTGTATATAGCTTTTAAATACATGAGAAGTTAAACACAATCCATGGAAATGTGCATGCGCAATAAGATCTTCTCTTGAGCCCTGGGCCACTTGTAAATGACGTCAGTAAACTCCCTGGTGTGTCGTTCGTGCGCTGTGCATGCTTGCTTGAGTTGGGTCGTTCACTTATGAGAATTCCTTTTTGGCCCTCAGTTCAAGCCTGTTTCCAGGAAATCCCTTGTCTGCCAGCACACCTCCTGGCTGTGTACGGTCTAGAAATCCCGAGTGGATTTCTGCTGGACTGTATGGATATCTGAAGCTCAACCCCAATAGGCATATGACACAAATGTAATTCTACCATTAGGTAAAATTACAACCAAAGAGTTCAAGGTTTAACTACCTTTTGTAGTGTGAAAATAATCATGCCTTTGTTCCACTGTAGACGGCTCTTCAAATCTGACTTCAGTGCAGTCAATAATAAGCCAGCAACCAGGGTAGTGTCACTTAAAAAGCAAGGAGGCACTGATACTTGGACAGTTTTTCTTTACAGGTTGGGAACAAAGTTCCGCAAAGGAGCCAGTGTGTTGCTAAAAACAAAAATTCTGCCATTAGTTGGATGGTGCAGGCCAAAAAGGACTGCAATACTAGCGAATGAAATCCCAAGCCTTAACCTCGTCAAGAAAATAGCCAACTTTTGTGCCATGGGCATGTCTACTTGTGTTGAGTGCTAACCTGCACTTCCTGAAGTGGCTGTGCACAATCGTGGCACCACTTTCGAACTTAGTGGAACTGGAACAGCGAGTGCAGCCAAATCAAACCATGTCTAGGTGCAACCACTGTGAATCACTGTGAATCAGAGTGTCTTCTGCAGTGCTAGCAGCTTCCATAAGGAATTGCTTCCACAAATCATGAGACATTGGTCTACAATATTGTTTACAACATATTGTAGCGGATGGAATGGCTTTAATACAGGTGAAAGCTCGGTGGATGAAAGCTGGTCGCCGACGGCCCAGAGCCCAGATCAGACTGTGCGCGCCTCTCTCCTCTTCCTCGAACTCCGTGGCGTAACAATATGTAGAGGTTGTAATCAAAGATATGTTGCCTATAATTGTACAATCAGTGCACCAGTCTTTGCAGTCAAGAAAGTGTTGAAACTGAAACAGTAATTAAAAAGTGCATAAGGCAAAGATCCACCTGTTGCCAAAAGTTTCAAGCTCAGAGGTTTGCTTCTGGACCATGTCATGTGGCTCAGCTTCCATCCCAGGCATTCCAACTAAATCTCCTGAACTCGAGTAACTCTTTTTCTCAGTCCTTTTAAAGTTGGGGCTTTCTACATATTCTACAAAAGCCTGATACGCGGCTTAAAACAAGCCCCTTGGGCTCTTTACTTCTAACTAAGGCTGTACATGGTAGAAGGCACATACTCCGAATGTTATAACATTGAAGAATAGAATTTAAACAAGGATCACAAAAGCGTTAAAGTATTTTATGTGCAGTTTCAGACTCAACAAAAAGAAATACTGTAAGCTGGCTGACCGAGCTTTATTGGCACTGCCAATAATGGCGTCGAAAATCAAACCCACGAACGAGCGCTGATGATGATCATTCACAAATGAGGATGAAGTTCACGGGAAGCTAAGGGTGATGATGGATAATCACAGATGTGAAGTTCACAAAAAGTGCTCACAATACATTTATTTTAATGCAACCAGAGCTGGACTATGCATATGGTGCAGTCAGACACTGAAAGCTACATTCCTTTTATCATGCAGCTATATTAGGCTTAGCTCCTGACACCAAGTAAAGCTTTCACTAGTGGTCACAACACTCTGAGTGCAGCTTGTACACTAGTTTCATCAGTGTAAAGGCATACAGTTTCCAGTGGCCACTACACTTAAACAGTGCAACTCAAACAGTATTTCTGTTTACTTTTTCCTGAGAAAAGTGGACCCTTTCTGTGCACAATATTTTGCAATAATGAGAACTTTATCCCTTGCTCAGTAACAAGACAAAAAAAATGCTTGTCACAGTTCCACCCAAAATAGCATTTCACTGAGAGGAACTTGTCAGCAAACAAACTAATCTTTTTAAAACAGGTTTGGCAAATCAGCGACATAGCGTCTTTTACCAGCAGACAGAGCAACTGACACTCTACTTACCTGAATCAAGAAAAGAAACATATTTTGAGAGCTTTGCGCATATGAGGTCATATGCAAATGTCGTTTGTAGCCTTTACATGCAAGTGACACATTCGTTAACATACACCTGCTACCTGCAAGCTCAGAAATACTGAGCACTCGGCAATAATGGCCCTGCGTGCACTTCAGAGCACAATTGTTCGACCGTTTTTTTTTTGGGTTTAGTCAGAACTATGCAGCAGCTGGCCTTTTACCAATGCATGCTGAAGCCTTGTCAGTCCTGTCAGAATGTACCCTGGTTTAAGCAAAAAAAGCATGTTTTTCATCCTCAGCCACAGTGTCAAGCTTAACAACTCTTTCCAAAAGCTGGCATTTCTCTTTGTCAGTCCTTGACACATTGATCAGCTGTCTGCAGGCAGCTTTTACTTTAGGTGACAGATCTAAGGTGTTTGCTACCTTTGTCACCAGAAACTTCATTGCAAATTCTTCGATTTGACCAGGCACAACATTTGCATCACTTGTCAGTTTTAGAACAAGAACAGAAAACTGGGCAAGTTGCGCAGTTTTAGAAGCTGGTCATTTCCAGGTTCAAAAATGAAAGCACAATGTGCTCAGAGAGGGCCATATTCGAAAACATTTGCTGCTGTGATTCAAACGTTGTCTATCCTTTGCATTCCCATACCACTTGGGCTGTGTCTGTCATTGCCTCTGTGTATAAGGAGATGCGAGCTTGTCAAGCCACCCATGAGGCAGGTTTACTTTTCACCCCTTCATGTGCTTGAGCGTATGAGGCATATGTGCTAACAAAACCCACGTGTCGACCGCCAAAAACCAAACTCTTGGGCAGCAGAGCACTTGGGTTTATGAGCACCTCCTAGACAACAATGATGTCCTGAATCCTTGTGGTGCAGGCAGATCATGTTATCCTTTATTTGTATCGGGGCAAAACAGCAAAAGGTATTTTACAGTATTTCATAAACAATCCACACTGTCAACAAGGGCTCCAATTCAAAGAGCCATGGGCAGTTTACTTCTGATGACAATGAAGTTGCGCCATACAATTAGACTAGAAACAGTGTTTTTTTTCAGAAAGAAATAAATGGCGAAAAACATCCCCCACTTTTTCTTGGAAATAAGCATAAACACCACAAAATGTAGGAAACACCTCGTTTTGCTCCTTGATAGAGTATTCAGAAATCATGGCTAGGCTACGTAAATGCAGTGAGCAGTTCCTTCTTTTTAAGCAACTGAAATGAGATATTTGAAGAGACATGGGAGAGGCCTTTGTCCTGCAGTGGGTGTAGTCAGGCTGATGATGATGATGGTGATTTGTGGCAGTAATGTCCTGATAGCTCAGTTTTGCTCGTCTTTGTCGTCAGTATGCCACATGTCGCCAACGGGTCTCATTCATTTTTCTTTTGTACCAAAAGAGCAAGCGTTACTGTCTGCTTTTTTATCTCTTTTTCAGTGCAGATGACATTGTCTTGAAATAGGTGGCAACACAGGCGTAGTAAGAAAAAAATGAAGCCTGTTTCAGCTGTTCCCCGTGAACACAGGGCATTGAGTACCACTGTTCTATGAGCCCTACAAGGTAATAATTTGTCGTGGCTTCTTTGCTCCATCTTTTCATTTGACAACTGCAGCAGAGTGAAGTAAATGTAGTGGTGGCAGATATACGGCATCTGTTCTCACTTCTGTTTATTGTGGTGATACCACAAGGTGTGTGGGGTACGCTCCCTGGCTGTACTGGCCTATATTATTCAGAAGTTCCATCTGCAGGTGGTGGCACATATTGCTTGGCACAGTTGCCAGGTATGGTTTTAGGGACATCAAAAAATGCTCGTCAGCATATGTTGCTTATGTGCCAGTAGCGCACTGCACACAGATGCAACTGTGCATCTATAGCATTGAGCTCCTCGGAGTTCTTCGCTTTTTGGGTTGTGGTGGGACATTTACTGCAGTAAGATGCGCAAACTGGCTCGATGAGCCTTGCTCTTTGTTCAGTGCCACAGCTTGAGAGGTGCTGGGCTGCAGCAAATCGGGGCACAAAAAATATCCTCAAAAAAGGCTGCTGGCGTCGAGTCATTGGCCGCAGCTTGAGATCCTAGACATGGGTGGTCGTCGAGGTCTACGTGCACAGGCACCACCTTCATGCGGCTGTGTCCTCTGTAGTATGGTCACGTTACGTAAACATTGATCACTGAGAGAATGTAGTGATGGGCTTTGACAGCAGCACTGTGAATACAGCTGTGGCTCTATAGATAACCACGTGTGCAAAATCTGGCATTCACGAAATCACAGCTGCAATGAAACTACACACTAAACTGAGGCATCACAATGAACGGTCATTGTTCTGGATGGAGTACATGCAACATCCATTTTTACTGTGAAAATGGTACCTAAATTTTCTGCTTGAAACTGTTGCAAACAAGTAAAATGGAATGTGGGTGGGAAAGTTTCGCTGGAGTATTACTTACTGGCGTATATCCATTTGGTCCTTTAAAGGAAGACTGAGGCGGTTTTCAAATCTGCTAACCTTCTAGGCTTTTGAAGTATACTAATTGTTGATCTTGCTTGTGAAGTTATTTTTTCAGTTGTTGCAAAAGCATCGCCACAATCACAGATTGAATGCGCGCCGTTCAAATCTCCCGCGTCCCGAGAGAGCGCAGGAGAGGAGAACAGCAGAGAGGAAAACCTCCTCCTTGTCGGCGCCTGTGACGTCATTATGAGGAGCCGGAGACCCTCCGAGTCACCCGAACGTGCTTTCAGCGCGCGTTGTTCCTCGTGTTGCCTGCGTTGTGGTCGTAATCCCAAAGTGTTTCAGCCAAGTTTTGAGCATCCGACCACGTGCAGCCGATCTAAGATGAGGTACTGCTGTGCGTTCGGGTGTACGAGCACCTACGGCCGCGACGATGTCGTCTTCCACACTTTCCCGAACGATCAAAAGCTCGCAGCGCAGTGGGTCGTTGCTGTGAAGAGGGAGAATTTCAAGCCGACCAAAGCAAGCGTACTCTGCTCGAAGCACTTTCGTGGCAGCGACTACGTGCAGAGCTTGTACCTAATGCGATCGCTAGGGATTTCTGTCGAAGGGGCACGGCTGAACCATGACGCGGTTCCTTCACTATTTTTGCACAAAAGAAGCATGTCACCACCGCCAAGAAGTGCATTTGCTAAAAGAAGGAAACATGAGGTGAGTGCTTCTACTTCCGATTTTAAATTCATTACTCTACGGCAATTCTGGTCTGATTTGCGTGTGGAGCTTTGCAGGAAGCGTTGACCGCGAGTAGCCCACGCGGAGAGCGATCCCGCGATGGTACGGGCACAGCGCCGCGCGGCTGTGCTCGGGTTTCCTTTTCTCGCGCAAGGGGATATGGTATAGAGACCCCTGCGCTAAACGGCACTTAACTCATCAATGAAACACTGCTGATGATTCCTCGCGTGCAGATGGGACGAGCAATTATAACGGTAATGGTCCTGCGCATGCGCACTGGCACCTCGCTATTCCTCTATGTCCCTAACCGATAGCTTCACACTTTTCAAATCTGTCCAATTCCGATGTGGTTATGCAAATGCGATAAGTCGGCAGGCGTCATAGTGTTCTTACAAGGTAAACCTACATTTCGATGATCGCCAAACAGCCTAGAACGACTTCACATACGTGGTTTTCTTGCTGTGATAGAAAAATTTTCAGTAAAGAGCAATTCAGTAATCCAGTACACTTTTTATCCTTTCAGGTCCTTGCAGAATTGCTTGGAGAAGGATCAAGCGGGGAAAAACTTGATCCAAAATTGGGCAGTCCCTCTGGTAGCCCAACAGGTAATGATGCTACATTCAGTCTGAACATTTAGTTGTGCATGCCTATACTGTGTATCAAATCATGTCTCAGTCTGTGTTGCAGATGTCACAACAGAAGCTGGAGCAGATCTTTGTGCAATGCGACATGAAAACTTCGGCGTGGAAAATTCACTAAGTATCCTCGCTCTCACTGGTAATGACCAATCTTCAGCAAGCAGAGTAATGCAAGGCATTGACACCTTACACATAATATGATAATCTGCTCACTATTGCAGATTCAGCACATGATGTAACGCTGGAGGTCAAACTGACAGAGTCTTGTGAGGGAAGACACAAGTCTGTCCAAGCAACGATGCGGCCAGCGACAAAAAGCACAGCTGTACAGGCATGTGTGAAAAGAAGCATGACATCACACCACTCTCAGACAAAACCACACACTGTATCTGTCATGTGCCTCCACAATCAGCGTACATTTTTTATGCATGCATTTTTACAATAATGACGGGGAAGGGGGCAAAGCGCTATAGAGGTTTTCAGTTGTACTAAAATTTCCGCATATTCTATGTTGCGTGCAATGGTAACAACTACTAAATGCAGCTGCACATATCATGATTTTTAGACATTCAGGTTGGCAGCCCCATGATAAATGTAGCCACTCAAACGACCATGCCAATCCAAAGAGAGGCCATTGAAAATGATGACAGCACAGAAGACGAAGGTGGAGATGAGGACTACGATGATGAGGACTACAGTCCATGCGAAGAATTTGAAGAGAAGTATGCGATTTATTAACAGTATGATAAAAACCTGTTTGCCCTACTTTTACTCTGGTGCCATAAACATCCACTCCTAATGTTTTTCATGCAAGGTAGCGTGTTTAGGCTGTCCAGTGCGGTTGAAAATTTGCCCATTCTCTTCCAGGCACAGATGTGTCGGAAACTCCCTAGATGAACCCGGCAACAAAATTTTTTTGGTGCAGGAGAAGTACCTTTGGAAGCTTTTCCAGCTGTGCACAGAGTGCCTCGCACCTCGTACAGTCAGATTCGAGTGTGAAGGCACACTTCTAGAAGTTTATGGGGAGTGTGCATCTGGCCATTTTGTTTACTGGTGTAATCAGGACGTCGCAAATAGCAGCCGATGCTCAACCTGCAGCTTTGCGCAGCAGTTCTCTTCTCTGGATGCAACCCAAGAGCTACACTGAGAATGCTGGCTTCAATTGGTGTACCAGTTGTGAGCAACAGGACATTTTTTGCAATCCAGCGTTCATATCTGTGGCCTGCAATTGACAGAGTAAGGAGTCATTGTGAAGAAGTTTCCAGCTTTCTTTGCATGGTCAAGGTTCAATGTGCACTGTTTTTTTTGCAGGTTTGGAAAGAACAGAAAAGTCTGCTGCAAGAGCTGCAAGGCAAGGCCAACAGGTGAACCTTGCTGGAGATGGACGGGCTGATTCACCAGGATTTAGTGCTAAATATGGCACGTATACTCTGATGGACGCCACAAAGTCTTGCATTTTGAAGTCGTGCAGGTGCGTTTCCACTTTGCTACAACAACGTTCTGTAAATTTCTATAGCTCACTAATACCGCCAAATGAACTGTAACGCAACATTTAAATATCATGACTTCTTTCTACAGCACATGCATTATCATTGGCTTAGCCTTGAATCCCCGTGCTGGTAGATGAAGCATCAGCACAGCACTACCATTGTTAGAAATGCAAAGATTTATTTTCTTAAAAATAGTTACAGCTGGGAAGGAGAGACCTCAATGCATGCAGTCTTTTTTTGTAATTGGTAGACACGCTACACATCACTCAATATCCTTTGCCATTATCATACCACAGTCCAATGATGCTGGCGGAAGCTGTCGCATGGAGTTAGAAGGCCTGAAACAAGGCCTTGCTTTTCTGGAGAGTGAGAGCATCAAGGTAGCAGTGCCGGTGACCGACCGTCATACACAGATCAAGTGCTTTCGCCGCAACAACAAAGCTGCAATCACCCATGAGTTCGACGTGTGGCACATGGCAAAAGGTATCTAGCAGCTGTGGCTTTACGGTGGCTGATAAAGTGTTATTTTCAGCATATTTATGGAATATATTACATTATTTCTATTTTTTAAATATGCATTTTAGATATCACCAAGAAACTGCACACAGCTGCAAAACAAAATAACTGCAAGGAACTTGCACCCTGGATTAAGTCTGTGTGCAACCATCTGTATTGGGCGGCAGCATCCAGCGAAGGCAAAGCAGAACTCATTGTGCCCAAATGGCTGTCACTTCTTAACCACATAAGGGACATCCCCACACACGACCAGGCATCGTTCCCCACGTGCTTGCACGGTGACATCGAACCCAAGCAGTGGCTCAGAGAAGGTATGTTACATTTTGTAATGAAAATATGTGAAAGGCCCTAGCGAAACATAATTAGGCACATCTAGGTATGATATATAAAGTAACAAAATTCTAATAAGAGAGGGTTTCAGGTATGGAGACAATCTCTAGAGCACTATTCACTGCGTGTTTACAGGAGGTATTCACAGACCTCAAATGAGAACTGGCGATAAGAGTTAAACGAATTTGGTGATCACGTTGCCTTTCTAAAGAACTCGGAACTCCAGAAGAGTGTCAAATGGGGCTAGTTGGTGCATGTTTGTCATTTTTCGAAAGCGCTGAAACAACACGGACAAAGAAGGAGCAGACAGGGATGAGCACTTGTCCATGTCTGTTCCTTCTTTGTCCGTTTTGTTTTAGCGCTTTCGAAAAATGAACTCGGAACAAACTGCAAAGCATTATCGACGACCTCGACAGGCAAAGCAGAACAGTGGGTCTAAAAACTTTATGCATAGAACTTAAGCAACGTCCAACAGTCTCTGAAGCAAGCAGTGGTTTACGATAGGCAGCGAAGCATTAAATGTGGGAAGGGAAGAGGTCTAATTAGTGTAGGTAATGACCGCAGATCCAGACCATGTGAGTGAAAGAAACAGGATAAGAATAAAGACCAGTGCATTTAACAATTATGCTGAAAATTGAATGGTAATTTACCAGTATCGCTCAAGAGGAAATTATGGTGCAGAAACAGAATTAGCAAAAAAGGTTGAACTTAGATTGAGTACAATGTTGCAAGCTGTGAAAGTGAAAAGTGTAACATTACGATATGAAGAGAGCAGAGTGGGTAAGTGAACAAACGAGTTAATGATATCCTAGTAGAAATCAAGAGGAAATGGCAGGCAAAGCAATGGAGAGGCTGGACAACCTATGGGTTGTTGAGGGTTCCTCTGGATTCCAAGATTTCAGCAACCTGTGCAGTGCAGCAGGATTTCAATGAAAAGCTTCATGAGCTAAATAAATAATGGCTGTTTCAGTTTATTCCATACCATTTATTACAGTGCACCTCAAATACCAATGTTTATTAAAACTATCGAAACTTGTAAGATGTGCATTACTGAACACAAGTTTATTTACAGGTGCACTGAAACACTTTTTAACTGGTTGATGCAGAGCATACAGCAAGCCGCACACTTAGAGCTTTACAAAGAGATGATAATGGCCGTTTCTTTTTAGAATCAAAGGCTTTCCAAAAGCTTCAAGACATTGCAAATTCTAAGGCCCTTCTGCAAGACATGCCGCGGCTATCTACTAGACATCAAACCTATGGATTAGAGGCTTTTCATAGCCTTCTAGTGCATTTTGCACCGAAGACCTACCATTATTCGTATTTGGGAATGAGGGCCAGGTAAGCCGTTGTCTTCTATTCTCTACTTTTACAGTCAGAAGCCATCGATATCACAAAACAATTGTGTTAAACAAAACAAATGTTAGACATGAATCTGTAGAAAAAGTGAAAGGCATGTAGGCACATGCCGCAACTATATGAACAGGTGCCCATCTTAAATTACACTTACTGAAATTGTCAATAGCTGCATCATTTCTTATGTCGTATAAACAGAAATTAAAAAGACAGTCGACCGAATCGGAAGGGGTTTTACATGCCGACACTTTGTGGGCATTTAGAGTTCCGGCTGTGTTCACCATGCAAGCACTGCATTTTCATTTTCAATCCGCCCGGCAACTGAGGCGATGCTTTGATCTTATAGCTCTTCAAAAGTAGTACTTTGCTCCTTCAGTATTTTCATCACGCGTGCTCATGGTGCTTTCAAGCACTTAATTGCTAACACGGTGTTGTGCTAAACTCCCATCAGTGACCTTCTTTTGTCACATGATCTTTACAGCAGGACTGTTTACATATGTTACAAGGTAACACGTTTTCACACTGTCCTGTGCAACTTTTTCAGGACCCAACTTTCTGTACTTCACTACAACGAGAACAGTGGACGTGGTCAGGCACGCACAAAGGATGGCACACTTCGATGGTGTGTGCGTTACCCAAAGGCAGCAGGTGGTGACCCAACAGCTTGTCCAGTAAAGGAGCCACCCACTCATGGTAAGCTTGCACCACCTAGTTTATTTGATCACGAAGAAAGTGAATATTGCACAAGCTACAAGATGAAATGCTCACACAGGCTACGTCAAACGCCTCCTTGACAAGGTTGTGGCCATGGCTGAGAGCATGCAGCCTCAGGAGAGGAAAACTGCTCCAGAATCTCGTCCACCACTCAGCAGCAGTTTTCCAAAGGCCCCAAAAGAGAACCTGGTCGAGAAAAGAAAGTCAAGGCTCAACAGACAATGATCAGTTTCTTACCATCTGCAGAGAAAATACCGGTAAGTAGTATGGGGCTTACCGCATGTCCCAAATCTGAATGTGGCTTGATAGCCATTGTGACAGGTAAAAATGTACAGCAAAAGATGTGATGACATGCACCGTATACTTTAATTAGGAAAAACTAGTTACCAAAATGTTTGGTTCGTCGAAAAAAGAAAAACAGATATTACTAAACATAAGAAGGCAGAGTAGGAAAAATCATGCAGCCACTAGAAAGTATGTAGACCACTGTGCACTATATTATGAAGGAAAAAAATGCAACCTTGATAACCACTTTAACGCCTCTATCCTTTCCTTTATGGCATTTTTTTTCCTTTAGCTTTTTTTACCTCTTGCTGTTTTATTGCCATTGTTCATTTTGATTCTGTTGCATATTTTTTGAAAAGGGGCGGTCTGTTTTTGCACTCCTTTCATGTCAGTATGGCTATTAACCTGCTTCTCTCCTACCTGTAGGTGACAGCCTCCATGGCCAGACAACAGCTGTTTGAAGACCAAGTGCGCCATCTTCCCACCCTCCTCACTCCACTCCCCACCATAACCCCAGTCCATCCTCCTTAGAGTGAAGGGCCTATATAACCCCCGCCAATGATGACCGCACTTGACCTGACAAAGACAAGTCCTCTTGTTGGAACGTTGGTTGCTGGACTGAGGCTCTCCCTTCATTTTATTTTTTTAAGATTGAAATCTCCCATACATCTTATCTGCCATTACGAAAGAAGAACCAGTGCACTACTACCACATATTTAGCAACCATTGCTGTCTTCTAGAAAATATTACTAGCGACAGACTGTGGTGAACACACCATACGCTATACGACAGTATCTGCATGATCTTAAAAGCGTTATGCTTCTGCATTTCTCGACAATTTGCAGGCTAGCACGAAAGAAGACTTAATCATTTTGCCTAGTGTGCTTCATGGAATAGTCATTTGGTAAGCAGAAAAAAAAACTTTTTTTCTTGCCACCTTTCTGCTTTGCTTTTTTTCGGTAAACATGTTGCAATTTTTTGGGCCTTATTGATTAGAAGGGCAATGATGAAGAAATGGACACAAGGCACATTTATAGCTAGGAGTTCAGTGTGTTGGCCCTCGACTACGGCACTTTCCACCAGACTATAGACGTAGCTCAATTTTTCACAAAATTTAGTTGAACGATATTGCATCCATCATTGTATCCAGTGTTGGATGTCTATGTCTAACCATTTAACCATGCATGAACTGCAAACAGACCAACTACCTCAATCCAAAGCCACACTAGGGAGGCAGCTAGATGCCAGGGCTGACTACAAAGGAAAGTTTCACCCTAATTACAGATCTTCAGAGGTGATTTTTTGTCCTTGACACAAGTAGGCTTTGCATTGCCAAAAGGCTTCCAACATGGTTTTTATTTTTTCTGTGACAGTGTTTAATTTATTTTATCACTCGCAATAGCAATTCTGACATGATTAGAGTTTTATTGCTTTAGCTTGCCCTTCTAAGCGTTCGATAAGCCAAACAGACCTTCTCTCGTATTTCAGTTCCCTGAACAAGTGTCTACTGTGCATGCATCCATATGCTGCTAGCGTATAATTGCTGCACGGAGCCCTCATATTTGCATTTATGCCCAAGATTAAAAAAAAAATAATTTAGCTGACGTAAAATCTTATTTGAAGTGGACTTGCGAACTCACTCAGCTGTAGAAGCTACGATTTGTTTAATCCCTGCAGCTGCATCTTTCATGTTGGTGTTAGTTCAGCCTAACTGCCTTATTTTTTCTGTCATACTGAAGAGCCTCATATGATCGATAATTTTAGGGCAGCGTCATCAACTCCCCATAAAGGAATGAAGTTTTGCTAACTCGGACATACTTGCTTGGCACCGGCGGCAATAAATGCCACAATAGAGCTATTCAGTGTAGTAAAATGCAACTTGATATTGGTTCAACATGTGCCTAACTGTTTTGTTGCTGCTGGCATAGTGGATCATCACAAGCAGTCACTGAAATGCTGGATGCCAGGAGGCTGTCGCCTACTACCTATAGCAGAACAGCGCTCGGCCAGCTTGTACATGACTGCTCAATGGCAATGGTCATTGACTGAAGTTACAACCCGTGTAATCCCTGCTGTCTTATCTTGCAGGTTGGTATTGGAACACAATTATCTTGTGTGACCTCGCTGAATGGTAAGAGATGTTCTGCCAAACTTCACAAATTAATGCACCTTATTAACATTTTTAGAGGACCACAAATACTTTTTCCTGGCTTCAAAGCGGAATAAAATTCTGGTTTTTTGCCATGTCGTTTCTTCATGTCAATCACATTAGTGCCAGGTTCCTGCACAGTGATTGCAAGAAAACCTGCCAGAACTCAGCAGACCCAGCTAATTTAAATTGTCCTCACTCCAAAAAGCACTTTTTCTTGCTCTCACTTTGCAATAACCTCAAGCACTGAAAACAACACACACCTCTGTGGAAACCTCTCTCTGCGGGAACACATAAAAAAGGTGGTTTTCTCAGACTGTATCCAGGAGACAACTTGGCAGAAAGCGTAGACTGTTTCTCATTTGTTTTCAGATGAGCAAAACAGCAAGTACGCTGCATTTCGCTATAACCTGTGATTGAAAATTGCTAAAATTTCCCCCAGGGTCGATTCAAATTTCTCACTCATTAGTGGAGCATTTGCTGTTTATTTTTTTCAAGAATTGTGTTAAACCACAGGCTATCATAAATTTCGCAGTAGCCGCACAGAGCAGGTCTCTCCTAGCGATTTCTGGCACTTGATAATGAATGCAGCAGAAGTACTCATCTTCCATTCTGTGCATGCATACACACACCTGCTATGAACGAGTAATATTGCAGCCACAGCGAAAATACGGTTATGCACAACTGGGTGCCACCCTACATGCGAAAAAATCGCGTACCGGCATCAGACACGTACCGGAAATTTTTTCGCGAATGATGCCGGCCGGCGCATGCACAACTACGAGAGTTCTGTGGACGGCTTCTTTCGAAAGGGAGGCCTCTACCGACGGCAGCGAGTCTTGCCGCAGTACATGTGAGCTAGCGAACTCGCCTTTCCGTTGCATCAAGCTTCGGGTATAACTGCCGCTCTCCAGCGTAACCAAAGCAATATTGCGAATCACATCGCAGCAGACGAACGCACTCAGATCACGCACAATCAATATATTGTGCAGCAACATAATACTTTCTACTCCATGCAACGCTTTGTACGTTGTGCTATTTCCAGGCGAGAAAAATGTAGTCGCGGGTCTTTTCACACACCACGCCACGGCACGACCAAGAACACATCGTAGGGCAAGCGAAAGCAAAAACATTCCGGTTTAGTCGTTTCTGTGGACTATAGGCAAACCGTCACGATCTTCCGAATCTTCCTCGAACTCCGAAAGGCATTGTGCGAAGTGGCTTATTGCGAGAAAGTTATCGGACAGTCGTCAAGCTTCTGCTAATAACGACATGCAACTTCGGAAAATGACGTACTACGTACCAGAGCAAGTTTCCAACGTCGGTAGACGATCCCGGCTGCTCTTCGCTCCCCGCAACGGAGATACTGCGTCGTTTGTGTGCGAAACTGGTATAGTGACACCCCGATGTTCACGTGAGTGTCAAAAGTGTCCTATAATCGCTTTTACAACACCGCAAATAGCTGCAATCAGCAAGCAACGCAGCCTACGCAGCACTGGAGCCATATCGGCAGCTTCGCCGGTCCTCGAAATGTCGTCACGTCTTCTTGGCCAATCAGAGGCGGCGGCACGACCCGCGATGTGCCCCGAGGCGCCGGCTGCGTATTTCTGCTAAAAACGACAATTAGGGCTTGTTTTTACCCAATTTTAGTTCGATATTCGAGTTTGCAGCATCAAAAACTCTAAGGGGCCGCCGCAAGCCCAATTTTTTCAAAAAGTGCTTCAGTCTCCCTTTAAGAACCTCATTCTCTCCAAGTGCATCCAGCACCTATTCTTCGGTAGGGCTTCGGCGCCGCTCCGTGTATTCATTTCAATCTCTAAGTTTTCGGCGGTAAGTACCTTTTAGATTCCGCCATCGGCGTTGTATGCATTCAGCTGCAACCGAAAGTATATGAAAATTAGTTACAAATGAAACCAGTTATCTGAAATGAAGTTTAAACGGTTAACACATGCCAGAAATTCTCCAGTGTGTTCCCAAGTCGGTTGTGTAAAACAAAACGCACAGAACTGCACTCCATGAAAAGCAGGGAACATGAGCTAAGTATAGCTAAGAAACATTCCCATATCCGCTTCTTAGTTCCAGTGACTGCTGGGTTCCTTCATATTTTGAATGAACATTCATATTCCCCTGAATGTGCCTTCACTTGAGTCAGTGAAAATGCATACCGCAAAGAATGACCGCACATGCAAGGAAACTAGGATGACTTTGGGACGAGTGCGGAGTTCGCTGACCTTTCCGCGAACTCGTTGATATTGTGTCCGCAGGGAAGGCCGCTCCAGTGGGGTCGGAAGTCCCCAACAAAGGGGCCCGTCCCGTCCCTGCCTCCCCTTCGTGCGGCGGATGTCCTCGTTTATGCCGCGCCGTCACGGGGATGACCCACCGGGAAAAACGCTAACCATGTACAGCTGTCGACATGTGGTTGTTAAGGGGTTGACGAGATTTCGGGGGCTCACGAGATACGGCTGAGTATTAGCCGAGTGACCGGAAACCCACTATTTCGGTAACGACTGTGTTCGTCTCGTGGGGTGTATTCTGTAAACACTTTAGGGATCGTTTTGTCACGTGTGCGAAAGAGATAGGAAAGTGGTAACGGCTGGGCCGTGGGTGCCGTGGGAGAGGGTGGTCGCGTTTGTGTTGTTTGTCTATTTGATTGCAACCTCTCCTTTCCCAAATGCTTAATCAGCACTCTTTCCCCAATCTGTGATTAGTTGGCGGAAATCCTTATTTTCCTTTCCCTGACCACTGATTGGCGAGGTGGGTCGTTTGTTATCCTATTGGTTGCTGTCCCCGCTAAGGGCGGAGACAGAGGGTTTAAAACCAAGCGCTCTGGGTTGAGCAGGGGCTGAATTCGTCTGATCCACGATTTAGTCATGTAAATAGTTTTCTCCTTGCTTTGTTTCTTCTCGTTTTTTTACCTATGTTGTAAATAAATAGTTAACCTTCTCCTTCCCTTGAGTAATGTGATTGCTTGCGAGTAAAGCCACCGGGTCATCAAGAAACCCCGATTTCATCATCAAGTAGTTTCCTCTCATCGCCACCGGAAGGGGAAACTCAACTACGAGTTTGGTTTGAGCACATAAATGGTTGCAAATAAAACGGCGCTACCGCAGCAATTTCAAAGGTCCAGAATAATTCTGTTCATTTGAGTGCCTTTATAGTATACCGACATTTCTCAGCACATGACTATTTTTCCATTTCGCCGCCATCGGAAACCGGAACACAAACTCGGAGGCATTTGTCTCGTGCTGAGCGGAAGAGTATACTGTACTAAACCGGGTACAAGCGTGTGGTCCCCATTAGTGAACAAGACCGGTCGTCATTTAGTTTAATGTTTCAATTTTCTTATTCAAGAAATAGAAATTTGACTCAGATGGCAGCCCACATATTGTGCATGTGGTTGGCCGCCGCAGTTTGTAAATGCCTAAAAAACTATGTGCGGAAAAGACGTCTTCGATACCTTTTTTCTGAGCAGAGCTCGGTATACTATGATTTTTTGGCGTTTTTATGTTCTCGTTAAACAAAGCAATGTGCAGTACCACTGTTTAAAATGCCGTACACAGCATAGACCGCTTATTACATAGGTCGCAGGAGTCAGGAAAATCTGCATTATGAGCGGTACCGCACTACCGTATTTACTCGATTCTAAGCACCCCCTTTTTTCACGATCGCGATGCCCAAAGTGAGAGGGGGTGCTTAGATTCGAAAAATCTAGACCCCCCCCCCCCCGGGCCCCTCTTTTCGCGGCGAAATCTCGATGAAACGGGCGCGAGAAAAAACATTTTATTTAGGAAACATTCAAAAGAAAAATAGCTGCAGATAGTGAACGCACCGCTATCTGCTACTCGTCACTCTCACTGCCACTCGAGTCCGTCGCACCGCTCGAGCAGCCGCTCTCAGTATCCCAGAGCAGGTCGTCTTCTGTTCCGTCGAAGTTATTTGTAATGGAACACTTCTTAAATGATTTCACCACAACATCAACTTGCACCCGCTTCCACGCCTCCGAAATCCACCTTGCGATGGTTGACGGGGGTGCTTTCTGCAGCTTTCCCGTCGGCGTTTTCTTCCGGTCGGGGTTCCGCACCCATTCTTCATACTCCTGCCGAAGATTAGCTTTAAAGGGCTTGTTTACCGATACGTCGAGAGGTTGCAGCACTGGCGTCATGCCGCCTGGAATAACAACCAGGTCGCAATTGCTGTTTTGGAGCTTTGTTTTTACCTGGGGGGTGAGATGACCACGAAACGCGTCCAACAGAAGCATTGACCGTGTGCCTGCAGATGCGCCGAGCAATGCTCCCGGGCGCTGCTGCCACACGACTCGAATCCAGTCGGACATCAGTTCTGCTGTCATCCACCCTTTCTCTTGGGTTCGTACGATGACATCTTTAGGAAAAAGCTCATTCTTCGGCAGGCTTTTTCTTTTCAAGATGATATACGGCGGCAGTTTGTGGCCGTCGGCTGTTACGCATAGCATCACAGTGGCACGTTGCTTCTCGTAACCTGTCGTCTTCACTTTTACTTCTCGGGCTCCTACTTCATTAACTGTGCACGCCCTCGGCATGTCAAAGTACACCGGCGTCTCGTCAGCGTTGCCGATCTGGCCGAGCTCGTAGCTGTGTTGCCTGCGGAGATTAATCACATACCGCTGAAAGGCAATAAGTTTTTCTTCGAAATCGGACGGCAGCTTCTGGCATATTGTTGTCCGACGCCTCAACGAAAATCCATTTCTTTTCATCATGCGCTCCACCCAGCCCCGGCTTGCACGAAACACCGTGCGGGGAATCTTCATTCGTGTTGCTATTTCCATCGCTCTGAGCTGAATTGCATCAGCAGTGACAGCGAAGCCTCTGCATCGCTCGCTGCGAACAAACTCGCAGACTTCTTCTTCAATTTGCGGATGTCGGCCCTTGCGCGGTCCCGTGAACTTCTTGCGTGTCGCGGCGCCTTTGAAAATCTGGTCCCGCTGTTTTCTCCACCTGATGACGCACGCCCGGTCCACGCCGAATTCCGCAGCGGCACTGTGGTTGCCATTATCTTCGGCAAACTCGATCACAGTTCGCTTGAACTTCAAGCTGTAGGCAGCCCTCTTTGCACTCATATCGACTTGTGTTAGGCACGTTAGGCGTTAGGGCTATCAAGCAACTGACACTAGACAAAGCAAGGCGCGCCCGCGATGCCCGCGAAACCTGCCGAGCGCCGCCGATACCAGGCCCATGTGACAACAGGCTGACAGACCCGACACTACTCAAAAATAAATAAATAAATAATTACTACTACAGACAGAATTATCGCGGTTGCTTTCGGCTGGTTTTTGGTTATTTTTTGCGTTCTGTGCCGCCTCTGCCCTCGCTTCGGCGAGCGCGGCCGCGGCCTCGCCCGCTTATCTGTTTTTTCAGCAGCGTCCGCTCCGGCGGACCCATGACGCGCGTCTTATCTTTTCTCTTTATCTTTCCTCTGATATTTTAACTCTCCTCTATCTGCACCTGGCCGCGGTGGTGGCTTGGCTCGAGCCGGTAGGCAGGCCCGTGCAATTTCCTTTTCATCCTTCTCTCAGTCACAACAACAACAACAACGCGCAGGCCGCGCCTCCTCAGGACTGCACAGGCTCGAAGTGCACTTGGCGGCCTCGTCAACGCTCTCTTCCGCGCAAAAAGGGGGGTGCTTAGATTCGCATGCAAAGTTTTTCAGAAATTTTTTTCCGAAAATAGGGGGGGGGGTGCTTAGATTCGGGGGGTGCTTAGAATCGCGAAAATACGGTATATCAAATATGTCCTTTTTAGGCTCTTATTCACATGCAAAAATGATCAACCCACCTTTTATTATGTCTTTTACAACTTAATGCGCAATAAAGCACCAGAATAAGACACTAAAACAAAAACTTTTTTCCTTCGTCAATGAAAAAATGCCATTATCTTCGTCTGTCATTGAGCCTTCACCACATTTTGCACTCTCTCATCTTTAACAACGATCAGACGCTGGAAAGCTTTACCGCTCAAGCCCTAAAGCTCCTCAATGGACTAAAAGTAGTGCCATCTCCTCTATCCCTCTCGTGCGCTGCCGCTCCTTCTCGTTTCGACTGCGGCTCCCCCTATGCGGTGCAGAAGTAGCAGACGCTCTCCGGAGAAAACACTGGCGCTAAAGCTGGCACAAGGTATCGCGGGGCATTGCGTAATCAGGGTGTAGAAGAGCCTCATGTCAAAATACTGGAAGATATATATAGCAACTGCACAGCTGCCATAGTCCTTCATAAAGTCAGCAATAAAATTTCAATAAGGAAGGGCGTCGGGCAGGGACGCACGATCTCGCCAAAGCTATTCACTGCCTGTTTACAGGAGGTATTCCTAGGCCTGAATTGGGAACAGTTGGGAGTAAGAGTTAATGGAGAATACCCAAATAATCTGCGATTCGCTGACGACATTGCCTTGCTGAGTCACCCAGGAGATGTACTGCAAATCATGATCAATGAGTTAGACAGACGGAGCAGTACGGTGGGTATAAATATCAACATGCAGAAAACCAAAGTAATGATTAACAGTCTAGCAAGGGAACAGCAGTTCACAACTGGCAACGAGGGGCTGGAAGTAGTAAAGGAATACGTCTACTTAGTGCAGGCAGTGACAGCTGATCCGGATCATGAGAGGGAAATAACTAGAAAGATAAGAATGGGGTGACGTGCATATGGCATGTTCTCTCAGATAATGAACGGCAGTTTACCAATTTCCCTCAGGAGACAAGTGTACAACAGCTGTATCTTACCGGTACTCACCTACGGGGCAGAAACGTGGAGGCTAACGAAAAGAGTTCAGCTTAAGTTAAGGACAACGCAGCGAGCCATGGAATGAAAAATGATAAGTGCAACGTTAAGAGACCGGAAGCGGGCAGAGTGGGTGATGGAACAAACGCGGGTTAATGACATCCTAGTCGAAATCAAGAGAAGGAAACGGGCTTGGGCAGGGCATGTAATGTGAAGGCAAGATAACCGCTGGTCCTTAAGGGTAACGGAGTGGATTTCAAGAGAAGGCAAGCATTGCAGTGGGCGGCAGAAGGTTAGGTGGGCGGATGAGATTAAGAAGTTTGCAGTCAAAGGGTGGATGCAGCTGGCAAAAGACAGTTAATTGAAGAGAAATGGGAGAGGCCTTTGCACTGCAGTGGGTGTAGTAAGGCTGATGATGACATCTAATACAATGCACAAGATGTCAACTTGTTTTTCAAGCTGTACTACAAACTCTCATAACTCAATACTTAAAATTGTGAAATAGGAGAAAGGAATTGAGAGGGACACAGAATTGCAAAATTCTCAGCGGGCACTAATATGTCCAAGGGTGTTCTTATATCATTACAAAAACTTCTTTTTGGCATAACAGGCACAGAGAAACAAAGTTGCTATTTCTGAGGCTTTCAAAAGGTGTGAGAAAGGTTTGCAGTTGTTTTAGGTCTCCAAAGGTTTGCAGTTGTTTTAGGTCTCCAACTTGGCATCATTTTACATTGCTGGTTGCCACCTGTTTACCAACACTCCTGCTGCCACATTTTACAGTAGATCTGATCTTAGCCATGCGCTGGTTTTCCTTGCGCAAATATATATGAAGCCTTGTTTTCAGGTATACTTTGAGAAGTTTGTTTGCAATGTTATGACAGTCTGGAAAACAGTTCACCTGGGTTATACTTTTCAGCACACAGGCCTCAAGCTGAGAAAGTGTAAGCTCATTCTGGAGAACTTTTGCACTGTTCACATGGAAAAGATTTTCAGCACTTTCCAAAAATTAACAACAGCTGGTGAAGGCAAAGCAAGTCGTATTTCTTTGTATGTGACTTAAGCTGAGTGTGTTGGCCTCCTTGCATGTTATAGCTTTCTGACATTCATCACAAATAGACACGTTTTTTTGGACATTGCTCACAATGTAACCAGCAAGGTACTCAAAAGACTCTTGCTCAAGGGTACTTAATGCAAGTATGTCCTCAGGGAATGCAACGTTGGTGATGTCAACAGTTTCTTTCTGTTTTGCTGGTAGGCTGCTCAGACCTATCAGCGAGTGCCCTGAGTCATGGTCATAGTTACCAGATCTTCTTGGCCTGAAGAACTGAGCCATCGTTGCCGCACGAATTGCGCAGCGAAACTCGAGTGGCCTGGGGACGGGATTTTTTGACCGGAGAGTTGAAAACAGGTTTTCTAGTGGGTCTTGACCGAATCGACTTAACAAAACACACACAAAACCTTTCTTATTAAGATAATAGTCTTGGAGTTCAAGGGCAACAGTACTAACTAAAATAATGCCAGCTTGGACTGGCTTCCAGAAATGTTTTCCATCACCTATTTTAATGTTTGAGAACAAACAAATGACATCATTTAGGAATGAAACTGCCTCGGCATACTTCACCTGATCAAATTTGCTAATGGCAAGCTTTGTAGTTCTCGATGTCATAACCTTAAACCACTTAAAAACAGTTTCAAAAAAACCGCGCAGTAGTCGGGGCCTCATCTGGCAGGGACCCTCTTTGAACCAGAAGGCATAATGCTGCTGCGGTATCATGGTTGAAGAACGAAAATGCCAGACCAACTTTCATTTTTTCAAAATGACCGGGGTCCAGGCAAGAGGGCTTAAGGTGAGGTGCTATGTTGAGGTCAAGCTTAGAGTCGAGCTCAACAAGCCTTTCTGCTTGAACTAGGTTTACCTCGCTTGACGTTAAGCTGTGTTTCCTAACTATAGATTCAGGCAAAAAAATTGACTGTCCTTGAGTTAGGTGGTTGCGCAGATTTTTCAACAGATGGGCAACATCTGCCATGAAGTAAAGCTGTCGGCTGCTGTCACATGGATGGGAACAAGATACTTTGCTGCGGCAGTGCCTGCCAACAACAATTCCAAATTCTTTCCACAGGGCTTGATTGCCATCTCCCATGTCGCAGACTATTGCATCTATTTTGATCCCAATGCTCTCACATGATTGGATGATTTCGAGAATCACATGTTTCACAGTATTACTGCAAAAAGAGTTAGATGTTAAGTGGTGTGCTACTGTCTGCTTCCAGCGTGTGGTCACTCCAGCAAGCATAAAAAAAAAGACCATGTTGTGGCCATAACATTGTCTGGGAGGGTACCATTTGATAAAGGAATGGTTGGCTTCCCAATCACCGTTTTGGTTCCCTGGTCGTAGGCAATTCCCGGCGTAAGCTGCATTTCATCCAATTTCAGGACGGCGTGCTTCTCATAGTCCTTCATGAGGTTCACCTGATAAAGAAGATACATGTAAATACTGTCACATTGCAAATGACTGCCTTCGTTTGCAATAAAACAAAATATCTTCAGTAAAAAACCACATCAGCCAATGAATGTATTGCGAACTTCCCCCCAAAGAATTAACAGTGTTAGTAGTTAGCTTTAACATCCGCTTGGGCCCTTGTTGCCAAAGCACGTATGTTCAGCAAGGAAAAGATGTGTTATGCCAGACATACTCACTTTGACAGAAAGAGATGGTAGAATTTCATGAAGTATTCCAGGCAAAAATTTCAAATCTTCTAGGTGTCTCTGCAGAGTGCGTTCAGACGGAAGTGGTGTCCCAATTTCTCGGACGACGTTCTAACCCCGAGATCCACAAGACAGCCTGATTTTCAATCTTTTTTCAATGGTAGAAGTCGACCATGGTGTGCCGCGCATTGTAGATCTTTCCATGGATTTAAGCTGGTCATTTGCTAAAAAATGACAGGTCCGTCTCTTCAGGGCGCTTTTTTCTTGAAGTGCAGCATTCTTTTGTCGCTGACAGATGGACAGTTTTCGTTTGTGGCTTTTCAGCTCATCCTCTAGCTCAGCAATTCTTTTGTGCAAGGCAGCCTCATCTGCTGCACAAAAGGCCTCTTTTGATGTGCTCCCTAGTTGAAACAAAGACAAAAAGTGCATCATGAAACATGAGCTATGGTATCATGTGTGTATTCTTGAAGAAATGGAAAGCTCCCAAGTTTTAATTTAGAGAATCCCCTTTAGATTCACAGCAAGAAATCCTCACCGTCAACATCAGTTACAGTTGCAGGAAGAGCCTCGTAACTAGTAGACGTGCTAGGAGTTTTTATACCTGCATATAATGCAGAAAGATCAAGACGAGAAAACCCTGAATTAAAGCATCCTTACCTTGCAACGAGTTCTGCAGCAAAGGGCAAGTGAAGTCAACATCTGAGCAGCCTATACAGAAGAAGAGGGAATATCATAAAATAGCGGTGCACTCCAGCAGAATACAGCGTTAATGAATAGCACTAGATAAACACTCACTTTGCAACGAGCTCTGCAACAGAGGGCTAGTGCTGTCAGCATCCGAGCAGCCTACACAAGAAAATATTGTATATCGTGGAATAGCAGTTTACTCCACGAATATACAGCGTTGATGAATGGCACACGATAGCGGGCGCACCTTGCAATGAGCTTTGCAGTGAAATGCTAGTGGGGTCAGCATCTATGCAGCCTGCACAGGAAGACATCATAAAATGACTGCTCTTCACCAGAAGAAACTGTGTTTATAAATGGTAGTTACTCGACAGATCTTCACTTTCAATGCAATCCGCAGCTGCACACAGGAGCTCAAGGCCAGCAGGTACCAAAGAAGGCTGTGTGCCTGTGAACATATTGCATGACTGTTCGGTACAAAAAAAAGTGAAAACAGAACGAACGAAACCCCTCATGAGTGAATTTTGTGGATGAAAGTTACCTTGCCATGGTGGTATACTTTAAGCAGGACCAGCTTCCAAACAGGCTGCAAAAAGTAATAATGAACACCATACACCCGCAATGAGCTTTGTACCTTATCACGTGCAGCGTGGTGATTGACATCACACAGCAAGTACTCACTCACCAGCAACGCTGTTGTCTTGTGGTGATTTAAAAGGTGTGCTGCAAGACGGCACAGCAGAACCTGCACGAAAGGGGGCGATGAAATCTATAGCTGACTTGGTACACGCATAACTTCATACATAAAATAGGTATGCATTCTCTGTACTTCTGGCTGGGACCAGAAATGCCTAAAATTTAGCGAGTACATACTGCTGTTTAACATCAGCGTTACTCTGCTAGGATTGATACGTCATCCTCACCGTGTTTTCTTTGCAAGGAAATCTGCAGTGTGACATTAATATCAATCAAATTCTAGGCGTAATCTTACGTTTGGCAGGTGGCTTCCTTGGCTTAGGCTGCTTCCGATGGATAAAGAGTGATGGGGCGGCATTGGGTTTCAATTTTTTTGCCCCGCAGCTCTTGAGAATCAGCGGCTCAAACTGCTCGTCCGTGAAGTGGTCCTGTTGAAAAGTGAATTCAGAAAACAGGGCCCCTATCAAACCGTGTTCCACTAAGCACTAATTCATACACTTTCAGAGAAAGTTAACGTCGTTTCCTACACCGCCGGAATGCGACCTTGATTCTGAGTCGATACGAGATAGGCGATTAGAATGGCCATCAAGCTCAACACTTTCTACCAATTTTGATATAGTTATAATTCATCGAAACGTTTTTGCTTTGAGTATGGCTAATAGCGACAGGAAAAGGGTTCAATTTTTTTTTTCTTTTAGGGCACGGAGTCGCCCAAATATGCTCAACATTACGCAAAAAATTAAGCGCCCCTTTTCTCCAAAGTACCGTCACCGCTTCGTTATCTACGGCGATACATTCTAAAGATGCAGTTACCACACATTCAGACCAAAAGCAAAAGCAACGTTTTCGATTCTATGACGGAATCGATAAAAAGCACGGAGTTTTCGGCACAACGTCATTGCGATCGGTCAACAAAGTTGAACACAGTGCAAATATAAGGGTGTGGCGCGGCAGCGCTAATGTGTTACTGCCCATAAGTACAGAATTGGACATTCTCTAATATATTGTTACAGGTTCTATTTACAAATAATATTTACAAGGCAGGTCGAGAGGAGCCTGGTGCGCCGGCGGCAGGATACTTGACTACTTCTTCTTCTTCTTCTTCTTCTCCTCAAGTAATATGGCACATCCTCTTCTACTTCCAGCCGCCGCACGTCTTCTTTATTCCTCAGAGCCCATGCGCAGCACGTGACATTTCCCCGTTCGCAGACGAAGCCCTCTGGGCCAGTCAATCAATCGGGGTCCCGAGAGTGGAATGGCTTCAGCCCTGCGACATGCACGACCTGGGTTGTCCTGGAGCGGCGTCCTTGCGTTGATTGGGGAGAGATGACATAGTTGAGGTCATTGAGGCGAGCAACAACGAATTTCTTGACATGGTACTCACATTTAACCTCATGCAAACAGTTAAAATAGCAACCCGGGGCACTAATATTCTTGACCTTATCCTGGTATCAAATCCAGATTTTATCCGGTCACTGTCATGTGTTGATTTCCTCAGTGATCATAAATTGCTGTTGTGTGATCTTTCTATTCCAATCCCCATGAAACAACCGTCAATAAAATACATCCGTAGTTACAAAAGAGCCGATTTCGCTAAGATTAATTCCGAGCTTAAGTATTTTCCGTACTTCCTAAATTCTTCTCCTGCTCGAACAATAGATCAAAACTGGCTACTCTATAAAAATAAAATTTTATCGCTTATTGATGCTCACGTTCCCCTCATACGTATTCGCGGTGATGCTAGGAAACCGTGGTATTCCAACACACTAAGAAGACTATCGAATAAAAAGAAACGCCTCTACCGTGAAGCGAAAAATTCTACTTTCGCTCCTAAATGGCAAAAATACCTGGCATGTCTTCACCAATATACACGGTTATTACGACACAGTAAAAAGAAATTCTTTCATCAGGACTTGAAGAACATTATTCGTAATAATCCAAAGAAATTTTGGTCCATACTGGCACCACACACTCACCGTTCACGAGACATCACCTTGTTTGACGAACGTGGTGCATCTGTTCCCACAGAACTCCGCTCAGATACAATGAATTCATATTTTTCATCGGTGTTCACCCATGAGCCCCCTCAAAATATACCACCAGTTCCCAATTCAAATTTTCCTCAAATGCCCCCCATTCACATTGCAGCGGAAGGCATTGTGAAAATAATTGATGGGCTTAAAACGTCGAAAGCACCAGGCCCTGACGGAATTCCTGCAAAATTTCTTAAGAGCACTAAGGAAAGTTCTAGCCTATTCCTTCAAGTTATTTTCGAGCAGTCATTGACTACGGGTTTGCTTCCGAAAGACTGGAAAATAAGCAAAGTTGTGCCGGTGTTTAAAGCAGGTAACAGATCAGATCCCTCAAATTATCGCCCAATATCTCTTACATGCATTGCCTGTAAGCTTCTAGAGCACGTCATATATTCACATGTTGCATCACACCTCGATCAGAACAATTTCTTTTTTACTAAGCAGCATGGTTTCCGTTCCGGTTTTTCGTGTGAAACTCAGCTATTTGAATTTACCACTGACCTCCACTTAAATATGGACTCTTCATTCCAAACTGACATTATCTTTTTAGATTTTTCTAAAGCCTTCGATCGCGTGCCCCATCTTCGCCTCATGTCTAAACTCTCCGGACTGTCCATTGATCCTCTCGTTTTATCATGGATACATTGCTTTTTAACAGGTCGCTCCCAATACACAGTAATCGACAATCATCCTTCAGGCACTACTAACGTTATCTTTGGCGTTCCCCAAGGTTCCGTTCTTGGCCCACTTCTTTTTCTAATCTTCATTAATGACCTTCCTTCCGGTGTTTCATCCACTATTCGGGTTTTTGCGGATGATTGCATCCTTTATCGTCGCATTGTCACTAACAGGGATCAACTATCGCTTCAGAACGACTTACACATAATAGAACGGTGGTGTTCCGACTGGCTTATGCAGCTGAATGTCTCAAAGTGCCAATTCATGCAAGTATCGCGAAAACGTTCCAACATCAGATCTGCATATTCACTCCTGTCAAACACGGTAACCCAAGTCCAATCATATCGGTACCTTGGAATCACCATCTCCAGCAAATTAACCTGGTCGGAACACATCTTATATCTAGCATCTAGAGCATCAAAATCACTTGGCCTCATCCGAAGATCCCTGTACCTAGCCCCTCCTTCTGTTCGAAAATTAGCATACGAAACATTCACCCGTACCATACTTGATTATGCAGCGGCTATATGGAATCCTCACCAAGCATACTTAACACCTTAGAAGCCGTTCAAAACAGAGCAGCCCGTTTTATATCCTCAAATTACAATAGACACAGCAGTATCACCAGTATTAAATCTTCACTTAACATCCCGCCACTAGAGCTCCGACGGAAAATCGCACGACTCTGCCTCGTTCATAAGTTATATTACAATTTTCCTGATCTTCGTGACACATTATTACTAGCTCCCATCAGAACATCGCGCCGCCTGTTTAACCTCCTCAGCATTCAACGTATACATGGATCGACCTTGGCATTTAATAAATCTTTTCTTCCAACTGCAATAGAAAATTGGAACCTGCTACCCGACTACATTGTTAACGAGCGCGACGCTACTAAATTTCGACAGGCATTAATTAATCACTGTACTGAATAAAAGACACTTCTCAAACTTCACCCAGTTAACTTATTATTTTTCTTGTTGTTGTTGTAGTTGTTACCGCCTAATTCAGCCTTGTGCCCTTCATTATTGACCAACGTTGTATTGTGATGTATCGTTTTTCATTTTATTGTATTGCATTATGTTTTGTTGTATTAACGTATTATTCTTAGTTGCATTTGCTTTGTCCCCCCCCCCCTTATGTAATGCCTCAACAGAGGCCTTTAAGGGTATAATAAATGATGAAATGATGATGAACGGGCCTGTGTAGTGGGATAGCAGCTTTTCTGATAAACCACGCTTGCGTAGGGGCGTCCACAACCATACAACGTCACCGGGCAGGTAGGAGACATCCTTGTGCCGGCGGTCATAACGCTGCTTAGAGCGATGCTGTGATGCCAAGGTGCGTATCCGGGCAATCCGACGGGCTTCTTCAGCGCGACATAGAGTGTTGGCAATAGAAGGCTCGGTGTCGAGAGAGAAAGGTAAGATGCTGTCGACGGAGCTTCGAGGCGGACGGGCATAAAGAAGGAAGAATGGGCTGTAACCAGTTATTTCATGCCTCGACGTGTTATAGGCGTATGTAATGAAGGGAAGCACGTCGTCCCAGTTCTTATGGCGGGAATCGACATACATGGCCAGCATGGTCGTGAGTGTCCGATTGGTACGTTCAACCAGTCCATTAGTCTGGGGGTGGTACGGCGTCGAGTGGCGAAAATGGCATGAACTAAGACGCAGAAGCTCTTCCACAACGTCTGCCGTAAACTGGCGACCGCGGTCACTGATAACAACTCGAGGAGGTCCATGCCGGAGGATGACAGCACGAAGAAGGAAGAGCGAGACCTCAGCAGCGGTGGCGCAAGGTAGGGCGGCGGTCTCACAGTAACGGGTGTGGTGATCAACGCACACTATAATCCAGCGGTTACCGTTGGACGAGCGGGGAAACGGGCCGAGCAGATCGAGTCCAACTTTTTCATATGGCGTGCTTGGAGGTGGCAAAGGATGCAGGCGTCCAGGCGGAGAAGTCGTGGGAAGCTTGAACCGCTGACACTGCACGCAGGTGGCCACGTAGCGCTGAACCATGTGACGCATTTTTGGCCAGTAAAAACGTTCTTTGATGCGGTCAAGGGTCCTGGCAAACCCCAAGTGCCCAGCCGTGACGTCATCGTGCATTGCCTGCAGAACAGAGGAGTACAGAGTAGCCGGAACGACGAGGAGAAAGCGCGCACCTCCAGGCGAGTAATTCGTTCTGTAGAGTAAACCGTCGCGAACGCAGAAAGGGCTTGCGGATGTCGGGTCACGGGCTTCGGCAAAAAGCGGCGCCAAGTGCTGATCCTTGCGTTGTTCCATCTGGAAAGTGCCAAGATCTGGAAACTCTTCGGAAACGGCAGCGAGATAGTCATCGAAGTTTTCATCATCGGAAGTAGTAACCGTGAGCGGCAGCCGCGAGAGGCAATCTGCGTCGGCGTGTTGGCGGCCACTTTTGTAAGACACTTTGAAGTTAAACTCTTGGAGGCGTAACGCCCAGCGGGCCAACCGACCGCAGGGGTCGCGTAGATTGACCAGCCAGCACAGAGAGTGATGGTCTGTGACGACTGTAAAAGCACGTCCATAAAGGTACGAACGAAACCGTTGTACGCCGAAAACAACGGCGAGACACTCTTGCTCTTTTACAGTGTAATTGCGTTCCGACTTGCTGAGGGTGCGACTTGCATAAGCGACAACGTGTTGATTGCCCTCATGGCGTTGGATAAGCACAGCACCCACGCCGATGCCGCTGGCGTCAGTGTGGAGTTCAGTCGGTGCTGTCGGGCAGAAATGACGCAATATTGGCCGCGAGGTGAGGAGAAACTTGAGCTGCCGAAACGCGGAGTCGCATTCGGGAGTCCAGTGGAAAGGGGTGTCTTTCTGCAGGAGATTTGTAAGCGGGTAGGCTAAATCAGAAAACTTGGGAACGAAACGCCGAAAATATGAGCAAAGTCCTAGGAAACTCCTGAGCTCTTTCACTGATTTGGGTTCTTTGACACTGCTTACAGCTTCAACCTTCTGCGGGTCGGGTCTGAGGCCATCCTTGTCAACGAGATGACCAAGCACAGTAATTTGGCGTTCACCGAAGCGACACTTCTTCGAGTTCAGCACGAGGCCCGCTCTCTCTATGCAGTCTAGGACAATCGCTAAGCGGCTGTTATGTTCGGCGAAGGTCCTACCAAAAATAACAACATCGTCCAGATAACACATGCAAACTTGCCACTTCAGGCCACGTAAAAGCGTATCCATAAATCGTTCAAAAGTGGCAGGAGCGTTGCAAAGGCCGAAAGGCATAACATTAAATTCATACAACCCGTCAGGTGTCACGAATGCTGTCTTCTCTTTGTCTTGCGGGTGCATCGGGATCTGCCAGTACCCGGACCGTAGATCCACCGAGGAAAAGTAGGAGGCTGAGTGGAGGCAGTCAATGGCATCATCAACGCGCGGGAGCGGGTAAAAATCCTTCTTTGTGACAGTGTTAAGCCGGCGGTAGTCGACACAAAATCGCCAAGTGCCATCTTTCTTTTTGACAAGGATCACTGGAGCAGCCCACGGGCTTGAAGATTCCTGAATGATGCCGCGGTGCAACATGTAACGGACTTGTTCATCGATTATCTGACGTTCGGAAGGGGAGACGCGGTATGGCTTCTGGCGAATCGGCTGTGCAGATCCAGTATTGATCATGTGATGGGTACGGGAAGCTGGAATCGGCGGTGGTTGGTCGCGACCAAAGTCAAACACGTCCGCATGCTTCATAAGAACGGCCACTAGTACCTGGCGGTCGCTAGTGGGTAGGGATTTGTTGACCATGGCTAGGAATTGAGAGTCGCTCAGATCGCGGCGTCTAGTTGGACGAGACACGTCAGTGATCGCGGCAACTGGTACAGAAAAACGTTCTTCAAAGCCAGCAATTTTAAACCACATGGCAATACTGCAGGTTCGTTGGAATGATTGACAGTCCAAAGAGTGGCATGGCCCTTGGTCACATGGACGACGCTGCGGAGTACTAGCACACTTTTCTTTGCACAGTTAAGGGAACAAGGTTCCACCACAGCATCGAAGGCATCAGAAATCGTGCTCGAGGACACAACGGGAACGAATATGGCAGACATTGCTAGAACGACGGTATCTTCAGAGACAGAAAACACTTGGGCAACCACTGGCGAGTCTTCTATGAGAGCTGACCGAAGGCCAGGACTTAACGATATGCCACCACTGCGGAAGTCGAGAGTAGCGCCGCACTGGTGCAAAAAGTCAGTACCGAGGATGATGTCATGCGTAGAACGAGGGAGCACCGTGAATTCAGTTCGGAACATGTGGCCAGCGATCACTACATTCACAAAACAAATACCAATCGGAACCAATGATTCTCCCCCTACACCCCGGAATATAACAGCACGATCCCAAGCGAACATTATTTTACGACCCAGACGGTTCTTGAAAGTTGAACTCATCACTGACACCGTGGCACCAGTGTCCACTAAGGCCATGACGCAAATACCGTCCACTAAAACTTCAAGGCGGTTCCTTAACATAACAATGGGCAGAGGAATTGGCACTATCGATGATCCGGCGACCGCACCTCCATCGGCCGCACACGCTAGTTTCCCGGGGACGGTGGGGAACGACGTTGGGGGGAAGGCGAGCGGCGAGAGCGGTGCGGAGGTGGAGTCAGACTTCGGTCAGAAACAGGGGAGTCGTTCCGTGGTGGCGCGTAACTGGATGGGCGCTGAGACGATGTGAAGACACGGTCATGAACAGGCGCATTGAAACTCAGGCGAGGGTTCGACCATTGGCGCTGGGAGCGGGTAAACTGGCCCCGGCGACGGCAGAATCTAGAGATGTGACCGATCATACCACAACGGTAACAAAGTGGTGGGTCGGGGGGGCGCTCGGGATAACACTCCTCGTAGCCAGTGTCGAAACGACCATCGTACTCCGGCTGCCGCAGGTGGCGTTGCGGATGAGCAGGCGCCCTGGGGCCGGGGCGGGTGATCCGGGGAGCGTCGCTGTAATCAATGCGAGTAGCACTGGTAGGGGCCTGGGCAGACAAACTCCAAGGGGAGGAGCGGGAGGCGGGAGCCGCCTGCAGAGAACAGCTCCCATACGGGACCTCACTGCGGCTCGCAAGATCTTGATGCCGGGAGAGTTCGTCACGCACGATTTGACGAATCACGTCAGGGAGAGTCGCCGCATCCACAGGCTCGTGGAAATCCACGCTGGCGACGGTGGTGACGTTAGGCAGGCGACCGAACTTGGGAGTAATTCGACGCAGTTTTAGAGCTTCAAAGGTGCGGCAGTGCTTGATGATATGCGCGGGCGAGTCTAAATTTTCTTTACTAATAAGAAAGTTGTAGACGTCCTCTGCGATGCCCTTGAGGAGATGACCAACGCGATCTTCGTCGGACATACTGGGATTAACGACGTTGCACAGCTTCAAGACCTCTTCTATGTAAGTCGTGCAGGTCTCTCCAGGCACTTGCGCTCTCTGAAGCAAAGACTGCTCAGCGCATTTTCGTTTGGCAACAGTATCCCCGAAGCAGCTGCGGAGCTCTTCCATGAAGCGGTCCCAACTTGTTATTGATGCCTCATGGTTTTCGAACCAAGTTAGCGCGGTGCCATCGAGAAAGAAGACGACATTGGCCAGCTGAAGAGTGGCATCCCAGCCGTTGTATTTGCTCACCCGCTTGTAATGGGTGAGCCAATCATCCACGTCTTCGCCAGCCTTCCCGGAAAACGTCCGCGGCTCACGGTAGTGCTGCCAAGCGGGCGTTGCGGCGCCGGTCGGACGTGCGTCGGCCTCCTTGGGCATTTGCACGGGCAACGGTGGCAATCCGGCGATTCTTCGGCTGCAGCGGTTGCGAGAGGGGTCCGTGGTGATCGACCCAGCACCTGCACCACACTGTTACAGGTTCTATTTACAAATAATATTTACAAGGCAGGTCGAGAGGAGCCTGGTGCTCCGGCGAGAGGTACGGGGATCGATACCCAGCACCTCCACCACACTGTTACAGGTTCTATTTACAAATAATATTTACAAGGCTGGTCGAGAGGAGCCTGGTGCGCCGGCGGCAGGATACTTGACTTCCTCTTCTACTTCCAGCCGCCGCACGTCTTCTTTATTCCTCAGAGCCCATGCGCAGCACGTGACAATATATTCATACATCCTAGGGTGAGCGCCTATGCCTCCAGTGTTCGTGTGCGAGCGACTATAAGTTTGGCGCAGCGGGTTGCTCGCGGACAGCAACCTAGATCTTACAAGCACCGGTGGCAGTACCTGTCATCGCAGTGGTGTGAGGACTCCCAGGGATGTATTAATATAGATTAGAGAATGACCAATTCTGTACTTATGAATCAGTGCAGAATATATCACGGCCAATAAGATATGTGATGAGCGAGAAATCGCTCACTTACCTCACAAAGCCGCGACCACTGCATTGGGTTGAAATCAGCCCGGCCGATTCTTTGCAGCCAAATCTTCCGCCGCGCCGCGTCTCGATTCGCGGATGGAATCATGAAGAGACGCTTGCCGTCATTTTCACGTGTGCGGCACCCGAAAGTGCAGCAACACGGCATCGTGAACACGGCGCTGTGGAAAAAGCAGTCCAAGCGAGGCGCAGAACCTGCAAAAACGAGCAAAACGTGGTCTTTAGGGCTCAAAAACGTGCTCCTCGCATGCTTCTCCCACTCTGTATGGCACCGCGGGTGAGGAGGAAGCAACCAAACAAGCAAGAAAAAGGCGCGCGAATGCACGTGACGGCGTTCGGCCAATGGGAGGGCTGAAAGTAGGGGACGCGCAAGGGAGGAGGGCAGCGGCGTTCTTCAGTGGATGGCATTTCTTTTAGTCCGTTGAGGGGCTTTATCAAGCCCTTCTATGCGCAGTACATCCTGAGCTTGCTGATGTAATCCAGTGCATCTTTGTGCGAAAGTTTCGGTGTGCTGTCTCCTTCGTCGTCATCGTCCGATACATTCTCATCGCGTCACGCACTGCTGCGACAGTTGCTTCATCCGCGTCTGCTTCTTCACAGACAAAGTCATCACAATCCTCATTTTCGAAGCCTTCGAATGTGTCATCCTGTCCAACAATGTTGTTTTTCACCAGGTCCCACCACACATCGTCCGCGTTGAGGACTTTGTCGGCATTGTCGCCGCGGTGGCTATCGTCGCTCCTCACATCAGGATCGCTGACCACGGCGCTGCGCACAAACCTCGCCTTTGCGAAACACTTGGCAATGGTTGATGCTTTTATCTGCCACCAAGATGCCGTTATCATGTCAATGGCACTCCACAGGTTAACCTTCACCGCTTCATCTCGCTGAAGGTTAATCAGCACTCTTTCGCATATGCGCCTTTTGCAAAGCGCTTTCACTGTGGCGATTACACCTTGGTCCATCGGCTGTCTCTTGGCCATTGTATTTGCGGGCTAGAGCTTGAGGCTCACTGCACGGAGCTTTAAATTAACATGGTGGGCACTGCAGTTGTCAAGAACTAGGACAACTTGTCGCTTTTCCGAGACCATGTCTTCATCAAATTTTTGAAGCCAAGTTGAAAATAGCTCCCTACTCATCCATGACATTCTGTTGGCCTTATATGTAGTTGGCAGGCACTCTCTTTTTTTGAAACAGTGCGGCCGCGGCGACCTTCCGATCACAAATAAGCGGCTCTTGTCGCTGCCATCTATATTGGCGCAGAAGAGAGCGGTAAACCGCTCCTTCGAAGCCTTTCTACCAGAGCAGCGTTCGTGGGACAGTGCGAGAATGCAGTGTGGTAGCAAATTATAAAACACACCAGCCTCATCCACATTATAAATGTCCCGCTCGGCGTACTTCGCCAGCATTGTCTTAATGTTTATATTGAGCCAGGCCCGAACAGCTCTCTCCGGTGATAACATGGCAGCTTATTCCGTGCTGGTCCTTAAACCTTTGAGTCGACCCATTTAATGGGTTGAAACTGCCGTGGCCAAACAAGTTGGCAAATGAACTGTCCTTTGCTTGCAGAATGGGACCACTCACGGGCACATTCTAGGCTCGCACCTCGCAGAACCACTTGAACAAAGCGGCGTCGACATCTTCATGCTTTGATGTACGTATCCGCTTCCTTGCTAGTGATCCAGAATCTTTTTGCAGTTCCTGTCGCACCTTATCCCTGTTTTTCCAAATTGCCGACACTCTCATGTCGGCAAAGCCGTACTTCTGCGCGACAAAAACCTTCTTTAGATCACTTTCGACGTCTTTAATGATACTTTGCTTCGTCTCTAGGGATAAAGCTTGCCGTTCACTTGAGTTGGAAGGATCAGGCGGCATGGTAACTTAGCGCAGCTGGCAGGGCACTTCGGTACCACGAGACGACTCCAGCACATGCACGATAACGAGAGAGAAAGCAAAAGAGTGGCGCATGTCAGAGTGCAGAGCCAGCCTGTCAACCGACCACCCCCAGCGAATAGACTTTCCCAATGTTCCCTCTTCTTGCCTCCTGAATGGGACCCGCCCCGGCGGCGCGGGTGCTCGGTCCCGGCCTTTGCGGCGCTGCACAAAGAAAAACAAAAGATAAGGCCGCTGGTTGCACTTGTTTTCTTCACACGCTGCAGTGTCTCACCCATATTTTTCTCCCTTGTGACGGGTTTCGTGGCTCTTTTCTCTCTTTTTGTAGGCGGTGTGGGGTAGTGCGCTCCCTTCTCTTCAGAGAAACCGCACTATACCCGGTCTTCCGTTGTGCGCGACTGCACACTAAGCGGTACGCTGACACATTGAACTCTATGGGAGGCGTACTGCTAGTCATAAAAAGCCGCATATGTGGTCCCGCACTAAATGGTTTATGCTGTATCTGCATGTGTAACTGCGTGCCTGTGTAGCGTGGACTGAACATGTTGCATGTGTTGACCTTCCGAGCCAGCCGTCATTTGTTGTCAAATGAGGGGCGGCACAGTCACAGTCAGACGAGGGGCTGCACTTTGACATTACAATTAACTCCTAGTAAAAAATACTAAAATAATGGTCAAAAAGGCCTGGTGCACACCTGTGGGGTTGACTGCTCTCATGGCGTCTCTCACTTCTTCCCAGAGTCCAGTTTTGTTAGATGGATGGAGGACCTTTACAGACATGGTTGGAGCAGCCTTGTTAAGGTGTTCTTTTTTTAGGTGAAGATCACGGAGGGTCTTGAACGAAGCAGTGATAATTTTTGGGTTGGAGTTCAAATTCATAAGTGAAGGAAGAAACATGCATGTTCCATGGTTCTTTTGGTTGATCCAATTGTTCCGAATAGAAAAAAAGGACGAGTGGGATCTGATGGTTGAGGATAGGAGCTGCTGACTTTTGATGACAAACCAAAGAGAGACATTGTTTTGCGATTGATAGAGTTGTTATCTGTGATGACTGCAATGATGCGAAGCTCAACCTTTTCAAGCTCATTTTTGATGCTGCGGAGCAGTGTTCAGTTGTTGAGCATTGATTTGTTCAACTAGCAAAATGTGAACAACACTTTTTTGTGATGACAGGAGGTTTTGAATCATAAAGACATGAGCTTCTTTGCTGCATTTCAAGTGTTGCAGGCAGTGCCGACAATCGTGCCACCCTTATAATCAAAATGCACCTGTAGATGGATCTCATCCATCATGAGAACCACTGACTTCTCAGGATCCTTCATTGCACTCGTGATCTTTGGATAAAGCAAGAAAGAAGCATCCTGCTGCTCAGCTGCTGGATTTATAACACATGCATTGGATACACTCGTGATGCATACACACCTGCATACACACCTGATCTTGGACTCCTGCGGTAATGTGAGACCTCCTAGTTACGCAAGTACCTATAAGCATGAGGAGAGATGGTAAATAGAAGGCCGGAAAATGCCAACAGCTCTGTAGCGGGGTGACTTGCCTAAAAGAAGAAAGACTCGTTTTTTTTTTAAAATGTCAAAGCATCTTGCCGATCTTTGTCTTGAATTTCTTGATTTGTTGCTTCTTCAAGAAGAGATAGCACGAGCTTCAATATACCACCTGTCTTGTCTTCAGGTTTGAGGAAGGCAGGAGCCTTATCAGAGCTCTCAACGGCATCCAACAGACCTATCAAGCACCGAATATTCACAGTTTTTGGAATGATCTCCACGCCATCAAGTTTGGTGACCTCGACATCATGAAAATACTACTTTAGAGACAGGTCCTCGGTGACTTTAACTGACTTTTTGATTGCTGGGGCACCATCGACAGTCAGATTGAGGAAGAGTATAAAGTCATGCTGGGAAACCACCGTCCAGAATTTGGAGACCTTGATACATGGTATGCATTTCAACAGCGCCTGAAAGTTGTCAATTTTGTTTCTGTCCTCTTCCGCCTGGTGTGCTTCAATGCACAAGTTGATGGCATCTTGTAACGCAGCTGCCTCACGGCGCGTCCTCTTTTCATCTGGGGCCTCTCGAGACGTGCTTGCATTTGGGGCAGAAAGATATGCCCGGCAGTCTGGAAGTATGCTTGGAACAGCATCAGAACGTAACCGTAGGAGTTTCAGCGCCACTTTAATTACTTTTCTGGTCTTTGTATCCGTGTAGCTTGTTCTATTTACCATGTCGGACGGTTTAAAGTGGCTTTCGCAGACCTGGGATAAGAAAAAACAGACAGTAAATGCTCTAGAACCTGAAGTTTAAAAATCAGACAGGTGCATGACAGTACGAGAGAAATTTCTATGAATGTCGTGTGAACTGAATGTCAGCAATACTATTTTGCTACGACTTTGCAGATTTACCCGGTCCAAAAGAGGCAGCACTACGGAATTATCTCGCAACATGCTGCCCGCAGCGTTTTCAATGCAACTGTGGGAGGAGTAACAACGACTGTTAAAGGTATGTTTCCTTACCACCAATCGCTTTCCTGGAGTGAAGTCTGCACGGTGGATAGCTGTAATACATTGAGCTCTTCTTGCTTGGTCCGAGGGGAAGGTGAAGACTCGCACACGCTCACCACCATCATAGTTCCTGCGGCACCGCGGTACGCAGCAATGCCCAGTCATTATCACGGCCTGCACACTGGACACACTCCTCCCGGCACCGACATACTTCTTCATCGATACCGACGTCGTTATCGTACCGGTGCTAACTCTGAAACAGCGTTGAGTGTCGTGACACACGCTGCACGAACAAAAAAAACACAGAAATGCGAACACGTAATGAAGGAACCACTGATGTTTTCCGCAGTGCGAACACATTTTCCAGTTGAGCACTGTACGAAAACGAAAAAGTATAACAATAATACTGTGACGAAGAAGACGAACTGTGCAGTGGCGCGGGCAGGAGCGCTCGCGCTTGGCTACCGGCCATTAAATCATCTCATTGCCATCGATCATAGCGTCTCTTTTTTCGGCTGGCCGCCACGTAACAATACGTACAAAAAACAATAATACATTCTAAAATAAGCGGTTCGACAAAAAGCATAAATTTTTACAAAATAACGTTTTTATTTTTGCAGCAAAGCAGTAATAAAGGCATCAAAATGTTTTCTTAAATTTGATGCTTTGGCTGGTACTGCTCTGCGCACGTGTTGTTTCACCAAGATCACGGAGACCGGTTGAAGAAAGTGGGGGCACGACGGGCGCTCCTCGAAAGCGCCGAGAGCTGGTCTGTCGTAGTGTGATGACGTAGCCACAAAAGAGAGGAGGATATGGAGAGGCCTTAGCTAGTCTAGAGGGTGTTGGCTGACCTCGCTAGTCTCGCTGCGCCATCGGTGTCGGCCAACAAAAACAGGAAACGGGCCTTTGCAGTCAGCGTGCTTTCTCCCTCGCGCTTCCCTTTCACACCCAATCGCACTCCAAGTGCTCCTCGTCACGTGCCTTTTACCCACATGCCCCTTTCTCAGAGTGCGGGGCGGCTCGCGTGAGATCGCGGGAACATCGCGAGAACTTCGTGAGGAGAAGCGCACTTGCGGGGGTGGGATGCGATGGGAGAAGTGCACTTGCCGGGGCACAGCTCAGCATGGAGTTCGATACATCGATATGCCGGTGCATGGGAGTTCTATATACGCGAACATTAGCGCTATACTTTTGCATGGGATTCCCAATGGGATTTTTCATCTGTTCGATATAGGCAGTAATTCGATATATCCGGGTTCGATATATACGGGATCGACTGTAGTATGTACAGGCATGAGTGTGAGAAAACGGCAGCTGCTGCCGGACTGCCTGTCAGCGTTATTTGACTGCGCGCGCCTTTTGTCGAGATATATGCGCTGAACGGTTCTTAACATTGCTGACCTATTCACGCATATGCAAGTTTTTCCTGTAGAAAATCTGCCAAGGAATCGCTCTTCATCTTCGTGGCGGCAGGCAGTTCTGGTGGATGACAATAATGCGTGTGAGCCGTTTTATTAATCACTCTATACACCTTCATTTTCATCGATTCGTTTCTTTGCATGCTGCTTCAAGCATAAATGTGCCATGAGCCATAAATGTGCAGTCGGTCATTTCCTCTTTACATTTACAGAGTTCATTATGAAAGGATTGCGTATTTTCTGGGAAAAATAGATTTATTGACCCGACCAGTACAAATGGGTAAAATTCTCCAAAATACTCTCCCCCTGTATATACACTTGCGGAGATGTATCTGCCATGCCTGGAAGGCACCCTGAAAGTCCTCGACGGGAATGTCTCTCAGGAACGCTGTAACATGCTTTTGGATGTTCTCCGTGGTCTCCCAGTGCTTTCCTTTCAGCACTCTCTTCACTTGGGGAAACAAAAAAGTCGCACGGAGCCAAGTCGGACTGTAAGGGAATGGGGGACCACCAGGGTGTTGCTCCGGGTAAAGGAAGTTGGTAACGTCCCTTACAAAAATGCATGTTGACTTTGTGTTGGAATTCCAGCAACCCGTGTCAACACACACTGTTGAAATTATGTTGAAAAGGTGGAGTTATGGGTGATCCAGTGTTGACAGCGTGTTGAGCATATGTTGAAAATTGCCACATGAGTTTCTGTTCAGCATGTGTTGAATTAACACAACACAAACTGCTGTTGATTTTATGTTGAACATCCACCAATAAACAACAAAAACGTGTACGATCATAAGTTAGCCAGCAGCTAACATGGCAGGTGGCAGCCAGCCAAAGAATGAGGTGCGATGAGCAATGGCAGAGATATGATTTAATGGCAGTTGGGCGCGAGCGCTACGCCCCATGCCACCGCCAGCTTCGTCGTCTTCGTAACACTACCTGGGGCCATGAGAGATTGTCCCTGATCATTGAAGTGACGTACGAAATGGTGATGGGCTTCAGGGGAGAAAGTAGTGCCACAATAAATGAGCTGGGCAAATGTTTCTTGGTCTGCAAAACTTCCAGACCGCTGTACAGTATGCACTGTACAGCGGTCACTATTACCTCGTGCCTTTTTAGCTGCTATCAGCAGTCAGGACCTGCAGCCAGAGCTGGTGGCAGGCAGGTGCACCTCCCCAATGCAATGCTTCATCTCCTACTATGCACCATAGAAATCAACTTGTCCTTTCCTTCTAAATTTACTGCCACCTGGCAAATAAGCACTAGCTTGCCTGGTTCATTATCCCCATTTCCATGAGTTTTTTTACAGCTTAAACCTATAATATGTGCGTCATGTTAATTTAGCTGTGTCCTACCACAATTCACTTCCATGCAGTTTAGTGCACTTTCTAGGTGCTGAAGCCAGTGTGTACCTTAGATAAAGTGGGCGTGCATTAGTAATTTTTTCGTGCGCAGCTGGTTTGAACTATTTTGGATGAAGCAACCATTTTACTGCATCACACTCATTCAACTCGCAAATCTTTCAAGAAGTGATATTTCAGATATCTGCTTAGCTTAGAGATGAGTAGTTATGTCAGCTGTAGTATATGAACATATTCTGTACTTTGTTACTGACCAACCAAAAATGTAGTTGAATATTTATTTTCTAACAGAAGGTGCGAAATAGTAGTTGGTGAACTCATTTCAGTTTATTATTTCAGTTCCCGTGCAAGTAGTGCTGCCAGGCTGCTCTTTAAATATGCTACATTCACTGCTGGGAAATGGTCACACGTGTACCCTGCAATGATATAAAACAAATTACAATTACGGTGTGCTACATATCAATTGAAACATAGTCAAGATTATTTGTGTGCACTGCCCCTGATCACCTCATGATACTGGTATGGTATACAGGGTTTACCATCCCAAAACAACACATGGCTATACACCATTTTACGAGGAGCGAGCAGGAGAGGGAGAAATACTCTCAAACATGCGTGCTGCGCGACACGCCACTGTTGCCATCCTGCCCTGGACTGATAATCCGGCGCGCGGAGCAACGTTCGGCTGGTTAGCCGCCGGTCAAGCGCGTGTTTGCCTCTGTACAACAAAAGCTGCAATGTTGTACGGAAAGCCAACATCCTCTAGACAACAATGTTTTATTGCCGATTGCAGCAATAGTCGACGGAATTAAAAAACAAAACAAAAAGCCGCAAGTATGTACGCGCACCATGTTACGCAAAGGTCTCAGAGTGTCTGCGATGTCTGTTTCTTCACCGCTTTCATGCCGGCCCCGAGTTGCATTGGTAGTGGACGTAGCTGGCGAACAGAAAATACTTGCGCCAACATCAAGCTTAGGCATCAGCGCATTCTGTGAATGAAATGCAGACAGAAGCAAACCCATTCCCCATGCTTAATATCGGGCCCGGAACGAAGCACAGCTACAAGCTTTTAGATGGTCTTGACAAAGCTCTTTTCATTCAGCAGTACACGATGTAAGGACTTCGCAAATGTGGCCACAACTTCGTTTCGCCACCCCACATGTTCAAGAATATCGGGAGCGCGTGGGCATCGCCACCTAAAAAATGCTGTTAGTACAAAAATACTAATTTCATTTGCACAATGGCATCAATTATAGCGGTGACACGAACTTTTACCCAACTGCAAAGTGAGCATTCAAAAATGCAGCCATGGCAACGTATAAGAAGAAACAACATACGGCATGCGCGGGACGGCAACCTCTGCTATGCATTGCAATGAATCATTCGACTGAAATTACATAGAATGCACTGTAAGAAAATTCACTATGCAGGACTGTGCCAGAGATAAGACAAACGCAACGACTTGAGCAGTGCCCATACCCGACTGAGATTGGAATTCTCAACACAGGTGCGGCTATTCGGCCTGTCAGTAAGTGGTAATAGCGTTCCATTAGCCTACTAACCCTTCAGTCCGTGTAATTACCCCTTTGCTACACGCATTTAGATATAGCCATCAGAAAAATTTGAAACTGCCTGTGCATGCTCTTGATAGCCAATATTTCACTAAAATATTATAATCAGTCCGATATCTTAAGTACTTAAAAAATTAGGTCGCGTCCTCATATGTACACACTATGACTCAATACAACGAAGTCAGCAAAAAACAACCGAAGGCTTTATTGCACGAAAATATTGCAGGTTAACCAATACAATATACATTCTGCGGTCATGGGTGGTAAAAGAAGACATTTTTGATCATGTTATTCCTTACTTTGTGTGAAATTGATAAAAAACAATCATTAGTAGCGGACAGGCACAAGAAAACTTCGCATTTTTGGCATCGAACTCGTGATTTGGAATTGCATCCTGGTCTTCGGCAACGCTGTGGGAATCGTGCATCCACGTGTTGAGGCCAGCGCGCTTTACAATCAAAACGAACAAAGTTTGTGGGAAGGGGTCCATTATTGTGAGGTGCTTTTGATATCTTCTGTAAACTTTCCGCACTTCGTCGCCCTCTCTTCTTCTACAAAGTTTTATCGGAAACAACCAGGCTCATAGCAGTATCGGTTTGAAACTGAAGCATGTCCATCGTGTCCTTTCAGAGAAGGCCTTCAGCAGAGGCATCTCTTATATACTGCAACCATCAGTTCGCAAGCGCAAATGAGGTGAGATGTGAAATTACTCTTACAGGCCATTTTTTCGTTTTTGCTCTGATGTGATAGAGGGACATTATAAAATCCAATTTATCAACCCCACCTATGTGACGATTGTACTCTAGTATAGCCTGTGGGCATTCCACCTCAATGCGCTTCTTTTTCGAAGCACTCCGCCTGCTCACAATCCTAGATTCACCAGAAGAAACGTGTGTTGAGGCTACCGTCACCAGATTGTTGTGCTTCCATCGCACAAGGGCAACATCTCCCTTTTCTGTCACCTTGATATCGGTGCTCCCACACTCCTCCTTTCGCATTTCTTCTTCGCCCTTCAGCTTACAACCGAGCAGCCTGTTGCACCTGATTGTGCCAGTGGCAAGAATTCCATATACCTTTTAGCTCCCTGAGAAGTAACACCGACGTGAAGTAATTGTCAAAGAACAACTTCAGGTTGCGGTGCTGTAGGAATGACTCCACAAGTCTCATTACTACACAGCCCCCTAGCCCAAGGTACGAGAACTCCCGGTCTATTCCTGTGCCTTTGCCCTGATACAGTTCAAAATCTTGCGCCAGGCCATCGGTGCTGCACCGCACAAAGATCTTGACACCAACAGGGTTTGGTTTGCTTTTCACCAGCTTTTTTTCTGGGACCCTTCCTGCAAATGCCACCATCTGTTCATCAATGCAGTTGTGCTCAAGCTCTTCAAGCTGAAGGCACCGCAACCTAATGGCGTCAAGAAGCAGCCTCATCTTCCAAAACTTGTCCGCGCTAGATGCATCCCTGGGCTCGTTCTGGTCGGTTATGTGTAACGCGCTTCTCAGCTTAAAAAATCTATTTACTGCCATTGCATCTGCAATTGCAGGAATTCGGGTACCGCTTTCCCAGTACATGCGGGCACGTGGGAACTTCAGTACTCCCGTGTAAATCAGAATGCCAAAAAACACTCATTTCTAGCACGGAGCACGAGAGTTCCGTTCCTGTGTTCTGCAGGACAAATATTTGTGTACTTCGTGAAGTCCTCAAACACTTCGTCCGTGAAATACTTCATGAAGTAATTTAGTGGTTCCTGTGGTGTTGACCCGCCAAGCGGCTGGTAGGTGCAGCGCGTGTCCACTGGATTGAAAGGTTTGGCGATCCATTTGACATGTTTCACTTTTTTTTTGCAGGCGTCTCGTCACTGTCACTGTGATCTTCCTCAGCGTCTGCCGGATGCATTGTAGGATCATGTTCCTCATCCGATGTATCCTGCAAATGTAGAACCAAAATGACGCAGCTGCTCACAAGAGATTTCACCACTTGCCACTTACTGCTTGAACTGTCAGTACATCAGCGACTCCATCGTCAGAAAAGCCGCCGCGGTGGCTGAGTGGTTACGGCGCTCGGCTGCCGGCCCGAAAGACGCGGGTTCGATCCCGGCCGCGGCGGTCGAATTTCGATGGAGGCGAAATTCTAGAGGCCCGTGTACTGTGCGATGTCAGTGCACGTTAAAGAACCCCAGGTGGTCGAAATTTCCGGAGCCCTTCACTACGGCGTCTCTCATAGCCTGAGTCGCTTTGGGACGTTAAACCCCCATAAACCAAACCATCGTCAGAAAGCCCGGCGTCTGACGCATCTCCATTCATGATGGCGTCAAAAAGCTGGTCGACTGACGAGTTCGAAGCCTTGCGTCTTGTTCTAGCATGGTTTTGAATGCCTGTAAAAAAAAATCAGGAACGCAGAAACGCTACACTCGCACAGTTCCACAAGGATGTAGCAGCGGCCGCCTAAGCAGTGTATTTGTGACACATTGTATACAAATCGACACGCAGTGATAAACATGACGGCCGTTTCCGAACCAGTGCTGGAATAAAAACTAAATGCATATTATTGTAATCTGTAGCATTTATATATTAAGGCTGCAGCTTTAGTTTTTTCTTATTCAACATTTTAATTAAACTGAAAAGAAAAAGCCAGGAGCGCCTACTTGACGAGTCGTAGAACGTCAAAGCGTCCATCTTGTTCACTTGTTTTGGTAAAGCATTTGGCGCAGCAATCCTGAGATGGCAGCACAGTCGGGTAGAGCAGGAAATTAGAATGCTACCTGAGTGGCCCAAGTATCGATGACGGCGATAGAAACTCGCAAAAAAGATCGCAAAAATCGCATGTACAATTCTACACGCCATGTTGCAAAGGGTTACACATTTTCTGGGGTTAGCTGATCGTTTGCTCTGTCGAAGCATGGTTGCTTGCTCCCGCTGGTTGTTGCAGGTGCTAATGGCACAGCACACACGAGGATTAACACGAGGTGAACCCGCACGCACGATTTCTTCTTTTGGCAGGTATAAAACGGGCGGATGACACTGCCAGAAGTCACACGCTGCTTCGTCTGCAGCCCACGGGCTGCGGATTATCAGCCCATGATGGCGTCGGCGGCAGGCGGTGAGCACAGGTAAAATAAACATGGCGGCGCCCAGGTATCGAAACTAAAATCGTATATAAGGGGCGCCGCAGTGGAAGGCTCCAGATTTCGACCACATGGTGTTCTGTGCACTGAAATATGGCTGCCGAGTGCTTAACCACTCAGCCACTGCACTGGGGCATTCATGAAATTACATGTGCCGTCAAGAATGAGTCAATATGCCTGTCACTGCTTGTATGATATCAACTGAAACTGTTGACACAACTAGCTGCCTCAACTCGGTGAACATTACCATACTATGCTTACTTTCTCCTTGTACATGAAACAGAAGAGAACACACTAAAGCATTGGGTAATTCACAGAATCTGCACTTCAATACTGTCTGTCTTGAACAGTTTCAGCAATATTAATTGTTCAGGAAAAGTAATGCAAAATTCGACATCCTCAACCACTGAGAAACAGTAACTGCAAAAAAATAAACTACAATGTTGGGCAGGCTGGGTTATAAAATAAAAGGTAAGTACACAAAAGCAGCAAAAGCAATTAAACTGCACAAGCAGATAAAACTGCCTTCCTAAACTGCCGTGCTACTTGTGCATTAATTACAGCTTGTGTATAGAACATTCAATTTTATAGGTCTGATTTCCATGGAACTCCACAAAGAAAGCATGTCAGCACAGTTGTTTTACTCTGCTTCAAACAAAACAGCCTGCTCAAGAGTCCTATTATTCATACAGTAGCCTGTTTTGGCCTATGGTAACCTTCAAAGTGGTAAGGCAGATCTCGCATACCTCACCCAACTGAATGTGCCCATGCTTGCTTCAGCTATTTGCACCAGAAGTGAGTCATGAGGACCGAGCTTGCACAACGCTAAATTTCATGAATGCACAGTTTATCTTGTGCCTCCTTAGCAAGTAATAAAGTGCAGTAGCCGGCGAGTAATTCGGACTTCGATGAGGCACTGTCAGTTACCCCATAGAAGTGCATACATATTCGCGACGGATATTTTGGACATTTAAAAGTACGAAAGTTCGATTTTTCAGACTAATTTGAGTCGCCTGCGGGCCAAAATCGGCCATCTTATTGGCTTTTTGCCGGCGCAAAAGGCGCCATCTTGGATTGAGGTGGATTTACTGTGCAGTTGGATTGGCTTGACATACTTTTGGTACCTCATTTTTGCCAGTAGAGGTCCCTGCGATCTCTGACACTTCGAGGTGGCAGTCGGATAGTCATCGCTGCCAAAATTGTCAGGGGCAGTTATCGCTTGTCTCATACGTTAAAAATTAAAAACTGATTGTTGGGGGAAGAAAATGGCGCAATATCTGTCTCAAATCTCGGTGGACACCTGAACCGTGCATTAAGAGAAGGGATAAAGGAGGGACAAGAGAAGAAAGAGGTGCCATAGTGGAGGGCTCCGGAATAATTTCGACCACCTGGGGATCTTTAACGTGCACTGACATCGCACAGCAAGCACCTGTGCATTTTGCCTCCATCGAAATGCGGCCGCTGCGGTCGGGTTTAAAGCCGGGAACTCCGGATCTGTAGCCGAGCTCCCTATAGCAGCACAGGTCATCGGCCCATTATTGCAACAGGATGGCCCCACCGGCACGTGGTTGGACGAGGCCAACGCAGACCTGCAGAACTTAAAGTGGCTGCCGTGGTGGAGTACCGTCGCCCAACCACAAAATCGGAGCCACTGAGCCACCACGGCGGGTCTCATACGTTAGTCGTTCGCCATTTCGTCACTTGGATTTCTCTGACCGTGTCGACCGAGTGGCGCTCCGTCTTCACGAAGTTACATCCGTTCGCCGTTTTGTGATTGCGTCCGGCAGTTCCATTGCTTTGAACGAAAAGTGTCTTGTCTTTGCGTGTGTTTGACGAGCGGTGTGGTGCACACTCGGGTTGTGGATAACATGGCCCCGCCGGGTCCATCAAAGAAGCGCGGGATGTACCCAGCTGAACGCCGTGACCTTGCTGTCTAGCGTAGACAGTGAAAGCACAACTTTGGCACAAATCGTTGGCAGCAAGAGAAATTTTCCGCTTAGCTTCTCTTTCGCTACGAAACTGCCAACGAGTCGCACTCATGACGCCAAAACAAAGCAGGGAAACAGTGTAAACTGGGGTGCAGTAATGAAAGAGCGCCCGACACTAGGCTCAACAACACTGCTGAAGAAAACGTGGCCAATGGCGGGCGAAAGAATAAACAGACTATGGATGTGGATTTCGCTACGCCTTTCGTTGGCCACTTATCGACTTGACAGGCTTTGACGACAATGTGGATGGCAGACTACACGTGGAAGGGCGCCATCATGCATTGCTGTGAAGCTGCCCCTCCCCCCCAAAGAAAAAAATTAGCAGGTAACCCGCACCCTCACTTATTAAAGGCGTTTTTTCAAATTTCGGTGCCGGTTATACGCGAGCAAATGTGGTACGTGCCAGCGCTTTCTCATGGTGCAGCGTCTTTTTTTAAAGCATACAATGAGTGACTGATAAAATGTCAGCCTATTTGCCCACACACTTCTGCCAGCCACGCAATCATCCCCACTCATGTGGTCTCTCCGCTTTCGCACATGACTGCACATTCCAGGTTTGGTGTTTTCAGCATACCATGTGGGCTAAGATATCTGTCAGCACACATTTCTAGTAGAAATAATATAATAAACAACCATGAGAAATGTGAGCACAAGGTAGTTTGCAGTCTGTGGAATTTGTGGACCTTGTAGTCCTCATCTGTGGAAAAGTGTTTATGTAGAAGTAGAAGAAGGGGGCGCCATAATATGACACGAAAGCACAGTGCTGTCGCCAAGGGCGCAACCAATGTGGAATGTTATGTTAATCTGGTGCTAGAAAAATTAGCCCTCCAGGCTGTAGCCATGCCAGTACAGCCCATGAAAGAAGTGCACCAAGTTTCTGAGCAGCGAGGCTGTGGAGTGTTGGAAGGGACAGCTCTGAAGTCTTGCAAGCAGCCGGGTCTTTCTGATAATCTAAAACTCAAACTTAACTACATGGCCCATACTTTTCCTTCTTCAATGATTTGCTATATTTTGGCCCTTAATATTTAAGCAAGCAAGCAAGCAAAGTACTCAGCCTCTTGCTTGCGGTTATGCCAGACGGGCCTCAACCACCAGCGCCGCGGAATTGGGAGCTCCAGCAACGCCTTCTTTCTTCTGACCAGACAGTACTCCTCTGTCAAGAGGAGATGGGTGTACGACGAGTCAAACGTTTCGCATACATCTATTTCGGATGACTCCACGTCTGCTCCACATTCTGCCCCTCCGATTGCACGAGCGTCCATGTTTACAAATGACTTCACAGTTTCGCAACGCCGCCGGTTACACCGCACGTACGAACTTAAAGAAATGATGTCACAATCAAAACGAGTTTTTTATTTCTTAACAAAATTTGAGTAATCTTGGCAAAATAATGCATGAACGTTGTCCATGTTGATGTTTGCAAACCACTGAAACCAACCGTGAGCTCGTATTCTTTGCCAGCAACACAGATTCGCAGCGGTAGTAAACGCTGTGGAGCGACGCATGTGAAACGGAACCTTGTGAAAAGCGTCCCTGCGCTGCGCCGCTGGTCGCTCAGTTCGCTCAATCGCTTCTCTAATCAGTCTCTGATGCCATGCGCAACGTGTCCAGGGCTTCGTGGTACTTTGCCATGTCTCGCCAACTAAGTGCAACTGATGGATGTCGTGAGCACATCAGTTTGTACCATTTTGCGATGAGCTCCAGAAACCGTGCTGTGGGTTTAGCTTCTGGCTTCAGCACTTTTTCTCTTTTTAGGCAACGAATGGCAACTGGCGATTCCTTGAAAAACTGAACTGCTATGCCAACAGTCATTTTCGTAAAATGTCCTTTGCTGACATGCACTTCCGAAACTTTGGGCGCAATTTTAAGTTCTCTGTCACAGTCATATTCCACGACAGCACGCACATGCTCCACCTTTACTTTGTTGGAGGGTAAGCCATGGTGGCAGACAGTTGCATCGCTTAGCGTAAAGTCAATCGAGTTCAAAAGCTGACCCCGAATATTTTTTATCACGTGTGCAGCATCCGCTGTGAAAAGAGTTCCATTCCCTCAAGCACAGGACGGCCGATTCAGCACATCGTTTTAGAATTCCTGTGACTGGAAAAACCGAACTCGCGCCGCATCGCTCTGTTGGAGTATCCCATGTCACCGCAAGAACTCTGAGAGAAATATCTGCGCAAAGCTGTACGATTGCGAGCGAAAAATCCTTGAGCAGACAACCGTCGACAGAGCTTCCTGTAACTTGGTACGCAATGATCTGCTTCCACCTTGAGTTCAATCCTCCGACCACAAACACTAAGTAGTGAGTGGCAGGTTCATCTGGCTCTGCTGGGAGTGTTTTTTCTCCATACACGACATCTTCAGCACGATCGAGCTCATATCCTTGGGCAATTTTCATTTCATCGAGATAAAGTACGCAATCTCTTTCAATGTCTTCCATGCCCTCTGCTTTTACTCTGAGCACGTCAATCACTTCAGTTAAAATCCCTGGCAGGAACTTGAGCCCTTGAAGACGACGGACAAGAAGAGTCATATTGGAAGGCAGAGGGTACCCAAGTTTTGTCAGGGTTTCATAGCCTGATGTTCCACTCGCGAACTTTATCTGAAGGGCTTGTTCAATTGCTTTCGACGACCACGCGGCACCTTGGTTGCTGCTCCGTGATAGGGCTTGCATTTGGTCTTCATTTAGAAACTTCAGTTTTTTTCGTAACACCCCACTGGCATTTTCCAACTTCTGAAGCTTCTTTTTAATTGACTGATTTGTAGCACTTGCCTTGCTATGAACTTTGTGAAGTTTCCGTACTTTCTCTTCATGTCCTCAAGCTGTTTATTCACTTCAGCACATGAACTGTTACTGCACTTCTCTCCCAACAATTCGTCACGGGTTGCCCTAAGTGGGCCGGAAACTTGCTGAGAATCTGTGGCAGGAACTGAGGTTTCCGGCGTGGAGCTTGGGCGAGGTATGTTGTTCATCTAATGTTGAGTCATCTCCGTGCCATCACTCGGCACTGGTAGCAATTCTTGATTTGCTGCCTCTGGTATATCAGCCACGTCGATGACATGCTGGTCTTGAATGTCTGTCCGTGAGGTACCAGAAGCACAGGGTTGATGCTGCAGAGTATGTGTTCCTTCTTCTGCCGCAAGTGCCCCTTGTGGTGAAAGCCTTTCTTTTGGCGGCTTCCTGTGCTTAGGCACTGCTGAAAAAAAAAAAACCGCAGACGTTGCATCTCAGCGGGTACATTCTTTTATCATTATGAACGAACATGCTCCGAGGTATGCTACATATAAAATGAAAATTAAACAAAATACGAAATTGTCAGTAGCATGCCTCTGGATGGCAGGCGTGGTTGATTCATCTCTCCAGAAAAATAGAGGAAACGAGCTATTTCATTGACCGGTGGTACGAAGAGCATTTTGCTGTAATTTGCGCCTTTCTGTCTCTGAAGAAACACCTGGATAATCGCTCCATGTGGCTAAGGATGGCCGGTCATAAGAGTGCTAAGCTAGAGCAATAAACCGGCAACGACTGCAAGAAGGAACAGGATTCAGAAATATGCTCCGCAAACTTTAGTTTGTGCGCAAATATGTGGCTTCTTACCTCTGAACGAGAAGAGCCTTGGCACAGCATGGGGCTTCAGTTTTTTCCAGCCATCCGCCCGGTTCTGCTCAAAGGCTCTTCAAAATGTGCCTGTAGCACGGAAGCATGCAATGGTGACACCAGCTTATCACTGTTTAAATTGAAAAGGCTTCACGCTAACCTTCTAAACAGCCCAAAATAACTAACACAGGGACTTTCACGACCAGTGACAAGTGAAATTTATGGGCTCGGTAAAGTATAATCAGGAAGAAGCCAAAGACTGTTGGCTTTCTCTGAACAAGCAGGGACAGTGTGAGGGAATTCTACAATATGAACTGAAGGCGTTTATGCTTTCCAAATTAAAATATTAAAGCTTCTTGCCTGGTGGAACAAGGGTAGTGAGCTAAGAAATCATTTTAAATATAAAAGGTGGCACTCTGTTATATGTATGCTCAAAGAGGCAATGTTGTAGGTCAACACTGGCGTGATGCGTCCACAAAGTTTGCATAGCCCGAACACAACAGCTCTCTTTTTCGTTTAATTCTGTCACTGCCCAAAATAAATTTCTGTGGTTAAACCAACACGTAGCCTTGAAAGCCTCATCAATCATCTCTTATCCGATATTCAAATAATTCGTCGATCATCGGGTGAGGAAAAATAGCGAACGCACAGACAATGCATGATCAAATTACTCATGCCTAATGCACAACTACGTGGCTTCTATACATAGCAGTAACCACCAATCAATTTTCACTAAATCAGTCAGGATGAGTCGTGACATGACATGCTTGTCATGACCATACATGCATCATGCGTGGTCATGGGTTTATTCCCCCTCACACACAAACACACGCATGAGCACACACACGCACTGACAGCAAGTACCGCCCGAGTTGAACAGCAGCACTAGAATAACGGTGGGAAAACACGTCAACACGTTCCGTAAGTCATGACATGAAAGGCAAACTTAAAACTCACCTTACCGTCTACTGTGCCATGCGTATGCTCTTCCAGCTAAGCACAAAATCAAATTGTACGAGGCGCCGGTCACAAAGAGCGCACAACGTGCGCCTAGTGCACATCGTGACGCTCTTGCAGCTGGTGTGCAACAAGCGATTTAAAACAAGATTTTTTGTTATCCAGAAATAAGAGTTACACACGCATGCATGTGTGCCAGATATCAAGAATACAAGACGAGCACACTACGGGAAAAAGCACACAAATGAACAAATAACTACGAATGCAGAAATGGCATAACTTACACTGCACACACACGACAGGTGCGTGTATTGCCACTTGTCGCGCTTGACCTTAACCAGCCAAACGAGTCGTCTTTTCGATCCTTTAGGAAATGGGAACATCTTCCAGTCATTCCGTGAGTGGTTCGTGCACTGGGGCACGCAACACTCGGGCATTTCGGACCAGAAAACGCCGTGCACGTGCCTCTCTCGACCGACCGTAACGAAATGTGGGGTGCGCAATGGCGGCCGGCGGCCGGAAGGCGGCACTGACCCCTTCACAGAATGACTCCACCCTCCGAGAGGGCGCGCGCATCGAGGCACCCTAATATGAAAGACCGCGCGCGCCCCCCTCAAGACCGGCGGTTACCAGAGAGAGTCTTTCGGGATCCGGCCAGCCTCACGAGTGGTTGCAGCCAGACGCTCTCGTCACCTTCCGTGGCCGGCGCACGGAGATCCGTCGTGCCTTGCCGCTGGACTTCTGGTTCCAGGCAGTGAAGTGAGCGCAGCAAACGCGCGCTCTCGGCACCTTCCCCAGAAACTGCTCAGGAATGGCTCTGCCCCAATAATGCAGCGCGCACGCGAAAACCCGGCCGCCATCGTCGGCGCATACAAACGTTCGCCGCCGGTACCTCCAAAGTCGCGCCCCTTCCCCAGCCGGTAAGTCGGAAGTCCTTCTTACGTAGCCTTCTGTTTCTGAGGAATGCCTCGTTGATGCTCTGTAGCTAGCTGGCCCGCTCTATGTATTAATTGCAAGTGTAATAAATAATATATTAGTGTTCACGATTTGTCGTCCTTTCCCTTTGTCCCCCGATATTTCCACAATTGCAGCCCAACGTGTGGCCAGCTTTTGGGACGAGGGATGACAGTCAGTTCGGTGCGTGGAATTCTCACCCGGATTTGGAACAGCGTTAAGCCTGACCCGAATTCGGAGTTCCTAACAAGGCTAAGTTGCTTTCTTGACAGCGAGATGAGCGGAATGGCAGCATGAGAGAATTGCCGTGCATGCTACGCTTTTGATGAGAACTTCATCGGTACACCTTTGGGAGGTGAACCTACGAGGTCCGCACATGTAGACCGAGACCGAGCAGTCCACGGAGAACAGCAAACCAGAAGCGTGTGAATGCGGAAACCTGAAGGGTGGCCCGATCTTTCTTGTACATAGTTTTAAATATGCTCTGTTCTGTGTCTTTCGAGCCGGGTGCCGTAACCGGCTGATCTGCATTGCAGTCGTGATTGCAGGAAGAGCACCGGGGCGCTCCGACAGTGCGGGAAGCGGTGGGCATCGTTTCGCTCTGAAGTTGCTGGTACAGCAGCGAGCAAGTAGGGTCACCTTGGCAGAACCGTATCTCCTCGTGGCGTTGTGTTCTAGTTATTGACCTTGGTTTTTTGTTGGAACCGGCAAAGTGTCAGAGCGAGTAGGCGTAAGGCTCTTAGGGAGCTGCCTGTCGCGTTTGGGACAGCCTGTCGTACCGTGGCACAAGCTGCCTGTTGTACCGTGGCACAAGTACGTGCAAACGGGTTTGCTTGTTTTATATTTAACCTCGCTAGAGCCGATAAGCCTCGCTCGACTACAGAAAGCTGACTTTATTCGAATGAACTTGGTACTTTTTTTTCGGCTGCGAAGCGAACTGATAATTTCGCGGAACCAGATACGCTAATACAGTGCAAGTGAGCTTAACATCACCATGCAGGAAAGTGAACCGCGAATCTGCTTCGACCGAAGAGAGCCAGCTACGTTCAAATGAACCGAGCGTTTGGGCGGTGCCGGATAGGATTGTTTGGCACTCGCATTGCTCTGCATTTTATCAAATGGTCAGTTTGCGCGGTGTCCATTGTCTTTTATTCAAACTTTTGGAGATCATCGAAGTGATATGTAGAGTTCGAGAGAAGCTGCCTGCCATGAGTCATCGAGCTGCGGAGTCTCCCGCGAGGAATTTGCAGAAGCTACGAGAGCAGGGGGCCATCCCTCCCCCTACCATCCAGCAAAGGTGCGTCAGTGCGAACACTCTCTCGGCACGCTTATTTTGGATGCCTGCCGCGGGACAAGGACGGGTACCCGGTGACCTTACTGCTCGTCGGGTGACCGCGGCACCCCACCTGTACGAGCTGTCTTGCAGTTGTCACCGCAACGCTCGTGGGCACTTCATCGTTGGCATCCATGGATGAGTACAACCATAGGCCAACGTTTAAGGAGGGAGGGATGTGGAGAACCTGTTTCCTCCTACATTTCGACGCGATCCATCTTCATCACCCTGCATCAGGACAGCACCGGCTGGGCGAGGAGGGAAGTCTCATGAGGGAAGAGGAAGGTAGGTAGGTAGGAAAGACTTTTAATGCTCTAGAAAGGTGCTAGTAGCAGACGAGAAAGAAGAGGTCCATCTTCCTTCTTCTCACAGGGTCGGTGCCCCTATTCCAGGGCTCCGCTGAGCTTCGCTGCTCGTTGGGCGTGCTGGATCAGACCTTGTTGGCAACCCAGATCGCCGCTGGAGAGCCGGCTCTCCCACTGTTCCGCACTCGGGTCTTTGCGAAAGCTGTCGTTTTTACTGCATTCCCACATGATGTGGTACAACGATGGTTTGCTGCCACACCACGGGCAAGTGTCCCGATATTGCGTCGGGTAAATCTTGCTAAGGATATGCAGGCGGGAGCGTCACCTCGTAGGTTTCGCGGAATGCCGCTGAACCGGAGCAAGGCCGGTCTTGACCACGGTGCAAGAATACTCAGGTGTTGACACTGCGCCTGCTGGAGCGTCCAGATTATGCTCGGCCGCGGTGGAGCACGCCTTGCAGTTCGGCTGCAAGCCGACAGATGGCGCCGATGTCAGCGGGCTCAGTTGAGCGCTGCTGGTGCCTTGAGATTCCGCTGCCCAAGCTCGATTTTCTCTTTGGTGGCGTGAATTGAAAACACTGTTTGATGCTCGGAATTAAAATCAGTAGTGTGCCAGCCTTAACATTTTGTTAGCATGAAATTATCTTGTGTAAAGCAGTTAACGATATGGGCTCGGTCGAGCAGCACACGAAGCTCATTCACGTTTCGCTTTCTCGCTCAATTCATGGCTCAATCGATCTAATCGTAGATCTAACCATAATAAATATGAGTGGGGGTCATCGTGCCCTTTTCCGTTCACAAGGGTAGAAAATTATTGCACCGAAAAGTTTTTGCTTCACGCTTATCGTTGCTTATTCACTCTATATGAAGAGACGCGTTCAAACATTATTTCGCTGAGTGCAATTTTCAAAATGCAGCCCACTAGTATAGCGCGGCTATTTACGACTCAAGTTTTGAAGAGGCTGCGTATTAGGTAAAAAAATTTCTCACGCCGGAAATGCATCAGGCGGGATGAAAGGGCGCTTCGGATCATGGTCCAAAACCCAACACGAAAGCTTGAGAATACGGCATTTTTATTCCAATGCATATTATCATAGAACGGGCATAATTTTCATAAACTCTTTTCCACTGGAGGCTAAATGGCCCTTGAAGGATTCAAGTATGCAGGGGTCAGCATTCAGCAGAGTATGCTTTAGACTCATAATGAGGTGAAAAAATATAAGGAAATCACCATCTCAGAAGTTTACGCTGTCATGTACTCCCGCAATTAAAAAAATGAAATGAAAACTTTCAGAACATTATTGCACACCATATGCCCAGTGCAAACAAAAATGCAGTAACTGGGTGAAATATTCAACATATACACAGTGTCACTCTGCGGTAACAGCAGTTTTCCGTCTAACGTAATAATAATAATAATAATTGGTTTTTGGCGGAAAGGAAATGGCGCAGTATCTGTCTCATATATCGTTGGACACCTGAACCGCGCCGTAAGGGAAGGGATAAAGGAGGGAGTGAAAGAAGAGAGGAACAAATAGGTCCGTAGTGGAGGGCTCCCTAATAGCAAAAGTCCCAAAACTGTAGCATAAAGGAACAATGATGAAAATTGCGGCTAAGAGGAACAAAGCTTAGCCAGTTTCTTTTTTTCTTGTGTCTCCTTTTTATGCCCATGTTAACATGCCTGCAGTGCTGCCTCATCCGCATGCTAACATAGCAGTGGAGCAACTGAGCCACTGTTTCTTCCTTGTGCTCATCACATGGAAAAGTAATAGTGTAAGTGTCAACAACACCATCAATTGTGTCCCAGTAGACAGTCTGTCTGCATATGCTTCAAACAAACGTTCAGTTTGTTTCAGTAAGTTGTAAAGGTGCATATTTGGATGTATAAGTCAGTGCTGCCTCAGCGGTACTGCTCTTTTCTGAACTGAACGCTGATTTGCATGTAGCACAGTTCGTGAACTTTTTCATTTTCCTGGTCATGAATCCTGCTAAATAAATGACAATGCAGTCTTCAACTTCAGTTTCTGCTCTTCTTTTCGTTTGGCTGATGATGTCATCACATTCCCAGTCGTCTACGGAGATAAGGCTCTCTAGTTTCTGCTTCACATCATCTGCAAAATCAGCTCATGACGCTTTGACATGGTTTGGGCTTATCAGAGCCCTGAAATCTGACACATCTAGGAGTGGCTTTTCTCCTTCAACTACTCTGCAGTTGCCAAATTTAGGAGGCTTTAGAAGGGTCTAAATAGACAATGTCTGATACAGCTGCAAGAAAGTAGGCATTGAGGGGTGGTCATTTTGTCTTCCAGCCAATCTTAACTTTTTGAAGAAGTGTTCAATTAGATCTTGGTTCAAATCCTCCAAGAGAACATTACAAAGGTCTCTTGTTGATTTTAGTGTGACCCGAAGGCCCTCACAGGTACTCTTTAGTGAGAAACATGTCTTTTGTTATCAAGCCGCACTCAAGTTCCTTCTCCCAGCTGTCAAGCCATTGAATGGCGCGGCTAATAACCACAAGGTCTGAATTGTGCCTTGTAATCCCTTCAGCCGGAAAACGTCGGTTTAGTGCATCGAAAAGATAATTCAAAATGAAAGTAAATTCCTCAGTTGCTTCGCTGTCGCTAAGACGGCGCACACTTTGTTCTCTGTAGAATTTAATGCCCAATGCCATAGAGTGGCTGGACACTTGCGTTGCCAATTTCACACGCATTTTTTCACAAGTATTTGGACATATGTGACTGAATGTTATCTTTGGGCACACGCGTAATCCTCCAGCTTTGTCCTGGTCCTCCTTATAAACTGCACTATAATCTTCCCATCTAATCCATTAGCCTTCCTTCTTCAGGTACCTCTGCTGCTTGAGGCGATTCCTAATACATTTAAATAAGTGTGGCACATCCGAAAAGGTGAACATCTTTCTTCTAGGGTCACTTGGGTGGGTGAAAGAGTTGCAACCGTGTGCTCCACATACTTCTAAACGTTGATGCCCCATCGCAAACAAAGCCATGAATTTTGGCACCAGCTTCCTCCATGAGCGCAAGTGCTTGAAGGAGCATTTGCGTAAGAATGGTGCCTTTTGTTGAACCTTTGGCAGCGAAGACTCCAATTGGTTGGGCATAGCTGTCACCAAAAGGGCAAAACTTAAAATCCAGAGCATGGTCAGCAAGCTCGCCTGAGTCTGCTGTCTCTGTAGTCAATCCTACATATGTCATTGCACTTGAATTGACACGTTTACTCTTGCGGACTTGCATTTCGTCAAACATTATCCTACCGTGTTGTTGAAAACTGTCCTTCTTCGCCAACTTCTTCTTTAGAGCAGCAAAAAACTTGCTGTCAAAGCCAGACTTGAAGCCGACCGTCGCCATGTGACGACGTATTGTTCTGATTGATGGCAATGCTACAATTTCATTTTCCATTAGAAATTTGTATCCTGCAGGCGACCGAATATGTAGGAGCACAGAGCAGTACCCAGTTGTCAGAGTACCTTCGGCCCTTCTATGAATCAACCTTTCCGGCTGCCACACTCTCTTTAAAAACGAGCTGCTGAGCCTCGGGAAGGTTTGCCTCCTTAAAGAGACGTTCAATAGTTTCGTCGTTTAGACGTTCCAGCTGTTCTTGGCACTTAGCAAGTTCTGCTTCAACTTTCTTTTTCCCGTTTAGAAGCCGTACCTTGGATTTAAAACAGGCATTTCTCGCTTTGCGTACTGTCTCAACCCTGGCCTTTTTTGATGGGCTTGCTATGAGCCGAACATGCCTCACTTTGCCTTTTTTCTTTTGCCTAGCATGATGGATACGGAGCACATCTTTCAGTCGTTTACAAGCCTTGCAGATTGTTCCACCAGCAAGCAGCATACACTTGTTGTGCCGCCACATTCCACACATGTCAACATATGCACACTCTGGATGTATGTTGCTAAACTTTTCTTTAGAAGGGCCACCGGTGCACGCATGCATGTCATGGAAACATTGAAGAGCACTTTCTACTGTGCTTACAGAATTCATACTTCTGTCACTGCTCACACTCTCGGCATTTATTGAGCGGCATGAACAAATGTCCTCACCAACAGAGAGCCATCAGTGGAAGGTGTTACCTGTACTGTTTTTCGGAGATAAGTTGGGTGGTTACAGTCTAGAGTGTTTGGCGAAGCCGCTTCAGAAAAAATCACAGCATGCAGTCCAAAGTTCTCAACTACTTGCACTGTTCATGCTTTGCTGGGGAGCTGAATACTTGATGCACGTTCGCAAAGCAGTGAAAATGACACCGGCTCTTCTCTGCCCAGGGTGTACGAAGGTGTGGCGTTGTGCTGTTTCTTGTCTTTGCTATGTTCTGAGTTTCCTTTGGGTTCAACAGGAATCCTGTTCAAACGCTTAGCACATCTGATCTCTCAAAGTTTCTCCGAATTCTTCTCGTCAATTACACAAAGAAATTGACAGACCAAAATGACAAGCCGTCTTCGTTTATCCACATACAAACGCGAAAGCATTTCAGGCTCTAAACGACATCACTCGGAACTGTCAGTCACAGGACAATGTTGTATAATTCATCACAAGCAGTTCTTGTTATTACTGTAAGTTCTTTTAAGTATGGGAAACGTTGTCAGAGTTTCAAAGAGCAAATGATCTGTCTTATCTACTGTGTTTCGTGCAGTGCAAACAGATTGAACAGGTGCGTTTGAACGCATTCGAGCGGCAAATGCTATTATTGTCAGAATGCATTTTGAAGTACCGACAGACACTATGCTGGCTTTTGAGATGAAAATAAATGTTTCCTAACCCTGGTTGTTACTGAAATACCTTGCTTCATTTTTACTTGAGCCAGTCCCAAATGATCCAGCCGAGCTATGCACCATCACTGCGTGCCACTTCAATGTTTTGAGATCCGTCTACTACTTCCCTCCTTTGCATGCATATATAGCGACGGCTTTATAATACACACTTGCCAGGTTCTTGTTCAACGCTGGGAGCAAGTGCAAGGTGTCAGAACCAGCGCGCGCCGAGGCTGCCTCCAGCTAACATTTCAGCGGCTCTCTTCGAGCGGAGAGGGTTAGGGAGCCTACATGTCGCGCCCCCTCCCGGCTTAGGGTGGTGACTTCCTTTGACACAGCACATGCCGCCTCCCGCTAAGACCCATGTTGCCAGCGCGTGTGTTGTCATGGTTACGGGAAGACGCCGCGCCATCTTGTTCCCCGCCGTGCATAGGCGCGCATTAGCTGCTGCAGCAGTTGCGTCTTCATCGCCGTTCATCGTTGAGTGGGACAGTCATATGTTGTCGGTTGTTGCACTAAGTGCGCCAGGAAGCTTACGCAGCAGCAATGCCCGGGTGTTGCGTTCCGCAGTGCTCGAACCACTGCAGGAAGGGCACACGGATGTTTCGTTTCCCGGCTGACTCCAACCGAAGAAAACGTTGGCTGGCACAAGTAAAGCGAGACTGCTGGGAACCCACTGCTGCTTCTCGCATATGTTCTGTGAGTACCGTACCTTTTTCTCTTTTGTTACCTGCTCGCTTGTTATGTTTGGTGTACTGTGCTTCACGTTTACGATAATTAAACCACGGCCGCCTCGAACGGCGTGCGCGGCGTGGGTTTGATAACAGGCTACGCATTGCGGGCGTGGGTGCAATCTTCTCGTTAGTTTTTAGATGCGCTGGCGGCGTGTCTCGAGCACCAAGGGCGAGAAGCAACGGTTCGCATTCGCCCTCGCTGACTGTAATTCTCACGCGAGTGCACTCACGATATATTGGCGCCCGCTTCCTTGTTTGCGCTGTAATACATGCGCCAAGACTCATGTCAGAGAACATGACTGAGGTAGTGAAAATAAATTTCTACATCTCTCTGACATTGTACGCGTTCGCTGTTTCGTGAGCGCTGTGGTCGGAGGAACTTATTTTCAGTCAGGTCTGGTTATCTAGGCACCGTTCTGCTGTACGACGCTATTCGGTAGAAAAATATTGGGAACCCAAGATCAGACTAAAAGAACACATTTTGTATATGCCCGGTTACTGGCATGCATATGAAGCCTTTAGGAAGCCCTTATCCAGTTTTTTTAGCTTGGCACTATAGCCTGGTAAAAGACAGCATGTGAAAACATTACAGCAGGTAGAAACAGCTCTGTAGTTGTAACGCTAGTCATGTTCCGGTTTGCAGCATTTGTCACAGTTATGTGCAGGTATGAATATACTTCTTGATGCTTATGAAGTACTTGCTGCCATTCATTTCAGGCACATTTTGAAGAAACAAGTTTCGAGCAAAACAGACAGGATGGCTTAAAGAAGCTAAGGCCAGATGCGGTTCCCACACTTTTTACTTATCGAGGTAAGCTTCTAATTTTGATCCATCTCTTAAATACAACTCTGCCTCATTCATATGAAATGTTTGCAAAGAAATTTGTCTACACGTATACGGTAGTGCTGTGGTTGCTTTGTGCAAGCTCAAAAATGTGCGCTCATCTGCTTTTAGAAGGCTGCAAAGAAAGGTTCATCACCATCAGCATTTCAAGGTCCATAGCAGGACGAAGCCTATCCTACTGACTTCCCTTTAACCGGTTCCTGTGCCATCTGTGGCCACATTATCCACACAAACTTCTTGGTCTATTGATATGGCTTTTATATCCAAGCATTCCTACAGCGCATGTTTGCATCAGCATCTAGATCCCTAGCTAGAAATTTGTTGGGATCCATGCAATTCATTTCTTGTAAAACTAAATCGTGGGCATAAAAAAATATGTATATTGCACGTTATTGTAGGATCATGCATTCGAACAGCACCTTCAAACATAAAATCACCTTAAGCCGTGTTTTAACGGCTTCTGCATTACCTCTGGCTCATTTTTCACTGTAGATTGAAAAAAAAATGAATGAATGACAATTGAAATCTTCCGTGTAAGCCATAAAGGTATAAAGTATGGCACTAAACAAAACTTTTGCCACCTAAATCTCTGCCTACCCCTACTATATTTGCTTTTCTTGAACACCCACTGCTTCCCTAAGGGACTACTGTTTATCTTCTCTACACATTCAATGCACTCATATATATGATACTAAGATCCAAAACGTAACACACAGATATAGCCTTGTATTCAAAGAGCACAAGGCCACCTATAGTGTGTTTATACTTTGTATAGCATCGTTTTTTCTTTATAATTCACCCGACGCCTGCGAGAAAGGGGGCGTCTAGAATCAAACAAATATCCTAAAGCAGACTGCATACTGTGCTGTCTCATTTGTTCTATGTCACCTGGCACAGAAGCTAAAATGGCAAAATTCAGGACGATTAGTAATTCTAGTTGCATCAATGGCACCTCAGCTGCTAACACAACCTGCTGTTGAGCACAATTTTGCACGACTGAATCATTGCCAGTTGTAGCATGCTTTCCGACGCTGTTAAATATGCACTGGCGGTAAGAAATCTAAAGCCCCCCAGTACAGCTTTGAAATCTTAAAACCCAACTGATATTACGACTCCTGAAGTTTATTTGGAAGTTTTATGCAGGTACTAGGTTGCTCTTCTGTAAATGCAGAATTTCTGCAGTTCTTGAGTGTAGTGCTACCCTATTGACTGAATTTTTTATTTCAGCCATCCCGAAACACCGGAAGCCTCCGAAGAAGCGGTCTTGCTTTCGTCCGGCCACGCCAACGCAAAGCCCAGTACTTGACCCCACCGGAAATGAACCATGTGGTAGTGCTGCTCTAGAGCCTGTCTTCGCATCAACAGCCGAACAAACACAAGACTCGGCTGTGAGTGACAGCATGAGTTCCCAGGACACTGTCAGTCCACTACAATGTGCTCAGGTACCAGGGTATGATCTACCTTTAACAACCACCTTGCTGCCGCCCAAAGCTGTCGACACTGTTATCTATGCAGACAGCGTTGCCCATTCCTTTCTGAGAACAGATAAAGCCAGTGGGGAACATTCCACTGATGCAAGTCGACTTCCTCTGCCCGCAGCTTCACCCATGGAGGCCGAATCCTTAAGCGCTGAAAGGTCACAGCATAGTAATGAGCGATCAAGTAAAGAAATACCTCAAGCTGCATTCACACTTGGTTCAAGTACGGCTTCAACTGACTTGTCTCTTCAAAGACAGAATGCTGAGCTGAGAAAGAGAAATAAGGACTTGGCCCAAAAGTACAGAAACCTACAGAGGCTTCACGAGCAAACAAAGAGAAAACTGCGCAGTCTTGTAAAGAAGTCACAGTCGCCACAACAAAAAATGATAACCTTGGAACAATTACCGTTCCTCAAACACGACCAGAGAAGGGCTTTGACGGTGAAAACTACGAAGGGCCTTAAGTGGTCTGAGAAGACTATTCGAGAGGCCCTTCAAATAAAGCACGCATGTGGAACAGCAGGCTATGAATTATTAAGATCATTATCATATCCACTGCCATGCAATAGGACATTAATACGAAGGCTTCAAAATATTAAATTTTTGCCTGGAGTTCTTCATGAAGTTTTTAATGTCCTGAAATCCAAAGTAGCCACAATGCAAGACATAGAAAAAGACTGTGTGCTCTTCATGGATGAGATGGAAATCTCCCAAGGATTTGACCACGATCGCTCGCTTGATTGCTTTTTTGGGAGCACTACATAGCCGGAGTCCGCTACAGATGTTGCCAACCATGCTCTTGTGTTCATGGTTGGTGGCGTGAACACGAGATGGAAACAGGTTATCGCCTATCACTTCACTGGAAGGTCGATAGATGGCTCTATTTTGAAGGACATTGTGTTCCACTTGATTGAGCTTTGTTTTCAAATCTCGCTTAGAGTGCTTGTTGTCACAAGTGACATGGGAGCTGCCAACCGTGCAGTTTGGCGCCTGCTTGGCTTGTCCAACCACAGAAACTCACAGACTGTCTGCTGTATTCCGCACCCGCACCTCCGTGGCAGGCAACTATTCTTTATGGCTGACCCCGCCCACGTCTTGAAGAACATCCGTGCCCAACTACTCCGAGTGGGAGAATTCACTCTGGGTGAAGAAACTGTTAAGGAACAAAGTCTTCCTTCTGGCACTGTCAAGGTGGAGCATGTTGAAGCAGTGTTGAAGTACGACTGTCAAAGTGAGCTGAAGATTGCAAATAGGCTGTCGGAAATCCACATCAGCAGTGGACATTTCACTACCATGAAAGTGAACATTGCTGTGCAATTGTTCCGTGAGGCTCCTGCTGCTATCCGATATTTAATCCAACAAAAAATTTTGCCCCCCGAAGCAGAGGCTACAGCGTGGTTTTTTAACCTCGTGAGCAGGTGGTACACCCTTATGTCGGCCAGACATCCGGTTGTTGCTCTGAGCGATATAGATCCTTCAAAGCATAAAGAGGCCACTGCGCTTTTGGAACTGACGTGCAGCACTTTCCGTCAAATGAAAATGGGAGCAACGGCACATTGGAAGCCTTCACAAGCTGGCCTTCTGGCATCGACCACTGTTGCTCTCAGCCTGTCGCAAGACCTCTTGGACAACCAAAGCTACAAGTATGTGCTTCTTGGCCGGCTCGTACAAGATTGTCTCGAAAACATATTCTCTGTGTTGAGACTCAAGAAGCCGGTCCCTAGTGCATACGACGTTAAGTGTGCACTGAAGCTGATTTGTGTTGGACAGTTCATGCACACACCTACAAATTCTAGCTACGAGGTTGATGACAGCTTGCATCTAGCTGACCTCCTTGACCCAACTATCCAGAGACATGAAGGACAAAACCAAGAGCCTGAAGAGCTAGAAAACCTGTTTGTGTGTGCTCTCACAGAAGCAGAATGTGACATTCTTGCTTATCTAGGAGGATTCCTGGTCAAGTCTGTCATGAAGTCCATTGGTAACTGTAGTGACTGCAAAAATGCCCTTGTTGGAGATGCTACAAATCAGTATAGCAATCTTATTAAGCTTAAAGAGTACGTGAAAAATTCTGAGAACCTCATTTATCCAACGCAAGCAGTGATTAATGTCCTTATAGAATGTGAGGAGCAGTTCAAGACTTTTGCAGATATGAAGGAAATCATGGTGCTCAAAACCCCATTTGCTAGCATTCTGAATGCCCTGTGCAAGGCTGTGAAGTTGAACTTAGGTTGCTGTGAAACGCATCATGCTCAGGCAGGGAAGGTCCTCCTGACAAAATATGTGAGGACAAGACTGAGGATCCATCTACGACAGCAGCATGCACAGAGGGTGGATGGAATGTCTAGCAAAACATGTGCCGCAACAAACCTGGTCTGAACTCTGAGAAGGATGGTAACATCATATGCTTAGATGCTTGCAGTCAGCTAGTTAATGATTTGGCCTTGCTTTCGTTGTTTTTCTATAGTTTGACACAACTCAAGAAAATAGGGGAGATGTCCTTAAATAATTCTATCCAGCCAATGGCGCCAACCGATTTTCATGACACCATGTTTAATGCTGGGAAGTTGCATCGCTGGGAGTGGCAGATGAACGGCAGTTAACCGTGGCTTAATCGGATTGACCGCGTTGTCATGAAAATCGGTCACTGCTATTGGCTGGAGGGAAACGGTCGGGGGGCATCTGCCACTACTTCCTTGGGTTGTACCCGAATATAGCACTCTGACACTTTCACTGTGTATGTCGTGTGTACTTTGCTCGCCTGTAAATTGTTCACGTCTTTCAGCATATTTTTATGTCACCTCTCTGTAGCAAGCTGTTGCTGGCAGATTGTGTGCACTAACCAATGAAGCTGCTTTGCTTCAGTCAGCATTTGGAAATAGCAAACTGATTTACAGTGCGTGCCACTAGTGTGTTCATCAAAGGTGAAGTTTTTAGGAGCAAGTGTTGGAACTAGATGCAAATGTGTAAACCACTGTTTCAAGTCTTTTGTGAAGTGCGTAACAGTCTTATTTTTGTGGCTGGAGCATCACTACCATGCCTTGCATTATTTAGGGGCTGTAAAACATACGCTCCCACAGAGTTGCCGTGGTGTTTCTCATTATCATTTGAGTTGTTTGCATTACTAGTCCTGCTAATTTAGCCCATTTATTGTGTCCTCTGTACTGCACTCATGCAATTTGTTCATGGCTATCAGTATATTTTGTTTTATGTAGAAGTGTTCATTGAGCAACGAAGCTGCTTTACTTCGGTCAATGTTTAAAAATAATAAGCCTGTTTGCAATTACACCATCAGTGTGCGCACCAGATATGTTTTACAGGAGTGACTGATATGTGTACAAAAATTTCACTGGTTTCACAGATGCTGATAATGGAAGAATGTAATTTCATATGCACTTTAGCTGGCTGCGGATGCTTATATATTCTGTCAGTTTGCTTGAGAAAGAATATGAGCACCTCCCCTTTAATTGACAGTTGCCAGAAGTGTGTCGGCAATAAAAGAAGCTTCTTGGATGTTTACACGAAGGCGTCTGAAAATGTCATTTGGTTTCTTGATTTTAGGTTTTCTCACTTGTCCCATTGTTTGTATTGCTCCTCTTTCTCTGATTCCATTCCAGCAAGTCTCATGTTACACTCTGAACATTTGAGCCTCCTACTGAACACCCTGTGTAAGTTAGTTTCTCAGCACACGTGGAAAAATGGTAGGCAATGTGAAATGAAGCACTGCTTTAATGTTAACTCAATGGCAATCTGTACAAAACTAAGACGCTTACAACACTCGATCTTAATTTGTTAACATCAGCCTCAAGATTCCCTAAATTTTTTTAAGTATGTTTATACCTTTTGCTGAAGCTACAGTGTGCTAGTATGGGGTTGCATAGCTCATTGCGTAGAGCATGTGTAATTGCTCACAGAAGAGCAAAATGCACAAACTAATGGTACATTGCACACGCAAATGCCATTGTGATGTCGGTAATAGAACTACTGGGGCACTTAAGTCTCTTCCCGTGCTGTGAATGCATAAGCATTAGGTGCTACTGTTTTGCTTCTGTTGCGTGGTTTTATTTTGAACCTACATAGACCAGCGTTAGCTCGGTTTACCGTTACATTTTCGATTCTACTCATCGAGACCTTTCAACGATATATGACGATGCTATAGCATTAGGTTCAATTTTAAATCAAATAAATAATTAATGGTAATTAAGACCTGCGATTACTCCGTGGAATTATACTCGACATAAGCTATCCAACGATATATAGCTTGATGATGGAGCATAACGATTGATTTTTAATCACGGTTATCTAATTAATGGTCGGTAAGACAAGATTAGTTCAGTGCAATTGTACTCAACATAAGCTATCCAGCGACTTAGTGATGTAGCGTAAATTTCAATTACATTACAATTAACTAATTACCGGTAATTAATTGAGACCTACAATTAGTCCGGTGCAATTATACTCGACATAAGCTATCCAACGATAGAACACTTGCGGCGATTATGCCCGACATAAGCTACACAGCCACTACGGCCACATTCTGTACAGGCCGCGCATGAACCAAGTAATTGATAAGCATTAAAAAGTGGGCCTGCGTAATCTTTTGATTACCGTCATAACATTAAATTCTGAACGCCCAACACCTAAGCTCGGTTAGTGCTCATCGTGAGGAGGAACCCTTTTTACGTAATTGATAAGCGCTGCTTTTTGGCGTGATGACGCGCGCAGAGGAGAGACCCGTTCGGAGTGTAATGCACCGTCGCTGAGAACTGCTCTATGTCGTCGGAACGGCGTCATCTGTTGGTACTAACTTCGAAAGAAACGCCGATAAACTAGAATATAAACTAATGTTGTAGATCGCCCCAGCGACCGCGCCACTGAAAGCAGGGGATGCTCTCTTCAAGGGGACCAACATGGCTGCCCGTCATGTTTAGCGGCCGTTTTCGGCAACACTGGGAGAGATGTCACCACCCTAAGCCAGGCGGCAGGTATGTAGGCTCCCTAGAGAGGGTTGGCTCGCAGCGCCGCCGTAGAGATGCGGTGGTAGGTCGCAACTGCCCCTTTTGCACAGGCCGTAAAATCGACCGGCTGTGACCGGAGAGAGTCTGTTCGGGATCCGGCCAGCGTCCCGAGTGGTTGCAGCCGGACGCTCTCGTCACCGTCCGCGGCCAGCGCACGGAAATCCGTCGTGCCTTGCCGCTGGACTCCTGGTTCCAGACAACGAAGCGAGAGCAGCACACGCTTGCTCTCGTCACCTTCCCCCGCAAATGTTCGGGGACGGCTTTGCCCCACGGTGTAAGAGTAGTTTAGGTGAGAGAACGCCCGCGCCCAGCGCCCTGTCATAACATTCTACTTTTGGAGGCAGCCGACAGATGGCGCGACCAACTTTTCCCCGCTCCACGAGCGAATGGGCCACATCTGCGCGAGCGCTGTACGGTGCTTTGGGCCCATATTTTCTTGAACTGCGTGGTTAACTGCGTGGTCAAGATTTCCTCTTCTGATAGTTTACTTCGAGGATGTAAAGTATACTTTATTTACACAAAAACATTTAACCTGTTTTAAACAAAGCGTCGATATCAGTATAACCTCAAGGTGTCAGCGAGACCGCTGCAGTGATGACATATCACTCCTTCATTCAATAGTAGTAGGCAGTTGTGTCTCCAGCTCTTCTGGTAGTCTGCCGAAGCACACTTAGGATGCACACTCGGAAAGGCCTTTAAACTCGGCCCTCCCCTGCACACGTTAAGGCTATCAATGGTTTGAGCATGACTTCGATATCAGATGGTGACGTGGCAAACGAACTTACACCAACAGCAGCACATTTAGTTGGCCTGCCAAAGACATGCACTTCAACTGTGAGATCACTCTTCACATGCAGTCTTTCTATTGAAATTTACCGAAGAACCGTCTCTCTGCCTGTGTATTACCTGTGCGTCAATAAACACAATGTACTCACCACTTCAACGTCAGTGCGATGTGCTGCCCATGAATGGTGAGGTAAGCAAATGCTGCCCGCTTCGTTGAAGAGTGTTTCGAACGACGAGGCCCCGCAGGACTTCGTAACGCAGACGCTTTCATCGGAGGAGGCCACAGGTTGAGTCGTGTCGGCGAGCAATCTTGATCCAACTATGCTGCTGCTCTTTTGAGAGGCTGAAGAAGGACCTGCGCGACCAGATAGTCGCTTCGCTGTCTTGCAAAGGCTCTTGATCCATTTTGAAAGGTAGCTCGGCGCCCCTTCGAAGATAGATGGAATGGCATCTTTTGTAAGGCCCGCTCTTCTCTTGCCAGACATTAGCACTTGGCTATCAACTTCCGTTGACCACGTCTTCAATATAAAGTGTGGAGCGAAATGCCTTTCGCAAACGCGATCTGTTCTTCGTAGTACACGGTCAATGAGAAGTATTGCTCGCCGCCATGCTTCGAGCCTTGCGTCATCCTGGGGCGGCTTGAGAAAAGAGTACTTCTCTTTACACGATATGTAGCCGCTGCTACAAAATTGCATGAAGCACTTCACGATCGTACTGCTCCATAGAATAAGTCGATTGTGGAGTTAGATTTTACTAAACGCGCGCGTGAAAGCAGGAACATAAATTATGGTGAGGCATAAAAAAAAGGAAAAAAAAATAGAGCCTCTGAAAGCAGGAACAATCCGAAGCAGTCAAAAATAGTCGAACAGCGTGAAGTGCGAAAGCGCGATACCCAAGGAACAGTCGGTAGCGCCCTCTGTTGACCGCCGTGTAAGCAGAATGCTCCGACCTGCTTTCTGCGTCAGTGGCTCGCCTGCGCCGTTCCCTCACCTAACCTACTCTTACACCGTGCTTTGCCCTAAGAATGCAACGCGCACGGGAAAACCCGGCCGCCATTGTCGGACCATAGAAATGTTCGCTGCCGATACTGCCGAAGCCGCGCCCCTGACCGAGCCGGTAAGTTGGAAGTCCTTCTTACGTAGCCTTCTATTTCCGCGGAATGCCTCGTTAATGTTTTGTAGCTAGATGGCTCGCTCTGTGTATTAATTGCAAGAGTAATAAATAGGACATGAGTGATAGCGCTTTGTCGTCTCTCCATTTGTTACCTAGAGCACGAACCCCTCCGCGGTTAGCGAGCGGGAACGCTGCATCCGTGGAGTGGGAGGGGGGGGGGGGGGGCTGAAGGCTGTCCCCCCATTTTTCCACAAAAGAAAAAAACTAAGCGTGGCTTTGTGGTAGAGCACCCGCCTCGCATTCGGGAGGTGCTGGCTTCGATCCCCAGTGCCTCCGGGTACCCACCGGTTTTCTAATGGGTACAAGGTTTCCCCCGGCCTGGTGCTCGGCTCTTTTACGGTGAGATGCTTGGGAAAAGTGTCCTGGACTGAACAGTTGCCTTGACGGATCTGAGATAACTTCTGCCGTCAAGCAACCTTAAACCTGCCTAGTGTGGTATAAGCTCAACTTGTGGCCTTTTTTTCTCACAAAGTCGGACAGCCGGAAAAACCGGACTTGCCCAGGACGGCAGTGATACCCAGTTTTTGCTTCTGACAAAGGATCGCTTACAGCAGTGTTGAACTTGACGCGGCTTAGAGCATACGAGCTTTGAATCGAACTCTTCACTTTGCAGGCTCAGTGTTCGAAATTGGGTTTGCCCCCGAATGGGTGCAGCGGGGTTTCCGGAGCTTCCTCCAAGCGCACACCCCTGAAGAAGCCGGGCGCCGGGCCGGTGTGGTTTGTTCCCAAATTTACCGGTGGGTGTCCGGTGGTGGGTTTCGAACCAACGTGCACCTCCCGCAGCCGAGGCGGACGCCCAGACCACTAGGCCACGACTGTGGGGCCACAAGTTGGGCTCTACCGCATGAGGCGAATTTAGGGTTGCTTGACGGCGGAACGTATCTCTGATCCGTCAAGGGAAGTGTTTGGTCCAGGACCCTTTTCCCAAGCATCTCACCCCAGAAGAGCCGAGGACAAGGCCGGGGAAAATATTGTACCCATTAAAAAACTGGTGGGTACATGGTGGCACTGGGGATCGAACCCAGCACCTCGAAATCGAGGCAGGCGAATGCTCTACCACAAGGTCACACTTTGGCCTTATTTTCAACACCGAAGCGTGGCCTTGTGGTTGAGCTTCCGCCTCGCATTCGGGAGGTGCTGGATTCGATCCCCAGTGCCACCATGTACCCACCGGTTTTATAATGGGTACATGATTTTTCCCCGTCCTGATGCTCGGCTCTTCTAGGGTAAGATGCTTGGCGAAAGGGTCTTGGACCAAACAGTTGCCTTCACGGATGAGAGATAAGTTCCGCTGTCAAGCAACCCTAAATCCGCCTCGTGCGGTAAAAGCCCAACTTGTGGCTCTTTTTTGTGGAGAACCCAAGCGTGTCCTCTATCCTTGAATATATCTCTATCATTGAATGACTGGAGTACTAAATTGGCTGAAGCTATCTATTTCGAAAAACGCCTCAGTTTGCTTATTGGACATTGGTTCTTTAAAACTGCATACTCGTGGAGAAAAACTACACTTTGAAATCCTTTCAAGCCTTAAGTAAATGTAATGTTGCTTGTTAATGCAGTCAGCTGTGGCAAATTGCATAAAATCGGCACCCGTAAGTGGCTGAGGAATTAGGAAAACATTTCTACTGCCTTGATTATCGCGGACTTCCCGCATTCTTTCAGTGCTCACGGGCAGAGGTGGGCAAATGCCCTCATTTTACTTTTCACTCCCTCACCCTCTCTTTTTATTCCATGGCCCTCCCTCAGCATCTCCCTCATTTTGAGAAGTTTGTAGGTCGCTTAATTACCATTACCCGATGACTCTGCGATAGCACTGGGTCTTCTGAATTTCGATGCTTCTATTGTCCCGCCATTTCGTGCGGTTTGCTGCATGCTTATCTGATGAAGCTTCCGCCACGCAAGGACGGAAGATGATGAAAACTATGCGTTCAGACTGCAGCGTGAGAGCTCTAGACTGGCAGTTTAACTCGCGTGAACGCGGGTACGTGACGCAGACGAAGACATTGCAAGCACAGCTCGAGAGCTTAGCAGTTTGTACACTGTAAACGAGCCCTTATAGGAGCATAAGTGGCTACCGTCCGCTTTTAAACTCCGTATCAAAAATAATATGACCGGCTGTAAGTGGTGAAAATGGGGAAATACCCCTTTTTTACTGCCGTCACGAAGGCAAGGAGTAAAACAAAGCATTCACATGATTTTACTACTTTTCCAAACAGAAGTATGTCGGCTTAAATACTACTGCGGGCTCTTTAAACACTCCTTAGAGTCTGCCCGTCCCTAGTGGCAGCTTCCCGTTCGCTGCACTTGCAGGTGACGGCTCCAGCTCGCTCGTCGCTGCTTGCTTGCTTCTCGCTTCTGCTCTTGCTGCTTCGTGCACGTTTGTCATGCTACTGGACACCGGATCACCGCTGCCCTGCTCAGCAATCTGCTACACAGACTCTGTCTCTGAAGCCTCCAGTGTGTTCGCGGAATGCCTGGTGCTGCGCCGCCTGTGAAGGTAGTCCGAGAGAGGCCTAGCCAGCCTAGCTCAGTCGAACCAACATGGCGGTGTGTGACGCGTCGACCTCCCTCCCTCACCGCAGCCGCCAGCTTACCGCCCGCTTTTTTGCGTGCGCTTGCGTCACATAAGAGTGGACATCATCGACCTTGGCAGCAACATGCTGTATTGAATGTCTCACTCAAGCTGGCAATATGTGCAGAAGCAATGACTGGTCATTTCTTATATAAGCAGCATACAAATGTTGGTGGCTGCCGTTTCGCCACGTCGACATGGCGTTGTGTGTGACGCATCAGTTTTCTCGACACCGATGTCCCCTCGTTCATTCGCTGTTGCAGGGATTCGAAACACCGGATTATCAACGTCGTGTGTATAGGGGTAAGCAGCATTGAACTCTCCTTTGATGCCACAGACGCGCATGCACCTAACCCCACTCTCTTTTCAGTGTGTGAAGAACTGCTGTGAACGCCGGGTGCACAGAGACGAAAGGCTTCATCACCGCCCCAACTCACACAGCTGTCACTAAGTAAGTATGCGAAATTTGTTCTATGTGGCTGAAAAAAAAGTGTGGCTGAAAGTGAAAGTGTGGCAGTACAGTTGTGGCTCTTTGCGTTAATATGTACGAATGAAAGTATGATCACTTTCCCTGGGGACCGAATTTTCTGCATGTATTTACGTGCAATGAATATGGAAAAGCTGTGCAGACAATGAGCAGGGTGAAAATGCACGGCCATTGGGGTGCGTGAATATTTTTCATGTTATTACGAACAGCAATGAGAACAAAACCTCACGTTCCCTGATCGGTCGCTTCATTTCCTCTCTTAATAGGGGCCTGTGATGCAAACAAAGCAAGCAATTTTATTCTTTGTTATCAAAACACAGGATATGGCGGTGGCTTAGCACCCGAAGAGATTGCCTAAATTGTTACATTTTCCTGGTTGGTGGCGTCTTAATGTAGCAGCGATTTTCAGCAGTGGACATGGGGTCGTGAGACCTCCAGTTGCAAAATGTGGTATCTTGGAAGCTCTTCGCATTTGAAAAAATGTTGAAAGAATTTTCTCTTCGCTTCCAAGTTTCCAAACACCTTCCATTTATGTGAAACTTGTGGAGGCAAATGTTCCAGTTTAAACTGCCTATCCCGGGAACGCATCAAAAAGGAAAAGAATAAAGCATACGCAAGTATACAAGATCCTGTGCTGGAAGAGCTTGGCGTCGTACAGCGGCAAAACCAAGCATTTCGCCGAAAGAATGAAGCAGCACAAAGCGGATGCCAAACAAATGAACAGGGAACAGAGCGCGGGTTGACAACATGATGATCCATAGCGCACAATATTCAAGGGACACAACGCGAGTTGACAAGATTGACTTCAGGGGACTATTGTGCTGGACACTGATCCGCGCCCTCTCACAAGACCCTTACCCACGGAATTTTCAGCAGACGCTGGACAATGTTCCTCCCCCCCCCCCCCCCCCCTATGAATAACCGAGGGCTTGAAAAAAAGATAGCTGCAACCCGCCCGCTGTTACACCTGAGGAGGGAACCGATAACTTTCCGAAACTCTGGGTCTTTTTCCGTTTGCTTTTAGTTGGCGTTCTTTATGACTTAAATTCCTTTCCCAACCAGGCAGACTTGTGTCGAATGTTTTGAACTCTGGCCAGAAATGTGAGGGCAAAGCAGAACAGAAAACTAATGGGGTCGGAAGGAGGGGTCTGATCGTCTGATGGTAGGGTTCTATTTCATACAATGCCAAAAAAATTACAATAAAGTTTCGCTCTTTGTGCTGTATTAGTCACCCTTGCCTTGTTTCTCTCCTGCACCCAGAATGACGACGCCCTCAAAATGCGCGCGGCGCGTTCTACCTGCAAGGAAATTGTATGCAAGCTTCCACTGCATGTGTTCAAAGCGGAACGCGTGAGGAACCTTCGCACAAGTGAAAAAAAGAAATACATATATACCATAATGCCCCTTCCAGCGCAGGAAAGCAGCCAGAGGCAATCGTAACGCGCAAGTGCCTCAGTAAGAAAATTTTTTGTCTTCCAGTTTTATGCTTTGTTGGAAAAATGTTTCTGATCTATGCTGTTTTCCACTCGGCGTATTGCCTTAATGGCTCCTAAAGCGGCTCTCCGCAACTCGTGATACCCTGATAACTGCGTTCAGCTGCTGTCATCCGACAGGGTACAGATACGTACTAACTACTAGATTAGCTACTATGTCCTTCTAGCTAATCTTTGCCATAAAGACATTTAAACATCAATATCTGATTTACTGAAAAGTGTGCTCCGAATTGGCTGTGTGAGCTCGACTTAAACTACACTTGAAGCATCTCATACTTCACGCTTAGAGGTGTGATTGCTTTCACGCGCTTATTTTTTCTTCTAATCTTTCTTTCAGAAGAAGCCTCCTTTGACATCTTACCTTATAACCAGAGATAGCATGACATTTCTGTATGTTGATAGCAAATCATTTAAAACGTGCTCTGCTTGCTTGCAAGCGTGCCGTCTCAATTTTCATTGCATTGGGTATTTCAAATTGGATGCCCAAATGTTTTGTAGTCAATAAATGTATAGTTTGAAATTAGTCACAGCAATTTCGTTGTCGCCTTTGTTGTGCAACACAAAGCTATAAAATAGGGCTTCCATAGGAGTACTGCATTTGAAATGGGCTTCCTCATCAAATGAAATATACTGGTCTGGGCACCAAAGATACCTCTTTGTATTTGAGTGTAAAGCAGGTACTAAGAGGAACATTAATACTTCATGATAAAGCATTTACTCCAAACAGAACCCCTGTCCTAAGAGGAATAAAATTTGTACTCCTTGGAACACCAGATGCCTCTCCGTATGTGAGAGTAAAGCAGGTACTAAAAGGAGCACTAATACTCCTTGACGATCAGAACATTTACTCCAAAAAGAACCCCTGTCATGAGAGGAGTAAAAGTTTTACTTTTTTCCTTTTTTCAGCCCAAACAAAAGACAACTTTTCTTGGCTCATGGGTAATGTAGCTATTAACCTGCGGCCAGGACAACGCTGGACAGCGTGCATCAGCAAGCTTGAAAAAAGCACATAACAGTAAATAAAAATTGATTATTTGCATTTCAATAGACCCTTTAGAAAATTCAGTCTGGCAGCTTGGCAGGCATCATCATCAGCAACTTCTGTCGGTGCCGTCGCCACATTTTGGGCACCTAGAAGATGCACAGGTGCTCTGCACAGCCTTTGCACTAGTTTCCACCTTGTGGCACCTACAATACTTTTGCATTTGCGAAAGTGATGGCAGAAAATTTGCAGTGGTCGAAGGACCTGACTATAATCCCGGGTGAATTTTCGGAAAGGCTTTTGGGCTCCTATTGTGATGCCCACGGTGTGTGCGGTCCGTCCGGCCGCACCTCTCAGCGAAGCTACAAGCTGGTATACAAGACTTAGTGCGATTCGTCGACAGTGCGCGTTGCCGTGTTATCCTGCAGGTACAGTATTAGTGCCTCTCTTCCCGACTTATAAAAATTTGCGTTCTCGGTGCTTCTGGTGCGTCTGTGCATACCACTAAAGTGCGTCCACGCTGCACGTCAGTGGCAGAGAACGCGTTTAAATTTAGTTGCTAACCACAGCATATATGCCTCCTCACTAGGAAAAATATAAGCGTAGCGTGTTTAGCAACCTTTAATGCACAGACTTGAACTCGGGCGTCACGTTGCGTGAAAATGCGATACGGACGCGCGCTCCTACTTAATGTCTGAAGTCGTTTTGAGGTGTGCCCGCTGGTCTAGAAAGCTCAGGATCGGTGTGCTACACAAGTAACCAGAAATCTTACCGCAGCTGCTTTGTGTGTGAACTGCGCTTTTGTTTTTATGCTTCGTTTGGCTATGCTGCAGCGATTGCATGCTAGGATTACTCGTGAAAATGCCTGTTTTTAATTAAAATTTCTTATCTCTTGCTTCGCGGGCCTCAGTTCAGGTGCTCTAGACAAGCCTTTGTCTGTAGTGTTCTGTGCCAATGACTGCAAGCGTGCTGCGTGGGCTGCTCTCTGTTCTCTTGGGTCAAGAATGTAGAGGAAGCAAGGGGGAAGCGATGCGACACACCAGTGTTGTGTGTTCGGTAGCTCAAGGCGCCTCGCCCATCTGCGCCGCTCGTCAGTCACGGGAGGCGCACTGAAGCATAAACCTGTAGCCGCTTTGCTCTTTGAGATATTTATCTCTCGCTCTTTGACTCCGCTCATCCTTTAGAATTAGTTTTCCTTTGTCGAGAATCGAGTCTGGTGAACCTGCACGCTTAGAGCATGTCTCATGCTGTCGGGCGAACGAGGCTCCTGCTACAAACGTATATTCATGCTGCTGCCATACAAGAGTAGCAGGAGCACCATAGAATACTAGTACCTGAAAAAATAAAAGAACAATATCTTGTGAGCGCCACATGTTATCGTAATGCAGTTTAAAGCGAATTTCATTGTTTGGGATGTCTATAGTTTGCCAAATAGGTTGCATGGAGCTATAATAGAAAGTGTACAAAAAACTGATATCAGTATGTAGTGGTCTAAAATTACTCTAAGTGGTTGACATGAAATTTTTCCATTTTTTTGCAGGCCTGATGAGGTGAATGTCAACTGCACTTGTTTTTGGAGCCAGAAGGAGGCATCAAAGGCCTATGAGGTGTGCCTTACTTTGAAAGCCTGTGGATCAGTGGTGTCTGCAAGATGCGATTACCCAGCTGGTGCCTGTGGAGTGTGTAGCTGCATTAAAGCTAGTATTGCTATTTAAGAGCAATGGCTATAAGGAACCTCCACCAGAGGTAGCGTGCACCGAGGTGCCGCAGCTGTGGGGGCGGCCTCGTAGCAGCCCACTTGCACCGCTACCTTTGCAGTTTGTGGGCTGAAGAGTGTGCGAAAAGGTGGCCTCTCAAAGCCGATGAGCACCAGGTTTTATGATGCAAGACAGCACGCCCAGCCATTTGAGGACATTTCATCAAGAATAAGGACACTTGGGGCAAGCATTGGTGAACTGTGTCCTTCGCCACTTTCAAGACACCTTGAAAGCACTCAACTCATTGAAACGTCTTCAAAAATTGGGCTGACACCAGTTGGCAGTCTTTTGCAGTATTTGATGCCTCTTGTGCCACATGGATTTCAAGTTGCGTGGTACCAGAAATTGTGTGCACAAATGCTAGCACTGCAGAAATGCCAACTCCACCACGACTGTTTGAGTCGTGTCGCAAGCGGCACCTACAAGATGGGGATTTCCCTGCCGCTGAATCAGCTATCCTTAAGATATTGCTACGCTACTAACTACTCTAGTGGCGCCATACAGCGGCTAAACTGCATTTCATGGCAGTTGGCAAGCCTTGAGCCATCTCGGGGCTGGATACTTCGTCTTCATCTCTCGTGCTGCCTGCTGCCTTGCGCGTTCCAACGTCTTGCGCGTCTGATTAAAGCAAGTAAACCAGCCCTTCTTATGCCAACCGTTTCTCAGTGACAATATGTGTATATTTTACCTGGAGGCTGGAGGTAACCGAGTAAGTGGCCTGCTGATCCACCTTGTGCATGACTCAATGAGGCCGAAGACGCACTAGGTGTCATTCCCTCAATGTCATCGCAAGAAGTGGCAGATTAAAGGCAGTTATCTATTACCTGATCGGATTGCCCGCGGTGCAATGAAAATTGGTCGACACTATTGGCTTGTGGGGAGGGTCATTTGAGGGGAAGTGCGAGTTATCAATGACTTGATCGGATTGGCCGCGACGCAATGAAAATCGCTCGACACCATTGGCTTGCGGGGAGGGTCATACGAGAGGAAGTGCCGCTTTTTTTCTTGAGTTGTATCCGACTATAGTGGGGTTTCCGTGTCGTGCTGTTTCTTTCATACCTTCCATATTGAAAACCTAGCTGCACCAAACTGCACAGCAGTCTGTTTCGTAACTGCTGAAAGGAATAAAAATAGATGATAACCCATGAATGACAAGCAAACACAAAAAGCAACAACGAGCAGCTGGTAGTTTAAGGAGCATCTGTCCATTATAGCGGTTTTATTATTTCAGTTGCAGAACAGTAACCTTGACTTCAAGCATCATTATAGTCACTCAGAAATTGAACGTATTATTTATACAGGCTACTGCTTCCGTCGTGAGGAAGTTTGGTGTGTGATTGCTAGACCACTTTGCACAATAGGGGCCTGAAATAGTCCCTTTTTTGAGAGAAATTTTTTAGGCTATCTACACAGTGGTAGAGCCATAGCAAACAGCACTGCCAATATAATATACCTTAAGAGAGTTGGATATTGGGCTAGTTGGATTTGACAAATTATACATACCTTTAGCGCAACCAGTACAGGGACACAAAAAACAGAGGCAAACACGAGCGATCGTGTTTGTCTCTGTTTGCGCCCCTGTCCTGGTTGGGTATAAAATGTGCGTAATTTGGCAATGTAATAATTTGGCAATGTAAGTATGAGGTGACAGGTTACGCAGGTGAACAGCTGTCATATCAATAACTACCTAAAATATATTTCTTTCCAGGGTTTGCAAGTATCCAGCCATGAGGCCATCGACCTCGAAAAGAACACGAGGCAGCAGTCTGGCAGTGAGATGTGGAAGAGAGCCCGCGTCCATCGATTGTCTGCTTCATCATTTGGGGTTGTGGTCAAGTGCCCTACGTGGACAGAGAAAGGCCTGCAGAACCTGACCACAAAGACCTTCCCCATGTCAGGGATGTTCAGTAAGTGAGGTTATTTTACTAAGTTCGGAAAATGAATTTCAAACAACACACGGCGTCATGGGTAGTGCTGTGAAGCCTCCTATGTGCACGTCGAATTGCTCAACAGGTGACCACAGGTGGCAAATTTAATCACTGTTTATTTGAAAGACCAAAGGTCAAAATATTTCCCTTCAAAAAATGAACGAATATCAACAAGTGTGGAGCATATAACATGGCATGCAGAACATTGCCTGAGAGCTCAACATAATTTCAGCAAAATATGTGGACGCCTGAATAAAAAAAACGTCCTTTATAGACCTTTTCAAAATGAGGTCAAAGGGTGTCACCAAATTTGCTTTGCTGTGGATATGCACCAAGTCATTTTCAGAACAGCATGTGTTCTTTCCTTTATCCTAATTTTTTGATTATCCGACTGCCCTACAATACAATGCGAACGGTTCCCTATTTTCGGTAGACCAGGCAAGCACACCCAACTCTGCTCTAGGTGAAAGTTCCGTTTGAGATGAAAGTGCCTGCCTTTTTTATGCTGTTATTGCAGGTACGGCATTACGAATAAGCAGCCGGCTGTGCAGCTTTCTGTGGCTGTGATGAAAGCCAGGGGCCATGATGTTGAGGCCTTCCGGAGCGGATTGGTCGTGGACCCTTCGTGTCCATGGCTGGGAGCTTCACCGGACAGGCCCGTGCAAAACTCCTTCACATGGCCTTCTTGAGGTGAAGTGCCCACACAGTTTGAAGAAAAAAACTGACGATATGGGGGATGGGCACTGCCTCAAGGACAGCATGGGTGTGCTTAGGCTGGACTTTGGCCATGAGTACTACTATCAGGTCCTTGGCCAGATGGCTTTATCTGGTTTATCCTGGACCGGTTTTGTTGTTTTTTCTGATCAGTTCTTGATCATTGACCGCATCAAGTTTTCTGCTCAAGATTGGGCTGTTTCAAGACAGGAACAGTTTTTTTTTCTGTGCTGTTGCCATATTTGGCCTCAAAACGCCCTTAAAGATGCACTAAAGAGGAATCTGAACTCGTCTTTTTACCGCGCGAATTCTATCTACACGTTCCGGGCATTCTGAGAAAGTTTCTCAGTGACATATTTGGTGGAGGTGCTGGGTAACGGCCCATGTACGCTGACCTCGAGGACACCTTTGACGTCAGCTCTCAACGCGTGGCTACAACACCAGTCCACAAGGCGAGCCGCCACCTGCGAGGCCTACAACCCGAGTTCGGCCAACTGACAGCGCCGGTGAGGGCCATGACATCCACCGCGGCTAGCCAGACAAGTCAGCACTCTGGGAATGCCCTGCCATTTGTCCTTCACGCACCTCGATCGCCGTTACCATTCCACGGAGACAGGTTCGAGGACGTCGAAGACTGGTTGGCCAGCTTTGACCGAGTGGCGGGTTTCAATGAGTGGGACGGCGAGCGCAAGCTGCGCAACGTCTACTTTGCACTGCAGGACTCGGCCAAAACGTAGTTTGAGAACCATGAAGCTTCCTTTACCACCTGGGAGGCTTTTCGTCGAGAGCTGCTAGCGACATTTACCAGCAGCGAAAGAAAAGAGAAAGCTGAAATCGCCCTGCGCTCGAGGTCACAGCAGCCGAACGAGGGCGTCGCGATGTTCATCGAGGACATGACCCGACTGTTCAATCGGGCCGACCCTGCTATGCCCGAAGCCCAGAAGGTACGCCACTTAATGCGTGGCGTAAAAGAGCAGCTGTTTGCCGGATTGGTCCGTGACCCGCCACGAACAGTGTCCGACTTCAAGGAGGCAATGAGTATCGAGCGCTCTTTACAGGAACGGGGCGCCCACTACGGACGTCAGGCTACTGTAGCAGCCGCTTCCCAGTCCCAGTACATGCCTACGTTGCTGCCCGCCGAGGACCTTCGGGAGCTTGTAAGAAGCCTGGTGCGCGAGGAACTGGCGAAACTTCGCTTTGAAGCTCCACAGGTCAGCGTCGCTGCCGTTACGGACGTGGTTCGCGAAGAAATCCGACGAGTTGTGCAGCCACCCCCCGCTCCACACCCGGCGCCCTCCGTTATGACGTACAGCGAGGCGCTACGAAGTCCCGGGCCAGCGATGCGAGCTTTTTCCCCCATCGCTCCTGTGCAATACCTGTAGGAGCCAATCGCAACAGCACCGTCCGTGCCGCAGGAGTTCAGGCCCCCCCGTGAGCAAAGCGCACGTTTGGCGTACGCCAAACAATCGGCCGCCCTGTTACCGCGGCGGAGAGCCTGGCCACATCTTCCGCCACTGCCCCTACCGCAGGATGGCAGGATGGGTTTAAGGGGGTTTTCACCTGACGCACCTCGACCACGCTACGGTGAAAGACCACGGGATATCGAACAGTACTTGGCTGAAAACGTGCAATCTTGGACCTCGCAGCGACGCCAGTCCTGATCGCCATCCCCAAGGCGGTTCTCTTCGCCCGGCCGCCCGTCATCCTCTGGCCAGTTCAGAGGCACGTCCCCACGTCGGGAAAACTGAAGACGGCGTCCTCCGGGGGTAGGGCTGCCGCTACTGGACCGAGTCAAGAGCCTCCACCCGACGATTCGCCGCGACGCTCCGACTGACGACGACCGGACCCGACGACCTCGACGACGCGCTGCGACTGACAGGCCTCCGCCGAAATTCCGGTATCTGCCGACAACCACGACGTTACCGCACTCATGGATACTGGCGCCGATTTTTCGGTAATGAGCAGACGGTTAGCCACGGTCTTGAGGAAGGTTCTGACCCCTTGGTCTGGGCCGCAGATCCGGACAGCTGGTGGCCGCGTGGTAACTCCGATCGGTGTCTGCACTTCGCAAATCCAGATCCGCGGTGTTACTTTCCCTGGCTGCTTTGCTGTGTTACCCGAGTGCTCCAAAGACCCCATACTCAGCTTGGATTTCCTTCAAGAGTGCGGTGCCGTTATCAACCTCCAGGCGCTAATCGTGTCGTTTTCCACCCAAGGTCCTGTCGATGACGATACCGAGCCACGCAGGGCTAAGTTATGCATCTGTGACGACCACGTTTTGATCCCATCAAGATCCAGCATGTTTGTTACTGTAGAGTGCAATAACAGCACCAAAATTCGTGGCATTGCTGAAACCAACATGTCGCTGCTCCTTGGTCGGCAAGTCTGTGTTGCTCGAGGAATTGTTGAACTGGACAAGGGCCGAACCGAACTCTTGGTGACCAATTTTGGTTGTGAACCTCAGTGTTTGCCTGGCAGAACAGCTATTGCGTATTTCGAGGAACTCAGCGAATTCGCGGGACAGCACGCTTTGTCCGGAGCCCCGGCATCAGTGGAGGAACCGACCACTCCCATAAACACTGACGTGAAGCCAAACCTTCCAACTAACCATAAACGCTGCTCGGAAAGCGTTATCCAGTCTTTCTGCGACTGCTTTGCCTCTACCTCCAAGGTTAGGCGGACACCGCTCACAAAGCACCGAATTATAGTGGACGCCAACCAACGGCCGTTATGTCAGCCGCCCTACCGCATCTCTTCGAAGGAGCGCGATGCCATTCGCCGCCAAGTTCAAGAAATTCTCAAGTACGACGTGATACAGCCGTCGACGAGCCCGTGGGCGTCGCCTGTTGTTCTAGTGGCAAAGAAAGATGGAACCCTACAGTTCTGCGTTGATTACAGACGTTTAAACAAAGTCACTAAAAAGGATGTCTATCCTCTCCCGCTTATTGATGACTCCCTGGACCGGCTGCGCCACGCCAAGTACTTATCATAGTTAGATTACGAAGGAGCTATTGGCAAATCGAGGTGGACGAACGTGACCGGGAAAGACTGCCTTTATTACACTGGACGGTCTGTACGAATTCCGGGTGCTCCCTTTCGGCCTGTGCTCGGCTCCTGCAACCTTCCAGAGGATGATGGACACCGTTCTTGCCGATGTCAAATGGCAGTCCTGTCTCGTGTACTTGGATGACGTTGTCATCTTTTCTGACACGTTCGAAGAGCACCTGAGACGCCTGTGCGCTGTGTTCGAAGCAATTCGGTCGGCCGGTCTTTCCCTGAAGCTCGAAAAGTGTCACTTCGCTTTCGAAGAGTTGAAGTTTCTGGGCCACATCGTGAGCACTAAAGGGGTTAGCCCAGACCCCGATAAGACTGCTGCCGTGGCTGCTTTTCCTGTGCCCACCGATAAGTGCAGTGTGCGCCGCTTTCTGGGTCTCTGCCCGTGGGCGTCGCCTGTTGTTCTAGTGGCAAAGAAAGATGGAACCCTACAGTTCTGCATTGATTACAGACGTTTAAACAAAGTCACTAAAAAGGATGTTTATCCTCTCCCGCGTATTGATGACTCCCTGGACCGGCTGCGCCACGCCAAGTACTTCTCATCGTTAGATTTACGAAAGAGCTATTGGCAAATCGAGGTGGACGAACGCGACCGGGAAAAGACCGCCTTTATTACACCGGACGGTCTGTACGAATTCCGGGTGCTCCCTTTCGGCCTGTGCTCGGCTCTTGCAACCTTCCAGAGGATGATGGACACCGTTGTCGGTCGCCTCGGCTCCCTGTTAAGTCGCCGACTCGCTGGTCATTCAGAGCTTCCTGGCGTTTGCCAGCGCCCATTCTCGAAGAGTGCCGGCTATGTTTTATGACAGTCATTTCCCCTCTTTTGCCGTTTCATATGCTTGTACTCATTCTCGCCGAAGCCTAGCTGAAGCGTTCCTTTATACCTGTTTTCATTACAGTACGGAAAAAGCGTGCGGGACTCCTTTTTTGGTGTTTCTCTCGAACACTTTTTACATATGAGAAAAAACGTTGCCTTTCCCTTTTCTCCTCCAAATCATACCGCAGGCGCACTGCAGCCGTTTTCATGGCGGTGTGGCTCTCTGCGTGTTAACACTATAAATTCGTCCGAAGCGCTTGACTATCGTATTCATAACCAGAAAATGATGCAAAACACACTTCTACGAATTACTCTTTTTCATTAATACAAAAGCGTATTTAATTGACTATCCTATTTTGATAGGTAGAGAGACACAAAATTTAGTTGCAGTTTCATTTAACTGGCACCAAAATATTTGTGGTCCTGTCTTGCTTCGTTTAAAATGGATCGCATGATGAAACCACTGGCCCCGGCTTTCAGGGTTATACAAGCGTACAAGCTTTTTGAAGGGCGGATTTATATAGGCTCGGTTTGGGTTGCGAGGTGCTCGAAAATTTCTTCATTTCGGCAAGGAGTGTCTACAAGCAAATGTGACGCCACTGGAAGGAGTCATACTTTTCTTACTTAGTTTGGCGGTCTACACTTTCCTAAATGTAGCCGGCAATTTTGGGGAAAGCAGTTCTCGCGATAATACTGCGTAGATCTAGAAGTTCAAGATAGAAAACCTCACATGTTCCTCTATGCATTGTCTGCTATCTTCAGCCTGTCATCCAATTCCGTGCCATCACCAGAAAGATTGTCATAGTGTACAGAGTGCAAAGTTTGCTCGCAATCCTGAAAGGCACTTCTGCGGATATGAGGAACCTGCGTGTGCTAAGCAACTTTTAGCTCGAGCCCCCCCCCCCCCCCCCCCCCCCTTATCCGGATGTCCAAGTGCGCAGGATTTACCCGGGGGGCAGACCTTCCCGACCTCCCGGAGCGACTAGGCTGAGTGGCCGCGGCCATGGTAGCTGCCTGACGTCTGAAAGTGTGCAACCAATAGCCATCTCAGGACTGGAATGTGCAGGAGCCCGCGACGGAGGTGCGTAGGAACATAAAAATATGGCCAGTAAAGATTTTCCAAACATCGCGCGCGAATGTGACTTCTCTGCAGCCTGTGGAAGTGTATTGTTCGGCTGAATTATCCATGACAACGAACAGTAGTGGTTAAAAGAGGGTTGATGTGCTTTCTTCGGGGGGTGTTTCAGAGCCTCTTTAAAAATAGCGGCCTCCCTCCCATACGCATACGAAGCCGCGGCATCAGGTGAATCTATTAGTGCGTCACTGTTAAGACTCCCTTTCAACTCAATACCCGGCGTCGTGACGACAGTTCTGCTGTATCGAGAAATCCACATGACGTGTGGGAATGAAAATAAACGAAAAGAGTATTTCTAAATTCAAATAAAGATCAGCACATGTTTCGAACAGCCTCACCTTATAAAGTACTTGCTTTTCCGTAGAGCAAATGTTCAATAGATTTTAGTCCCCGCTCCAATCAACGACCACTGTGGCGCCTCTTAGGCACGCCACCAACATGCCGCATAGGCACGATGACTTGTCTGGGATACAAGGGGGTGATGTGTGTTTGCTATTAGTTGAATCTGATGTTTTATAATGCAGTAAGTAGTCAAACTAAAGGCTTGTAAATAAGTGAGATAGTATTTAGAATATATTATGCAAGTAAACTGCAGTGTGCAAGAGTTAAAAGACAAGCATGTGTAAACTGTGTTTTGATAATTGCGATAAGTGTGTGAATGTCAATAGAAAACAGTAACTGTGGCAGGACAGCATTAGCGGGTCCCTTCAGCAGCGGGGGGTCTTGTTTAGATATATCTTCACAAACACGAACACTTTCGGAGAAGATGTACTAGGCCTCGCTTAAACCTACTCGAACGAACGTGCCACGATGGCCTGGGTTAATAACAAAAAAAGCCTGGATCACCTAGGGGTGGTGTGTCTGTCTCGTGAGCCAAGGGTCACAAATTGCATTCCCATTTATTAACAGTGATAATGTTTATTCAAAAATAAAGTCAAAGTCAAAAGGAAGGAAAATATTTTTACTAGCCCCGGCAACTGCCATCACTATGGAGCCACCTGAGCTGGGGTAACAGAAATAAAAGATAGGAGGCAGAATGGAGAAATGAAATATAAGAGGGCAGATGATAGTAAGACAGGAAAGAGGTGAGGTAACATACATAAATACACTATTTACACAATAGTGCATATATAGAGGTTGAATGCTTGTTGAGCCCATGCCATTTATTTACCCCAATTTTCTTTTCAGAGCAAAAATTCGCATCCTTCAATGGCATAATAACGTTAGAGTCGTATTGCTAACTTATGATTACAATTTATCTTATATTTTAATGCGATACTGTTAAAAGCGCCGTCGCCCTGAAAATCCGGTGTTGGCGTTGTTAGCCTCGGCGTTGAGAGCGAAAAATCAACAGGATGACTCTGCCAGGTGGTGCCCAGAGAGCAAACTAGAAGGCAGGTGGGTCACGTAGGTCACGTGACCTTGCAGCGTCATCACAACCTCCCACCGTAGCAGCTGTGAGTTAAAGTAGTCACTGGACGCTCGGAAAAACCAACCTGGATCGCAGAAGGCCCATCACTAGCAGACACTGCCATTGCAGGACAATGCCGCATCGCTTAACCCACAGCACCAGGAGGAGTATGAGGACTCCCAGGGATCTATGAATGTAGAGGATGGCATTCTGCATATAAGGGATTTAATAACGCCATAACAGCACACCCTGAAGGCGGGGCTGAAGTGACCTCTCCAATTTTAATCAGTTTTCATTTCCACAGCTCAACGTGTGACGTCAAGACCCTCTCCACTAATCCTGATTTTCTAGACATGCCAATGTCAAATACGAGGCCACATTCACTGCATAAAGAAACCTTTAATGCTATCGTGCTAAAAAAAGAGTACAGTTTCTTTTGAACAGTGCCACTACAATGAAAGATGTCCCTGTGACCATAGGTGGGCATCCACACGAGAGTGTCCTCACCCTCGCCTCATGATTATCTCACTCGGTGAGATGAGGGTGAGGGAAGATGGGCACATGCGAATTCGAGGACGAGGGTAAGGGAGGAAAGACATGGCGAGGTGAGGGTGAGAGAGGCAAGACATGGTGAGGTGATGGCGAGGGAGAGCAAGATGCACTGCCTGAGGGCGAGGGTAGTGGCTCGAACCTTGATCCGGGCTAACGGTTTTGTCTGAGTTGTATGCAACAGGTGGGATATGCCTTGCTAATTGTGCCAAGAACTGCTCCATCATAACGTCGCTTATATGTTAATATTGACCAAAAACTTGTCGGATCTGCCCCGCTCTGCACACAGTCACTTATAGGATATATTCCACTCCCGCAGTCACCATCTATGCACACATCAACTCACAGAACAGTCCACACCAGAGGCCACCATCTATGCACACATTCAGTAACAGTAGAACATAATCCATTGCAGTGCGAACATCCATGCACACATTCACTCTCAGTATAACATAGTCCACTCCAGAAGGCACCATCTACGCACACATTCAATCACAGTAAACCATAGTCTGTTCCTGCTGTCACCATTTAGAGACAAGATGAGTGTCCTCCGGAAATGTTAAAAGAATAAAAGAACATGTGCAGGCTCCCTTCTGCATGACTGTGCATTTTTCTGTACGTAGTGTTTTTTTGTCTGGGCAACCCGTTATTAATTCCTGTTTTAAAGCGCTAGTCAACAGGGTGAAGGTTCCCGTGGGAAACGTTTTTCTGCATCTTAACGAAACAGCGCAACTAAAACAAAGGACCAGAAAAGGAGATACACAGACACGCGCTGGTCCTTCATTTTAGTTGTGCAGTTTCATTCCTTAAGATGCAGTACCAACTCGCCCACTATACTATGTGTTTCTGCAGTCTGTAAGTACATGAGGTAAACACGAAAGACTGGGAGCTCCACGCCTTCTCCATTGCCACGATGCACTACACCGATGACAATGCTATGCCGGAAAAAGCCGACTTTAAAAACTGTGCACAATGTTAGGTGAAACACTGTATAGTGAGCTAAAAAAAGCGCACTGGCCATGCCACGCGGGTGGCCTCCGGCCCAGCGGGAACTGTGCCACTGCAGTCAACATTTTCATTATCAGCCGAGGGTCTGTCACATGATAAAAATGCAGCGTAAATTACACCTGGTGACGCTGTTGAATTCCCAAGTTCTAAGGCTTGCTTCCTGGAACAAAGTTCGATTTCAGCTCAGTGAGGTTTCAAATAATTGACTCCAAAGCAAAAAATCCTTTTACGAAATTTGACTGTCAATTCAAAGCCTGTTGCCGGCGCTGGTGTAGGATTTTTTCATTGGCACTGTGAATAGTTCAGTACAATCATATCTTCTATGTTCTATTTTCTCTGGAATTGTGGTATAGGCACCCTGCAGATGTAACTCCGGCGCCGACGCGGGCGCCTCTAGCGGCGGCCCGAGCGTCCCTTGGGGGCCGCAGCGAGCAAGCGCGCCGACCGAGTAGCATCGCCGCCGCTGTTTCGTCGGGAAGCCTTGCTTTTTGCGCTTGCGATTACATGAGTCCGCGTCCCAACAACAAAAATTGCTGTGTTGTAGGGTGTTACAGCAAGTACAGCAACTCACCAGGCGTCAAGTTTTTCTCCTTCCCATCGAGACCCTGGGAGAGAACGGCGCCAGCGTTGGATACAGCTAGTTCGTCGTCAGAAGTAAGATTCCGGTTCTTATTAATCTCACTGACAATATACTCAAGAAATCGGCGCTCAGAGCTGTTTTTATACATCGTTTTGAAACAACTGCATAAAGAAAGAAGCTCAGGTTGCTATCGTCGTGTCGTGAACGAGCTCTAACGTAAATATAGAGTGCGATATTCACGTCTCTCCTAGCATCGTTTACACGAAACCGCGGCGCTCTCACAACGACGCTAGCATCGTGAACTATGTGCGTGTTTCCACGCCACTGCGCTTGTGACGTCTTAAAGCGTTTATCTTTAAAATGCTGTTGATCATGTTTTGTCGTAAATTCCTAACCTCACTAAACGTTTGAAGAGGTCGTGTTAAACGCTTCGGCAGTAGCCTTTGCATGTTACTCGGGTTCTTAAAGTACTTTTTTGTAGGTTATATTATGAGCTCTGGAAACTGCGTTTATTGCTTTTTAGGCACTCTCAGCGTGCTGCTGTGCTAGCATGAACTCCTTTATTGCGCCTTTCTACCCAGTATATTTTTTTATTTGTACTGCGCAGTGAAGATGGGATGGGTTGGCTTCCATCGAAAAACTCAAGGATAAGCAGTAAGCATTTTGTCGGCAATGTCAAGGCCAACGAAGTCGGTCATCCTTCATATCATCCAAGCATCTTCCCGTCTGTTTACAAGAGGAAACAAACCCCTGGCTCAAGCAGACGATTTGAAAGGTACATGTGTGCTCCTCTAAACCGTAGAGTGTTAAATGCCTTCCAGTTAAAGGCAGGCTGCGGATGGTCATTGTGATTTTTATTGTCGCATGCTGTTTGTAGGCAAATGGAAAGGGAAAAGAAGAAAGCTGCAGGAAGGTATCAGGATCCTGCCCCGCACCTGGATTCACCTGTCCTTGCCATTGATTACTCCGCAGAACAAGCTAATGAAATTGCACCTATGGAATGTAGCCTAAGTGATGTAAGATGTTTCTTTTGCTCGAGTGATGAATTATACGTCTTGGACTTCCACACTAATGAAAATGTGGTGTTTCTCGGTATTTCTGTAATGCAGGCATCTACAATGACAGAAGATCAACCAGAGTGCTTTACTGGAGAGCTTATCTTTCTCTCAGTGACTTCTAATTGCACTGCAAGCTGCTTTGTATCCCACAAGACATCATCTACAGTGGAGCGAGGAACTGTGTGTGATACCAATTTTTGTGACAAGGCCATTGGCCCAGTGCATAAGCAGCCCTACTTCGGTGGGTTTAAAGCACTGTGTAACGATGATTCTGCACTGCAGTCATTAACGGCAGTGTGTTTTCAAATTTTTGTCCTTCTGCTTAGTGTTCTTCCTGCCTCAACACAACGTGTGAATGAACTTTCCCTTGAAGACAAACTCCTTTTGTTTTTGATCAAGTTAAAACATGGCCTTCCATTTTCCTTTCTAGCAACATTATTTTCCATTCACAGCACGACAGCTTCCCGAATTTTCAAATCAGTTCTTGCAAACCTGAAATCAGCTACAAAGACCTGGATATACTGGCCTTCACGGTTAGCTGTACAACGAACAATGCCAGCTAGCTTTCGTGAGCACTACCCCATGTGTAGAGTTATTATTGACTGCACAGAACTTGAAACAGAAATGCCACCGGGCATTGAGAAGCGTAACCTGTGGTTTTCTAACTACAAGGGACGATATGCACTGAAATATCTAATTGGCATAGCTCCTAACGGGTTGGTAACATTCATTTCTGAGGGCTTTGGAGGCAGGACCACAGATGCAGTAATCACAACTCAGGGCAAATTATTGTCTCTTCTGGAACCCGGTGACGTTATATTGGCTGACAAGGGCTTTCCAGGCATTAGGACGGGTTGGCGCACAGCAAGCAACTTTGGTAATGCCACCCTTTGCAACAAGTCCTCAGTTTACCGAGTCAGAGGTGGATGCTACTTATGAAACAGCATCGGTACGCATCCATGTAGAGCGCGTGATACAACGGCTGAAGATATTTCAAATTTTAACTAACAGGATTCCTCATGAATTGGCTGGATATGTTGACGACATCCTCTACGTGGTTGCTGTTATTACTAATGTTAAGCCTGGAATCTTCGCAAAGAATGACTGCAGTGACTGATGCGTTGAACCAATATTGAAGTGCTTTAACACATAATCAGGAAAACAAAAGTTAGGACGACCTATTACACAATTTTTACCATCATGGAAAGTCCCTGAGCTTTGAAACGCCATCCTTCATTAATTGAAATAATGTAACGGTATTCTAGCCTGTCTCTGCTTCAAAAACAATCAAAGCTATTTTTTCTATCCCAGCAGTGAGTGCATATTCGTTACCTTCCATGCACAGCAAAAGCCAATCTGTTCTTTCCTGTTTTTTTCATTACTGCGCTGTCGGTGTGTTTTGTGATCAATGCATTATCTTTCTATTTTTCTCGTTTTCTTTCTTTTTCCAAAGTAGAACTCTTATGTTATGTGTTTGCTGTTGCAATGAGCAAAACTGCTGTACCGTTGCTTGTGTTGTGACACCTGTGTGGTGCTAGGGGCCTAGAAAGAAGATTTATGTCTTCCTTTTTGCCCGGCACCGTGGCAATGCTGCGCTGTATTGTCAAAAGCTACAATGAACTCAAACTGTTAGCTTCAGCTTGCTGGAAAGGCTGGAAGACAGACAGTAAACACAACACAGTATTGCACTTGATTTCAACTGTTTATTGCACTGACAGACTATTACAGTATAGAATGTGGTACTACACATGCAACTGTCTAAAATGACTGCAGTGAAGCCATTGTAAATAGTATAAATAAAATGTACTGCATCCACATGTAATAAACGACTGCTCAGCCTTATTGCCAGTGAAAGCGCTGCTTAGTGGGAAATATTACATTTTTCTGCTTTCGGATATTGCCTTCAAAAAATGTTGAAAATAAAACTGACGCAGCTTTGGGACTGCCGAAGACAGGAACCTATTGTCCCTTACAACAGGAATCGTGAGGGAGTCCAGACTTGAATATACATAGAAGTAGCACTTTTCCAGGCCAAGAACATGCAAGCTAACTTGTATCTGTGTGTAATATGGGTGACTGCATCTTAAATTCAAGTCTTTGTCGCCACACAGGTACTTTAGCAAGGGCCTCTCTGTCAACTTCTGGTTTCTCCTGGTGTAGGGACATTTTATTTCCAGCAGAACTGTTTCACCGTCTTGATCCCTGAAATCACATTTTGTTCAGTGAACGACAAAACATGTTTATGCAACTGCTTACTTGAAAATCCCGTCCAGAGAGCACGGCAACCACGGATCGTCTGAGCATACCACAAGACCAAATTGAGAGACCCTTGTACCATGTTCAGCCTCAAATTTTTTTCTCGCTTCTGGCTCCTTTGCCAAACCATATTCTAACGCAGGCCCAGTGAACTGTGTTTCTGAGACAATGCATTGAGCACGGTCATAGAGGAGCTCTTCACTGCAGGTCAGTACCCTGTGTGCCTGCAGAAGAAAATAACGCTGTTTTAGCAATGGCACATGCACATGAACACCAGAAGATGTTCTGTGCTGCGCAAAAGAAAAGAAGCACTACTGATATACCTTTGTGGCTGTGATTCTCCAGAATCTTTCATCGCTCCAAAGGCGTCTGTCTGTCTTTGTTCTGGAGCATAACTCTTTCATGTCCTTTGCATCCAGCATCACGTGCTGGTGATATATTCCTTGCTCAACGCCTAAGAGCCTGCATGATTTAGATAAAGAGTATCATGATACAAGATCATTAAATATTAATTTGGTCTGAAAAATTGTTTCCTTAATTCCTAATTATTGACATGCTGAATAAAGAATATAAATTACTCAAACCTCTCGGGAAAGTTAAGTCGTTTGAAAATCATTCTACCTCCGCTTTCTTGTAATTGATAACAGTGAAAGCTTTCTCCTTTTCTGGGCCATCCAAAAAGTTCTAGTTCCTTTTCAGAGCATTCGGAAGCCGCTGGGGCGACTTCGTCGTTGGGTAGTGCCTCTGCGCGAAGCATGTCAGTCAACGGACATTTGATGTCCGCGAAAAACCTTATCACATGGTCGACATCAATGTTTTTCGCACGCACTGAAAAGTAAAATAAGATTACATTAATGTACATTCGCAAATATCAAGGGATCTTGCTTTCGGAACGAGTGGGGTGATTGCATTTGAGAGCGTGACCAAAACAAGTTACCGTTTTCCTTTCTCGGCCCATGAACTTTGGACAGTTTCGGGTAAGTTTTGCGCGATGACGGAAGGCCCCAGGCTCGCGGTTGGCTCGTGCAGGAGCTACATTTGTACTGTTGAATGTAGAGAGCAACGGCCGCCGTGTGCTTACATTTTCCCACCACGCCAGCGCGGCAGTCACAGCTAGCTCTGCGGATTCTTCGGCTTCCGTCGATCTAAAGCACCAGTACAGCGATAAAAAATTGTAAGTCGGCATCTGGAATCTCACATTTGTTTAGAGCACTTGTACAGTGCTTTCGAAGAAACTAAACTTACCTCAAGCGCCACGCGTTTTGTCGCTGCGTTTATTCTTGTCTGCGGTATGCATTTTCCCACGATTTCGGAGCCAGCAGCAAGCACAGCTTCACTGACGTCATAGACGTGGCCCGCTTGCAGTAGTAGTTGACCCTTTTTTAGGTTTGCACCACGAAAAAAAGCGTCAACGTCTTGAAGTTCAAGGAAACCCGTCGATAAAACAAGGGGCACGCCGTTTACCGCCATACCGCTGCACCGCGTGAGGCGCGTCGTCTGCTGCAGCTATCCCCCGGCGAACGCAAAAGCGGCTACGCGGTGGCGCTTCACGACAACCGAAGGTGGTGGCGCCTGGCGGATGCAGGGTGCCTATAGGAAAGCGCTCCCGCAATGCGGTGGGCAAAGGCAACCGCTGTAGTCTTACCATGAAAAATTTTATGAACCAAATTTCTTGCAGAAATGTTAAGGAATTAACACTGTTTTAATAATGGGTAGACATGCAAGCAAAAAAAGCGAGTGCTTTAAGCTTGGTGTTGACCATGGATTGCCACGCGCTAGCACCATTAGCCCTGGTTTTGAATAATTTATTTATTTCATTCTTTATTTATTACATACTATTAAGTCCTTTCCAGGAATAAGCAGGGAGTAAATGTATGCATAGGGACAAAATACCAACAGAAACTGATACAAACCCGTAACAAAATATGCTGGCTAAGTGCTACACTAACGGTTATAAGGACCCCGCAGGGGGGCGTCTGCAGCTTGCAGGCGTTGGTGAGTGGCAACACCACGGGTTCCCAAGCATCCGCAGGGACATCCCCCCAGGGGGATGATGGTGAACAGTGCATCACCATGGACCCGAGCCTAGCCGTGCGTGGTATCGCTGTGTCCGGGGAAAAGGGGATCCTGGTGGTTAAGCCGATGCCAAGCGTTTGGACCTTAAAGGCCCCTCGGCGGAGGCAACACACCACTTTGGCCCCAGCTTCCTGTAGACGGCACCTCCGACCTGACACGACCGGGGGAAATCGGCAGTCGCCTTTACCTGTCCTCCCCTCCATCTTTAACTTTCCAATCTCTTTCTGACTACTCTCCTGTCTTCTTCCTTCTCAGTTATTCTCACCTTCAATAGGCGGCTAGGGTTAAACTTGTGTGGCCAACCACCCTGAGTTGTGTCATATTTTGTTATAGTTGAGGTGTACAGCTGGCGTGGGCAGGACTTGCGCGTAAGTTCCTGTCCCGTCCCCTTGTTGGGCTCCGTGGTGGGTGGCTGGAACCGTGACTGAAAAACTAAATTTTTTTCATGGCTGCCCTCCGTTCCAAACCTGATCGCTCTCTAAAAAAAAAGGGTGGAACGATAAAGATTCTTTCAAAAAAGAAAAGTGTCATTCCCAAAATTTTATGTTATTCATAGCAAAGCTGAAGAAAAAGAAGCAAGACTGATTTCCCCGTTCCTGGTAGCAAAGTGCCTGACGGATACCTTGGTCTTTGGGTACAAGGTATGAAAAATGGCTCATGGCGACTTACTGCCTGAACTATGGGACACTGTCCAGCACTCGAAACTTCCAAACATTCTATCGATAGGGGAGATTCCTGTCTCCATCACGTCACACCGATCTTTGAACACAGTCTGCGCCGTCATATCAGAAATTGATTTTGTTTCCCTCTCTGCATAAGAAATGCTTGAAGGCTTTGCCAATCAAGATGTATAAAGATCCGGAGGAATAACAAGGAAAAAGATACAAAACACCTGATCCTCACTTTTAACACCAACACACTACCAGAAAGCATTGAAGTCGGGCACCTGAAAATAAATGTAAGGCAATATATACCCAACCCACGCAAATGTTTCAAGTGCCAGAGGTTCGGCCACGGCTCACAGAGTTGTCGCGGGAGCAAAACTTGCGCGAAATGCTCTTCGAAGGACCACCAGTCAGATGAATGTGTCGCTGCCCCGCGCTGCACAAATTGTAAAGGAGACCATGCTGCATACTCCAGGGTTTGTCCATTCTGTAAGAAAGAAAAAAATAATTACTCTGAAAAATCAGTGAAAACATTTCTTTCAAAGAAGCAAGAAGGCGATACGCCAAAACAGATTCTCCTTCACTGCAAAAACAAACTTCGTCGATGTGGTGCGTGGCCGCAGCGCTTCGGCACCTGTCCAGGCTGCACGCAGTGGGCCTATGGTAGGGCCATCCGCGGCCCCTGGTTGAGTAGCTGACACTACTCTGCCAACCCCAAAGCAGGCTGCGCAGACCCCCGGGTCAGCGGGCCTCAAGACCTCTTCCCACAGGTCGAGGTCTAACTCAAAAGTCAGCGTGCATCCTGCACGGTCGTCCAGCACCTCTCTAGAGGCGATGGACACAACCCAGGGCAGCCCCGTGCCGTCCACGTCAGACGGACGGCGGAGGTCCTTGAATCGATGAAAAAATGTGAGGCTCCGGGTCACGGGCCAAATCAAAGTTAATCTAATTTTATCTGCACACACGTCCACAACATTAAGATGGCTTCATAATACAATCTCAGTCAAAACACACAACAGGATTCTAAGACAAAATTTCTGTAGTCTGTAGTCATATTTTGGGCATGTCTTGTATAGTCTGTCATGTCTTCTGTAGTCTGCCTTGTCTTTCGTAGTCTATCTTTTGTAGCCTGTCTTGTCCATTATAGACTATATTCTGTAGTCTGCCCTATCTTGTGTAGTCTGTCTTGACTTCTGTAGTCTGTCCTGTTTTCTGTATATTGTCTTGTCTTCTGTAGTGTATCTTGTGTAGTGCTCGTACATTGTGTCGCAGTCGTTACTGTGTCACCTGTCAATTAAAACAGGCTTTGTGTATTCTAGAGTAGGAAATGCACAGCTTGTTAATAGTTGCCTATCAATTAACACAAGCTTTGTGCATTCTAGAGTAATTCATACATAAAACCATTAGAATTGACACTTTAGAAAATTTATCACCATCTGGAACGTGGCGCGCAAACTGCGGTGCCTCCGCCATTACTTGGGCATACGGCTGCTGGACTGCGCTCGGGCGACATTGAAAGGTACGGCGCACAGCGCAGCCACAAGAAGTGCAATTTTCTTGTTTCTGTGTCCTAGCCATCTTCCTTGACATTGGCTCTATTCTCCCAGCCACAGTCGCGATGTCGACATGCTGCTGTGTGCCTTTCTGCAGCCAGCGCAGCAGAAGAGACGCGCACGGAAACAAGGTGTGTATCCTGAGCACGGAGCGCATGAAACAGCTGCATGCTTGTTCCTTCTCGTCCGTGACCTGTTCATTTTCACGTTAAAATAAATGGTATAAGTATTGCAAGAGCAGCGAAAAGTTCCTTCTACCGTGTAGCCTTTCCGGTGTAGAGTGAGCAAAAATATAAAGGTGCTACCTTCGGTACACTCGAGCAGATGCATTGTTTCCGATGCTGGCGACTGTTTCGGCGCGTCACAAAATGAAAACATTGCTCATGCGCACTTTTGGATTTGCTAGCATCCGCATCTCATCCATTCATAAGAGTCCTGTGTGCGCGAAAAAAAGCACGACGATGCGGCGCGGCGAGGAGTGCCGTCGTTCTCTCCATTGCGAACCTGCATCAAACGACGGCGACATAAGCAGAGTGCAGCAGCAGCAGCGGTGCTTTCGTTGGGTCAGTGTTTGCACACTCCGGCCTAGCAAACACTTCCGTAATCTGTCGCCTTGATCTGAAGTGAGCAAACTGCGATTGATTTTGCACCGATGGCTAGGCGCACCGGCACTGCCGATTGAGCGCCCGTACCCGGATCGACGCGCATTTCGCCCTGCACTGCGCCTGCTCGTAGTCGAGTCCACTCCAAGTGGTTTTAGCCCTCCTTTAACGGCAGTACATTAATTTACTAAGTTAAGCTAAGTTTTACAGCTTTGCCTCACAGTCATGGCAAAAGGAATATTTTATCTACGGCAACAGCGCTGACCCAAGCTACTCCACTTGCCGAGGCGATGGCAGATCATGGGGAGGTGCGCTCAAACTGGAAGCCTAAAACAATGCATAAGCAGCACGCATTTCTGGGCTACGGGCAACATTTTTTGTGAATGCAGAACCTAGCAAGACACGGGCTTAAAATAGCGCGACAGCGCCGTTCATCGCTAGGGCCTTCGCTTGAAATTTTGTGTGCAGAGCTCAGCCTTTAGCAGCCTTATTAGTGTGTCCAAAGCCGTCCCACTAACTTAGTAGTAACTATTGGTACACGGGTGCGCTTAGACACTTAACTCTGCTACCGCGCGACGGGTAAATTTTTCCTGTGCATACGCATGCCGAGAACTCTCTGCCAGACTAAAGCACATTCGCAGACGAATATTGTGGGCCACACTCTGTGCCTTCAACTGCTGCCTCGCGTTTATTAATGAACATACGAAGGTTTTCTTCCTGTAGGTGCAAGTGCACGACACTTGCTGAAGTACGAGACACTACATTAACATTGCTAGATGATGCTTAGGTGAGCCTGGTTACACAAGCGTGGTCCACATTATTCTCTCTTCAACTGTATGTACTGAAGAGGTGAATTCATTTTTTATTTATTTACCTTCATAAATATGCAAGAAGGCATCTGATACCATTTTTCAAAGCGCATGTTTATTTATGCTTTTGCACCTGCACCTTGACCAATTATTAAGTGGGCTGTACTTCTGCAGGTCTCTTTTCTAGGGTTAACCACAAATCCTGGTTTTAAAAAAAAATGAATTGCCGCAATAAGGAGAGACGAGGGCAAGGAGTTCAGCATAAACAAGCACACAAAGGTGAGCTCAAAGCACTTCGCCGATGGTGACTTTTATGCAAGCTATGCTACCGGCACAAGGCGTCTCAAGGATGATGCAGTGCCAAGCAGATTTAGTTTCGCACACAAGCAAAGTAAGGTGCAAAGGAAGCCACCGAAAGAGCGTTGCGTGCAGTATGTTGCTGTGAATGGAGAAGTGACAACAGCCAGTGGAATGCAAGCCGACGACATTTGTGATGAACTTTCTGGAACGCCAAATGTACCAACAGCATGTCGGGATGCTGAAATAGACTACAGCTCCTTGAAATCACAGCCGCCTCAATGTACATGGGATTGCACCGGACAAAAGAAGCACAAGATCTGAGGCAATCACTCACAACAGTGAAGAACGAGCTGAAAGTTGCCAAAGAACAACTCCGACATGCTCATGTCAATCAGTAAAAGAAATGCTGTTTCGTACCAGCAGAGAACTGGAACTCACCAAAGCAACAGTAGAGAAGCTTGCAAAGAAAGTTGGAAGAGTTTTCTACTGACCGATTCAAGCACACTGATGATGACATGAAATTTTATACTTGTCTGTCATCGTATGGAATGTTCAAACCAATGTTATTTTTCTCTAATCCAAGGGACTAGGAAAAACGCATCAGACTCAAATCTTCACAAGCACACCGATCACAAGCAGGTAGGCCAAGAAGCCCGGCAGTGGCCGCTTTTGTCTGAGCCCCGTTATAAATGAAATGTGGATTGCATGGTCTATACTAACCTCCAGTCTCTGCTGGTGCAACTATCTGATGAGTGAATGTTTGACAAATCTGCTCCTGCTAAAATAAAAGGCAAGCTTTGCTCTCCCTTTTCTGAGCCTTGATATTATGTAGTATGTGACAGCAGATAAGTGATGCTTGAAAACTGACAATGGACTTTGCGAATAGGGTAGCTGTACAGCCCATTACCCGTCTCCACACAACCATGATATTCTTTATTTACACGGACATGAAAGAGGAAGACAAAGGCTGCAGGATGCAACATAAAGAATACAACGGGCATGCCAGAAAGTCTCAGTTATCAGTAAATGCACCATGCACCCAATACACATTATGACTTGACCCAAGAACTGAGCAATTTAAATGTCAGTGCTCGACTTCATTATTCTCTCAGGTAAAGCAACAAGGTCTGAGTGGTCTCCTTCATCCCTTGTTGCTTGGTTACCAGAGAAGAACACTAAGGTAGTCTGGTATGAAAAATTAAATTTGGCACACTAGCAGCTTTACGGCATAACAGCACAACAATAAGCAACAAATGGAAGCATAAGGTTGTATAGACAGAAATATGAAGGAGGAAGTCACAACTGCCATAAAGAGAGACATGAATGTCAGCAGTGACTGGACACTCCAAACTGGTTGCTGGATATCCATCGAACCGACAGAACAAGTATTTGTGCATGCACGGGGCACAAATGAATATTTGTAGTGATTGCCGTGTATTTTCCAGAGTTTATTAAATATTCACATGTATTTTCCAGTGTTCATTAAATATTGTGACATGCCTGTCATCTCCTTTACATAACAAAAACTATTCTATTCCCTGTCACATAAGACATGCCCCAAAGGAGTACAGACAATAAGCTTTAGTCGCTAGGTTTTCTTCATGATTCGTACCACACTAGTAAATACAGACCATGCGGTACTCGCCAATTATTTCTGGCTGTTGAGGCAGGCTGCCTTTAGTGCTACAGTGAATGAAGATGACAAAGCAATTATGCTGAAGTTTTCATGTCTCACAAGAACTATACTTAACTCACACAGGATGGAGGGGTAAAAAATACAAAAATTTGGTGTCTACATTCCTTTAATGATATTGATACGCGGTGGCAAGCCAAAGAACAGTACAACATGATGGCAGGCGAAATACAATTTTAATGGCTGTGGGCCTAGTGCAATCGCTCAGTCCCGTGCCACTGCCCGCTTTTTCGTTGTCATCTTTGTAACAATATTCAGAGCAGAATGGTTAGTTTGCAGGCACTATGCATTCTTAAAGGTGTACTAAAGAGGAATCTGAACTCGTCTTTTTACCGCGGGAACTCTATACGTTCTGGGTATTTTTAGAAACTTCGAACTATTGTCCTGGGCGGCCGACTGCCTTAATTAAATCGGAATAAACGTCCCGGCTCCCGCCATTTTTTTTAACTCAACGCAGTAGGCAGGAGGAGCCAACCAACGCGTCAGCCAGTCCCGTGGTGGCTTGCCGCTCTGCGATCGGCAGAGTGATATGTAATTCGAAGAGCCAACGTGCATTATTCACAGAAACCTGTTTATTCACAGAAACCTAAAAAACTAAATAAACGCAAAGCCACCACTGGACTGGCTTAAAGGCACTCCACGAGTTGGTTGACTCTGCCTACCTACCGCGTTCAGTTCAAAAAAAGGCGGGAGCCGGGACGTTTCATCCAATTTAATTAGGGCAATCGGCTGCACACGATAATAATTCGAACTTTCTCAGAATGCCCGGAACGTGTAGATAGAGTTTGCGCGGTAAAAAAACGAGTTCAGATTCCTCTTTAGTGCATCTTTAAGGGCGTTTTGAGGCCAAATATGGCAACAGCACAGAAAAAAACAAATTGTCAAGTTCCTGTCTTGCAACAGCCCAATCTTGAGCAGAAAACTTGATGCGGTCAGTGATCAAGAACTGATCAGAAAAAACAACAAAACCGGTCCAGGATAAACCAGATAAAGGCATCTGGCCAAGGACCTGATAGTAGTACTCATGGCCACAGTCCAGCCTAAACACACCCATGCTGTCCTTGAGGCAGTGCCCATCCCCCTTATCATCAGTTTTTTTCTTCAAACTGTATAGGCACTTCACCTCAAGAAGGCCATGTGAAGGAGTTTTGCGCCCGGCCAATTACACAAAGCAAATTAAAACCAAAGACACGGTGCAGTATGTTCGTACACCGTAACCAAATAAAAGACACCTTTCTTAAAAAGTGATCCGAGCCCTCTCCTGTCGGGAGCCCCGCCCGCACATCGTCATCTTCGCATTGAGTGCTACGCCGACGCGCCTCACTTGAACTCCGAGTGATGGCTGCGTCAATGGCGGAAACGTTGGGGAAAGCGCTTGTGTGGCGCAGCCAGGGCGGTGGTGCGCTCAGCCAAAAAGGTAGAAGCAGCCCCGCTTCCACGCATTGGGTCACACCTGCGAAGTGCCGCGTCTGGGCACGCGTCGTTCTGCCGTTTTCAAACGACGGCATTGTTAGCTCTTCTATGTTAGCTCTGCTGTGGTCTGCGGTGCACAGGGCATCTTGTTTTCGCCTTCGTCACTCGCTATAATCAGGATATGTTCGTACGCCGGAAAACGAGCCGGCAACCATTGTGAATGTGCATTTGGCTGAGTGCCCGTCCGGCGTGAGAGACCTCGCCACAGCGGCGGCAGCGTGTAAATGATTCCGACCGTCTTCCGACAAGAGCTGACACGGCCACTTGTTTCCCAGCACGTGCGTCTTAGTACAATAAGGAACCCTTTGGTTCGATATTTGGCAGGTTCGTCTCCGGCAGAGTGGCGCCGCTCTCTCTTCTGCGGGGTAGGCGTCATACACTAATAAAAACGAATGCAGCCCAAACAAGCATCGGCCTTACGTGCACATTAAGAACACTGAATAAATTTTAGACCAAACAAAAAGTAACATTGCTATAATGCGAATAAAAACTGCGCGAAGACGACGGGACAAGGAGAGAAGCACACAAAGCACAGAACTTCCAACTTATTTTATTTTTCGTGTACAGGGCGCTTGCAAAGGCAAAGAGCATGACGTACAGGGTACATGCGCAGCACAAAAGGAGCAGCGAGCGCAGGGCGACGACAGTATAGAGCCGGATGTGATTAGGACCCCCAGAAAGCCCAGATATGACCATCCTCTTTTGTTGATAAAGAAATCGAAGGTGAGCTAACACAGTTGGCACCCTTTTTTGAGATGAAGAACGCCTCCATAACTTCTCTTTCGGTTTTTGATTTCGCTATTGTAAGGAATTTTGGTTTTTCTAGATAAGGATGACATGTTTTGTATTACATTTCCTGCAGTGCAGCGGAAGATTGCTGCCCGTACCGGTGCGTAGAGACCGCCTGTGCTCCAGAGCACGCTCATTAAAGCATCGGCCAGTTTGGCCTACGTAGGTCCGTCCGCGCGAAAGAGGAATTTCATAGACTGCTTCTGAAATGCACTTAGTGAACTTGTTCTGGTGGTTCTTTCTGCAAGTGGTGGGCTGTTTTTTGTTATGGTCAGTAAAGGACACACTTTTTCAGTTTGTATGGGGCCGAAAAAACAACGCGGATCCCATACCTCTCCGCAAATTTCTCGATGTTGTGTGAAAGACATTGGAAATATATCATGACAAATGGTGGCTTGGCTTCTGAGCGTTGTCCCGTCCTATCGGAAGATTTTAACCTTTGAAGCTCGCTTTCGCAAGTGCTCAGGATTACAAATTGGGGGTAGCCAGCTCAAAGAAGGCGTTCGACTTGGCCTTGGAAACTAGATGGCATGGTGTGGGGACAGGACGTCTGTAAGGCAGATAGACAGCTAGACATAATGCCACATTTCAATAGCTTAGAGTGAGCACTCTTAAAAGGCTGTAAACGTTTGATTGACCGCGGACTACATGACCAGCACACATGGTCATCTGTGAAGTGCAAATTTAGGTCTAAGAACTATGCGGTTGTCCCTTTCTTCTACAGCAGCCCCGGTCAAGAGAAGTTTCGTACCTCAGGGAGCACGGACTGTCTGTAGTGGAAGCTGACAAAGTGGGGGGCTTTGCTATGCCGCGAGGCATGTTGAAAGAAAAGGCCCGAGAAGCAGTTCTCAAGAATTTCAGTCCTGTTGATTTCCGCGCTAAGACCCAACGCACGGAAACTGTCAAGCTGCTGAAGATGAACCTGCACGCAGTTGCTAACTGCGTTTCAAAAGCCGACTGTGATTCCCTGAATATCTTTCAGTGGCAAAACTCACAAACCGGAATGCCCGCTACGTGCGATTGTTTCCCAGAGAGACAGCTGGCAGCGCTCTATCAGCTCACACCTTAAACGCCACCTCGACCAGGTTTTGGCGCGTGGCCCGTTCCTCATCCGCGGCTCTAAGGACCTGGTGCTAGTTCTTGAACAGGGAATGCCTTCTGCTTCTACAGCCTTTTTTGTTAATGTAGAAGATCTTTTCTATTCGATTCCGCACAAATGGCTGTTTACTGCTGTTAGGGAAAGCATAGAAGAGCATGGCGAAGTAGCTTTCCACAACACTGCTGGCGTTTCTACCGAGCATTTTTAGAGCTTTTGCAGTTTTACCTTGGTTCTACAGCCACCTTTTATTACGATCGCTTTTATGTTCGAAAGTCTGGAATTCGCATTGGTTCCGCTGTCGGTCCTATGCTGTAACATTTTCATGGCATTTTTAGACAGACGCTTAGAAAAAGAGCGTTTAAAGCAAGCTGTTTTACCTGTGTTTTGTTATGTCGACGGCTTTCTAGTGATCTTAGACAAGGAATTTAGCTATGACCTTGACAGTGCTGTCATTAACATTCTTAACGCCTTCTCCTCTGAGGGGCAGAGCTTGCTTTTTACTCATGAATTGACAAGGGACAACCGCATCCAGTTTTTATCCCTAAATTTGCGCTTCATATATACTTTGGTTTATGTGGGTTTAACGTCCCAAAGCGACTCAGGCTATGAGGGACGCCGTAGTGGAGGGCTCCGGAAATTTCGACCACCTGGGGTTCTTTAATGCGCACTGACATCGCACAGCACACGGGCCTCTTGCATTTCGCCTCCATCGAAATTCGACCGCCGCGACCGGGATCGAACCCGCGTCTTTCGGGTCAGCAGCCGAGCGCCGTACCCACTGAGCCACCGCGGCGGCTGCACTTCACAGATTATTATGTGTGCTGGTAATATAGCCCACGGTCAAACAAAAGTTGACTGCCTTTGAAGAGTGCCCACTCCAAGCTTGTGAAACGTGGCATTATAATGTCTAGCTGTCTATCTGCCTTACAGAAGTCGTGTTCCCACATCATGGCATCTAGTTTTCAAGGTCAAGTCGAAGGCCTTCTTTCAGATGGCTGCCCCCACTTTGTAATCCTCAGCACTAGCGAAAGCCTGCTTCAAAGGTTCAAATCTTCCGATAGGAGGGGTCAACGCTCAGATACCAAGCCACCCATTTGTCATGCCATATTTCCAATGTCTTTCACACATCAAGAAAGTTGCGGAGAGGTATGTGATCCGCGTTTTTTCAGCGCCATGCAAACTGAAAGTGTCCTTTACTGACCAGAACAAAAAAAGAACCCACTACTTGCAGAAATAACCACCAGACCAAAGTTCACTAAGCGCATTTCAGAAGTTGTCTACGAAATTCCTCTTTCGTGTGGACGGACCTACGTAGGCCAAACTGGCCGATGCTTTAATGAGCGTGCTCTAGAGCACAGGCGGTCCCTACTCACCGGCACGGGCAGCTATCTGCCGCTGCACTGTAGGAAATGCGATACCAACAACTGTCATCCTTATCTAGAAAAAACTAAATTCGTTTCAAGAGTGAAATCAATAACCGAAAGAGAAGTTATCGAGGCATTCTTCATCTTAATAAAGGGCGAAAACTATGTTAGCTCGGCTTCGATTTCTTTATAAAGAAAAGAGATTGATTTCCTAGACAGTCATATCCGGACTTTCTGGGGGTCCTAATCACACGTGGCTCTCATGATACTCTCGTCACCCTGCGCTCGTTGTTCCTTTTGTGCTGCGCATGTACCCTGTTCGTCATGCTGTTTGCACTTATAAGCGCCCCATTTTCGAAAATTTAAATAATTTGGAAGTTCTGCGCTTTGTGTGTTGTTTGCGTGCTTCTCTCCTTGTCCCTTTGTCTTCACCCAGTTTTTATTCGCATCAAATATGAACCGACTAGCCCAACTTCATGTCCTAATTGCTATAATGTTTTGGTGCTACCTGGAAATTTCAAAAATGGTCATAACAAATTCAGGGCACGAGAAAAATGATCGGATAAAACTTGGAAAGGAAGGACAAACATATTGTCACGAAGTGGTGACTGCAGTCCGGAGAGCAGAAAGAGCGAAAATGTCATCTTAACAAAACAAAACTTGCGCCCACAATGAACTGAATCACTCGGCGGCGGCGAAGCGAAAAACGTGCTCGGCGGTTGTCGAAGAGAATGCCCGCCACTGTAGGCCGGGCTCAATTTAAAGCTGATAGCGAATTTTCCAGATAAAGCGTGCAAAGTTGCTAGAACTTTCTGGAACAACGTAGAATCAGCTCTGCCTGAATTCGATCAATCGAGATAATTCTGGTCGCGTCTTGCATCGCAAACAAAGAGATAAAGCGGCGTGGCGGCAGATTTGAAGAATGAACAAACACTGAAAATATTCGCGGCATTGTTCCCCTTTGAAGAAGCATTGACCCGATGCATTAAAACCAATAATGGGACTAGCAACAAATAAACGGATCGTTTGAAAATAAACACAGAGTGTGGAAATGCGGCGTCCTTTAACGCGCATAATAGTGCTTCAGACGGACGACATGGACAATTTCTGGACGCACGCGGCGTCACTGGGATGCAGTCATTGAGTCAGGGGTGACTTCGTAATCCAGTTCACCTAGCCGACGAAGAAACTTGTATGAACCGAAATAGCGGCACAAAAGTTTTTCACTCAATCCACGGCGGCGAATGTTCGTCGAAACCCAGGCTTGCCCTCCTGGCTTGTATTCCGCGTTGCGTCTTCGTAGGTTGTAGCGTCAGGCGTCGGTCCGCTGCGGCTTTTTGACCCTTAATCGGGCAAGTATAGGTTCGAGCTGCTTTTGCGCGTTGAAGTTATGTAGCGACGTCGACGTTATATTTTTGTGTAACGTTGGGCAGCATGGCATCTCGCGTGGTCGTGACCTCCCTGCCATATACGAGCCTAAAATGCGTCATCTGGGTGGTCTCGTGCACTGCGGTGTTGTAGGCGAAGACGACGTAAGGCAGGATGATGTCCCAGGTTTTCTGTTCGGCATCGACATACGTGGCGAACATATCAGCGATGGTTTTGTTCAGGAGCTCGCTCAGTCCATTGGTCGGCAGATGGTACGCAGTTGTCCTCCGGTGGCTGGTTTGGCTGTAACGCAGAGTGGCTTGCGTTAGTTCCGCCGTGAATGCTGTTCCTCTGTCCGCAATAAGCACATCGGAGGCGCCGTGTCGCATAAGAATGCACTCTACGAAAAATTTGGCGACTTCTGCTGCTGTTCCGTTGGGGAAGGCTTTTGCCTCAGCCTAGCGGTCGCTATGATGATCCACGTATTTCCAGACGTTGACTTTGGGAAAGGGCCAAGAAAGTCCATGCCGATCTGTTGAAAGGGCCTTGAGGGGGGTTCAGTGGGGTTCGGAAATCCTGCTGGTCGGGTGGGAGGGGTCTTTCATCGCTGATAATCTCGGCAGGTTTTCACATATTGTGAGACGTCGGAATAACGTCGGGGACAGTAATACTTGTCTTGAATGCGTCGGAGGGTGCGAGTAAACCCGAGATTTCCAGCTGTCGGCTCGTCGTGTGAAGTGTGCAGAACTTCGCGGAGACAAGCAGGTACAAGGAGGAAGGCTCTTTTGCTCGCTGCAAAGTTCTTCACAAGGACCTCATTCAGCACGCAGAAGGAAGACAGTCCTCGCTTGAATGAAGCGGGGGGTTAAGAAACCATGCCTTCCAGGTACTCGATGAGGCGTTTTAGGTCGGGGTCCGAGCGTTGCTGCTGAGCAAAAGAGCTGGGGTTGATGGGTCCCAGGAAAGCGTCCTCATCGTCGTCCGGCGGCGGTGTATCTACAGGGGCTCGTGAGGGGCAATCGGCATCAGAGTTCTCGCGTCTGGACTTGCGACGTTGACGTTAAACTCCTGGAGGCGCAGACTCCATCGAGCGAGACGGCCAAAGGTGTCCTTCAAATTGGCAAGCCAGCAAAGCGCGTGGCGATCGCTGACTACCTTGAAAGGTCGTCCGTACAGGTAGGGCCGGAATTTCGACGAAGCCCAGATGATGGCAAGCCACTCCTTCTCAGTTGTCGAATAGTTAGCCTCGGCCTTGGAAAGGGAACGGCTAGCGTATGCGATGAACTTCTCCAGCCCGTCGCTTTTTTGAACGAAGACGGCGCCTAGGCCCACGCTGCTTGCGTCGGTATGAACTTCAGTATCGGCGTTTTCATCAAAATGAGCGAGGATCGGTGGGGATTCTGAACGACCCTGGAGTTCTTTGAATGCTTCTGCTTGCGGCGCTTCCCATTTAAATGGCACGTATTCCTTCGTCAGCTCTGCGATGCGCGAATATTTTCACAAATCGTCGGTAATATGCGCACAGTCCGAGGAATCTGCGCACTGCTTTCTTATCGGCCGGCGGTGGAAACTGTTCAATAGCAGCTGTTTTCTGCGGGTCTGGGTGTACTAATGACTTGCTAATGACGTGGCCTGCAAACAGCAGCTCTTCATAGGCAAAGTGTCACTTCTCTGGTTTCAAGGTTATGCCAGACGACTTGATGGCGTCTAGTACTGTTCGAAGTCTTTTAAGGTGCTCTTCAAAGATCGAGGCAAAGACAACGACGTCATCTAAATATATCAAATTTGCCACTTCTGGCCTGCCAGCACTGTATCCATTAATCGCTGAAACGTCGCTGGTGCGGAACAGAGACCAAATTGCATCACCTTGAACTCAAAGAGCCCATTCGGAGTGATGAGTGCCGTCTTCTAGCGATCTCTTTCATCGACCTCAAATTGCCAGTGGCCGCTCTTGAGGTCCATCGCAGAATCGAAGTGCGCCGTCTTTCTTGCTCACTAGAACAACCACTGCCGTCCATGGGCTGTTTGAAGGCTGGATGACGTCGTCGCGAACCATTTCTTCCACTTGGTCCCGGATGGCTTGTTCTCGTGGCGACACATGGTAGGGGCTTTGACGGAGAGGTCGGGCGTGCTGGCCGGTTATAATGCGATGCTTGGCAATTGGCGTTTTTCGGACCTCCGGTGATGACGAAAAACACTCGCTGTAGCTTTTAAGCAGATTGCGGATCTGGTCTTGTTTGTTCCGGTGCAGAGCTGGGTTGACGTCGAAAGTGGGCGAGTTCTCTTGGTCAGGCGAATCTTCTGCGGAGGGGTTGGAGAGGGCGAAGGAGTCTCCTACGTCGGATATTTCGTCGAAGAAAGCAATAATCGTTCCTCTGTTAATGTGCCGGTATTCTTCGCTGAAGTTTGCAGTACTTCGGCCTGGCCATCGCGGAAATGTGCGATGCCTTTTGCGATTCTGATTCCTCGGTATAGAAGCAACCGCATGCTGCCCTCGATGGCTTCAGCGTTGATGGCTTTCATGGCGGTACGGTAACGATAACGTTTGAACGGGGTGGGACGCTCACTTGTTCCCCCAGGACACTCATGGCAACGTGATTTTCCAGAGTTTTCATCGATGGGATGGCCTCGTCCGTTGAAAGCGTGACCAGCTTGTATCGCAGGTCGATGATCGCCTGATGCTCACTAAGAAAATCCGTGCCCAAGATAACTTCGCGCGAACATTGCCATAGCACAAGGAAGGTCACATGATAGGTGTGTCCATTGACAGTCACTCGCGCTGTGCATCTTCTTGATGGCGTAATGAGATGGGCTCCAGCGGTGCGAATTTGTCCCAAGCGGTCGTGACTTTCTTCAGCTGCACAGCGAATCTTCCATGCATCACCGAGTAATCGACTGCTGTGTCTGTTAGAGCGGTAATTTTCCGGCCGTCGATAGTCACTTGTAAATCGGATGCCATGGCTCTTGCATTGCACGTCGCCCTCGGCGTCGGGCTACGGCTTCGTCGCGTATGCGAGTCGCGGGGGGGGGGGGGGGGGGGGCGGCTGTCGAAGCTTTTCTGCGTGGCGTCGTCGTTTTGAAGGCAGTTTGCGTCGTTGTCGGGGTTGTCATATTGTGCGGCGTCGGTGCAGCGAGAGTAGGTTCTTCATGCGGCGTCGCGGGTGCAGCGTCTTCATGGGGCGTGGTCGGTGGAGGATCTTCGGCGTTTCGCTCGTTAGCAACCTCACCTCCAGAGGTTGCTGCCTTTAGTTTCCCCTACGTGGGCTGGGATACCTTCCTCGTACCGCGGCTGCCTAGCTGCGGCGTGGCGACGCAAAGCGCGAGGTTGACGGCGATGGTGAGCGCGAAAGACGGTTTGGCGTGTACTCCTCTCGACGCAGGTACTCGTCGATTTCCTGCGGACGTTGGCCGAAGCGAGGTCGTGGGGCGTCAACGGCAAATTCTCTAAGACCGATACGTCGCTACCGGCAGTGGCGAAGAATATGGCCGGCCTCACGGCAATGGAAGCACAACGGCGGTTGTCGGAAGTCCTCCAGGCGTCGCATTTCCTGGAAATCGATCGTCGGTCATGGGCTGGGCGGGCGGTAGCAGGGAGGCGGCGTTCGGGAACGAGTTGTTCATGTCGCAGAGGACGTAGGGGTTGTCGTTGGGGCTGAGGAGTGCGTACTGCAGCGGCGTAGGTCATGGCCTGGAGTTCTATGGCCGTCGGGGTGCCTGTTGCACTTCTTCCTTTACCACATCCATGAGATTCGCTGCTTGGGGCTGTGTGGAGGATGACAGTAATCGGTGTAGCTCCTCGCGGACGATTTCGCGGATAACGTCCCGCAAGCTGTTGCTGATGGTGGTCGTCGTGTCTGGACGGATTGCACATACAGAAGAATGGCGGTTATACTGCCGGGCCCGGACGTCGAGGGTCTTCTCGATCGTGCAGGCTTCTTGCATGAATTCGTCGACTGTTTTTGGCGGCTGGCGGACGAGGCTGCCAAAGAGTTGTTCCTTTACGCCGACGCATTATAAACTGAACTTTCTTCGGTCATCTAGGGGTCGGCGCGTCGAAACAGGTGCTTCATTTCTTCCACGTAAACTCGGACGGGCTCATTCGGAAGCTAGATCCTGGACTCCAGGAGTCTTTCAGCTGTTTCTTTCCTCACGATACTGGTGAATGCCTTAAAGGTTTCCTTCTTGAATAGCTCCCATGTCGTTAGGGAAGATTCGTGGTTTTCATACCACGTGCGTGCTGAGCCCTCCAGTGAGAAAAAGACGTGCCGGAGTTTCGCCGCATCATCCCAATTGTTGAATTGGATTTTCCACGCGCTCATATTGGTCCAACCATCCTTCGGTGTCTTCGCCTAGGGATCCATTGATATTTGGCGGCACCCGCGGCTGCTGCAGTATGATCAGGGTCGTCATCTTTGGCGAAGTAGTGGTGCTCGTAGCGACGTCTTTTCGCTGTCTGGTGGGGTCTGGCAGGGTCCCGGACTCAGGCTCCTCTCCCTGTAGACGTCGGCTGGCTCACTGCGCTGTTGGCTCGTGCTCGGGTGCGAGGCGCTGAGGGCTGGCGTCACAACTTGAAGGGGGCGTCCGGAACATGGAAGGCAACCCAGCACCTCCACCAGATGTCACGAAGTGGTGACTGCAGTCCGGAGGGAAGAAAGGCTGCGAAAATAGTGTCTTAACAAAACTAATTATTTGGGCTGACTGGCGGTTACAATACACTGAATCACTCGGCGGCGGCGAAGCAACAAGCGTGCTCGGCGGTCGCCGAACAGAATGCCCGCCGCTGTCGGCCGTGCTCAATTTAAAGGTGATAGCGAATTTTCTAGATAAAGCGTGCTTCTAAAACATTCTGGAACAACGTAGAATCTGCTCTGCCTGGATGCGGCCATTCGAGATAAATCTTGCCGCGTTTTGCATCACAAACAAAGCGATGAAGGGGCGTGGCGGCAGATTTGAAGAATGAACAAACACTGCAAAGATTCGCGGCAATATTCCGAGCTAGATGAGGAAATTGCTACCGCGCACTAAAAAATCGTAAGGTACTGCCCGCCACATCTTTGCACCATATCCACTCATATTGATCCCATGTAGGACCGAAACATTATAACAATGTTACTTTTTTCTTTTAGTCGATAGTTAATTGTAAGTTCTTGATGTACTCTCTCTAATGTTTTTGCAATGTTATACTTATTTAAAGTTTTCATAGCACTAGACAAAAATCACCAAAAATGAATGCAAAATTCTCGAAAATGTTAAAGTAACCTCCCACAAGCATGCGGTTCCACCAGTTGTGACGGTACACGAGTTGACACTTTTCAAACACGAACTAAGGGGGCGGCACTTTAGCTCCACACATAGCACAGCATGCAAATCATACGTTCGCCTTCGGACGGGTTCTAGCGTGTCAATCTATACACCCGTTACAAACGGGTGGCTGGTGAGTAATAGTGACGAATGAGTAATAAAGAAAATTTCCTAACAGAATATTGGAGCTGTGCATAGAATGCATGGCAGGCACAGTGTAAGAGATTTAGTTGCAACGTACAGCTAGTCGAATATTATATTTACTGTAGGAACAGTGATAGAAGGTCTGGGACAAACATATTTATTTATTACAATACCTTCAGGGCCCCAGTGGGGCGTTACAGAAGGGAGTGGATAAAAAAGTAAAAACAATGCAGCAAAATAAAAAAAAAGTATCTGGAAAATGTAATGTAATACAGCAAGGAATGAAAAAAAACGTAAGCTTGAACAAAATACAAATCAGATTACGTAAGAAAATAGCCTAGTCAAACACATAGTTTTCCGCGGCATTTTTGAATAAACAGGTGCCAGAAATATCGGCAACCAAGGTGGGCAGGTGGTTCCAATCGCTCGCCGTCTTGGGTATAAACGAGTTAAAATATGCATTGCTTCGGCAGTATGGAATGCGTACCTTGTGGCGATGATCCGTGCGAGGTGATATGAACGATGGTTCAAATAGAAGATCCCGTTTTAGCTGATAATTGTGGTAGTAAATCTTGTGAAAAGTTAGTATTCGCGCAAGTTTTCTACGAAGGGAAAGGCTAGGACGGTTCAAAGTATTTTTCATTGTAGTTACACTAGCAGTGCGGGAAAAATTAGACAAAATAAATTGGGCGCTACGATTCTGTACTGACTCTGATTAGTAAGAGTTTCAAGTCCCGGGTCCCACACAGAGCACTCATATTCTAATTTCGATCTAACTAAGGTTTTATAGAGTAGCAGTTTTAAAGAAGATGGAGCCATGGAAAAATTACGACGCAAGTAGCCAAGCATGCGGTTAGCATTGTTAACAATATAATCAACATGTGCCTGCCATGAAAGGTTAGCAGTTATATGAACCCCTAAATATTTATATGTGGTAACTTGCTCAAGGAGAGAACCTGAAATATTGTAGGGAATAAGATTTTCGTTAGCAGACCGGTGTGAAATACGCATGACCTTACACTTGTTAGTATTCAGTCTCATGAGCCAAATATTACACCAACTAGATACCTTATTTAGGTCACTTTGAAGTAAGGATGAGTCTGAAGCGGATTTGATTACTCGATAAATAACGCAATCATCTGCGAAAAGCCTAATTGTGGAGTTAATAGAAATTGGTAGATCGTTAATGTATATTAGAAACAATAGCGGCCCGAGCACGGAACCTTGAGGCACGCCGGAGGTAACAGAGCATGGTGAGGAATCAGCGTTATTTGCAGTGACGAATTGAGTTCTGTTACGCAAAAAACTCTCGATCCATGAAAGAATGTTTGGGTCGATGTTTAGTTTGCCGAGCTTAAAACATAGTAGTTGGTGATTAACAAGATCGAATGCTTTCTGAAAATCTAAAAATACACACTCAATGAAAAATCCCTTGTCTAATGCATCAAATAAATCATGGGTGAAGGAAATGAGTTGCGTTTCACAAGAAAATGATTGACGAAAGCCATGCTGACGTGGGAAAAAAAAACGAATGATTTTCTAGAAATTTAACCAGATTAGAATAAATGACATGTTCAAACAGTTTACACGGGACACTCGTTAATGATATGGGTCTGTAATTAAGAGCACAATGAGCATCACCAGACTTGAATATTGGTACCACCTTACCCACCTTCCAGTCCCCGGGTAGCTTTCCTGAATTCAAAGATTGCGAAAACAGTGCACACAAGTAAATGGAAGAATAAACACTTGTATTCTTTAAAAATTTAGAATTTATGTCGTCGATTCCCGAAGACGAAGAAATTTTGAGATTATTAATTAGACTTTCTATACCAAGACTGTCAAACACAATTGGGTCCATTAATGGATTCTGCACAGGCTGAAAAGAGGGCAGAGAAACAGATGATTGTTGTAAAAAAGTATTCGAGAAGGCGTCGTTTAGCACTTGAGGGCATTCTGATGAAGGAATGGCTGTGCCGCTTCTATCGTTCAGAGCTATTGCTTTATGCTTGGGACCAGAAATGATGTTCCAAAATTTTTTGGCATTATCAATCAACAAAAGCGGAAGCGTACTCTGGAATAAAACCTGCTTGGCGTTTCTTAAGGCTTTTCGATACTCAGATGTTATGGCACGATACACATCCCAGTGATCAGGGCAACCGGTGGTTTTCGCTCTACGATAAACTGGTTTCTTTTTTACTTAAAAGGCGTTTTAATGCGGCAGTGAACCACGGGGAACGTTGCTTGCCTGATATGACGCGTAAAGGTATGTGTTTTTGGACTAGAAAATGAACTTTTTCTTTAAAAAGGCGCCAGTTCGTTTCCACAGTACGGTTATAAAAGTTCGGCATGCACTCTCCTAAGAAGATTTCGAGTTCAGCGTTAATCGACGGAAAATTTGCCTTTGAATAAACTCTGATATATTTGGGATTGGGTCGCACACGTGTGCTAGTATCTTTAAGGTCAAACTGGATGAAGGAGTGGTCACTGAGGCCTGGTAGAAATGCCAATGAATGAAGTAGCTCAGGAAGCGTAGTTAGAACAAGATCAAGAATGTTAGCGCTAGTAGTGGTGATACGGGTTGGCTGGGTAATGAGCTGAGAAAAATTGAAGTCAGTGCACAGATTTATAAAGCCAATCGTGTCAGGTGACGAATCCAGAGTGGAAGGGAACGCGCCAGACCAAATTATTTTTGGCATGTTGAAATCGCCAAGTAAAAAGATTGGCGAAGAAGGAAACCTAACTAAAATGCGATTGAGCACATCATGAAGTTCACTACAGAAAGACGATGGAGCATTTGGAGGGCGATAGCATGCGCAGAAGATTACGTCTCGATGATTAATGCGTATAGAGGCGCATACAATTTCTAGTGAAGAAACAAGTGACACGTGTGAAGAATGCAGATGATCAGCGACCGCTATCAGAACACCGCCTCCTATTCTGTCTCCACGGTCACATCGATAAGTAATGAAATCCTTTTCGCAGTTTAGTATTTCATCATTAGAAATCTTTGAATTCAGCCAGGTTTCGGTGAGGACCAGAATGTCTGCATCGCACGTGTCGGTGATAGTACACAGATCATCACGCTTGTTAACAACACTACGAATATTAGAGAACAAAACACATATGTCATTTGGAAGCTCATGACCACGAGCAGGTAGCTACGTGGTAGAAAGATTGGCAGGCAAGGCACTACTAACAGGGCTGCGTGGGGATGCTTGGTTATTGATATGATATTCACAGATGCTATCTGATGCCGAAATGTAGATGTAACACTTATTCTTTATGAACAATTTGTTCTGACGAATAGCGTACTTCTCTCCACTTGCTTGTCCAAAGTCAAAAAGTTTTTTACGTGCGTTGCGAGTTGACAAGCAGAAATCTTCCGTAACCTTTATCCCAGCATTTTTCATTTTGCTTCGGTCAGTAAACACGGCTTCTCGGATCTTAAAATTCGTAAACTTGACTATGACAGGACGGCATTTGTCATTCGAAAATTTACCCAGCCGATGCGAGCGTGCTATGGCCTCGCTGGGTAGCTCAAGGTCCATTTCAGAAAGAAGCTTTTCACGCACGAGCTTTTCAGATTCATCTCATGTTTCGTTTTGCGTGTCAGGGAGGCCGTGAAAAAGTAGATTATCGCGTCGTGACCTGTCTTTGAGGTCGTCGAGTCGTTTATGAAACGCCTCTGCTTCATTCTGTACAGCCTCAGACACTTCCTGGGTAATGTCAAAGGCGCTGGAGGCTTGCGAGGCAGCTACTTTTTCTTCGACGGCAACAAGCCTATCGTTCATACTGGCCATCTGACCCTCAAGCTTTGTTTGTGTTTGCCGAACTTGATTGAGCTGGGAGAGTATTTCGCTATGGTTCTTGTCAATTTTTTCGTTTAAAGATTTTAACAGAGTGACTACGTCATCATTGGACTGGCTAGAATCTTTTTTAGGGGGCAATGGATTCTGTTCAATGTCGCCACCTAAGAGCAATAATTTTAGCACATATACACATTCGCAGACAATGCACATGAATACGCTTGGGCATGGCACAAGCAGCAGGTTCACATTACTTGTGCGTTTACAGTGCAAAGAAGGACATGAACTGACCTGCACCAAGAAACAGAAGAACATTGGTCGTTGCTGCATTGCTGCTGCTGTTCCATGCCCACTGAAGGCGCTCGCTGATTGACAGTGCTTAAATGGGCGCGATACACTTGATGACTGTGACGATGGGGCTTGCGCGGCCAAAGGTGCAGACCACTTGAAGGCGATGGCTTCTTCCGGTGGCGTCGGGCAACATTCGCTCATTCGTAGCGAGTCGGGCTTGAACTGTACAAGCAGCCGAAGAGGCGATACGGGGCGCTCAGTCGATGTCAGGCAGGGAACGTGCTGCCGGTCGCTCGAGTCATGACTAAGGCCGCTCCAAGATAGCATCTGCACCAAGAAACAGAAGAACATTGGTCGTTGCTGCATTGCTGCTGCTGTTCCATGTTTATATTTATGATTCCAACATTGTAATAAAGTTTATAGGACTCTATTAAAACAATGTCCATTTGAAACATTAAACTGATGTTTTGGCACAACATATAATGTCCATTTGAAACATTAAACTGATGTTTTGGCACAACATATAAGATTGTATGGTAATTTTTAAGAATATATTAGCATTAAAAATCACCATATCAAAATAATGCTTACTCTCAATGTTGAACTAATGCTTTCGATATAACACAACGTTATTTAGTAATGTTCAATTTTAATGTAACATTCCAATGCGGCATTTAACGTTACAGCCATTATTATAATGTTCGGTGTGACCCGCGACCCATCCACCCCGTATGAACGCCATTGTAATCCAGCACCCTTTACATGGCGTCCTTTCCGTGCGTATATGTTTGTTTCTGTGATTGCCTCCATATTACATTTTGCCACCGGAGCCTCGGCGCTGTGGTTCAGCGAGTAGTGCTCTCGACTGCTGAGCCCGAGTACGCGGGTTTGATCCCGGCTGATGCGGCCGCGTTTCGATGCAGGCGGAATGCAGAAGGCGCCCATGTACCGTGCGATGTCAGTGCACGGAAAAGAGACCCAGGTGGTCGACATTATCCGGAGCTCTCTACTACTGCGTCCCTCATAGCCTGAGTCGTTTTGGGACTCTAAACGCCATAGGAACACACAAAACAAAGTGTACGACCGGAGTGGCGAGTGCCCCTTCCCCTCGGAAGTCGCGCGTCGTTCCTTTCACCCCCAAAGTGCGCACTGGGGGACACTGCAGCGTCTAAGCCCTTGCACGTGTGCGCGTCTCGATGTTTGTTTGTGCTTCGGTGTTTTTAAGTGGCCGGTTGTGAACGGAGCTGAGAACAACCAAGGCAGCGGACGAGAGAGCGGCGAGCAGTGTGTGTGCGGTCGCTCAGCGGTGCGGATGCGCGAGCAAGATGGAGCGAGGCGGATGAAACTGCGAACGTGAATTTATCCTGTAAATAAGTTTTCGTTGTATATATAGCCATTTTTTGTTTTCAACGTACGCGTTCAACTGTTTTTACAATCAATGTGTGTGTATTTTCTAACGCTATCAACCACGAGGAACTCCATAGCCAGCTTTGTCTCGCGTGGTGCCGAATGATGCACATCCGACGCTTCTTCAAGCGTCAGCGGTTGTCTGACGGCCCTGAATATTCTGGTGCGACATGTGACAACGGTGTAGCATTTGACCAGAGTGATGCAAGTTTTTATCACCGGACAGTAGCTGATGTCGTGGACTCTATCGAAGTTACTCCACCAACAGCGAGCTTCAGTCACGCAGTAAGCCTAGACGATTCCCTTTCTTCTTGTTCGGGATTCAAGTCCGGAGACGAAAGCAAGGAAACAACTAACTTGCCTCAAGAATCTGACATAGGAGAATTTCTATTCAAAGCTAAACTCACTGGCATCCCAGACTTTTCGAAGTTACGTCTTCTTACTAAGCCATGGTCGCCAAATGTTACATATATGCGACTTTAAGAAGGATGTAACACCTGGAAAGAGGCCTATACGCCACAAATGGCTGGGAGATTACGCCCCTTCGCTTGCGTACTGAGCGACAGTTGAAGGCGCCCTTTGTCGTTTTTGCTTCAGTTTTCCTCTCTGTGTTCACGGGGCACTCAAGGTAGTTTTATCGTGCGCGCTTCCAGTAACTACAGAAAATTCACGTGGCGTGCAGGGATCACGTAAAATCCCAATGGCACCAGGAGGCAATAGGCAGCTTTAGTATAGCGTACGCAAAGCCTTTGCGTACGCAATAAAATACGTATGTAGAATGCGCCTGCGCAGAACGCTAAAGGAAGCTCAGCGTTTAGCGTACGCACGCAATTTTCTGGAAATAGCGTATCGTCTTTGCGGGGCTTTGCGGAGGCAACATGGCGGCACCCTGCTTGCCCGCTTCTTGTTCTAAAATACCTCGTCGTTGCGTAATTCGGCGCTAAACTGGCTGTAAATGGTTGCATTCGCTTCCGCTTCTTGTTATCTCACTCGCACACAATGTTATACATGATAAGTTGTCGGTAATTTTGAGATAGCAGTCTATTTTCAAGCCTGTAAGCCTAACAACACTCTTTTTACACTCGTCATGGCAACGGCCATTTGTGTCAATTTTGTGTGGCTAGAAGTTTCGGTTTCACACACGTGTTGGGACCATGACCGCCAGCCGCGCGCGTTTTTCGGTGGCGGATGACATAGAGCTCCTGCGCGAGGTTCGCGAATGCAACCCATTCGCGAACCCGTTCAAGTGGGCCGAAATCGCAAGAACTCTGAGCGAGTATTCTGCAAAGGTGTTCACAGCTCGCGCTGTGCGCGAACGAGCTGGGCTGCTGCTGAGCCAGTACGCGGCCAACGATCGTGTGAACCTGCGCAAGTAAGTTATTTCGATTGCATGAAAAGATAGTCGAAAAGTGTAGAGTGCAAAGTTTCAAAGCGTTCTCTTGGTTGACACACAGGTCTGGAACTGAAGAACAGTACAGCGAAAGGGAACAGTTGTCGCAAGAGTTAATAGACGTAGCAAGGGAGGGCGGGCATAAAATTAGAGCCCCTCGTCGTGCAAGCTCCTGCTCGACAGCAAGATCCGAACCCTCAGCGTCAACAAAGCGCATCTCGGGTGCACGGGCTCGGGATTCTGCCGCGGACAGCCTCGTATTGGATGTCACTGATGACAGCATATTGCAATCATGCAAGTATGCCCCAGTCAAAAAAAAAACCAATGGGTCGAATTGGAAAATTTCCAGTTGAAACCAATTGGTCGAAAACCAATTGCGTTTTCGCCACTTATTGGGCTCGACCAATTGAGCCCAACTGGTTCTTCCAATTAGAAATAATTGGTCACCCAACCAGACCGAATAGCCCACCAATTGAATTCAATTGGCATGCCTATTCGACTCATGGTTTGAACGGGTCAGCAAAAAAAGAAAATTAGAGTAGCTTTTCTTTTATAACTGCTGCGAGACTTCTGCCAACATTTTTGAAATTATGAATACACGTCGTTACGAAAATCGAGCGAGACCAACAAGCATATGCATTACACGCATAGTCAAACACTGTATACCAACACTAGTTCTCAACGTATGTCCCCAGAACACACTTTTGCAGTCAATTATATACCCCACTCATGAGACTGCCTAGCTGGAGCCAGTGGCACGTGAAGATTAAGCGAAGTTATCTAATTTAAGATAGCCCGCTGTGATAATTCAAGATTAAACTGCTAATATCTATTTTACAAGAACCTATAGGTTCTTGTAAAATAGATATTAGCCTGGTGTTCTGTTTTATAGCCAGGTAAATATACATACAGAATGAAGGACATCATTGACTTACACTTAGATTTTCCAATTGGATCGCCCAGTTGGAACCAATTGGAGCTTCCAGTTCGGAGATCAGCTTCCAATTGGTTTTCTTGGATCCAAGTGGGAGCCCAATTGGTTTCAAATGGTACCAGTTGGGCGATCCAACTGGATGTGCCAAAACCAATTGGAACCTCACAAACCAGTTGGGTAATCCAGTTGGAAACACAGAACCAATTAAAATGCCCAACTGGGACTAGGGAAACCAAATGGAATACCCAGTTGGATTCATGAGCCCAACTGGCTGACAAATTGGGTCTAACTGGTTCCAACTGGACCCATTGGTTTTTTTTGACTGGGGCGGTCACCCGCAGAGTCGTTAAATTTACATGACGGCGCTGATTAATGTGTTTGAATTTTTGTACACCGCTTCAGGCAGCCAAGATGACTCAGTGTCACACGTTCAGCTGTTCGTAATTGACGAAGATGGAAACGTGAATCTGCAGCAGGAGGGGCCCTTGGAGCAGTTTGTCTCTTGCGCCAGCTTAACGGACGCTGACGGGAGCAGTGATCGGCAGCCTGCAGATGCATCTTATGAAAGCCAGCATTCGTGTGAAGCCAGTACTTCCTCACGGCCAGCTTCCCGAAGTGAGCTGCAGCGAGGTAAGCGAGGTCTACACATTTGATACTTTTGCAAGACGTGTACTTAGAGAAATGAACAACGCGAGACATTTTTGGCACATTAGTAGCACAAAAGTGATTGGCACAAGCTGGTTCCTAGCATAAACATTCCCAGAAACCAAAACTCCAAAGGGTTACATTGCAACTACAACTACATACTACAAGTATAAATAACCACCTCACAATAAAATTCACAACAAGAATACATTTTTAAATCACCAAAGTCTTGGCTGTCATTCATTACTTCTGGTTTGCAGCACTTGCTATTGCTATACCGGAATTAAATTAAGATTAAGTGTTATTTATATCTATTAGACGAGAGGGTGCATTGTAGGTACGCGTTATTTCTGTGCGGTGGGCTGTGAGGCGTAGCTTTATGAATGAATGAGTTATCTTTCACTGCCTGCATTTCTCTACTGTGCGAAGTGAAAGCGCCAATAAAAATGTAGCATCTCCTGATCTGCCAGAATCAAATCATCAATAGCTGAATACGGATGGACTGCACAAAAATGATTGGCACAAGCTGGTTCCCCGCACCATGCGGCCCTTAATACTGATTGAAATAAGCACTCGTGCATGCTCCTCAGGTGTATAGCAATACACTGTTGACTGTAATCAATGCGAGGATTATATGCTACATAACATAGAGGTGTGCCACTCAAGAGCTTTATTTTATCATCTCCAATATCAATATTATTATTCTGGTCACATACATGTGTACTTGCGCCCTAAATCTTGCTCGACAACAAGAATGTGTTGTTTGCCTTTTCGAGACAGAAACTGCATTACTCAGACAGTACAATATATAGCCTCTGCTTCCGCAGAACGTTATTGATTGTCGAAAAGAAACACTGAAATTTGTAAGGATTTTTGATCAGTTTCTCTCAGTTCACGTTTCTAAAAGCCCTGGAAGCAAAACTGCAACACAAATCAAGGGGAAGAGAAAGCGCAGCTTGTTTAATCACATACATTATATTGAAGGGTAACAACGTAAATGCTTCTTTGTTCAGAAGAAATAACACCATTACACCAGGGACGTGAAGGTGAAAGACAGTGAGGCATGCAGACATCACCACTATGACCTGAAAAGCATTTGCAACGTTACTTTTAAAGTAACAGTGATATCAGCAAACGAGCTGTACTCTGCTGTCTTTTGTCCGCATTCTTCTGACCTTTCCGTGACACGCGACGCTTGGCTTTAGAGGAGAGCCGGCTGGCATGGGAGAGAGAGCGCACCCTCACTGAGCTGCGTTTGAAGGAGACAGAGTCAAGCAGAAAAGCAGACAAGCATGCAGCACAGCTGAGCGTGCAAGAGGAACTGCTCCAACAGCTTGCAGAAGAACGGCGTCAATCTGCAGCCCAACACCAGGCAGTATTAAACATTGTGGACCGCCTGCTTACTAAACTAGACAAACTGTAGTCAACAATGACAACCATGTAAAAGCGCAATGTCCTGCACAAGCAGGCTCTTCTGTATTATCTTGGTGTGCTTCCTTAAAAAGAAAATAAAATTCACAGACAATCATGGAAGATGAATGTTTTTATTCTATACCACTCTTCATTTCACGAGCAAGATGTGTACTTTCATTACCTTCATTAGTATGGCTTCGGATGAGGAAAAGACACATTCACTTAGCCCCTTCAAGCACTGTATCCAGGTTATGCGGATGCAAGGTAAACCTTATTACTGTCGTGCCTCTTTAATATGAACACTTCGGTTCCCGAGCAAAACAGTCCCTTGATGTAATAATGAATTGCAAATAAAAAAAAACGTGCTATGGTTAAAGTATGCTTCTGTGCATCATGGTGGTCATTGAAGCTGAAATTAGACACAGTTTTGGGATTTCCAAGTGTAATATCCTGGTTGCCATTATACTCGAAATAATGTGCCACTTCACACGCCTAGGGGTTTGTGTATGCTCTTGATGACGTCTCGTGGCCAGATGAAAACATGAAACCAGAAAATAAAAAGGCCATCAGTCAGCCATTTCCACTCTTTCTTTATGTTCCTGTGATGTGCTGCGCTCAGAACGCCAAAAATGAAACGTTGGGTTGGTTACTGGATATTCTGAACCAATGCCGTGCATATTAACATGACAAGAATGTGTGGGCCCCAATGGGCTCTGTGCAATTTCCCCCATTCATTTACTACACAGCGAGTTTCCACATTAATTAGGGATAAACACAAAAAAGTGTGGTCCCCAGAAAAATTGTCCATAATCCATGTCGTTCATATTAACGGGGGCTGTATTAACGAGGCATGACTATGTTCTCTCAGCAGGTTTAATTGGTGCTTGAAGGGGTTAAAGTGGCATTTTATGTAGCAGATGGTATCAAGTACGTCTTAAGTGATGGAGGGCACAGGCCAAAGTATGAAGACACCTGACTGCCATACAGGCAGGTGTGGCAGTTGCTGAGAATAGTCCCAGCTTTATACATCTGTGCCACCTGTTGCCTCACAAGCTTTTGGTTTTTTTTTGAAATCTAAGAACGCGAATTCTGCGGCGACCTTCCCAAATCCCCATTCAACAGCTAGCCGAACTTGGCTCATTCTATGGTTGAAGGCCTGCTGACGGGGTGTCAGGAAGGCCCCCCCCACGTAGGGCTTCAGCAACAGTGGTTTCAGCGGATATGCCGGGTCTCCGTAGATCACAAAGTTCTCCTTGCTGGCAAGCTTTTCAATTTTGCAGTAGGCACCACTTGCCTCCAGTATTCCTGCAACACAAAAACGCACATAAAAGCACGTGCACAGAAACTTAAAACTGGAGCCATTCATGTAGTCAAAGCACATAGCACCCTTGCAATACCTTAGCTCTCAACACTAGACGAGACATGCGAGGCCAGAATAACTAGGTATATAAATAAAAGCTACTCCCCCAATATGCCTCTAGCTTTAGTAGAATATTGTCACATGACGCTGAAGAGACGACGAAGAGGTGAAGAGACGTGGAAGAAGCTCGCCATTTTGCGCTAACGAATCAAGCTCAGGTCGACTCACCCCTGTAAATAAACTTGTAACAATATGTATAGTGCATGTGTGTGTGTACATGCTTCATTTTTTTTAATTCGTATGCCTGTACCTCCCCCTCCAAGCACACACACACACACACGTGTGTGTGTGTTTGGAGGTGGAGGTACAGGCATCCGAATTTTTAAAAAATGAAACAATGACAAAGCCATGCGAGCATGCTATGAAACCATAGCATTGACAATCACAATGAAACGCACGCCTCTATGATGCATGGTGAGCGTTCCATCCTTTTATATCTTTACTTTGTTACTCTGTGCCTGAGATATCAAACCCCTACCTAGGGATATTTGAGGAATAATAAATAAATAAATATTGAACGTGTGTCCAACTGATGCACAAAATCAGATAAATGATCAAGTTCACAACCTGCTAGTGCTTCCTGTGTCCTGAAAGCAAAACATAAAAAGCAGACTTATAAAGGGTAGAAAGCTGGCATATTCACTTGTGGGTATAAGTGATGTTTAATTATTGAAATTTAAGAGTATTACAAATGAAGCTAACACTTTTCAGGTGCTTCTGCAAAGCGTGGAATGACATTTTTTCACTGAGTCATGGCTTAATTCAGTGGTTCCCGATACAGTTTGTCACCATTGAAGTTCCTTCAGACATACCAGTCGTAGAAAGATAGTTTTAGTCTTCCTGAAATCATAGTCTGGCTTTGGAACATGGTTCACCTCTGTCGCTAAGTGCAACTTCCAGGATGATAGTTTCAATGTTTTTGTTCTCAAGGTCATGTGTTTCAAGGCTGTGACACTCGTTGCAGCAGCTAGATTACACACCCATAATTGCGTAATCTAGCCCAGTGCCTTACCTGCATCATGCCGTCTTCCTGGATAAGGCCCATCTAGTTGACACACGATACCATTTGGGCACATCAAAGATTGGTATTTTACGCAGTACATTCTTTTGTGCCCAGAAAAGTAATCTTGCTGGTTCCTTTTGGGACAGCATATGGCACGGGCAGTGCCATCAATGAATCCAATGCAGTTTGATAGTGGTGCGCCTTTGGTTTTGACAGCGTGTAGCAAAAAAAAGGATTAACCAATAACTGTGTGCATACATGAAGCTTCAGACCATAAGAAACCATAAATGTGAGCTTTTACAATTTTAGCACAGCACACCGCGGTATCGAAACCTACATGATGAAATCAGAAATTTTGTTATAAACTATTTTCTGGGCTCAGGTAGATTGCATGCACCGATCCATTCTGACTGATCTTATGCTTCATCCCAAAGACAGAGCACGCCAGTGTATTGATGCACAACCCCCACACCATAGTGACACACCTCACACTGCTAAGGTGTAAGGTTTCTATTTCATGATGTGATGTGCTCGCTGTACGACCTCACATCATGGAGTGGGACTATTGACACGTTTTCAATATTTATAAAACTGACTTACATTAGCGAATTCCCTGAGAGTGAGAGGGGAAAGCCATTCATGGTTGTTTATGTCCTTCAGAAGGTGCCCGAAGTTGGCCGTGATGTGGTTGAGCATTTTGGACGTTATGCTCGACATGACCGAAGTGTGCCTCCCGAAGATGCGCTCTAGGTCGCACCATCGATTGGGGTACGCCAGCCGACGAAGGGTGAGGCAGAGTGCTTCGCGGCCGGGCACCTTGACATTCTGGGCACTGGTAACGGTGTTCGGCACCATCAGAGCACATAGCAGTTCGGTGATGTCGTCTTTTTCAAATCGAAACTGCTGCTTGAATAAGGACTTCTCAATGTTATTTATGTCCAGCAGTCCGTGGCGGGAATGGTATCGTAGTAGCTCCGACTCCCGTTGGAGCCGCATTTCATACTCCAAGTAGTCTACTGAAATGTCACCTTTCAGGAGTCATCGTTCCGCATGCGGCAACATGAGACCGTCGATTTCCGCCCATGTGAGCACAGAGAGGAGGCGATGATCGCACAGGATGCTTGAGGGCATGGCGTGGAAGCTTGGGGAACCATCCGCCAAAGAAACAGCAGACAGCAAAAAGCGCGCGCTTTGCCGTGGCTTGGTTTGGATCAAATAGACCTCAGAGTTGTTTTCTGACGTGTGGTGGCGCTAGGTACTTACCAGAACGGGGCTGAACCTGGGTGTTGTTTGTCCACGGAGCGCCTGTTGCGGAACGGTCCGCAAACGCTAATCTAAAAGTGTCGTCCGCGCTTTGGATTTAGCGTACGCAACCGTCTTGCGTGTTGTGTACGCAAAAAACGCAAACGCTATACTAAAACTGCCTAATGACGGCCGCACAGAACTTTATGGATGTGAAGAAAGGCAAACAGCTACCTGTTTTACAGCAGCTGAACATAGCGCTGCACGAGCAATTTTAAAAAATCGTGAGAAACAATTTCCAATAGTTTCCACCAATGTCTTTAGCGCGACGCACAACTTGCCAATTCGCGGCAAGCAGTCCGTTAGTGGAGTCTTCAATGATCTCCTTTACTTCCGGGTAGAACCTGGAGATACTCGACTTCAGAAGCACTTCGCTTCTTCTGCTGGCAATGCTAAGTACACTTCTGTCCGCGTCCAGAACGATATAATCTGTGGCGACGTCCTAAGAGAGCAGATTGTTGCCGAAGCTAACACAGCGTTTGCATTATCCGTTCTTGCGGACGAAACTGCAGATATTTCAGGAAAAGAGCAGATGTGTATAGGCGTTCGCTTTATTGACAAGACCGGAGTCGAAGTGTGCGTTCGAGAACGGTTTTTGGGATTTCTAGAGCTGGAGCAATTAAACTCCGCTTGCATCGCCGCTGCAATCTTGAAGCTTTTGACGAATGCCGGGCTGAATCTTTCGAACCTCTTTGGGCAGGGGTACGGTGGATGCTCTACAATGGCTAGAAAAGAAGCTGGAGTGAACAAAATAATGCAGAAGCAGTTCCCGAAGACACTTTTTTTCTACTGCGCAAGTCACAAACTAAATCTCGTCACCAGGGATTTGAACGACGTCTCTGAAATTAGAAACGCAATTGGGATAATCAAACAAACCATTAACTTATTCCACGTGAGCGTGCTTCGCAAAAAATTGGTGCCCAACATTCCGATGCTGTGTGAGACAAGATGGTCTGCAAGATACAAGTCTAGTAGGATCTTCACTCAGCATTACGTGGCCATAGTCGAAGCACTCGAGGAGCTCGCGTCAACGGAATCATGCTCGAACGTTGCAAATAGACAACGAACTGACACCCTCTACTGCGCAAGAACAAGCTCATCTTTCATCGTCTGCTTGCGCATTGTAGCGAAGTACAGCGCTCGGCTCGAACCAGTTACCAACGTTCTGCAAGGTGTATCCATGGACTTCCATTCTGTGCATGACCACATCACTGAGCTTCAACGTATTTTTCGCGGCCACCGGACCAACGCTGTAGAGGAGTTCTCTGACATCACGAATGCAGCATGTGATGCAGCCAATCACTTAAAGTGGTGATATCTGTACCAAAACAAGTCTCTCGTCAGGCCCACCTAGACAACTACAGGATACATTCGCCGGAGGAATACTACCATGTGGCAATATATGTGCCGTACTTGGACTCTCTCACTGCTTGTTTAGCTCTCCGCTTTTATGAAAGGAATGAGAGGAGCTTTAAACTTCTACACCTGCATCCATAAAGAATGAAGCACTTGAGCCGTTTTCAGTTCGCTGCAATCACCGAAGAACTCGAATGCTTTTACGGCAGCGAAAACTTCAAGGAAGAGGCCATCTCTTGGTACGAGATGTGGTGCAACAAAACTTGGGTCAAATCAGAAATAACTTACTGCGAGCTTCTACATCAGGCCAAGACATTCTTACCCTGTGTTGCAAAAGCCATTGAGGCGGCTCTGGCTTGGCCAGTTACTAGCTGTACGGTAGAAAGCTCCTTCAGTAAAATGAGGAAAGTGAAAACCTGGCTACGTTCAACGATGACAAACAGCAGGCTGAACGGCCTTTGTATGATGAGTGTGCACTGAGAGCGCGTAATGAAGCACAGAAATCACTTTATCACCTGTTTCATCACGCAGTTCGCCCAGAAAAAACGAGGCGTCTGCAGTTGCTGTTCAAAAAACACTGACCGAGTGACTGTAGTTGCGTGCTTGTGAACATACTGTGCTGTGTGTTGGTCATCAATTCGGATGTCTAGAACCCGCATTGAGAAAGACTGAGCGCTCTTCTCCACGAATTGATAGTACCTTGTTGCGTTATTTATTAATTTTAATTGTTCGTTAATAAACTCCCATGTATCTCTCCAAGCCACGCATTAATTTGCTTTCGGTAAATTTTCTTTCATGTGTGTATTTTACTTATTTATAAAGAAATAAATAAGGTTACTCCGCATATAGTGCCTTTTTGCTGCGAACATTCCGCTGCCCCCCTCCGGCGCCAACAACCAAGCCCCCCCCCCCCCCCCCCCCCCCCCCCCCTGCAAAAAATTCTGCGGAGGCCCTTGCCTGCGCGCGTCAGCGATGCGGCCTGCGGTGGAGCGCCGACCTTTCTGCATGCAAAAAGCGATCAGAGGAAAGCGAAAGAGGCGCAGACGCTGATATAGGAATTCTCACTACAGAGAAATCAGATTCTACAAACCGCGCCGAAAGAAGTTTGTTAAGCTACGCCCTTAACCATCCCAGGTATAACGAAAAACTATTGAGAGATCCTTTCACAGCCCCTTTAAAGGGCCAATGAATAATAGCAGAAGCTAGCGTGAATCGAAAGATTACAACGTTCTAATGAAGAAGACTTCACATTCCCTCGTAACAGAGGTTATATAAGCTAGGAAGCGCCAGAAAATGTAAAACAAGTTATGCCATCCCTGGCTACTTTCGCAAGTAATCCGCTCTCTACTGACAGTTTTTTTTTTTGCACTTGACTTGAAAACGGGAACGGGACGCGGGAGTCCCTTTCAGTGAAGGTGCCATAAGTTTATTAGAGAGCGGGAATATTTCGAACTTTATTTCCGCAGGAATAAATGCGTCTTTTGCTCAACATAAGCAGTAATCGGTATGCAATTGAATTTTACTACAAACATTTTATGTGAGGTATTAGTGCCTCTTTTGGAGAAATACCATTGTTACGAGTTGGAACAAAAGGAAGAACATTTATGAAGCTGGTGTTTCCCGCCAAAAAAGATGCTGCAAAGAGTTCTTGCCATGGCGATTGCGGGTCAGTTCAAGCACATCGCTAATTGCCATTGCTTAGAATTGAGCACCTAGAAATGGCTAATGGCCTTGTAGGCGCAGTGAAAGATATGCAACCGATTATATCCTCGCCCATGTCAGTTGAGCCTCAACCACTTTTTGTAGCGAAAGCTGCGCTAGTCCCCGGCGCATTTCGGGTAACATACTTAAATTCACTGTTTACACTTTAGTGCATATATACAGGTTCAATGCTTGTTGAGTCCATGCCATTTTTTTACCTCAATTTTCCTTTCAGAGGAAACATTCAGATACTTTCGTGTCATAATAACGTTTCAGTCATATTGTGACCGTGTGATCACAATTTATCTCGTCTTTTAACGCGATACTGTGAAAGGTGCTGTTGCCCTGAAAATCCGGTGTTGGCGTTGTCAGCCTTGGCGTTGAAAGCGAAAAATCACGACCATGACTCTGGCAGGTGGTGCCTAGAGAGTAACTTATGAGGCGGGTGGGACACTTAGGTGACGTGACCTTGCGGTGTCATCACAACCTCCCACCGAGGCGGCTGTGTGTTAAGGTGATCATTGGACGTTCTGGAAAAGCAGCCTGGGTCGCAGAAGGGTCGCCGCTGGCAGCACCTGCCATCGCAGGACAGTGCTGCATCGCTTAACCCACAGCGCCAGGAGGGGTATGAGGACTCCCGACGATCTATGAATGTAGAGGATGAAATTCTGCATACAAGTGATTTAATAACGCGATCTCGTCACACCCTGAAGGCGCAGCTTAAGTGTCCTCTTTAATTTTTAATCATTTTTCATTTGCACAGCTCAACGTGCGAGGTCAAGACCCTCTCCACTAATGCAGATTTTCTTGACGTGCCAAGGCCAAATACGGGGCCAGGTTCACCGCATAAAGAAACCCTTAACGCTATCGCGTTAAAAATGAGTCCAGTTTCTTTTGAACAGCGCCACTACAATGAAAGAACTAGCACTGTGACCAGAGGTAGGCAACCTCACGAGGGCGGCCCCTTATGAGGCCGTCCTCACCTCGTGATTATCTCACTCGCTGAGGTGGAGGTGAGGCAGGATGGGCGCATGAAAATTCATAAGCACGAGGGTAAGAGAGGAAAGGCATGGCGAGGTGAGGGTGAGGGAGGCCAGACATGGTGAGCTCATGGCGAGGGAGAGCAAGATGCACTGTTTGATGGCGGGGTTGGTGGCCCGAACCGTGATCCGGGCTAATGTTTTTGTCTGTGCTATTAATCGTTATTATTTGCCATTTTAAAGCGCTAGTTACTAGGGTGAAGGTTCCCAGGGAAGCGGTGTTTCTGCAGTCTGGAGGTACACGAGGCGAACGCGAAAGACGGGGAGCCCCACGCCTTCTCCATCGCAGCGATGCACTATACCGGTGACAATGCTATGCCGGAAAAAGCGCTCTTCTATCTCAAAAAGCCAATTAAAAAAACTGTGCAAAGTGTTAGGTGAAAAACAGTATAGTGGGCTAAAAAGAGGCCACCAGCTGTGCCATGCGTGTGGCCTCCAGTCCAACGGGAACCGTCGTACCGCAGTCAACATTTTCATTCAGCCGCGGATCTGTCAGATAATAAAAATACACAATAAATTACCCCTAGTGACGCTGTTGAATTCCCAAGGTATAAGGCTTGTTTCCCGGAACGAATTCCTATTTGAGCTCAGTGAGGTTTTAAAGAATTGTCTGCATCGCAAAAATTATTTTAAGAAATTACACTCTCAAATCAAAGCCTGTTGGCGGCGTTGGTGTAGAATTTTTTCATTCACGCTGTAAATAGTTCAGTACAATAATATCTTCTTTCTTTTTTCTCTGGAATTGCGGTATAGGAAAGCAGTGCAGGAATGCGGTGGGCAAAGGCGACCACTGTAGTCTTACCATGAAAATTTTATGAACCAAATTTCTTATAGCAAATGTAGGAAATTAACACTGTGAACTTGGGTAATACGTAGACGTGCAAGAAAAAAAATCACGGGTGATTTATCTTGGGGTTAATCATGAATTATCACGCGCTAGCACCATTAGCCCTGGTTTTTCCATTATTTATTACATACGATCAGTCCTTTCCAGGAATAAGCTGGTGTCGAGTCAATCCATGCATAGCGACAAAATACCAGGAGAAACTGATACAAACCAGTAACAAAATATGCTGGCTAAGTGCTGCACTAGTGTTCATAAGGCAGAGGTTATCACAAGGTACCGCAGACGCCACATCATCAGGAAGCTGATTCCAGTCGTGTTCGGTCAGCGGAAAGAAGAAATATTTAAAGATATCTTTAGCAGCATTGAATTCTTTCACATGACGAGTGTGTTTATTACGAGTTATCCGAGATGTGCATTGCGTGATGTAAGTTTGCTTACCAGTCCCAAAAGTTTCGTTCATAATGTTATAAAAAGACACTGAGCTTTATGCATCTGTCGAGCAGAAAACAGCGGTAAATTTCCCTGCTGTATAAAGCAGTGACTGAATTAACACTTAGCTTTTATGGTTCAACACCTCACGTACGTGCTCTAGCAATGGGCGCACTTTCTATGCTTTGCCTAATTGCCCTTCTGACTACTTTTGACTTCTATATCTTGAATTTCTATGCTTTTGCTTCACCTGAACGGGCTTACTTTCGTTTGTATATCTTAAGATGTAAGTTTGCGTGATATTATATCATTTGAAACTTGTACTGTGGTATAATTGATCATTCTCTACATTCACAGATCCCTGGGAGTCCTGATTCCACTCCTGGCGCAGAGGTGCAGCGGTTAAGCTAAGCGCCACTTCCCTGCGATGGCAGGTGTTGCCATCGGGGAGGCTTGTGAGGCCAATGCTGTTACTGAGGAAACACTGACGACTCATCATTAATTTAAATGCCACGGTGGGCAGTTCGCTCACAATACCTTTGACAGCTTGTGGTGACATCATAACATTAGTTGACGAAGGTGCCCACGTGCTAGAAGCAGGTTTCGGACAGACTGCCGCTAATCGGCGGAGTGAAAGACCTAAGGCATTAAAATGGCAACCACAGGAATCGTGCACCCCAGACTCTGGCAGTTAGTGATTGCGATTATTCAGCGGAAATGCTGCATTTTAGCGACGCGTTTGATTTTCAAGTGGCCTGGAAAATGTTCTATTTTAAGTTACAGTATGAGAGCTTCACTGCAGCGGATAGCCGGCATCCCACTCGGGGAAGACAGTAAATATATAACTTCACAGCTTGCGGAGCGGGATCCGAACCCGCGGTGGCGCTGAAAAAATCCATTCGACTGGCCACAGCTTCACACCGCTACGCCAACGCCGCAGCTTTTTAAACAGGACATTTATTATAGTGAGAATATATTCTAATAATAGTGAATAAATTATTTAGAAAGAGTTTAGGAAATGCCGCGAAACTAATCGCATAAAAGACAGCAACGGAACACTAGACGCCAGGTAAGGCTGAGCACATCACCAAGAGGAAGTGCCGCTCCGGTTTAAATTCGGTTGGTTCATACACATCACTCAGATGAAGAATCAGTTGGGAGAAATCTTAACGTCGTGCCTGTATATGAACTGCCAAGCTGTCGAGCTGCGCTTGCAATGTCTTCGTGTTCCGAACAAGGACATGGAGCAACTTTCCGTAGGTCATCCATGAAGCTGTACCTTGCAGGCAGAATGGTGCATCGCAGGCACTAAGGGCCGTTGTTATAGTTTGAAGTCCTACCATGAAGGATGTGGAAATTCTGACCAGGTGCGGAACAATCCCGTTGTCCGGGATTTCCTGTGATCCAAGTTTGTGCTTGTCTACTTGTTCGGGATGTATGCGCTGTAAAACAAACGCAGGCACTTCACGTTCCTCCAGAACTCCGGTCATGAATATTACATTTAGCGTAGAAACCAGGACTACATTAGCCGGATTTAGTGAGATGAGTTCATCGAGTTGAAGTTTCATGCCGAGATATTCACAAGAAAGTTGCCAATGCGCACTGATCATTGCTGGCTCTGGTTACGAGAGGCGAGAAAGAGGCGAGACTTCATCGTTGAAAGGAAAAGATGCCGATATAACATCTACGTCTTGAATTCAACTGGCTCCAGTTTTTGCCAAGTGCTCCGTGACAGCCAGTGTCATTGCCACCAAAAAGGGAGCAATACATCCTGCTTCGCACAGGCCGAAAGCAAATGTATGCTGGCGGTACCGGTTCATCTAGTGCTTCTTCCATTGTCTCCTCAATGTAGATGTCCCTGTGGGGAGGTATCTGGAGAAGAGCAGGAAAGAGAAGTTGCATTCCTGCACGAGCAAAGGGCCAGGTACCAGCTGGCATGGTCTAATCCTGCAGGTTTCCTCAAACTTCATACTACGTACTTCTTCATACTACAGGTCATAGCTTTGAACACCTTCAGCCAAAACATCCAGTCTATCCCCTGTGTATCTTGCCACAGAAATGTCGGGAATTGGCCCCCGCCATGCTGCTGAATAATGCTCGCTATTTTCCGGAAGGGCCACCTTAAGGAAATACGCTCCTGAACAGGAAAACCAATAGCAGCGTGAAACTCGTGGATATGCTGCTCCCTTCTGGCAGTTGTAAATGTCCTTATGTCCAAATGCAAAGTGGAAAGCTACAGGGCTATTTAGGTGAAAATGACAAATCTGTATCCTGCCTGAGCAAAGCAAAGCATTCTGTATGCCAGTGAGCAAAACGAGCAGCTTCAGAGTCGCATTCTTGTACTGCATAAAAGTCCTTGCATGATGCAAAACATTTCACGACAAACTATAATGTATAGGCTGTGCCTTTGGTGCAGCAGTAGTCATTTGCATGATACCTTGTCCATGTACCAGATCGCAGCCTTGCAAGTGTCGCCTGAATGTCATCTACGCCTTAATATCTTCCCAACGCCTCTGGCGCCGAATGCACCGCTCTTCAACTTTTGAGCCAGAGACATCCTTCAAAAAAGAACACCAAGTCAAAGATTGCTCTTCGAATGCTTGAACAAAGCTACTCATAAGTGCAAATAAGAACAGAAAGTTGGGCTAGTTGGTGTGGATTCATACTTGGCAGCGCAAAGAAAACGAGGACAGAGGAGACACAACACAAGCGCAGACTATCAACTGAACTTTTATTAACAGAAAGGAAGCTTTAAAGGCGTGATCAAACACAAAAACATCAAAAGGAAACGCCACAACCTATGTACAAAGAAATCAATGACATTGTATTCCTGCGTGATAAGGAACACAACAGCAACAGGGAAAAGAAAATCAATCCCATCACGTCAACTCCCCGTACTGTCTACTTGCCCTTAAGAAACTGCAGAAAAGGAACTTCGTTATCCTGCAGACTGACTGACGGTGATGCGGCAGGCGCTTCTCTCTCTTTCTTAATCAAGTGTGCTTCTATCAGCTCCCGGCATACCTTATCCGTGTGCGTGAACAGGATACTTGTCCTGTCAAGGTGAGGAAAGCAATCTTTGCAATCCCTGCAGTGCAAAGCGAGGTTGGAGGACACAGCACCTTTTAGTGATCTGCGGTGTTCCGCTAGAGGCTCACTGATACATCGACCAGTCTGGCCGATGTAATTCTTACCACATGAAAGTGGAACGTGATACACGACACATGTGTCGCAATCTGTGAGCCTCTTTCTGTGGGCTATTGTTCAATTATTCACTGCGCGGTCACCATCATGCTCAATCGTTTTGCGCACAGCACTGCACACACCACCGATCTTGTTCTTCGCGGTGAAAACAACTTTCGGCCCGTACCTCGCCCTCACTTTTCTTAGGCGATGTGAAATGCCGTGCACGTAGGGGATTCCTACCAATCGTTTTTCCGCACTGTTCTCTTTCACGATGACCGTGGACCTACCTGACCTGGCTAAGATCCTTTCAGTGACCCTAGCCAGAGTCTGATCAGGAAAACCTGCTTCCTTTAACCTGCGCGTTTGTCCCAGGAAGCTTGTTCCAACCTTGTGGGAGCAGGATTTTTAGAGAGAAGCTTTTAGGCAAGAAGTAGCAATGCCGGCCTTTACCAATTTCGAATGACCAGAACTGTGATTGAGGAGGAGCTTTTCCGTTCGTGGGCGATACTCCCTGCACACACCACTCGCGTGGCAATCAATCCTCAGGTCTAGGAACTGGATGGCGCCTAACTGTGGTAATTCAAATGTGAACTTCAGACCGTCGCCCCTTTCCCTCAATATCTTGACGACGTCCGGGATAACCCTGGAGGAGATATTCTTTAAGAAAATAAAAAAAATCATCCACGTACCGGAAGACTCTCCCTGCAACATGAGTAAGATCTTCAGCTAGTTTTACGTCCATCCTGCTTAGGAAAATGTCGATCAAGACAGGTGCGACAGGGGATCCAATGCAGACGCCGCACCTCTGGACATACTTTTTCGTCCCACCCAACGAAGGTTGAGTCAAGGTAAAACGATAGGAGCTCTAGGAAGGTTTCCACTGAAACACTACAATCCGCCACAAACACAACCTCGTCATTATCCACGGTGATGCAGTCCTTCACATACTTCATAAGCTGATCATGGGGTAAGGAGTAAAATAAATCTTCGATGTCTATGCTGAAGGCGAAATGTCTCTCTCCCTCTACCTGTGACAGGAACTTTACAACACCTGCAGATTTCTCCACCAAAAATGGGTCGGCCAACGTCAGAGAACCAAGATGACGCTGAAGATACCCAGAAGCGGCATGCTGCCAAGTGCCCCTCTCCGAAACAATTGCCCTAAAGGGAACGTCCGGCTTATGTGTCTTGGCTGTGAAAAACAGGTCTAGAACAGAACCTTTTCTATTGCTGACCGTAGCACCCAGTCGATCGAGGTTCATCCCTTCCAGGAGGACAATGGCCCGTTTCTTGATGGCAGCAGGCCTCAGAGCCACTTCTTTGAAGTTCTTTGCAATTGCTTCTCCTGCCTTTCTCCCGAAAACTTCTTCTGGCGCTAGGACAAAGAACCCCTCCTTGTCAGAAAGGACGGGCCTTAAGCCCTCAGCCGCCAAACAGGTTACCAGCTCTTGCAATCTTCTTTCAGTTTTCGATTTTCTTTTTTGGTCCATTACGATTGCGGAGCACTCTTTGAAGCACCTAGATTTATCAGCGTCGGGAACAACCCGGGAGACCACGGGCGAGAGCGCTAGCATCTCGACTGGCTTCATGGCAGGTTCGACGCCGAATTTAGGACCCAGTTCCAGAGTTCTTCGGTGACGGTCGTCAATCACCCTGTTCCCTAGGGCGGTAATCTTCCCCGTAGAAGCGGAGGCTTTCTTCCTTGTTGGTAGCGTAGGACGAATAGTGTTCCTCAAGAACTCCGTTAGGCTGTCTGCTGTTTTGGACCGATCCTCGTACATCTGGAGCTGCTGCCGCTCTCATTCACACCAATCCCGCAGTGGACCCGAAGGCAGATCCTGTAGAAGCGTACTTGTCTCCACCACTCTGACTGTAGAATACGGCAGAAACGTCTTGAGTGGCCAGGGGACGGCTGCAGGCACCCGCACACAGCTTGGATGTCAGAACGGCAGAGCTGTTGCTTTATATGCCAAGATGCCGTCCTTGCTCTACAGACGCACACTGCTATGAAAGCCGTCAAAACTAATGGGTTGTGAAGGTTAAAAGGTATTCAAGAAAAAGAGCCCATTGAACTAGAAATGTAGTTAGTAAGAACAGAAAGCTGGGCTAGTTGGTTTGGATTCATACTTGGCAGCGCAAAGAAAACGAGTACAAAAGCGAACTAGGAGACACAACACAAGCGCAGACTATCAACTGAACTTTTATTCACAGAAAGGAAGCTTTAAAGGCGTGATAAAACAAAAACATCGAGAGGAAACGCCACAACCGATGTACAAAGAAATCAATGACATTTCATTCCTGCGTGATAAGGAGCACAACAGCAACAGGAAAAACAAAACCAATCCAATCAGACCAACTCCCCGCGAAGAACAAGCTCGGTGGTGTGTGCAGTGCTGTGTGCAAAAAGATTGAGCATGGTGGTGACCGCGCAGTGAATAATTGCAAGATAGCCCACAGAAAGAGGCTCACAGATTGCGACACATGTGTTGTGTATCGCGTTCCACTTTCATGTGGTAAGAATTACATCGGCCAGACTGGTCGATGTATCAATGAGCGTCTAGCGGAACACCGCAGATCACTAAAAGGTGCTGAGTCCTCCAACCTCGCTTTGCACTGCAGGGATTGCAAAGATTGCTTTCCTCACGTTGACAGGACAAGTATCCTGTTCAGGCACACGGATAAGGTATGCCGAGAGCTGATAGAAGCTCACTTGATTAAGAAAGGGAGAGAAGCGTGTGCCGCATCACCGTCAGTCAGTCTGCAGGATAACGAAGTTCCTTTTCTGCAGTTTCTTAAGGGCAAGTAGACAGTACGGGGAGTTGGCCTGATGGGATTGATTTTGTTTTTCCTGTTGCTGTTGTGTTCTTTATCAAGCCGGAGTAAAATGTCATTGATTTCTTTGTACATAGGTTGTGGCGTTTCCTTTTGATGTTTTTGTGTTTGATCACGCCTTTGAAGCTTCTTTTCTGTGAATAAAAGTTCAGACGATAGTCTGCGCTCGTGTTGTGTCTCCTCGTTCGCTTTTGTCCTCGTTTTCTTTGCGCTGCCAAGCATGAAAGCATAAGTGCTGACAGGTGTATTTATGGACAACCAGTTATGAATTCATGTGCTCCAGTGTAAATGTATCGGATTAAGCTTAAGCCGTCCACCACTATTGTGGGCTTCGTTCATGGAGGACATGACCTTGAATGCTTTCGTGCTTCATCTATAATATTCACCGTGGTGCACCCACCGGGTACGAAATGTTCGATGAATGACAGTAGGCCTCGATTTCCTATGATATATGTGTTTTTTCCAACTTCGGGAGTAATTGTGCCGAAAATGAGAGAGCTCTTGATCCGTTTTGAAAGGTAGCTCGGCGCCCCTTCGAAGATAGATGGAATGGCGTCTTTTGTAAGGCCCGCTCTTCCCTTGCCGGACATTAGCACGTGGACATGAACTTTCGCTGACCACGTCTTCAAGATGAAGTGGGGGAGTCAGACAGCTTCTTGCTAACTCTTCCACGTTCCTCCCGACGAAGCCGGACCGCCACGGAATGAAAAATACAGGTAAGTGTATTTACATTATTTACACATTTGAGCCAACTTTGCTGCCGTCAGGATGCGGCCTCTTGTCTCGGCATCCACCACTCGTCTGTCCCGTTCTTCTCGGTCGTCTCTCCTCTTTTCCCGGTCCTCCTTTCCAGCTCTCAAGGTTTTCAAGGTCTAGTCGAAGGCCTTCCTTTAGCTGGCTACCCACAATTTCTAATCCTCAGCACTAGCGAAAGCCTACTTCAAAGGTTAAAACTTTCCGATAGGAGGGGCAAACGGTCAGAAACCAAGCCGCCATTTGTCATACCATATTTCCATTGCCTTTCACACAACATCAAGAAGGTTGAGGAGAGGTATGAGATCCGCGTTGTTTTTCCGGCGCCATGCTAACTGAAAAAAGTGTCCTTTACTGACCAGAACAAAAAAAAAACAACTCACCACTTGCAGAAAGAACCACCAGAACAAGTTCACTGCGTGCATTTCAGAAGTAGTCTACGAAATTCCTCTTACGTGCGGGCGGACCTACGTAGGCCAAGCTCGCCGATGCTTTAATGAGCGTGCTCTGGAGCACAGGCGGTCCCTATGCACCGGAACGGGCAGCAATCTTCTGCTGCACTGTAGGAAGTGCGATACCAACAACTGTCATCCTTATCTAGAAAAAACAAAATTCCTTTCAAGGCCGAAATCAAGAGCGAAAGAGAAGTTATCGAGGCGTTCGTCATCTCTAAAAACGGTGACAAATGTGTTAGCTCGTGTTCGATTTCTCTATCAAGAAAAGAGATTGATTTCTTCGATAGTCATATCCGGGCTTTCCGGGGGTCCTAATTACATGTGGCTCTCTAGATACTGTCGTCGCCCTGCGCTCCCTGTTCCTTTCGTGCTGTGTATGTACCTTGTACGTCATGCTGTTGGTCCTTATAAGCGCCCTGTTTTCGAAAATTAAAATCAGTTGGATGTTCTGTGCTTTGTGTGTTCTTTGTGTTCTCTCCTTATCGCTTCGTCTTCGCGCTGTTTTTATTCGCATCAAATGTGAATCGACTAGCCCAACATCATGTTTTAATATCTATAATGTTTTGGTGCTACCTGGAAAATTCACAAATGATCATAACAAAGTCAGGGCACGAGAAAAATGATAGGAGAAAAGTTGGAAAGGAAGGACAAACATAATGTCACGAAGTGGTGACACCATGGCGTCCTTTCCGTGCGTATATGTTTTGTTTCTGTGTGTGCCTCCTTTATATTTTGCCACCGGAGCCTCGGCGCGGTGGTTCAGCGGGCAATGCTCTCGACTGCTGAGCCCGAGTACGCGGGTTCGATCCCGGCCGATGCGGCCGCGTTTCCATGGAGGCGGAATGCAGAAGGCGGCCATGTACCGTGCGATGTCAGTGCACGGTAATGAGACCCAGGTGGTCGACATTATCCGGAGCTCTGCACTACTGCGTCCCTCATAGCGTGAGGCGTTTTGGGACTCTAAACGCCATGAGAACACACAATACAAAGTGTACTACCGGAGTGGCGAGTGTCCCTTCCTCTCGGAAGTCGCGCGTCGTTCCTTTCACCCCCAAAGTGCGCACTGGGGGACACTGCAGCGTCTAAGCCCTTGCACGTGTGCGCGCCTCTGTGTTTGTGCTTCGGTGTTTTTAAATGGCCGGTTTGTCAACGGAGGTGAGAACAACCAAGACAACAGACGAGAGAGCGGCGAGCAGTGTGTGTGCGGTCGCTCAGCGGTGCGGATGCGCGGGCAAGATCGAGCGAGGCGGATGAAGCTGCGAACGTGAATATATCCTGTAAATAAGTTTTCGCTGTATATATAGCCATTTTTTGTTTTGAACGTACGCTTTAAACTGTTATTCCAATCAATGTGTATGTATTTTATAACGCTATCAACCACGAGGAACTCCATAGCTAGCTTTGTCTCGAGCGGTCCCGAATGATGGACATCCGACGCTTCTTCAAGCGTCAGCGGTTGTCTGACGAAGCGTTATCCACCTGTGCCCCAGAAGGTTCTAGCCTTTCATATGCCAACGGTGTATCATTTGACCAGAGTGATGCAAGCTTTCATCACCGGACAGTAGCTGATATCGTGGACTCTATCGAAGTTACTCCACCAACAGCGGGCTACAGTCACGCAGTAAGCCTAGACGATTCCCTTCCTCCTTGTTCGGGGTTCAAGTCCGGAGACAACAGAAAGAAAACAACTAACTTGCCTGAAAAATACGACTTAGGAGAGTTGATAGGCAAAGCTAAACTCACTGGCATCCGAGATTTTTTGAGCTTACGTCTTCTTACGAAGCCATGGTCACCAAATGTTACATACGGCTTTAAGAATTATAAAACACCTGAAAAGAGGCCTATACGCCACCAATGGCTGGGAGATTACGCCCCTTGGCTGGCGTACTCAGCGACAGTTGAAGGCGCCCTTTGCCGTTTTTGCGTCACCTTTCCTCCGAGTGTTCACGGGGTACTAAAGGTAGTTTTATCGTGCGCGCTTTCAGTAACTACAGGAAAATTCACGAGGCGTGCAGGGATCACATAAAATCCCAATGGCACCAGGAGGCAATGACGGCCTCATAGAACTTTATGGATGTGATGAAAGGCAAACAGCTACCCGTTGTACAGCAGCTGAACGGAGCACTGCACGAGCAAGTTGAAAAGATTGCGAGAAACCGTTTCCAATAGTTTACACCAATATGTTTTGCTCGACGCATAACTTGCCAATTAGCGGCAAGCAGTCCGTTAGTGGAGTCTTCAATGATATCCTTTACTTTCGGGTAGAAGCTGGAGATACTAGACTTCAGGAGCACTTCGCTTCTGCTGGCAATGCTAAGTATACTTCTGTCCGCGTCCAGAACGAGATCCTCACAATCTGTGGCGACATCCTAACAGAGCAGAGTTGCCGGAGGTACAACGGCGCTTGCTTTATCCATTCTTGCTGACGAAACTGCAGATATTTCAGGACAAGAGCAGATGTCTATAGGCGTTCGCTTTCGGGTCAAGGTGGGAGCCGAAGTGTGCGTTCGAGAGCGGTTTTGGGGATGTGTAGAGCTGTTGCAATTAAACTCCGCTTGTATCGTCGCTGCAATCTAGAAGCTTTTGACGAATGCCGGGCTGATTATTTCGAACCTCGTTGGACAGGGGTACAATGTATGCTCTACAATGGCTGGAAAAGAAGCTGGAGTGAACAAAATAATACAGAAACAGTTCCCGAAGACACTATTTTTCTACTGCGCAAGTCACAAACTAAATCTCGTCTTGAGTGCTTCATATGCATGATTGTTTTCATTGTTTGTACATTTCGTTTCCTGCTCAAGTGACTGAGCATGCGTGGTTGTGTCATGCTGCTGTGTACGCGCCTTGTTGTTTCTGTCGCGCTTTACTTTTCGTTACTATTATTATTGCTGGATTTCGTCTCTTCTTCTCACTTAAATTCTTGCGATGTTTTTCTCTGTGTTCGTTTTCTTGATGTATTATTGATATGCCCACTCCTGCCTAAGGCCTCAAACTGAGGCCGGCAGTATCCTGTAAATAAATAAATAAATAAATAAATAAATAAATAAATAAATAAACAATTTGAACGACGTCTCTGAAATTTGAAACATAATTGGGATAATCAAACAAACCACTAACTTCTGCCATGAGAGCGTGCTCCGCAGAAAATTGGTGCCCAACGTTCCGATGCTGTGTGAGACAATATGGTCTGGAAAATACAAGTCTATTAGGGTCTTCACTCAGCATTACGTGGTCATAGTCGAAGCACTCGCGGTGCTCGCGTCAACGGAATCATGCTCGAACGCTGCAACTGGACAACGAACTCTCATCCTCTACTGAGCGACAAAAACCTCGGCTCGAACCAGTTACGAACGCTCTGCAAGGTGTATCCATGGACTTCCATTCTGTGCATAACCAGATCACTGAGCTGCAACGTATTTTCCGCGGCCACCGGACAAACGCTGTAGAGGAGTTCTCTGACATCATGAATGCAGCAAGGGATACAGACAATCACTTAAATGGGGTGATATCTGTACCAAGACAAGTCTCTCGTCAGGCCCACCTAGACAACTACGTGATTCAGTCGCCGGAGGAGTACTAGCCGTTTTCAGTTCTCTGCACCCACCGAAGAACTTGAATGCTTTTACAGCATCAACAACTTCAAGGAAGAGGCCATCTCTTGGTACGAGATGTGGTGTAACAAAACTTGGGACAAATCAGAAATAACTCACTACGAGTTGCTACATCACGCCAAGACATTCTTCCCCGGTGTTGCAAAAGCCATTGAGGCAGCTCTGGCTTTGCCAGTTACTAGCAGTACGGTCGAACGCTCCTTCAGTGCAATGAGGAGAGTGAAAGCCTGGCTACGCTCGACGATGACAAACAGCAGGCTGGACGGCCTTTGTATGATGAGTGTGCACCGAGAGCGCGTGATGAAGCACAGCAATCACTTTATCACCTGTTTCATTACGCAGTTCGCCCAGGAAAAACGAGGCGTCTGCAGTGGCTGTTAAAAGCAGACTGACCGAGTGACTGTAGTTGCGTGTCTGTGAACATATTGTGCTCTGTCCTGGTCACCAATTCGGGTGTCTAGTACCCGCATTGAGAAAGACTGAGCACTCTTCTACACGAAGTGATGGTATCTTCTTGCATTATTGATTAATTTTAATTGTTCATTAATAAAGTAAAGTGTATCTCTCCAAGCCGCGCATTAATTTGCTGTTTGTAATTTTTCTTGCATGTGTGTATTTTACTTATTTATTTGTAAATAAATAAATAAGTTTACTCCGCATATAGTGCTTTTTTGCTGCGAACATTCAGCTGCCCCTCCCCCTCCGGCGCCAACAACCAGGCCCCCCCCCCCCCCCCCTGCAAAAATTTGTCGGAGGCCCTTGCCTGTGCGCGTCAGCGATGGGGCCTGCGGTGGAGCGCCGACCTTTCAGAACGCAAAAAGCGACCAGAGGAAAGCGAAAGAGCCGCTGGCACTGAAATAGGAATTCTCACTACAGAGAAATCAGCTTCTACAAACCGCGCAAAATAAAGTTTTGCTAAAAAGCATTCGTTAAGCTACGCCCTTAACCATCCCAGGTATGCCGAAAAATTATTGAGAGCTCGTTTCAGAGCCCCTTTAAAGGGCCAGTGAATACTAGTAGAAGCTGGCGGGTATCGAGAGATTACAACATTCTAATGAAGAAGAATTCACATTCCCTGGTAACAGAGGTTATATAAGCTAGGAAGCGCCTGAAAATGTAAAACAAGTCATTCCATCCCTGGCTACTTTCGGGAGTAATCCGCTGTGTACTGACAGTTTTTTTGCGCTAGACTTGAAAACGGGACGCGGGAGTAGCTTTGAGTGAAGGTGCCATAAGTTTATTCGAGAGCGGGAATATTTAGAACTTTATTTCCGCAGGAGTAAGTGCGTCTTTTGCTCAATATAAGCAGTAATCGGTATGCAATTGATTTTTACTACAAAAATTTTATGTGAGGTATTAGTGCCTCTTTTGGGGAAATACCATTGTCACGTGTTGGAACAAAAGGAACAACATTTATGAAGCTGGTGTTTCCCGGCAAAAGATGCTGCAAACGGTTCTTGCCATGGCGATTGCGGGTCAGTTCAAGCACATCGCTAATTACCATTGCTTAGAATTGAGCACCTAGAAATGGCCAATGGCCTTGTGGGCGCAGTGAAAGATATGCAACCGATTATATCCTCGCCCATGTCAGTTGAGCCTCAACCACTTTTTGTAGCGAAAGCTGCGCTAGTTCCCGGCGCATTTCGGGTAACATACATAAATACACTGTTTACACTATAGTGCATATATACAGGTTCAATGCTTGTTGAGTCCATGCCATTTTTTTACCTCAATTTTCCTTTCAGAGGAAACATTCAGATACTTTCGTGTCATAATAACGTTTCAGTCATATTGTGACCGTGTGATCACAATTTATCTCGTCTTTTAACGCGATACTGTGAAAGGTGCTGTTGCCCTGAAAATCCGGTGTTGGCGTTGTCAGCCTTGGCGTTGAAAGCGAAAAATCACGACCATGACTCTGGCAGGTGGTGCCTAGAGAGTAACTTATGAGGCGGGTGGGACACTTAGGTCACGTGACCTTGCGGTGTCATCACAACCTCCCACCGAGGCGGCTGTGTGTTAAGGTGATCATTGGACGTTCTGGAAAAGCAGCCTGGGTCGCAGAAGGGTCGCCGCTGGCAGCACCTGCCATCGCAGGACAGTGCTGCATCGCTTAACCCACAGCGCCAGGAGGGGTATGAGGACTCCCGACGATCTATGAATGAAGAGGATGACATTCTGCATACAAGTGATTTAATAACGCGATCGCGTCACACCATGAAGGCGCAGCTTAAGTGTCCTCTGCATTTTTTAATCATTTTTCATTTGCACAGCTCAACGTGCGAGGTCAAGACCCTCTCCACTAATGCAGATTTTCTTGACATGTCAAGGCCAAATACGGGGCCAGGTTCACCACATAACGAAACCCTTAACGCTATCGCGTTAAAAATGAGTCCAGTTTCTTTTGAACAGCGCCACTACAATGAAAGAACTAGCACTGTGGTGGCGCTGAAAAAATCCATTCGACTGGCCACAGCTTCACACCGCTACGCCAACGCCGCAGCTTTTTAAACATGACATTTATTATTGTGAGAATATTTCTATTTACAGTGACTAAATTATTTCGAAAGGTTTTAGGAAATGCCGCGAAACACATCGCATAAAAGACAGCAACGGAGCCCTAGACGCGAGGTAAGGCTGAGCACATCACCAAGAGGAAGTGCCGCTCTGGTTTAAATTCGGTTGGTTCATACACATTACTCAGATGAAGAATCATTTGGGAGAAATCTTAACGTCGTGCCTGTATATGAACTGCCAAGCTGTCCAGCTGTGCTTGCAAAGTCTTCGTGTTCCGAGCAAGGAAATGGAGCAACTTTCCGTAGGTCATCCATGGAGCTGCATCTTGCAGGCAGAATGGTCCGCCGCAGTCACTAAGGGCCGTTGTTATAGCTTGAAGTCCTACCATGAAGTATGTGGAAATTCTGACCAGGTGCGGATAAATCCCGTTGTCCGGGGATTTCCTGTGATACAAGTTTGTGCTTGTCTACTTGTTCGGGAAGTATGCGCTGTGAAACAAACGCAGGCACTTCACGTTCCTCCAGAACTCCGGTCATGAATATTACATTTAGCGTAGAAATATTACATTCAGCCGTCTACCACTATTGTGGGCTTCGTGCCTGGAGGGCATGACCTTGACCGCCTTCGTGCTTTATCTATAATATTCAGCATGGTGCACGCACCAGGTACGGAATGTTCGATGAATGACTGTAGGCCTCGATTTCCTATGACATATGTGTTTTTTCCAACTTCGGGAGTAATTGTGCCGAAAATGAGAGAGCTCTTGATCCGTTTTGAAAGGTAGCTCGGCGCCCCTTCGAAGATAGATGGAATGGCGTCTTTTGTAAGGCCCACTCTTCCCTTGCCGGACATTAGCACGTGGACATCAACTTTCGCTAACTACGTCTTCAAGATGAAGTGGGGGAGTCAGACAGCTTCTTGCTAACTCTTCCACGCTCCTCCCGACAAAGCCGGACCGCCACGGAATGAAAAATACAGGATATTTTACATTATTTACACCTTTGAGTCAACGGTGCTGCCGTCAGGATGCGGCCTCTCGTCTCGGCATCCACCACTCGTCTGTCCCGTTCTTCTCTGTCGTCTCTCCTCTCTTCCCGGTCCTCCTTTCCGGCTCGCTTTCTCTCTCGTCCTTGCTTCCCCGCTGCTCCCTTCGGTCGGCTCGTTGTGAAGGCATCTTCACTGGTTCCCGTAATCCGACGGCTATTACGGAGACGCCACCTCTTCCACGCAGACCTTGTTCTTATCGGCAAACACCCTTCTCCGACGTATTTCACAGGGGCCAGCATCTCGGCCCGGCCGTCAACCGCGTACCCGGCGCCAACTGCCGCCACCTCGGTTGGCGCACGCGGCCGTTTCTTGGGCGCGCCGGATCGCCCGCGCGTACACGCACATAACCGCGGCATCCTTGTGGCTGCCGTTCATCTTCGGGCCTTCGCCGTCCGCCAGGCGCCGGCTTCCCGCTCCCCTTCACGCCGCTCTGGGGTGTCTCCCATCCGTCGTTGCCTGAGCCGCGCGAACCTCCACAAAAACCATCGCTTGTTTCACTCGCGTCCGGGGCGAGCCAGCAGACATGCCCGACAGGGGGGCAAAATCTATTCTTTGTATCTGTTCTTTCTGTTCTTTGTAGTACACGGTCCGTGCGAGGTATTGCTCGCCGCCACGCTTCGAGCCTTGCGTCATCCTGGGGCGGCTTGACAAGAGAGTACTTCTCTTTATATGATTTGTAGCCGCTGCTACAAAATGACACGAAGCACTTCACCATCGCACTGCCGCATATAATAAGTCGATCTGAGAGTTAGATTTTACTAAGCGCGCTCGTGAAAGCAGGAACAAGCCGAGGCAGGCGAAAACAGTCGAACGGCGCGAAGCGCGAAAGCCGGAGACCCGAGGAAGAGTTTGTAGCGCCCTCTTTTGACCGCCGTGTAAGCAGATTGCTCCGACCGCCTTTCAGCGTAGCGGCTCCCCCACGCCTTTCCCTCACCTAACCTACTCTTACACCGTGTTTTACCCTAAGAATGCGGCGCGCACGGGAAAACCCGGCCGCCATTGTCAGCGCACAGATATGTTCGCCGCCGATACTTCCGATGTCGCGTTACTGCCCCAGCCGGTAAGTCGGAAGTCCTTACGTAGCCTTCTATTTCCTAGGAATGCCTCACTGGTGTTTTGTAGCTAGATGGACCGCTCTGTATAATAACTGCAAGTGTAATAAATAGCATATGGGTGTTAACGCTTTGTCGTCCCTCCCTTTGTTACCTCTAGTACGAACCCCTCCGCGGTTAGCGAGCGGGAACGCTGCATCTGCGGAGTGGAAGTGTGGGGGGGGGGGGGGGGGGGGGCGGAAGGCTGTCCCCATATATTTCCACAAAAGAAAAAAAAACGAAACGTGGCCTTGTGGTAGAGCACCGGCTCGCATTCGGGAGGTGCTGGGTTCGATCCCCAGTGCCTCTGGATACCCACCGGCTTTCTAATGGGTACAAGATTTCCCCCGGCCTGGTGCTCTGCTCTTCTAGGGTGAGATGCTTAGGAAAAGTGTTCTCGACTGAACCGTTGCCTTGATGGAGCAGAGATATGTTCTGCCGTCAAGCAACCCTAGATCCGCCCTGTTCGGTAGAAGCCCATTTGTGGCGCTTTTTTTAAGGAAGCGTGGCCTTGTGGTAGAGCATTCGAGAGGGGCTGGGTTCGATCACCAGTGCCGCCGGATTTCTAATGGGTACACGACTTCCCCCGGCCTGGTGCTCGGCTCTTCTATGGTGAGATGCTTGGGAAAATTGTCCTGGACCGAACAGTTGCCTTGACGGATCAGATATATGTTCCGCCGTCAAGTAAACCTAAATCCGCCTCGTGTGGTAGAAGCCCAACTTGTGGCCCTTATTTTGGTACCGAAGCGCGGCCTTGTGGTAGAGCGTCCGCCTAGCATTCGGGGGGGGGGGGGGGGGTGCTGGTCTCGATCCCCAGTGCCACCGGGTACCCACCGGTTCTTTAATGGGTACAAGATTTCAGCCGCCCTGGTGCTCGGCTCTTCTATGCTTGCGAAAAGTGTCCTGGACCGAGCAGTCGCCTGGACGGGTCAGAGATAAGTTCCGCCGTCAAGCAACCCTAAATCCGGCTCGTGCGGTAGAAGCCCATTTGTGGCCCTTTTTTACGGAAGCGTGGCCTTGTGGTAGAGTATCCGCCTCGCATTCGGGAGGTGCTGGGTTCGATCACCAGTGCCGCCGGGCACCCACCGGTTTTGTAATGGGTACACGGTTTTGCCCGCCCTGGTGCTCGGCTCTTTTATGGTGAGATGCTATGGAAAAGTGTCCTGGACCGAACAGTCGCCTTGACGGATCAGAGATAAGTTCCGCCGTCAAGCAACCCTAAATACGCCTTGTGCGGTAGAAGCCCAACTTGTGGAACTTTTTTTTTTGTGGAGAAGCCTCTCCTTGTATATATATGTCTATCATTGAATGAGTAGACTGCAAAAGTAGCTGGAGCTATCTATTTTGAAAAAATCACCTTAGTTTGCTTAGTGGACATTGCTTTTTTAACACTGCATACTCGTGGAGAACTACACGTAGAAATCATTTCAGTCCATAAGTAAATGGCTGCGCTCTCGTTAATGTCAATGAGCAATTACTTCCTTTTTATGAATTTAATCTTGCTTGTTACTACATTCAGCTCTGGCAGATGGCATAAAATCGGCACCGGTAAGCGGCTGAAGAGTTGGGACATTTCTACTGCCTTGATTATCGCGGATTTCCCACATTCTCACAGTGCTCACGGGCAGAGGTGGGCAAATGTCCTCACGTTACCTTACACTCCCTCACCCTCACTATGCATTCCATGACCCTCCCTCAGCCTCTTCCTCATTTTGAAAAAGTTTGTAGGCCGCTTAATTACCATTACCCGATAACACTGCTGTTGCGCTGGGTCTTCTTAATTGTAATGTTTCTATTGTCCCGCCTTTTCGCGCGGTTTGCTGCATGCTCATCTGATGACGCTTCCACGCGCAAGGATGGAAGATGATCAAGACAATGCTTTCAAACTACACCGTCAGCGACTGGCAGTTTAACACGCGCGAACGTGGGCACGTGACGCAGACGAAGACATTGCAAGCACAGCTCGGGAGCTTGGCAGTTCGTATACAGAAAGGATGTTAAGATTTCTAAGGGAATTAAGTCTATGAACTGACCGACTTTAAACCGGAGTGGCACTTCCTCTTGGTGATGTACTTAGCCTTATCTCGCCTCTAGTGCTCCGTTGCTGTCTTTTATGCGATGTGTTTCATGGCATTTCCTAAAAGCTTTGTAAATAGTTTAGTTATTGTGAATAGAATATATTTTCAATGTAATAAATGCCATGCTTAAAGAAAAGCTGTGGAGATGGCGTAGTGTTGTGTAGCAGCAGCCAGTGGAATTGATTTTTTTAACGCCGCCGCGGGTTTGGATCGCGCTCCCCAAGCTTTTAAGTAACTTTTTTACTATCGTCCCCGAGTGGGATGCCGGTTTTCCGCTGCGGTGAGGCTCTTATTTTGTGGCTTAAAATAAAATATTATTCATGGCACTTGAAAATCAAATGGGTCGCTAAAATGCAGCATTTGCGCTGAATAATCGTAGTCACTAAATGCCAGAATCTGGAGTGAACGATTCCTGTGCACTGTAAGAAAAAATCGCGCATAAATACTTAACATGTGGGCGCTAACCTTGTTTCCACAACATATGCTGTACCACTCCGTTGTTCTCGTGCGCCGTGGTAAAGTGGTGCGGTGCATTCCGCGGCCACAAGGTTAGCGCACACATGCTGCGCACTCAGTTTTGATGTGAAATGTTCTGCATACCACGGTGTATGTGCTGTTATTATGCTAACATAACATCAGCCATCATAACAATGTATAGCATATGTGCTGTAACCGAATTAACACGACATGATATGTGTTATGTGACTACATACCATGTTTTGTTCTCATGCTGCACTCTACATTGCACAGCAAAGATGCTAACATACGCATGATCCGTAGCATTTATGAGCAGCCCATGTTCAGTTTTGAAAGCTGACTGAACACATGGCTGTTCAATTCTCCATGGTACATGATACGCAAAATTACAGTCACGTATTTTCTGATCGGGGCCAGGACCAAGTTCAGGTAGCATGCATGTCAGTAGCATGCATACAAATTTTTCTGCACACAGATTACATATCAGAATGAACACACTTTGAAAGTAAATAGCTTGCACATGTGTAGTATTTTGCACCTCCTTCAAACACAATCTAGGAAGTGATAAAATTGCATAGAAGTGAAATAGTTTGAAAAAGTTCTAATTTAGAACACAAAAAATTACAAAAGATCTTGTTTTTTAAGCTATACAGAGAATGATATAAATAATGCAATTACCTGTAATGTTTAGTATCCAATATATAATTTCTGATATCAGAGTTTGTAAGCATAATAAATCTGAGCTACACAATAAATCTAACGTCAAAGTTCAAAGTTCACAAACACACTAAATCCGAGCCATGCAATCTTGCCACTTTTTTTTTTGAATTTGTCAAGCTGCTGAAAGGCGCTATGCACTTTTGGGTGGACTGAGGTGACACTCCGGGAGTACTGCCGGCTCCCTTCCTCTGGCTTCATGGCAACTAGTTGCCTGAAGATAATAGGACGTATTTAGAAGTTAGATCATCCCACTCAAGACGTGCAGAATTTTAGGGCTAGTCTAAATGTAGAGCCGCCTTCGTTAGGACTGCCATTAGGTTGAGTTAGATTCCCAGCAGTCCAATGCTCTTATTGCCACTTCTGTGGAAATAAGGGTTCATATCAACGTCATTGACATGGTTATAATAGCTTTTCAAGAAAAACTAAGCATCACAAAACATAGAGTAAGACACGCTGCGATGCCAAGACAGCAAATGCCTCCAGCATTAGGCAGGCAACAGTAACAGTAACACTGTAGTTACTCACTGCATTCTGATTTGGCATATTTTACACAGCTAATTTCTGTCGCCGTGTGCTTAAGCCACAGTGCTGTTGCTGCAACGTGCCTAGGCTTCTAATTTTGGCAAAAAGTTTTGAATTCTGTGAATTCCAAATGAAAAATCTTCAATATTCTGGAGGATGACTCCCCCACGTTACCGTCCGCGGCCTTACAGCAATGGCTCGCATGTCATCGCTTCCTTTCTCACTGCTTCGTGGTCCTTGCGGCACAGTTCTGTGCTTGTTCACCATTTTTTCCCTTCCATACTACTCAAGGCTCTTTCAGTGCCTTCTATTCTTTCTCAGTAGTCTGTACGGTTTTCTATCCGCGTTCAGGTGTATCCAGACGACGGACCACGGACCTGTTTTGGCCCGCGGACTAGCGGTCACGTGGGGTATAGCTTCCAGTCTACGAGGTCCGCGCACAGCCCGCGGACCGAATCGCGCGAGAAATGCAGACCACGGACTTTTCAGAAAAGCTTACTCGCACACATCAAGTCTGGCAACAACACCACACTGGTCTTTAACGGCTACAGCGTTCCCGGTAGTCGAGGCGTCAAAGCGTATGCACGCTTATGTACGCTAAACACACGTATTTTTCGGGACGTTTAGCATTTCTTACATTTCCCACTCTTAGTTCAGCGTATGCAAACACAGACGCGATGATAAGCTTAGCCTAGTGGCGCCATCTGGTTGTTAGAACGGGAACTATTTCTATCAACAAACCTACGCTCCTCTTAAGCCTAGAAGGGGCAGAAACGTCACTCTAAATTAAAAACAAAGCAAATCTTTCACTCATACGTCCTTTTATAGGCGAGGTTAGACCAGGCGAAAGATGGGTGCCCCGTTTATGGCCAGTGAACGCAACAAAAAAGCAGCAACAACGACGAATTGAGTCCGAAGCGAGCGGTACTGCTTCGAAGCGCGCCGCCATGTTTGTCGCCGTGGGAATGCAACTTCCTCATCGCCGCGGCAGAAATCTGTCCCCGACCGATCAGGCTTTCCACTGGGTATTTAGGCGGAATCTGCCGCGGCAGCGGATTCCGCTTGCTCTCACCGCCGAATGCCGAAGCGTGAGAAGAGTGTTGCTGCTGCAAGCGGACCACAGAGCTTTGGCCCGCCTTGTCGCCTGCTCTTTTGGTCCGTCGTGTGGATGCTGCTGCCGGCCCGGCCCGGCCGGGCCACGCGCGGTCGACCCCACGTGACCGGTCAGCGGACCAGTCCGCGGCCCGCCGTCTGGATACACCTTTCCTGGCCATCAAAAAGTTGGCTTGCTCTCGCAGCTCATGAGCCTGTCGAGTGAGCTCGCTATGGGTGCATCAACGTGAGAAAAAAAAGTGGGCTGTACTCATACCTTGGTTCCAATATAACGCGAGGTGTTCTGAAGCATATGATTTGAAAAATAAACTCGTTCTAGATGTGTGCATATATGGTAGTACTGCTTTTGGCAGGTGCCCGTGCTGTAATTCTCATACAAGAGTGTGAGAGCGTTGCTGCCACAGCCGCAGTATTTGTGCTAGTTTGCATGAGCAGAGCGATAGCAAACATAACATGGCATCAGCTGAACTTTTTTCATTACCGGGTTGTACCCTTCATGATAAGTCACGTGACAAACAATCGTATTCCTATCCTTCCGTCGTCGTACTGATTTCTACAGGCACAATATCATCCAAAAAAAAGATAATGTGGCTGCTAGCACACTATTGCACAGAAATGCTAAAATCAACGGTTTTTTGTCAAAACCTAGAGATCTTACACATGACTAGACACTGCAGTTGAGCTCCGATTTTACTACTGAGCGAAATGATTAAAGTAGCTTAAGAAAGTTAACTGAGCCATAGTCACATAAACGCTAGCCTTCAGGATTTCTGCAAGGCCATGAAGAATTGGCCTAGAGGACGATACACAATAAGCAGACAGGTAGAGCGCACGTGTGTGCAAGTTGGCTTTTAGCACAACTCTTGGTGGTTGTGGAGAATAGAAAGAAACTAGCACGTTTTACAGGACTTACTCTGCAACTACAGCACATTAAATTACAACTCATCTCTGAAGAAGGGCTCAAGGATGTTAAGAATGTGAAAATAAATATTCTTTGCTAGCTGCCTTCTGCCTTGCTGCAGGCTTAATTTATATATTTACTTATTTAGGTACCCTAAAGGCCCGGCTGGGCATTACATAGGGGGGGGGGGGGCAGCAAATAATAAAAAATACTCGAGGGTTCACTTCATATAACTAAGAAATTAAGCCCTGTCCAAGCGTAGACACCAAAATATTGCTTGCATGTTTCCTTTTTTTTTTCAAATCATGTATTAGGCATTAGTGTATAGGAATCACCTCGTAGTATTCCCCTATTACAGCTAAATTATTTATAATCGAATTTTTCTTGATGCTGTTTTTATTTCATGAACCGAACAATAGCCTCGACACGTGAGGAGTGAACTGCAGTATAATCACGGATTCCTAGTTATAAATCATTGTACATGCGTTGCACCCTCATAGCAGCTCCATGTTTGAGACCAGAGGCACGGCGGAAACCTGAGCATTTTTTAAAAATCCTGTGTTGCCGCCAGCTCCAACCTGCACTGCAGAAGCTACGCTTTGGACTCCATCTTGGCACCTGTGATGTCACATGCAACCCATGTATGCAGGGAAGCTGGTCTTAGAAAAAAAAATATTTCTAATATTATAGTAACAACTATGAAAATTCCATGGAACGTGTTTTTCACGCGGTTATTCCAAATATGCCACTGGATTTTATGGAGATCTAGTGCTTGTGCACTTATATGTAGTATGCGAAGTAAAATTTTGTGGAGAAACTAAGAAATTTTGCTGCAGGAAACTTGCTGAAATGCATTCCATTCCTTTTGTCTTGACATCAAGGAAGGGTAAATTTATCATCCTGCCTATCACATAACATCAGTTATTAGGTTCTTATGTTACCATTTTAAAAACAAGCATATGTACATACCTGTCATCCCGTTTCTGAAGTGGCAATTTTAAATACCAATAGCTTAATTTCTATGATAATTAAGATGAAAATTTTACCCTTATTGCATTCCTCGACCTCACGGCAAATGAATGGCATGCCTTTTAATAAGTTTCCTCCATCAAAATTTCTTATAATTTCTCTCCAATATCTTACATCTCATATTACATAAGTGCACAAGCACTATATCTACATAAAATTGAATGGTATATTCCGAATCAGCACAGAAAAACATAGTGGACAGGGTTTTTTACCTTTGGCTTTTTTCGCTTTTAGTATTTTTTTTGCTTTGGCATATAATTGGCCTTTGGTACCTTTGGCATTTTTTTGTCGATATAATTATGGAATAAGCCTATCATAGCTATGCTGGGGCGCACATTCTCATACATTTACTTTACCTTTCTTTCCCATGTTCCTTGAACATGAGACACCAATATAAGGAAATGACAGAGTTCGATTGTTAGAGAGAGAAAAAATCATGGCTGTGGAGCATTTCTTTTATGAAAGTCCTGTTATACTTGTTTAAAAGAACACAAAAGACATCTTCAGGATGATTACATACAGATAAGCATCCAGACTGAGAGCGAAATCTACCTCCGAACACTTGTGATCAGCTTGAAAGTCTAGTAAACGATGCTCTTAAATATTATCAGGGTGTTCAAGTGGCTGATTCTGTTTAGTTAATGTAACTCTGCCAAGGAATGCAAAAGAAGAATCATTTGTCGCAAACCAGACACCTATAGAGGGAGACGCATAGTTTTTAAGTAACAAAGGCAAGGTATTTGATTCAGTGCTCATTACACCTTCCTCCTTAAACTTCAGTTTGTTTTAGTTCTTATGCATTTCATCCTGAAAACGGTAGCATAAATCGTGTAATGGGATGGCTAACCATACAGAGGTGTATATTACAAATGTACTCACTTAAATATTATATTGAACATTGAGACATTGCTATGCAACTTCAAGAGTTCGCTGTCCTGTAGCATTCACAACAGCAGAATATACATGTCTCCAGTAGATGACACAAACCTGAAATTTCATCATAGACGTAGTACTGCGACTTATGTTAATAAAATGCATTATGGAACGTTATTTCCCACGCACCACATTACTCTTTCAACATAAATGGAAGAATCAGGTGCTCAACATCAACAAACACTACTGCCTTCTTAAATTTTATCGTCACCTCAAGCACAGCAAATGACAGCTTAAAAAATGCAAAATGAGAATCGTACACAACTTTTCTTTGCAGAAAGTTGATGTAGGGCTACAGAAAAGGTTCCGAATGAGGTGCAGCCAACTTGTCATTATTCTGTTATTAAACCAGATCGCCTGGCAGGTTGTCTTAACTGAACGGTGAAACAGTGCAATGGCATGCAAACAAAGCAAAGAAAGGGCTTAACACTCCTGTACTACATTAGCGCATCAGTGCGTTATGTTCAATGGTCTCCACTAAGGGGCTAATGATACAAAAGACGACTGAGCATGAAGTCACTGAAAGTGAATGGGCTTGTCGCAGAAGCCAGCTTTCACAGTACACTCAATGGGTCATCGGCAAGGCTCTGAGGTTTCAGTTTCGCATCATTCACTACACATTTCGTCTTTCCGTCACTTATGTTTTTTTCAACAAGAATGACTGGTGGTTGCGCCGTCAGCTGTGCGGGAAGACCAGAAAAGACATTGGGAGAGACATTTTAGCAAGAAGGGTCCTTCAGAGTGCAATGGGACAAGTAGCAGAGCCGACGACATGACAGCGCTACAGACAATGTGGAGCCTTGTCTGCTAGGCTGTGTGTCGTCCTGTTGCACTACAAAGTACCCTTCTAATAATATGCACCACGAAGCTTAGCATGAAGTTTTGCGTAGTATTCAAGTTCTAATTTGTGTGATACCGCTTATTATGTTGCAGTTACCAGGTTATAGCATTGCAAATGTTGTTTTATATTTTTATTGTCATGTAGTCAGTGGAAACCTGCAGCTAGCTAACCACTTTGCCAAGTTGTATTCTTTTGAGCGAAGTGTACAGAGGATGCACCTACTACCAAACGTGACATCAGTGGTGTTCTGTTACACGAGGGTATCAAGTACTGCTTCGTATTGTAGCAGATAAAGTACTATGCCTGAATGGGCCCTTATTTATGGGGCTTGGTGCAGTTGGCTTAGAGCACCACTTGTTCTCTATTCCTCTTTCCTGTTGGCTATATCTCTCGCGCTGCGCATGTATAAAATGGCACATGCTGCAGTAAATATTGATCGTTCTCACAAGTCGTTTCTCTGACTCTGCTCATGGCTAGCCCAAAAACTATTTTGCGTGCTTCAGGTAGGTGCCACTAGATAAACTGGACTGTGCTACAGGGTTAGGTCAAAAGCATGTCTGGTAGGTAAATGAATGGTTGAAGCAATAAATATTTTCATCCACCATCGATGTCGGGAGACATCGGCTGTTTGCATTTTCTACCACTGCATATTTGAAGTGTTTTGATCGAGCGGCTGTTCAAAGGACGGGTGCCTTGGTTTCTGTCATCGTTCGGCTTTTCTCTGCTATGTGAAAATTCGGTTATAACATGACCTTAGCCTCATTGCCATTCTACCAGTGCTCCATTGCACTCCGAAGAAAAGAACACAGAGTGTTATGCAAGTACCTCTCTACAGCAGCATTTGCATGGATATTTTCCTGGACTTCCTTGAAACTGCAAGATTCGACAAGCGATGCCCACACTTCTTCGGTTCATATTTCTTATTTCTGTGACATAACAGCAATTGCCACCAGAGAGTTGCATGAAACACTATGAATTAAAGGACGAAAGCCGTGGCTGTATTCACTGGAAAGCACAGCGGCCTCCCGTCTTCCGACATAAGCCATTCAACTCCCAGTGGCTTCACGCATGCTCAGCTCACATGAGAGAATGTGCCATACCTAGAGACGATTAGTAGTTGCGTCCTTTCTTTGTCCGTGTGCCACTGCACTGTTTCACCGTAATGTTAGACGGACTCTACCATCAGTTCGTGTTATTAAGGTTGTCAAACTATGCACAAAATTCACGCGCACATTGAATCGCAACAATGTTGAGATGCTGCGGGAGGGATGCCAGGCATATGCAGTTTACATGCAGTTTTTGCTCACGTCTCACTGAGTATATACGGCTACTGCAACACTCATAAAGAGATAGATATGATAATAACTTTTCTACACACCAGAGAAAAATTTGTGTGCCTCTGAATGAATTCTTATGTGGCCTGCACTTCTTGATTGTATTTCATGTTGAGACAAAAGTACGCAGCATAAAGGGTCTCCATGGCGGCCAGAAAGCTCAGTCCTTCAAAACACCTCGCTCCGTCGAGTGTAACAATGCACGTACAATTACAATCAAAGACGTTTGTGCCTGAAAAGAAAATAATCAAAGACTGCATCAAAAACTGAGCTCGGATAGATATTAGCAATTGTGGAGCAATTCATGTTTTTTTAAACGCTACAGCTCAGAAGAATAATTTTTGGCATAATATGAACATGAGGCTTACAACTCTTTCTCACATAGCTGGTCAAATCATCCCAGTTCACAAAAAAAAACATTATGTCGGCACCCCTATGTACATGCAAATGCGAGATACTGAAACTATTTATAAAGCAATGGATGGAAAAGATGATTCTGAAGTTAATATTATAGCCCACAACCAGAATTTTATAGCTGCACTAACAGGGTTCTAGCAGCGCGTTATGCTGCCAGGTACCATCTCTAAGAGAAGACCGACATGTGCATGGTAAATTTGGCTTGTTGGGCATGCCTCATCGAAATCTTGAAGCTGCATTGAGTCTCACATACAGGGCCATTCACAACAACCTCCTTGGTTATCACGCTCTAATTATTTGTTATCAGTGAGGTTTCATACTTTCTTGCTTTTTAGAAGGTTATACTCTGCTCAAAGCATCCAGAAAATTATGAAAATCTTTCCAAGTACAACCACGACAGGTGTGTAGGCCAGGTCGCTAATTAGTTCAGCAACACAGGCTGATGTCTGAGGAGGTAAGAAGCCATTATCATAAGCAGATGAATATAAGGAAACTGTATGTTCAACACAAGGGCACACAGGTAATAAGTGTGCTAAAGAATCACAGGAATAATGAACATCTGCCTAATTGCAGCAGCAGGACTACAAAAAGGAAAGTTCACAGCTTTCTGCACTTTGGTAAACCTTGAGGTGGTGCCCATAAAATTTTACTGGAACAACGACCCATGGTAATTGTGGATTAATTCACTTTTCTTGCCACTGGCTACAATATCTGCGAACTGATGTGATGGAGCAACTGCTCTAGAAGTTTACAGAAATATGTGCAAGTTTCATCTACGGTCATAAAGCAGAAATTATGTTAATGCTGAGAGACATCCAACTGAGTATCCATACCCGCAATAATCTCACCTCAAAAACACTAAACAGGAACTTTGTCTTTTCCTTGAAGAACATGCACAGCAATGGGAACACCCCACTGAGCAGAGCTTTTGGGCGGCCAATGTCCTGGGCTGCATTGTCTATCACAAGGAGTCGTTCAAGTGCATTGTCTCCCTTCAGACTGTGTCGCAGGAATGCGTACAAGACCTCAAGGTGTGCAATCTCTTCATCTAAAAATAATCCTTCTAGCTGCGTTTCAGTTAGCCTGAAAAAAAGACGTTTGGCTGTAAAGAGTGCTTGACATCTCTGAAAACAACCATAATAGTGAGGGAAAGGTAATTTATGTACTCGTACAAGACTTTCACCTTTTTCAGCCTAACTATCCAGTTCTGACCAATTTATCAACACCTACAGGGTATGCCCTCTCAACTGTGTGTCCTACATTACCCCTAACCTTCATTTTTTCTTTTTTTTTCTTTATTGCCTGGCTTTGACACAGAAAATTGCACATAACAAACAATCAACAAAAGACAAACGCTATGTATACCCGACTCGAAGTCAGCCAGAATGAGTCTGGCTTCGTCAACTTAAAATTCACGCAGTGTACAGAGTGGCTCTAGTCTTGAGAGCCACTCCGGAGGCTCCGCTGCGGCCTTCTGAATGGCCAGAAACATGTCCATACTTTCTCGAAAGTAGATTCGGGCAGGTCTTGCGTCTCTGTCACAGTGGAAGCCTGCCATTCTCGAGCGCCATATACAGTGGAGGCCTGTCAGCATTATTAAATCATAAGGCACCCCATCCTCATTTTCAACACATAAGTAACGGATGCCATACGGGTCTAGTGGAAATTCTTTCTTTAAGGTTCGCTGTAATACATCCCAAAAATAAACCCCTTCCCAACAGTGTAAAAATACATGGTCTATTGTTTCAGGCTTTCTGCAAATTAAACAGTGAGAACCCCAGGGTAAAAATAATTCCTTTCCCTCTAAAAATTTTTTAATCGGTAAGGTTCCGGTGTGCAGCTTAAAAAAGAAGGTTTTGGTTCCTGATGGCACCTGCATGTTTTTAACTCTCTTTAAAACATCTTTGCCTTGGCCTCCACTGTACAAGGCCCTGTACAAGGGCACCGGGAAAACTACATCGCACAAAGCACGGTACAGTTTCGTTTCACAGTTGACAGAAAGTCATTTGAAAACCGCGCGGAAAGAAACCTTACACTGGCTACAATTTCCCGGTAAAAACCGGTGACCATACTGTAAACGTCAGCAGTTCCGACTATGTACTCTGGAAGCAGATGCCGCAGCATAGTGCGAAATTGATAATCATATACAATGTGTTTCATGGAAGTCAGCCCCTAATTTTTAAAAATGGGCTCTTTGAGTTATGAAGACTGCTTCTGCGGCAGACTAATACCAGAGTAAGCGGGCAATCCAAACAGGTGAATAAAGTCGGCTAGCAAGTCGATTAAATAATTTCTCATAACTTCATAACTATCGCAGTTAGGCAACTGGTTGTAATAAAATAATTGTTGCCGGTCATTAGTAATAGCGATATCTGTGTTTAGAATTTCTAAAAGTTGATTACCCTAGATGCTGTGGCCGAGAAAATTTCAGCTACATTATGCAATGATACAAGCATTTTTGAATTGCATGCAGGCCAACCAATCCCTCCAGTGCACGTAACTATACAGTCGAAATAGCCAAACTTTCCATGTCACAGCGCCAAGGGTAATCGTGTTTTCAAAATTCTAAAAATCGATGTGGCTACCAGTAATGACCAGCTATAAATCTCTAATTGCAACCAGGTGCTAACTGTGATAGTTTAAGTTATCAGAACTAAGTTATGCACCTAACTAGTTAACATGCGGGCTTCCCTGAAATATCTGGTACATGCTTATATGTATGACCACACTGATACTTCGTGCCTACTACGACATACTGTCAACAACAAGAATAAACGGACTTCAAAAATAGTTGATTTTATACTGCAGGGTAACCGCAGGGTAAGGATGCCAGCAGGCTGCACGACACAGTTTCAAAGGCAACTGCACCAGGTGCAGTCACCGTCACCATTAGCCTGACTACGCCCACCACAGGGCAAATGCCTCTCCCATGTCTCCAATTAACCTAGTCCTTTTGCAGCTGTGACCACTGTATACAGGCAAACTTCTTTATCTCATCCAAACAGCTATTGCACTTCTTGTTGGATGTCAACCTTTCACATGGAAACTGGTAGCAAAAGTGCTCTAATAAAATAGGTGGCTTACCCAGCACATACGGCAGCCAGCATTACTTTAACACACACTGAGCAACAATTACTTTTCCTGAAACCGGAAACAACATTTGAATTTACGGACATGCAGCTTTGAAATACAGTTGCATACATGCCTTCTAAAATGGGCCAGGAAGTGCTGCTGCGTGAAGGGCAACGGCCACTCTTTCTGTACATCAGAAGCCCGCTTGCCCTTAGTGTTGATGGTCATTCGAATTGCTGCATAAGCACGCATCAAGAGTTCTTGCAGAGGAATGTTTTGCTCCTCTCGAGCTTTCAGGCGTTTTTCAGCAAGAAGGATAATTTTTGCTTCCTCGCAGTCATCGAAGTCTATGGCAGTAACTGGTGGCTGCCATTCTGTGCAGCCATAAGTTGTCCTTGTTGTTGCCGTCTTCAGAGACCCTTCGCACAGTTCATCAGAAAGGCACTTAGATCCGCGCCATGCGTTTTGAATTCGGCACTGAATTTTGTAAGCAAGTCCATGAAACGTTTTACCCCCTGAGGAGGTGGACAGTGCATCACAGAGTGCTGACGAATATTTCTGGCCGACACGATTGGCCACTGACCGGATCTGCTTTGCAGTTGGCCTTGCGGCCGCTTTGCACATCGCTGCTGCTATTAGTCTCACTACTTCTTGATATTGACTTCGTTCAAGTGGGTTTGATACACTCGGAGCTGTTAGAGTTTCATGAGACAGGGAGTTCCATGGAATCGTCAATGACTGAAAATCATCCAGTGATGGCTGGGGGTACGACGTTGAAGGCTCTTCAATAAAAAATATTGAAATGCAATCAGCCTTGGCAAAGCAGTTGAAGAATGACAACAATACGAGTACTTGCAGTAGCTGAAAAAATTATGAGATGGCATGTATTGCACAGCATTTAGAGTCATTTAAACCTCTGCCCTATATTTTTTTATCAAGTAAGATAGTCATGTTCAGCATGGTGCACCATCATCATCAGTTTAACTATATCCACTGCACGACAAAGGCCTCTTCTATATCCCTCCAGTTAACTTTGTCTTGTGCCACCTGCGGCCACTTCATCCCTGGAAACTTTCTAATTTCATCCGCCCTCCTGACTTTGACGTCTCCTGCTATGCTAGCCCTTGTAGCGCTAGCCTTTAAGGACTATAGACACCTCATTTTATTGCGCGTTTTCTTCTCTCAAACGATGCATGAGACATTAGAATACATGTATTGTCGGGTGCTACTAAACCTACAACCGCTACATAATTTATAATTGAATTTCTTCTCCCATGTTTCGGTTTCAGTTTCATAGACCGAACGATGACTGTGAAATCAAGTTGATGTTTTGGTCATGTGATCGACTAGGAAACTAATTTAATCACAGATATGTAGTTTAAATTCACTACGACATTTAATCCAGCCTCTTCCAAGACCTGGAATGACAAAAAATGATTTTTCTCTTGACGTTCGAGTCGTCGTTCGGCCAATGAAACCGAAACAGCATGAGAGAAGAAATTCAATTATAAATTGTTTAGTGGTTGTAAGCAAGTACCACCTGGTAATCCATGTATACTGTAACGGAAAACAGGGAGACAGGTCGCTAACCAGCAGAATACAGCAAGCAGCCAGCCAGCCAGCGAGAGACACTTCAACGTCTTCGAAGACACTTCAGCGCCACCTGAGAACACCAGGTGGCATTACTCCCCCTCCAAAAAAAAGAAAAACAAAAGCGGGGTTGCAGTATGGGCAGTGGAAAGAGGAAAAAAAAACAGCACAAGCACACAAAAATGTACAAGGGAGGTGGGCGAAGGTGTCCCACGCGAAAACTAGCAGAACACTGAGCGTACTATCCATTACCGCGTGAAGTAGGGTTTCATGCGGACAACGTGCACAACCTCAGAGCGGGGTGGACGACGCTGAGGCTGCACAGTCCCGTCAGGAAGAACTTCGTAGGTCACTTCGGTGACGGGGCGCAAAACTCGGTACGGTCCAAAGTAACGGCACATCAGTTTTTCAGACAAGCCTGGGCGGCGTACCGGGGTCCACACCCAAACTTGGTCTCCCGGATGGTATTCGACGTGCCGATGACGGAGGTTGTAGCGGCGCGCATCCGTGCCCTGCTGCCGCTGAATGTGAAGACGGGCAAGTTGACGTGCTTCCTCGGCGCGCTGAGCGAACTGCTCGGCGTCTGGCGTGAGTGGGTGGTCATCAGTGCTGCATGGAAGCATTGCATCCAGCATCGTCTGAACGTCACGTCCGTAGACCAGACGAAATGGTGTAAATCGGGTCGTCTCCTGGGTGGCCGTGTTGTAAGCGTATGTGACGTACGGGAGAATCTCGTCCCAGGTTTTGTGCTGCGAGTCTATGTACATTGCGATCATGTCGGCGATCGTTCTGTTGAGTCTCTCTGTGAGCCCGTTCGTCTGTGGGTGATAGGCAGTAGTTTTGCGATGGTTCGTGTGACTGAGCTCGAACACGTCGCGCATGAGCTGTGCCGTAAACGCCGTACCTCGATCAGTGATTACTTGGGACGGTGCGCCATGACGCAGCACGATTTGTTGCATAAAAAACTGGGCGATCTCAGATGACGTACCGCGCTGCACCGCTTTAGTTTCCGCATACCTTGTTAAATAGTCGGTCGCGACTATGATCCATTTATGACCGGCCGATGACACAGGGAATGGGCCCAGAAGATCGATGCCGACTTGATCAAAAGGCGTCCGAGGGGGTTCAATAGGTTGGAGCAAGCCCGCTGGCTTGAGAGGAGGCGCCTTACGACGTTGGCAATCGCGGCAGCCTCTGACGTAACGCTGGACGGCGTGAGAAAGTTTGGGCCAATAATACGCCTGGCGCACGCGTGCAAGTGTGCGGGCAAAGCCCAAGTGGCCGGAGGTCGGCTCATCGTGACAAGCAAGAAGGATATCGGCGCGGAGATCTGCCGGAACGACGAGGAGGTGCGCTCGGTCAACAGTGCTGGAGTTTTTCTTAAACAAAATGCCGTTCCGGAGACAGAAGGCCGGCAGGTTTCTAGAAAATTGTCGGGGTACGACAGAAGCTCGGCCCTCCAGATAATCAATGATAGGTCGCAGGTCTGGGTCAGCTCGCTGGCGGGTCATTAGGTCTAAGGCGCTGACAACTCCAATAAAACCACTCTCGTCCTCTATGCTATCATCCGCTAACCCGACGGGCGCGCGAGAGAGTGCGTCAGCGTCTTCGTGCGTCTGGCCAGATTTGTGCACAATGGTGTAATCGAATTCTTGGAGGCGGAGGCTCCATCGGGCTAGGCGCCCCGATGGGTCGCGAAGATTTGCAAGCCAGCACAACGAATGGTGGTCGGTAACTACTTTGAACGGGCGGCCGTAGAGGTACGGACGAAATTTCATGGTTGCCCACATAACCGCAAGGCATTCTTTTTCTGTGGTCGAATAGTTTGTTTCAGCGCGAGAAAGCGTGCGGCTTGCATACGCGATGACCCTTTCCACGCCACCTTGGTGTTGGACGAGTACGGCGCCGAGGCCGACGTTGCTCGCGTCGGTGTGGACTTCGGTTTCAGCCTCTTCATCAAAGTGCGCAAGAACAGGGGTTGTTAGCAGTCGTCTGCGCAGCTCGGCAAAAGCCTCCTGCTGCTCGGCAGCCCACACGAACTGTGTATCATTGCGCGTGAGGTGGTACAGGGGTGCGGCAATCTTTGAAAAGTCGGCGATGAAGCGGCGGTAATATGCGCACAGACCCAAAAAACTTTGCACACTTTTCTTTGTTGCAGGAACAGGAAAGTTGGCGACGGCAGCAGTTTTCTCGGGGTCGGGCTTAACGCCATCGGCACTCACGAGGTGACCGAGAAACTTCAACTCTTTGTACCCAAAGTGGCACTTCTCGGGCTTTAGCGTTAAGTCGGCCGATCGGAGGGCATCTAATACTGTCCTCAGGCGTTCAAGGTGTTCGGCAAAGGTTTCGGAAAATACGACGACATCATCGAGATAAACCAAACAAGTTTGCCATTTTAGTCCAGCGAGAACGGTATCCATCATCCGCTGGAAAGTTGCCGGCGCTGAACATAGCCCAAAAGGTAGCACTTTAAATTCGTACAGTCCGTCGGGTGTCACGAACGCCGTTTTTTCGCGGTCCCGCTCGTCGACCTCTATCTGCCAGTACCCACTCTTTAAATCAATGGAGGAGAAGTACTGGGCGCGACGAAGTCTGTCGAGCGAGTCGTCGATACGAGGCAGCGGGTAGACGTCTTTTTTGGTGATGTTGTTCAGTTTCCGATAATCCACGCAGAAGCGGAGTGTCCCATCCTTTTTCTTCACCAGCACGACAGGTGAAGACCAGGGGCTGCTGGAAGGTTGAATGATTCCATCTGAAAGCATCTCCTTCACCTGCGTTTGGATCGCCTCACGCTCCTTCGGTGAGATACGGTACGGCTGCTGATGGATGGGGCGGGCATCGTCGGGCGTAATGATGCGGTGCTTGAGAAGAGCCGTTTGCCGGACTTTCGACGAAGAAGCGAAACAGGAGGAGTATTCAAGTAGGAGGTCACGTAGTTCTCGCTGTTGAGTCACCGAAAGGTCCGGGCTGATGTCAAGGGATGGGCGCACAGGTCTAACAGCTTCGAACGCGAAACATTCAGAAACCTCCGCTAAGGGGTCGGCGAATGCGATGGCAGTAGCACGAAAAAGGTGCCGGGGCTCGTTAGAGAAGTTAGTCACCAGGAGCTCAGAGCAGCCGTCGCGGAGATGGATGAGACCTCGCGCTGAGCAGATGCCGTGGGTGAGCAAAAGGGACAGGTTGCCCTCTGCGACCGCTGTCCCTTCACGTAGTCCGTCGCAGTGAACACTCACAAAAACGCTGGCGCGTGGCGGAATCCAAACGCTCTCGGCGGATATTCTAAGGGCGGCGCGGCGTGGACAGTCCTCGGAGTAAACACCAGCTTTCTCGGTAGAAAATGTGACAGTGCGCTTTCGGAGGTCAATAATAGCTCCATACTCTCGGAGAAAATCAACGCCAAGGATACAGTCACGGGAGCAGTTCGGTAGAACTAGGCAGCTGACAACAAATGTGGAGCTGCGAATTTGGACTCTTGCTGTGCATAGGCCAAGCGGAGTTACGACATGTCCGCCAGCCGTGCGAATCTGCGTGCCGGACCATGGTGTCATTACTTTTTTAAGAAGCGCCGCTAGCTTTCCGCTTAAAATCGAGAAATCAGCGCCAGTGTCCACCAAAGCACTAACCTTATAGCCATCGAGAAGCACGGGTATATCCAACGAGAATCGACCTCCGAGTTCAGGTACTGCAGTCGTTGCCTTTAAATCGCGGTCGGTCGCTGTTCGCGTTGTCGGGGGGTCTTGTTCGTATCGATTGCCAGCGGCCTCGCCCCCTGAGGTCGCTCTCTTTAGTTTTCCCGGCGGGGACTTGGCGACCGTCTCTGCGCCATCCAGGAGGAGCTTTGGGGCTGTGGCGAAGGTCGGCGTGGTGATGGAGACCGAGACTGCCGCTGGGGAATTGTCGCCATGCGCTGCTGGGCTACGTAGTCCTCGATCTCCCGGGGTCGTTGACCTCTTGGTGGACGGGGCATGTCGATAGGGAACCCCTGCAGCCCAAGCTGTCGATACGGGCACTGGCGATACAGATGACCGGGTTCCCCGCAGTGAAAGCAGAGACGCCGCCGATCCGGAGCACGCCACAGGTCCGTCTTCCGCTGGGGTGATCGTCGATTGTCGATGTAGTACGTGTCGGGGTGTGCGGAAAACAGCGAGCCTTGATTGGACGGAGGAAACTGCGCCGAAGAGGGCGCAGGACGTTGCAAGGCTTCAGCGTACGTTGGACGACGGCACTCCGTTGGTAAAGGCGGCGGGTCAACGGACGGGAACGAAGGTCTCAAGGCTTGAACCTCTTCGCGGACCAGGCTAGCGAGAGAGCCGGCCGTCGGCAGGGGAGCACCGAAAAGCGCCTGGAGCTCTTCGCGCACAACGGAGCGGATCAGGTCGCGGAGAAGACCAGGGTTAGCCCCGAAGGCAGGAAGCGGCTCTGTAAGTGAAGCGGCGAGTACCGGCCGGTCGTAGGTGGTAGACCGCCGCAAGAGCATCTTCTCCATCGTGACCGCCTCCGAGAGAAACTCAGCAACAGTCCCAGGTGGACTGCGCACGAGGCCAGCGAAAAGTTGCTCTTTAACGCCGCGCATGAGATGGCGCACCTTTTTATCTTCGGGCATGGCCGGGTCAGCTCGCCGGAAGAGCCGAGTCATATCCTCCACGTACATGCTTACAGTCTCATTCGGCATCTGAATGCGAGACTGCAAAGCCCGTTCAGCCCGTTCTCGACGATCCGTGCTGGTGTAGGTCTCCAGCAGGCGTCGGCGGAACTCGTGCCATGATGTTAGGGCGTCTTCTCGGTTTTCGTACCAGGTACGTGCACCATCCTCGAGACTAAAGAAGACGTTTCGAAGTTTAGCGGCGTCGTCCCACTGGTTGAATGAGGCCACGCGTTCAAACTCGAGAAGCCAGTCCTCTACGTCTTCGAGCTGACTGCCGTGGAATGGTTTGGGCAGTCGCGGATTCTGCAAGGTGTAGTAGGCAGCAGCTGGCATGACAGGTCGATGGGTGGGTGCTCTGGCAGACTCCAAAAGCCCGTGTTCGGGAGGTAGGCCTTGATTTCTCCGGCTAGCACGGTGCACGGGGGTGTCCACTAGCGAAGGACTGGAGCCCAGGGTATCCGGAGGAGTATGAGACATATACAGGGATCTTTACCCAGCGCCTACACCAAAATATGTAACGGAAAACAGGGAGACAGGTCGCTAACCAGCAGAATACAGCAAGCAGCCAGCCAGCCAGCGAGAGACACTTCAACGTCTTCGAAGACACTTCAGCGCCACCTGAGAACACCAGGTGGCAATACGAATGTCTAACGGATTGTTTGAAAGAAGAAAACATGCAAGCAAAAATTTGGTGTCTATAGTCTTAACGAACGTCGGTTATCTTGCCTTTCCATCAAATGTCCTGTTCATGGTCATTTTTTTTATTTAGGATTAAAGTATCATTAACTAGGGTTTGTTCTATGACCTACTCCACTTTCGTTCTCTCTCCTAACATTACAGCTATCAGTTCCTTTTCCATAGCTCGCTGAATTGTCCTCAATTTAAGTTTGACCTTTTTGTTAGCCTCCACATTTCTGCCCCAAAGGCGAGTACTTATAAGGCTGTTATATGCTTCCCTCAGAAATGGTTGCAAACTGCCATTCATCACCTGAGAGTACCTGACAAATGCACTCCATCCTATTCTTATTCTCCTAGTTATTTTACTCTCATAATCCAGGGGCATTCTTTACAGCTCTAATATTTACCACATTTCTGCATATTATTTTTAGACCCACCGCTCTGCTTTGCCTATCCAGCTAGGTCATTGATAATGCTTTATGAGAAATGTTGTGGTGGAGAGATTAAGATGATTTCTGACCACCTAGGGAACTTTAATGTCTATTGGCATCACACAGCATGCTGGTGTTTTTCTATTTTACCTATTTCAAATTTGGCTGCAATAGGCAGGAATCAAACCTTCGACCACTCACAGAGTTGTGAGTGGCACTCCGCCCCATTATCATCTCTTGTGTGCGCGCCTTCAAATAATTACAATGAGCTGCTTTAGCAAAGACATGTTGTTTGCTGTGTCCAACATAGTGGCGGCAGAAGTGAATTACATGAACAGGATGCAGCTTTCCTTTTTGCAGCTGCCTTTGCTTACTTTACTGCGTCTGCCGCCGCGATGGCTGAGTGGTTACGACGCTCGGCTGCTGGCCCGAAAGACGCGGGTTCGATCCCGGCCGCGGCCGGGATCGAACCCAGAAGGTGGCACTGGGTGTTACGAGAGTAATGGCACCTCCATATCAGTGCACAGGCCCCACAGTTTCATGTAGGATACCTTGCAGTATTTTACATGAGTTGGTAATGATGCACAAAACAGCCTACCAAAGGAAGCTGCACTAAGAAAGAAGGCATGCTGTCACAAGTCACGAAATATCCGACTTGTTAGCACAGACTGCTTAATATATAAATTAATTCTTCAAGGCAGCAGACACAAGGAGAATTAAAATCATTTCATGAGTGGGAACAAATTCATGGCAGAAAAAATGGAATTGGGCATACCTGCTTTAGCACTGTGACGGAACTTTTTAACGATTAATGCGCTTAAAATATACTGCTTAAAATAAACTGCTTAAAATATACTACAACCCTCAATATACCAAACAGATGAATCCAGAGAGTAAACATCTGTTGTTTACTGTAAAAATTGGCCTTTCTACAGGACAGTGCTTGCAAATCGTTACATTTTCTCTATGTGATTACTTAAACAAAAAATTGTTTCCCAAAAAAGTTGTTCTGCAGCTATGTGGATAAGTTCATTAATGCGCTAATATCGGTGAAAGAGAATTTTCGGCGCCCTTAAAGATCACTGCTCCCAAAGCCTTTCCGGAAACTGATAAAGCAGATAGAGAAACATATAGCTTCAAATATAAATCTCTATGAATGAACAAGGATGACATGGAAGGCACTCAATGTTGGAAGGATCCATCTACCCAGATAGTGTAAACCTAAAATTAAGGGTGGGATTACTGCACAGAAACTTCCTACTTGAAGAAAAAGTTGGCCTGGTCTATGGACCGAACCGAGGAATATTATTGGTCCAGGGCATTCACCCTGCCAACTAAGCTAACCAGGACAGATAGCAGATGTTAGGATGACGCTGAATTTTCCAAAGATGTGAAGTGAGAACGTGGTTAGTCTAATGTGTTGTAGAAGAATTACCGAAGCTGCAATAAGGTTCAAAATAATTGAGTACAATTACCTATTAACATCCATCCCGGTACAGGCACTGAATGGAGAGAGTATGTCTCTTGAAAGAAAAAAAAGGTAGCGTACTTTTATCAATTTTGACAAGGTAATTTTAGGTGCACTTATATCAGAAAGTAGTCAGCACAAATAGCAGGTGTTTGCATGGTGGATCAGAAATGTTGCCAACACAGAAGGGGCGCTTCCAGCAAGAAGTTCCGGTTTAAACTAGTTTGTTATGTTGTACCTGTAGAAACACTGAAAAAAATCAAGGACAAGCATCTGTCTCGTCGAAGGTGGCTTTCATTCTTCTTTGTGTTTTTGTGCTGTTTATACAAATTCGGGCAGGAGGCTGTTACAACCTCCCTCTACCCCGGAAATGTTTTTCTTGATTCTTCTTGATAGTGGAGTCAATGCAGCTGCGTTTACACCAGTCTTGAATTTTCTAACACACATGGTGTAGCGCACACCTTGCTGATACACACTACAAGAAAGTTTTCACAGCTATGAGCAAAGGAGTGAAAGTAGTGTGTAACCAAGAGTGAACGCAGATGGAAGCAGCACTAGAAGTTCTAGGCCACCCAACTGCCAAACAGTCGTTTCGAAAATACTTGGGAAACAATGCTGAACAGGAAATAGAAAACTGCACCCTGGGCTACAGCACAGTATGCAGACTGCACGTGTGCATAAAGTATCAAAAACACTTTCCAGTCTGCCCAAGACAAGGTGTTATCAAGCACTTCACCATCAATGTGATTCTCTTAATATCTACAGAGCTATTTCGTTCCCTGGTGAGGCCTTGCTGCAAATTGTACAGGAGGCCAAAATCAAAAGGAAATGGTAGCAAAACACCTTTGCCTTTGTTAGTTCCCATATGTTCTGGACTGCATTACATGATTAGTTGTTTAAAAAAGATGAGGGTGTATAACTTGCATCTGCGCAGAGCAACTAGTGGTGCACTTTCATGACAGAGATCATTATGGGAACATTTTACACATGGATATAGGAAAAATATAAGTGATTGCGAATGAATGATTGGTAATCAGTAACTGCCCGCTTAATAAAAACAGACATAGTACCTTTTGCACCTTCTTCATCTTGGAATAATAACTGCCTGTTCTAAAGCCTCTTTTCAGTGGATCTGAACTGCTGAGAGATACATGTGCTGCAAGCTTTTCCTCTCTATGAAAGCAGCCCAATGATGAGAGCCGACCTGCCACACATACCTTGAGAAGTCATACCAGATGGCAGAGGAAAGCAAACGGATCACCAGAGAGCCAAGGACACGATATGGGCTGTAGGCGTGTGCATCAAGAACCTCACTTGGAGGCACAATGCAGAAGTGATTCAATATCCTGTCGGAAAGCTTGTACACTCCATAGTTTGGAAGAAATACAGTCAACGTTTTCAACAAGAAAACGAGAAGTAGCATCTCTTCCACCAACAATCATTTTAATATCAATAAATGATGCCTCAAAGGCTTCTTTATCGAGGAGAATGTATCTTCCAAGGTGGCAGCTCGTGGCTTGGACTGTGACCATCGGGGTGCAATTAAGACCCGAAATGTTTTGAAAAATTCTTTGCAGAACTTCGCGCTGAGGCTGGTCTACGTCCTTTAGTTCACAAAGCGGGGTCAACTCTTTATAGTACACAGGTGGGTCGCAGAGGCCGGCACTCAGTAGATATGTTTGGAGAAGCTGGTGCTTTTCAGACAGGGAATTTGTAAGGTTAATGTAGTTTCCGGCAGGCCTTGATCGCCTTTTAAAGAACCGCGGTACTTGCTTTCAAATCTCAGTCTCCATGTCTTGATCAGAGGACCAAATTGTGAGATGAGATAGGGATAATGGACAAGGTAGTGATGCTTCGGCCGGAGCGGTACATCTGGAAACCGCTTTTTTCTTTCTTCTAGGTAGTGTACAATCAGGAGAGAAAGCACAGACACCTGACTAGATGAAATTGATGGTGCCATGACAAGCTCGACAATTCCTTGCAGGGCTGAAAGAAGCTGCCACATGTCATCTGTAGCATCAAGCACTTTGTCGCCCACAATCACAGGCAAGAGAAGTCTGTAGTTCTGCGTTCCGTTTCCACCCAGAGATTTTCCACTAGGAGGCACACAAGAGGGCTTGTTTCTGATGTCAATAGGTGAGTACTTGAACTTTGACTGGATCATGATGTTTAAATGGCTATATGTGAACAGTTTGAGTTTATTAACAAAATTACTGATCATAAGAGCCATGTCATAGTTCGCAATACCTTCCGAAAGGTCATGTCTAAGGCACGGTGGCAGTCCTGGCAAACAGACATGAAAGTTTGCCAGTGCATTCAAGGGTGAATTGTTCCTGACACTTTTGTAGTGCTACAAGTTGGGTCTTCTTCAACCCTTTGCGCAGCTAAGTTATATGACTGAACGGTTCGTATGTTGCCCTCTAAATCACCTTTCTGAAAGTCATCAAATGTGATGTCACAATAACGACAGATGCTTCCATCTGCTAAAAAATTCTCTAGAAAACTTCCAATGGAATGACTACCTAGGTTGTCACCAGCAACAAAAGCTAAGCCAACATCGTAGTGGCAACCATTAACTGAAATTTCCTCAGCTTCCAATGTCTTCAAATCGTAAATGAGCCGCTCAAATACTGCTTCACCCCGAAATTATTTAACATTGTTTTTTCATTTTCAAAGAAGAACAAGCTGCTGCTGATCTACCTGTGATCTCACATACCTTGGAAGCTTCCCCAAGCTCAAGTACACAGCGAACATTTTGTGCGTTCCACGACTAAGTCCCAAAGGATACACACCATCTTCACGAGGCTTTGGAGAAGACTCGAGACAACTAGCTACCTCCGCATTAGCAAGAAGTGAATGAATTGTTTTTTGTAATTTGCACATAACAGTGCCTCTGCTCATTGGCGGCATTCATGCCCAAGCTCAGCGGAACTGGCGCTACATTAGAAAAATTTTCACGGTAGAATTTTGACCTGCAATGACCGTATCGCAACATGCCTGTATTTGAGAGAGCTGAGTGGAAGAGATACTTCTGGAAGGTTTGAGAAATTACCTGTTCTAGCTCTCCACCATTTCTAGCAGACTGCATGTTGGCAATAACGCCTTCTGCAGTTGTTGTTGGGACATATCATGAAGTCTCCGTAGGTCTCGGACAATTTATTAGGTGACTGCATTTGGAATCAGATAATTCCATGCCAAATGCATCAATGTTTGCACTCGACCCACTTCTATTACAATAAAAAATTTGTGGCGTTTTACTGAACCGTCAAAATCAATCTCTCTTAATATGTAGTGGGAAAAAATTTCCTGTCACGTGATAGCCCTTTGGATTTTCCAGCCACGCGTTGTTTATCAAGCCCAGTTACAACATCTTACAAGATTCCAATGGGATCCCCTTGAAGCCGTGAACCGAGAGGCTATGAGGACCATTACGTGCCTTCACGCATAACACTGGTCATAGCCTTACAAGTGGGCTCGGTAGCTGTGCCATGTCGCAGCCTCCTCATCCACTGGTTTTCGCTACGCAGGTGCTCGCGCCTGCCTTTGCCTACATATTCCCAGCCATCTTCGACACTTCGTGGCTTGTTCTACCGGACCCAGAGCAGCCGGTCTGCGTCGGGTACAACGGACCATTCGGTTTGAGCAGCGCAGATGCATCGGTGAAAAGAGCGCCCCCTTCCTGGACCCTCGACATCGGATGGCAACCGCAACCGCCAGCGACAACATCGACCCTGTCAACATATAAAGAGCACCGCCTTCCGCCCGCGCTCTGTGGGCTCGGTAGCTGTGCCATGTCGCAGCCTCCTCATCCACTGGTTTTCGCTACGCAGGTTAGTCCATCATACTGCCTCTTTTCTAAAAAATGTAGTGACCGTTGCCTGGTACAGCTTCCGAGCCTGCAGTGTTGCATTTCTATTGCTGGTGAATGCTTTTCTGTTGTAAAATATCTTCTTCTTTTGTCCGGAGATGTTGACATGAACCCTGGTCCGGACAAACTTGATAGTGTTCTTGCTGAACTCAAGAAGTTGTCAGCCGGGCAAGGCCAAATAATCGCGGATGTACAGGACCTTAAAGGTCAGATGCGTTCTGTCGACCAAACCATTTCCGACCTGAGCAAACGCCTAGCAGACCTGGAAAGCCTCTTTCAGGACATTGCTACCCTAAAATCTGATATAGAATCCGTCAATTCCTTTGCCGCCGGGACGGCAGCTCTTGTTACTAACCTTGAGGCCCGAATAGACGACACAGAAAACAGATCACGCCGCAACAACCTGATATTCTATGGCCTTCCAGACTCCAATCCCCGCGAATCATTCATCGAATCTGAAGAAATAATAATTAAGCACTGTCAGAATAAGTTAAAGTTAACCTTAGAGCCCAGTCAGATAGAGCGTGCCCATCACTTGGGACGCCATAACGAGGACCGCCAACGGCCAATTATAGCAAAATTCGTCTCCTTCAAAACCAAAGAAACTATCCTTTCCAAAGGTCCTATGCTGAAGGACACGAACTATAGCATTGGAGAAGATTTTACCCGCTCTGTTCAAAAAGCCCGCAAACATCTTGTCGCATTTGCAAGAGCAGAAACCGGACCGTTTTCTTTGCGGTACAAGACCCTATTTCTCGGCAAAAAACGCTACACTTTTGATGCTGCCACCGAAATGGTGAAAGAAATAGCATAGCGCTCACCGCACAATCGTCACTTATCTAATCCACGCCATACCTCCCCTCGACAGAATATTTCTTTTTCGGTTATCTATACTAATATACGCAGTCTGCTTTCAAAGTGCGATAGTGTATCCAGCCTTGTATCTTCAACAGGCTCTAACCTGCTTGTGCTGACAGAGACTTGGCTGACCGATAATGTGGGCGACACTGAAGTTCTGTGCAACTTACCTAATTTTAACCTTTTCCGTGCCGATCGCAAAGTCCCCCGAGGAGGAGGCGTCCTTATCGCTACCAGCAATCAACTACAGTGTTCCCACATTGACATCCAATCTGACCTCGAAATATTATGGCTGCTTTGTCGCGCCACGCCAGTGTCTATACTAATTGGTGTTTGCTATAGGCCCCCCCACAATAACACCGAATTCCCTCGAAAGCTGCACAACATTCTGAACCAACTTACAACAAAACACCCTAATGCACACGTGCTCCTTTTTGGAGATTTTAACTATCCTGACATAGATTGGAATAACCCTCATCAGCCTATTTTTAGACAGCATGAATCACAGGAGTTTGTGGATGTGTGCTTAAATTTTAATCTTACTCAATTAGTAACCCAGCCTACACGCATCGCCGGAGGCACCGCAAACATTCTTGACCTTATACTATCTAGCCACCCCGAATGCCTCAACTCCATTACTTATCTCCGGGAAATTAGTGATCACAAAGTCACCCATGCGACTTTTACCTTCACTCCAACAATAAAAGAAACTTCCAAAAAAACAATCACCCTTTATAACAAAGGTAACTATGAGGCTATAAACAGGGTGTTGGAAGCTTATTTCCCATCTTTTCAGCACTCTTTCCTGGAACAAACCATCCACGAAAATTGGTCGATGTTTATTCATAAAATCAACGAACTTACTAGCAAATATGTTCCCAAATGCAGCTTCCGCGCAACCAAACAGAAACCATGGTTTACCAAGGCTCTAGGAAGACTAGAAAACAAAAAGAAACGCTTGTTCCGCAGTGCTAAACAGACTGGAAATGACTACGCATGGGAAAAATATTACGCTGCCGAAAAGACATACCTGGTCGCAGTAAAAAACGCTAAACGCTCATTTTATTATACTGACCTTCCCAACATACTTAAAGATAACCCGACTAAATTCTGGCAGCTTTTAAATCCGCAATCTATACGCACTATTACCTTAACTGATGATTCCGGGCGTGCTGTTTCTGATGTCGAGTGTGCTAACATATTTAATTCTGCTTTCGCATCTGTATTCACTCATGAACAGGAACCGCCCCCCCCCCCCCTCATGACAGCAAATGACCAAAGAAGTTTAATGCCAGCCGTTACTTTCTCTGAGGCCGGCATATCATGTCTCATAGATAAACTAAAACTGTCATCATCTGCCGGCTTTGACGAAATCAACACCAAGGTACTAAAAAACGTTAACCATACTTCTGCCAAATTTTTATGCCTGCTGTTCTCACAGTCTCTTTCTACAGGTGTCATACCCCATGACTGGAAAGTGGGGAAGGTCATTCCGGTCCACAAGTCGGGTAACAAAGATTCACCACTTAATTACCGACCCATATCACTCACCAGCATACCATGTGAACTCATGGAACACGTCATTTATTCTTTAACAATGCATTTTCTGGATTCAAATAACTTTTTTCACTCATCGCAGCACGGATTTCGCAAAGGATACTCATGTGAAAGTCAACTAGCACTTTACGTTCATGACTTGCATGCCAATCTTGATGCTAACCTCCAAACTGACGCAATTTTTCTCGACTTCGCTAAAGCATTTGACAAGGTACCTCATAACCACTTATTTCTGAAACTCTCTCGCCTAAACTTGCATCCCGACATACTAGCATGGATAAAAGAATTCTTAACTCACCGCTTCCAATCAGTCGTTGTCAATAACCAAATGTCTGACCTCCTACCAGTCTCCTCAGGCGTGCCCCAAGGATCCGTCCTTGGGCCACTCTTGTTTCTAATTTATATTAACGACCTACCTGAGAAATTAGATTGCCATATTCGGATGTTTGCTGACGATTGTGTTATTTACAGAACAGTCACTAACACCTTTGACCAACAATCCCTTCAAAATAATTTAACTCATGTACAAGACTTATGCAGTGAATGGCTAATGACACTTAACGCAAGTAAATGCAAATATATGTCGTTCCATCGTCGCCGTTACCCTCTTCTGTTCCAATACAGCATTTCTAACGTTCCTCTCGATCTTGTCCAATCTTACGAATACCTTGGTGTTCATATTTGTCATGATCTTACATGGAATACGCATATTTCAAACATCATATCATCCGCCAACAGAACACTAGGATTCTTAAAGCGTCACCTACGCTCTGCACCTCAGCATGTCAAGCTCCTCGCATACAAATCATTAGTCCGATCAAAACTAGAATACGCATCTCCCATCTGGTCTCCAAAGCAAGCATATCTCTAATTCAATTGAAGCAGTCGATCCGCCCTTGCGAATCCAAACTCATCACTGCCTCGGCTCCTTCATTTGGACAATTTTACCCTCTTTTCATCAAGAAAGGAACTCTTCCGGCGCCGCACACGTGCTCTTATCCCTCCGTGTGCGGTTACCCTCCCCCGCGGTCTCACCCGTGCAGAAGAGGTTGCGCTTCGGAGGTTCCGGGTCGGGGTTGCCATCACACCTGCCGTCACTCGGAAGTGACCTCAGTACCGAGATTTGTTTCGTCGGCCAGAGTGTCCGATATGCAAACACGAAGACATTGAAGCCGACATTCATCACTTACTGTGCGACTGCCCAGCTCTCAATCCTACAAGGATCCGGCACCTGAAGGTAGCGGGTCTTTCACCAAGCAACCCTGCGTCATACATTGCCTGGACGCAGGGACTGTACCATCGTTATCTACTGGACTTTATCAAATCATCTAGCCTTTTTTCATTCATTTATTCACTTATATATATTTCATCACACCTTCACTCATTATTGAAGACCTGCGGCAATAAATTTCGCTTTAAAAAAAGTGCGAAACTAGGTAGCCATCAAAAATTCATAATAAAATGTTTATTTCTACCTTGCCCTTCAAAGCTGTTCTGCACAATGCATACGACTTGTATTTTTTAAACATGTCTTAAGAAATCGCCTACACAAGGGTTTTATGTTTTTCGGTAGTTCGTTGTTTTAGCTCAATACGCTCCGTTTTGGACCTTCTCTTAAAAGTCTACGTGACGTTCGTGAACAGTATAAAATTTTTCACTGGCTCACCATAACATGCGCTACATAGGAAAAATGTTTACATTGAAATTAAAGTTAATGATGTTCAGAAAAAATTCCAAAGCTTCAAAAAAAGTGCACTGTGTTGCGTATTCAGATGAAAGAAGGTGCTCACTGGAAAAATGCAAAATACTATTTCTCTAATAGCTCCTTTCATGGTAATTTTTCTCAGAAAGTTATATCGAGGACTTTTTTGCTTTAGTCAAGAAAAAAACTTTTGAAGCTGAGCGCCATAGCACTGGTCATGGTTGCCCCATTCTATCTCTTCACAGCAGAACACAACCTCGGCGCTGTTCAGACAGCTCTCTTTCTGTGCGGTCACGTGGTCAGGTGTTGCACATCAAATTTGAACGAAGCTGGCATCACACTTCTCGCGTGCGGTGTTTACAAAATGCATGCTCTGTGCGATGCTAGGACGGAATAAAATGACTCGAGGGGCATCTACAAGAGCAAATATGATCGCCTGGGCAGACCGGGTCGCATCTCCGCGTCCCTCTGTTTTTTTTTTAATTTTCCGCTAAGCTCTGTACTGAGCTCAATGCATTTCACCGGGCTCCTGAGTTCTGTATAGTCAACAGTTCTTTAACAAATATAAATAGGGCATTTTTCTAGCGCATTAAGGTCTGTTGTTCTGGTGAAAGTATAGAACAAATATGCTTATCTCCTAGTCAGCTTCATCCGCAGGCTCGATTCCGAAGTGGCACAAGTAAATAGTATGAAGGATATAATGCAAAGAATAACATTAGGCGAAATAACATCTTCTCGACCATTTATTAATGGCGAGTATTCATGCACGTTTTACAGGTGCAATAAATTAAAATTACTGAGCCACGCATTCCGTCGTTCGTGCTTCCTATCTTAATATAATAAAATAGAGGCTTTACTAACTTAGAAATAGAAACTGCACTGGTGCTTTCGCGTGGCTCAATGTGGATGGTGCCAAATTCCCGGGTGGTGGGACAAAAGCTACTTTGCTCGTACCTGCTTTGATATTTGAAACTCCTCTGTTTCTGAGAATGATACGAGTTAAGCAAGAACAGTACTGAGACATGCGCGTCTAGAACAGTGCAATGCCCATATGCCACAAGATGCACGCCTTCTCTCTCCCTCATGCAGCAAAGTGTGCTTTACAGAACCCTTTATGTAGCATCTGCTCATGTGAGCAGCTGATAAGGTGTCATGATGTGGCCTTCGTAAGGTAAGACTCTGGTCTCCAGAGGCGATAATATTCGCATTTGTGGATGCCCCCTCGAGTCACTTCATTCCGTCCTCGCACCTCGCAGAGCATGGCTTTTGTAAAAACAGCACACCAGGAGCATCTCCCAAGTGAGAGTGCAGAACATAGACGGGTGCACGAGATGAGAAGGCGACACAACGAGCGCCGACTTGCAACGTTTACTTTGAGAAACACAGAACTTCATATACCCTTGCATAGTCACCACATGTGTCAAGGACACGTGGCTTGCACACCATGTGGCACACGCACTTCTGCACAGTCGTGAAATTCATTTCACTATTGAAAATTCAAGTTCTTTTTTTGTTAACAGTAGGGATGGTGTGCTGGACGCATTGTTCTCGTAGTCTGACTATCTCAGCTGCCCCAATAATCTCACGGACCACCTGTTCACTGTGTTTTTTCAGCACTTTGCATCGTTGATTGGTTGAGGAATTGATTTTGCACTGTTGCACTCAGCACTACAGCATAATATTTTTGTCCGGATACACAGCACAATGCGCTTTTTGCAACTTTGGCATTTTTTTTTCTGAAAGTTATTCAGTTTAATTTTAGTGTACACGTTTTCTCCACGTAGTACATGTTTTGGCGAGCCATTGAAATGTTTTATATAGCTCATGAATGTCGTGTGGACTTTTTTAAAAAAAGTTCCAAAATAAAGCCCTTTGAGCTGAAAAAACGAACTACAAAACAACATAAAACCTTGTGTAGGCATTGTCTTGAGACATGATAAAAAATACAACTCATATATGTTGTCCAAAAGAACTTTGGAGGCCAAAAAGTAAAGAGACATTTTATCATGAATTTTGTACGGAGACCTACTTCTGCACTAGTCTGCAAAATCAAAGGGCTGTCAGATGGGAAAAATTTTTTTTCTCGTTGGATATTAAGAGAAATTTCTTTTGCGAGCTCAATAAAAAGACAGTTTTTTTGGAACGAAATCGAAGACAGTGGTGAGAAAATATTGGTGCGTTTGGCATGAAGTGATCCATCTAGTCAGCTGCATAAATTTTAGCATGAGCTAAATTACACGCACACATTTTTTAAAGCAATGTTATTGCCTCAGGGCATATAAAGGGGGTATGCTTGGGTGGTTCCGCTAGGTGCTAAAATGCAGTGATTACCCCTTGTTTTGAGCATGTATAGCAGACTACCAAAGTGAGAACTTTGGTCGAATACACAAAATTCAAATGTTATACTCATTAAATTTTTCTGATGCTGGCGAGAACAGTGGTAGAGGCCGGCGTCAGAACTTGAAAATATATCGTGCCAAACACAAAACGGCTGAACACTTGGAAACTCAGAAGTGGAAATATACCAGTAATACAAAAATGACAACCCTTATCCATTCGTTTTAATTAATGGGATGGAGCCAAATTAAACTATTTGTTTCAAATCTGCATTAGCTATTTTAATTTATTTATTTACTTCAAGTTCGCTCATGGCCCATGCAGAGGCACTATTTAAGGGCGAGGTTTGTGGCCCGAACCGTGCTCCAGGCTAACGTTTCTGTCAGTGCTATTAATCGTTATTATTTCCCGTTTTGAAGCGCTAGTTACTAGGGTCAAGGTTCCCAGGGAAGCCGTGTTTCTGCAGTCTGGAGGTACACGAGGCGAACACGAAAAACGATGAGCCCCACTCCTTCTCCATCGCCGCGATGCACTACACCGCTGACAATAGTATGCCGGAAAATGACTATGGTATGCCGGAAATTTAAAAAAATTGTGCAAAGTGTTAGGTGAAACACTGTATAGTGCGCTAAAAAGTGGGCACTGGCCGGGCCATGCGGATGGCCTCCGGTCCAACGGGAGCCGTGGTACCGCAGTCTTCATTTTCATTATCAGCCGCGGGCCTGTCAGATGATAAAAAATACAGAGTAAATTACACCTAGTGACGCTTTTGAATTCCCAAGTTCCATGCCTTGCTTCCCGGAACGAAGTTCGATTTCAGCTCAGTGAGTTTCAAAGAATTGGCTCCATCGCAAAAAATGATTTTACGAAATTCCACTGTCTATCATAGCCTGTTGGCGGCGTTGGTGTAAAATTTATCATTCACGCCGTGAATAGTTCAGTACAATCATAACTTCTTTCTATTTTATCTGGAATTGCGGTATAGGAATGCGGTGCCGGAATGCGGTGGGCAAAGGCGACCACTGTAGTCTTACCATGAAAATTTTATGGACCAAATTTCTTGCAGCAATGGTATGAAATTAACACTTTGTGTTTGGGTAATGCGTAGACGTGCAATAAAAAAATCAGGGGTGATTTAGTTTGGAGTTAATCGTGAATTATCACGCGCTAGCACCATTAGCCCTGGTTTGTCATTATTTATTATTTATTTCTTACATACGGCCACTCTTTTCCAGGAATAAGCTGAGTGGAGTCAATCCATGCATAGTCACAAAATACCAGGAGAAACTGCTAAAAACCACTAACGAAATACGCTGGCTAAGTGCTACACTAATGATCATTAGCCAGAGCTTATCACAAGGTACCACAGACGCCACATCATCAGGTAGCTGATTCCAGTCGTGTTCGGTCAGCGGAAAGAAGAAATATTTGAAGCAATCTTTAGCACCATTGAATTCTTTCACATGTCGAGTGTGTTTATTACGAGTTACCAGAGATGTGCACTCCGTGATGTAACCTTACTTACCAGTCCCAAAAGTTTCATTCATAATTTTATAAAAAGACACCGAGGTTTATGCTTCTGTCGAGCAAAAAACAGCGGTTAATTGCCCTGCTGTATAAAGCAGTGACTGAGTTAACACTTAGCTTTTCTGGTCCAACACCTCACGTACGTGCTCTAGCAATGGGCGCACTTTCTATGCTTTGCCTAATTGCCCTTCTGACTACTTTTGACTTCTATATCTTGAATTTCTATGCTTTTGCTTCACCTGAACGGGCTTACTTTCGTTTGTATATCTTAAGATGTAAGTTTGCGTGATATTATATCATTTGAAACTTGTACTGTGGTATAATTGGTCATTTTCTACATTCACAGATCCCTGGGAGTCCTGATTCCGCTGCTGACGCAGAGGTGCAGCGGTAAGCTAAGCGTCACTGCCCTGCGATGGTTGGTGCTGCCATCGGGGAGGCTTGTGAGGCCAATGCTGTTACTGAGGAAACACTGACGACTCATCGTTAATTTAAATGCCACGGTGGGCAGTTCGCTCACAATACCGTTGACAGCTTGTGGAGAAGTCATAACATTACGTGACGAAGGTGGCCCACGTGCTAGAAGCAAATTTCTGACAGACTACCGCCATTCGGCGGAGTGGAAGCGTTATGAATTAAAATGACAACCACATGAGTCGTTCACTCCAGACTCTGGCAGTTAGTGATTACGATTATTCAGCGCAAATGCTGCATTTTAGCGACCAGTTTGATTTTCAGGTGGACTGAAAATGTTCTATTTTAAGCCATACTATGAGAGCTTCACTACAGCGGAAAGCCGGCATCCCACGTGGGGAGGACAGTAAAGGTATAAATAACTTCACAACTTGCGGAGCTGGATCCAAACCCGCGGCGGCGCTAAAAAATCAACTACACTGGCCGCTGCTTCACACCGCTACGCTATCGCCACAGCTCTTTTTTAAATATGACATTTATTACACTGAGAATATGTTCTATTTACATTAACAACATTACTTAGAAAGCTTTTAGGAAACGCTGTGAAACACATCGCATAAAAGACAGCAACGGAGCACTAGACGCGAGGTAAGGCTGAGGACATCAGCAAGAGGAAGTGCCGCTCCGGTTTAGTGTCGGTCGGTTCATATACTCCGCTCTCGTGAACAATCAGTTGGGAGAAATCTTAACATCCTGCCTGTATACGAACTGCCAAGCTGACGAGCTGTGCTTGTAATGTCTTCGTCCCCCAAGCAAGCCCATGGAGCAACATTCCATATAAGATCATCCATGGAGCTGCATCTTGCAGGCAGATTGGTCCTCCGCAGGCACTAAGTACCATTATAGATTGAAGTCCTATCATGAAGTATGTGGAAATGCTGACCAGGTGCGGACCAATCTCGTTGTCCTGGATTTCCTGCGATACAAGTTTGTGCTTGTGTCTCCCGGGAAGTATGCGCTGTAAAACAAGCGCAGACACTTCACGTTCCTCCAGAACTCCGGCCATGAATATTACATTCAGCGTAGAAACCAGGATTACATTATTCTGGATCCAGTGACATGAGTTCATCAAGTTGAAGCTGCATGTCGAGACATCCACAAAGATGTTGCCAGTGCGCGCTGATCATTGCTGGCTCTGGTTACCAGAGGCGATAAAGAGGCGGCACTTCACCACTGAAAGGAAAATATGTAGGCATAACATCTACGTCTTGAACTCAACTGGCTCCAGTGTATGCCACGTGCTCCGTGACAACCACAGTGTTATTGCCATCAAAGAGGGAGCAATACATCCTGCTTCACACAGGCCGAAAGCAAATGTATGCTGGCGGAACCTGCTCGTCTAGTGCTTCTTCCATTGTCTCCCCAAGGTAGATCTCCCTGCGGTGGTGTATCTGGAGAAAAGCAGGAAAGTGCAGTTGCATTCCTGCACGAGCAAAGGGCCAGGTATCAACTGGCATGGTCTAAGCCTGCAGGTTTCATCAAACTTCATACTCCGTACTTCTTCATACTCCAGGTCATAGCTTTGAACACCTTCAGCTAAAACATCCGTGCTAACCGCTGTGTATCTTGCCACAGAAATGTCCGGAATAGGCCCCCACTATGCTGCTGTGTAATGCTCGCTATTTTCTGGAAGGGCCACCTAAAGCAAAAACGCTCATGGACCGGAAAACCAATAGCAGCGAGAAACTCGTGGATATGCTGCTCCCTTCTGGCATTATTATTGCCTGCGAGGCAAGCAAACAGCGGAAGATGCAGAGTAGCCAGACCTAAGTGGCACGCAAGTACCACAGGATGGTATGCACGAGTTGTAAAAGTCTTTATGTCCAAATGTAAACTGGAAAGGTACAGGACTCATGGTGGAAATTTCAAAGTCTGTATCCTGGCTGAGCAAAGCAAAGCATTCTGAATGCCAGTGATCAAAACGAGCAGCTTCAGAGTCTCATCCTTGTACTGCATGAAAGACCTTGCATGATGTAAAACATTTCACGACAATTTATAATGTGTAGGCTGTGCCATTGGGGCAACAGTACTCATTTGCATGATTCCCTGTCCATGTACGAGATCGCAGCCTTGCAAGTGTCGCCTGAATGTCATCCACGCCTTAATGTCATCCAAACGCCTCTGGCGCTGAATGCACCACTCTTCAACTTTTGAGCGAGAGACATCCTTCAAAAAAGAACACAAAGTCAAATATTGCTGTTCGAATGCTTGTACAAAGCTACGCATAAGTGCTGACAGTTGTATTTATGGACGACGACATATGAAATGGTGATATTATTCGGGCTTGCTTTTGTTCGCATTCACTGTGGATAACATGAAACTTTGAGAACGTAGGTTTCTTTTTAATGAAAAAATCTGCTTCGTTCCGCCCTCTTTTTAGAGAGCGATCAGGTCTGGAAAAGGGAGGAGCCATAACAAATTAGTTTTTCGGTCATGGTGCCAGTGACCCAGCATGGAACCCAACTAGGGGACGGGACAGGAACTTGCTAGCAAGCCTCGCCCACGCCAGCTGTACACCCTAGCTATAACCAAATATGACACAACGCAGGGCAGTTGGCCACACAAGGTTAACCCTCGCCGCCTATGAAAAATAAAAAAAACCGAGAAGGGAGGAGGAGACAGGAAAGTTGTAAGAAAGATGATAGGAAAGTGAGAGACGGAGGGGAGGACAGGAAAAGGCGACTGCCGATTTTCCCCGGCCGGGTCAGGCCGGAGGTGCCGTCTACAGGAAGCTGGGGCCAAAGTGGTGTGTTGCCTCCGCCGAGAGGCCTTAAAGGTCCACACGCTCGGCAAAGGCTCAACTACCAGGACCCCTTTTCCCCGGACACGGCGATGCCACGCACGGCTAGGCGCGGGTGCTCGGGTCCGTGGTGATGCACTGTTCACCATCATCCCCTTGCGGGGATGTCCCCGCGGATGGTCGGGAACCCGTGGTGTCGCCACTCACCAACGCCTGCAAGCTGCAGACGACCCCCCAGCGGGGAAGCTCAGTTTGGAAGTCTTGGTTTCAGGTCATTGCTTTCTTGCTCTGTTTCCATGAAGCCTTGAGTGCACTATTTCGGGAACATGTCCGGGCATTCACCCCGCATGTAGCCCCACTCCCCAGTGCACGCACGGATGTTTTCCTAGAGCAACGTTGAGATTCGGGCCCCAAAAAAATTGACTCTCAAAAAAAGAGATTGCATACCTGCGTTCGCACTGAGTTTTGCGCATGCATTGTGATGACACGGCAATATATACATGTATAAATTGTTGTTCTTTTTCCAATAGTTTTTGGAAGTTAGCGCTGTGTGTGTCTACTCGTTCTTGATCCCTTATTGTCCTGTTTGCGCTATTGCTCCGATGTCTTCCTATCTGTTCGCCCAGTTACCACGGCCTTCATGCCCTCTGTGGAGTGCGACTGCCAGCAACATTTGTATTGGTGTCCTTATTGAAAAAAATGGACCTGGATGTTACCATGTGTGCCTCACGCCCATCAACTCCTTCTCCCAAGTTTCACCCCGGTGATTTGCCTGGGATTTTGATTAAGCGGCTCACTTTTTTCTAATCTTAAGTAGCGGGTATGTTTTTTAAGGCAATAAAATGCTCAATTCTTTACTCAATCTATTCCTGCTCTTTTTTTGCATCTGAGGGGAGTGCCTACATTTAGAGATAGACTGGTTCTTTATATTAAGTGTGATAATTACTTGAAGCTGTATTAATATTTCATTTAGTTGACACAGTTTGCCATTCAAAATGTTTCATCTGCCAGCAGGCACTCCAGGTAACAGTAGCATTTGCACAATTAACTTACAGCAACTCCTGGTTCCCTGGCGCCCTTAGCTTGTCGCGTGGAAATGTGCGCCCACATGCGAGCGCCGTTCCTCGAGTCAACGATATCTCGAAGGAAGTTCCCTGCGTTGCCGGGTACAGGGGCAAGGGTGTGTCTCTTTTCGATGACGAATTGTTAGAACCATCTACGCGACAATATTAATATAAGGTGTACAGCTTGCAATGCCACTTTTCGCCTTGCGAGAGGCACAGCACATTCAAGCGGTGCAGCTAGGCTGTGAAGATGGGTGAGGCGACAACGTGTTGTTCATCTCCCCAGTTTATACGTTCCTGTAATTCTTTGTTGAGACTTTGTGGCCTAGACGGGTATCGTGAGAGACATAAGGAGTGGGGTCTACCGAGAACTCGCAACAGGTGCCTTAAAGTTATTCGCGAAAGCGCCCGCAGAATCGCAGCCATTGGCGGCTCCGAACGCGGCTCGAGTTACCGTCGGCGGTGAAAGCTCACTTGCTTCAACACTTAGACCAAACTGCGCGTTGAGCGGGCGGACAACCGCCGCTGGAAGAAAAGCTTTAGAGAAAGAGCCTGCGGTAGAACATGCCTGTGTGGTGCAGGAAAGGGCAGTACTTCCAATGTCAGAAGTGGGCAGCGTGTCGTGACGTCACATGGCCCGTCTGCCGTCACGGTTGTAGGAATACTACGCGATGTTCACGCACGAACCTCGCCGCACTACACTTGTACGACACAGAATTTACGCGGGGGATGCTCTGGCTTGGAACTGCAATCCTAGGCCAATAAGTTTGGCTAAGACACGGGCTCATCGACACTGGCATTGTCGAGAGGTCTAACAGCGCATGGGGCTTCCCGGTGGTTTTAATTTCGAAGAAAGGCGATACGTGTTGCATTTGCATTGACTGCCACCGTTTCAGTGATGTTACTAAGAACGACGCGAACCCTCTACCCAACGATATCTTCTCTAGTATCCAACCTGAAGTACTTTACTTCTGGTATCTGGCATCGAGCGCCAGTAGTTGTGGCTATTTTCAGGTTGCAATGGGCTAACGCGACAAGGAAAAAACTGCTTTCACTTGTCATCGAGGGCTTTTCCAGTTCAAGAGTATGTCTTTTGGATTGGTTGGCGCCTACTTACTAACGCCTAATGAACCGATCTCTGGCCCGGGGAATGCGACGGGGCACCATGTGCTCGCATAGCAGTTGACATCGTGGTGTACTCGGACGCATTTCAAGAACACCTGTGCCACTTAAAGGACGTCCTAAAGAGACGAGGGACCGCGGCAGTCGGGGAAGGTGCGGATCGCTGCAACAAGAATAACTCGGATCACAAATCCTGCTGACTAGATTCCTCAGCGCAGAGCCACTATCAACTTTTGGTTGGCTGAAAGACGGGATAAATGATAAAATGCAAGAAACATGAAAGGCGATTATACTCTCGCTTGAAGTACTTTCAGCCACCTTACACGGCACCGAAGGGTTACCACTGCCGCTGTAAGCAAATGTTCTGTGCCCATTGCACCAATGGCGAAGTCTAATTCTTACGGGAACTGATGAAGTGCAGTCCGTTAAAATGATGCATGCTCTGCTTTCCTTGTATCCTGATGCCGGCAAGAAAGGACCAGGTTTCGCAGCCAGATGGATTCAGTTCGTGGAACAAGGCATAACCTAACGGTATGCGATTAACGTGAGAGTCACAGACAATGCTTTCTTGAACTGTGCAAGCGACCTTCGCATAGGAGCTTCATCAGCCACTCCCGTGAAGAGCGCTGCTAGGGAATGAGCAACTTACTGGAGAAATGCCCTTCAGCGCGTTTGGTTTATGGTTTACGAGGATTTAATGTCCCAAAGCGACTGAGGCTATGAGGGACGCCGTAGCAAAGGGCTCCGGCAATTTCGATCCCGTGGGGTTCTTTAAGTGCACTAACATCGCACAGTACACGAGCCTCTAGAATTTCGCCTCCATCGAAACTCGATCGCCGCGGCCGGGATCGAACCCGGGTCTTTCGGGTGAGTTGCCGAGCGCCATGACCACTTGAACCACCGCGGCGGCAGTATAGCAAAAGGGTATGAGCGAAACTGCCTTTTTTAACTACACCTTTCAATCTCGTCGCTGAAGGGGAAAAAACGCTGTAATTTCTTTTTGCTTCTACAGCGATCCTTACGTTGCTTTTGAATGTTTTCAAAAATGATCAATATTCTGATTTTTCTGAGTTCGGATATGGTTCCACTTTCGTGCCGTTTTTATTTTTCCCTTAATGGTTCACACTGGGACCTCCCTAGATGCCCTTTTTCTTCTCTCCTACGTCACCTACACAACTTACCTTTCCTCCGCTTAGCCTTTTAATTTTTTCTAGTTTCCGTTTTGGACTTTTAATGTAGATTTCGCTTGTTCTTTTCATTGTTTCAGAATTGTGTTAACAGCCCACCTGCATCCTTTACCTGAGGCAATGAGTGTTTTTGATTAGAACGTCCTTCGTGAAAGAAATGCCCTCGCTGCTCATCTGCCAGGCAATTTCATCTCCTCCTTTCACCCGCCTAAAGGCGCATTCACCGTACACCAAATTTCCGGCGAGCGAAGCGGATTCGCTTTGCCGGAAAAAAGGGGCCTGTCCTCACTTACCCCGACCGCGACAGCGGAACCGACGCGGAACTGTGGCTGCTTCTCGCTTTTTCACGAAAGCAGCGAGATCTGACGGCAGTTTCTATTCCAGTGTCGGTAATTCGCAAAGGAAGCGAAAGCGCGCGTAAACCCCGCAGCAGTCATAGCGACACTGAGGGCAACACCTTGCTCGTGTTCACTGCGATTTGCAGGCATCGTGTACGCAAGTAAAGTGGCGCCAGCTGTGCCATTCCCTGAAAAATCGCTGCTGGACTACGCACAGATCTGCGGCTGTCCGGTCATCGCTGCACTACTGCGCACCGGTCTTCGTGTACTCGGCCGTCGTGGCGCAAAGCACCCCCCCCCCCCTTTAGCACCTCTACAGCCAGCATCCAGTCGCCGAGTAGCGCATTCGGCAGCAGTGACATCGGCGCTGAGGGCAACACCTTACTCGTGTTCACCGCAAATTGCAGGTTAGTCCACAGTTATTTAAGTACACGTTATTTTTCTTGGCTTTCTGCACTGCTGTCACTGCTGACTTTAGGTGTTCTATGAATGTTTGTAAAAACTGTGGAAAGTATGCTCCTAACAATATGGCTTAAGAATTGGCAAATCTACTAAACGATTTCAAAGAATAAATGAAACTGGAGTGGAAAGCTCTACCGGATGCACTTATTTTACAGTAGAGGAAAGGGGACTACGTACAGAACTGGAGGAGATAAAGATGAGCATGAGTGATATGCGTAAGCCACTTGATGATGCTAACCGACGCTTAGGGACTGCTCTAAAAGAAAATAGTTGTGTTAAGAAAGGAAACGAAAGCCTTCAGCAGAAGGTTTTCTCGCTTGAAAAGCACCTGGCTGAATGCCGGATAAACATGGTGAAATCAGAACAGTACTCCAGAAATCGAAATCTCGAAATCAAAGTAATCGAACAAAAACCCAATGAAAATCTTTCCGAGCTGCCCGAAAAGATTGGTGACGTCATTGCCGAAGCCATATCTAACGACGACGCAGACGTGTGCCACAGAGTGCAAACAAAGGAGAGACAAAACAAACATCATCGTGCAGTTTCAACGTCGTGAGAAGCGAGACAACATCCTTGAGAAGTCGCGAAAGAAAAGTCTAAAAACTGTGGCGCTGGGACTCTCAAGTGAACATGAAAACGGTTCTCCGGTATACATAAATGAGCACTTGTGCCCAACTTTGAAAAAAAAAAAATGCTTGGGATGGCTATCGCGCGCAAACGCAACAGAAAATTTGTCTGAAACCGAAACGGCAGCATCTTTGAGCGCCGCGGTTGTACAAATTCTTGGAGAAAGTGTCATTAGCAAGATCTGTGCCGATGGATGGCCTGAAGTATAAGTGCCCGATACCATGGATTGCAATCTCCCGGAAGATATAAAGTATCTCGTTGGGGCTAACCTAGCAAAGTGCATTAGATTGTTCCACTCAAATGCCAGATGTATTTCGTCAAACCGCGACGATATAAGTGTATACCTCGAGTCATGTGGCTTCAACTTTGATGTCTTATTATTCAGCGAAACATGGTACACAAACTATTCCCATTTTCTAGTCCTGCCCGGTTATCAACATCACTACTTAAATCGGCGAGGCATACGAGGAGGGGGCACCGCAATACAGACAGTGTTCCCGGACAGCGAGAAGGTAGAAATCTTCTCAGTTATAAATGACAATTTCGAGGTGCTCTGCATAAGGACGGGTAGAAATTGGTTTTTGGTAGTATACCGCCTACCTAGTGGTAACCTATCGGTGTTTTTAGAATTCCTTGATTGTCTTCTGTCATATGCAAATGACAGCAGATATGATCTTAGCTGTGGAGGTGATTATAATGTGGACGTATCTAGAAATCCAAGACCAGCGGCACAATTTCTATCCGTCCTTGAATGGAATAACTTTCACAATGTGATTACATCCCCAACGCGTATCACTGCGCCTACGTCTTCACTGCTGGACACGTTCCTTACGAACGCGCCTTCACAAGCCACACTATCGGGAGTGTTATGTGCGGACATAGGCGACCACTTGCCTATAGTTGATTACAAAGCACCGTAGCGTTCGTGGACCCAAAGAAGATGTGATCGCATATCCTGATATCTCGGCCGCCTCATTAGAAAGTTTCAGAGAGGAACTGCTCGGTATTTATTGGAGCCATAACGTTCAGCTTAGAGACGCTAATAATTCATATAACGAATTCCTGACCATTTTTGGGAAACTTTACTGTGTATCTTTTTCGCTAAATATACGCCAGTAAACAAAACGAGCACACAGGCAATGGACAAAAAACAACTTTTTTAGCAAATTGAAAGAAAGTTTTTTCAACGTTTTGTCCAACCTAGAGACATGAGTAAATGGTTAGAGTCTAAATCTTTTCGAAATACAGTTAATAAACACAAGAAAAAAACCATAAATGACTATTACTATCGTGTATTTGATGAAACCTGTCTACAAAGAAGCGACATCTTGTGGAAAAGAATAAACAGTACGTTAAACAGGAAAACTGGGTGCAGCCGCATTGCAGCCTGACAATACGCGGTACGGTTCACAAGGAGAAACAGCTCGCATACCACTTCAATAGCTTTCTTGCCGATACAGGTTTGGTTTGGTTTATGGGGGTTTAACGTCTCAAAGTGACACACGCTATGAGGGACGCCGTAGTGAAGGGCTCCGGAAATATCGACCACCTGGGGTTCTTTTACGTGCACTGACATCGCACAGTACATGGGCCTCTAGAATTTCGCCTCCATTCGACCGCCGCGGCCGGGATCGAACCCGCGTCTTTCGGGCCAGCAGCCGAGCGCCGTAACCACTCAGCCACCGCGGCGGCTTCTTGCTGATACAGGAGCCGGCGGTAACAATGAGGACGCCCCCACAGTCATCGCAATGAATTAAAATGGATTAGTCTAACGTTCGTCGGAATACCGTCTGGTCAGGATGAAGCATAATAACAAGTTGAAGTTTGGGTCACTGGCCAAGTCACAATCAAACAAAGATGACATTTTGGGTCCCGTACGGTACCCTTGTTCACAATAAGACTGTCAAGGAAGAAGGCGGGATTATATAGTCTTTAGGATTGTTCCTAATCTTTTTGCGTAGATGCGATGAAGAGAGCCTTGATTCCTGTTCAAGGCATCTTTCGTCATCTGGATGCCTAATGATTCTAGATGCAGTCTTTTCAAATTATTCCTTTCTGTGGGTACAATCTCCGCCTCGTCCCAGGCTATCTCGTGGCCAGTGGTCTGCACGTGCTCGGCGATAGCGTTCTTTGATACGCGGGTAATCCTTACGTCGCATTGATGATCTTTCATTCGTCGCTGGAAGTTCCCGGTTTCGCCGATATAGACGGATGTGCAGTCATTGCAAGGAACTTTGTAAACCACACCAGGAAATTTGGCGCGTGGCAGGAAGTCCTTTACATTTAGAAGTTCGGAACGTAGCTTGCTTGTTGGCACGTGGGCGATGTGCACTCCGTGCTTCCTGAAGAATCGAGAAAGGGCTTGACTGATTCCAAGTTCATAAGGAACTGCAGCACGCTTCATGGTTTCAGCTGTTCTATCTCGTTGTCCCCTCGTGCGTTGCAAGTTTTTTTTTGACAGTCAGCGACGAACATCAAGAATGCGCAAGATTTCACCGAGAAGGTCAAGGAGGTTACCCTGGATGAAAACGATATTGTGTCATTCGATGTTTGCTCATTGCTCACGAGTGTTCCGGTCGAACTCGCCGTACACGCCTGCAAAGAGGCCCTGAAGAATGATCCATCCTTCTCCGATCGTACGCCGTTGGAAGTCAGCGAGATCACTGAACTCCTTCGCTTCTGTCTGGCTAACACGTATTTCGTTTACAACGGTACGCTGTACAACCAGATTTTTGGTACTGCTATGGGAGCGTCAATTTCAGTGACGGCTGCCAATCTTACAATGGAAGCCATTGAAAGCAAAGCCCTGAACTCATTCAAGCCACGTCCAAAAGTGTTCCTGAGGTACGTGGATGACTGCTTTTGCATTCTGAACAAGCAGCATCTACAAAGCGTCCTTGAGCATCTCAATGCCACGGAGCCATCTATAAATTTTACCGTAGAAGAGGAAATGAATGGCTTCATCCCGTTTTCGGACATCAACGTCAAGCATGACGCGTGCCGCTTAAGTTTTAGCGTGTTCCGAAAGCCGACGCACTCCGGATGATATCTTGACTTTAAATCGTCTCACCCCTTGGCTCACAAACGATCAGTTGTCTCGTCACTATTGAACCGTGCAAGAAGCGTCTGCGCAGACCCGGAAAGCTTCAGCAACGAACTTAAGCTGGTAAAAAGGGATCTCGAGCGAAACGGTTACCCCAGGAACCCTGTGAACAAATATGTAAAAAAACTTGCAACGCACGAGGGGACAACGAGATAGAACAGCTGAAACCATGAAGCGTGCTGCAGTTCCTTATGTACCTGGAATCAGTGAAACCCTTTCTCGAATCTTCAGGAAGTGCGGAGTGCACATCGCCCACGTGCCAGCAAGCAAGCTACGTGCCGAACTTCTCAATGTAAAGGACCCCCTGCAACGCGCCAAATTTCCTGGTATGGTTTACAAAGCTCCTTGCAATGACTGCACATCCGTCTATATCGGGGAAACCGGGAACTTCCAGTGACGAATGAAAGATAATCAATGCGGCGTAAGGAACAACCGCGTATCAAAGAACGCTATCGCCGAGCACGTTCAGACCACTGGCCACGAGTTAGCCTGGGACGAGGCGGAGATTTTAGCCACAGAAAGGAATAATTTGAAAAGACTGCATCTAAAATCATTAGTCATCCAGACGACGAAAGACACCTTGAACAGGAATCAAGGCTTTCTTCATCATATCTACGCAAAAAGATTAGGAACAATCCTGAATACTATATAATCCCGCCTTCTTCCTTGACAGTCTTAATGTGAACAAGGGTCCCGTACGGGACCCGAAACGTCATTTTCGTTTGTTTGTGACTTTGCCAGTGACCCACACTTCACCTTGTTATTATTAAAATCCAATATTTTTGTATCCCACTTGTACCTCCGAATTAATAACGCTTATCCAGAGCCTCAGGAACTACCGCGGATGGCATCGAAATCAGACCAGTTAAACATGTAGTGGATCATATTGCACCTGTATTAACTCATATTTTCAGCACTGCATTGTGAACGGGCGTTTTCCCCCAGAGCATGAAGGTCGCGAAAGTGACAGTTTCACAAAAAGAGGGAGATAGGAACCATATGAGTAATTGTCGTCCAGTCTCTCTATTGCCAATTTTTTCTAAAGGCCTTGAAAAGGTAATTAATGTCCGTGTGGATAGTTTTTATCGCAAATAGAATTCAATAACTGATAGTCAGCATGGTTTCAGACAAAATCGCGCTGCAGAAACCGCCTTACTAGTTCAAAGAGACATAATATTAAATAACTTTGAAAAAAAAATTAATGACGGTTGGTAGTTACCTATATTGCAGCAAAGCTTTTGACCGCGTTAACTATAACTTTTTGCTCTGAAAATTAGAAAGATATGGTATCCGACGACTTTCGCTCCAGCTTCTAAAATCTCACGTTCACTCACGAACCCAATTTGTAGCAGTTAACGAACATAAATCAAGCCCTCGACAAGTAGCAACCGGCGTTCCACAAAGCAGTATCCTAGGCCCCATACTGTTTTTGTACTATGTAAATGATATTGTTCAATCCCCAGATGCCATTTCGTAATCTACGCTGATGACTGTACTGTGTATGTTGTGGGCCGAGATTTATCATGTATGCTTCGCGAAGCAAGCTCCGTTTGCAATACGCTTCAAGAATGGTCGCAAAGAACCTTCTACTCAACGAAGCAAAAACAAAATGCGTTCTTTTCAGAGCTCGAGGGACTTGCGTAAAGGCGACAAATAATATCAGATTAGGACCATATAGTATATCTTGTGATAAAAGTGTGAAAACACTTGGGGTGACTTCAGATGACATGACTTAAAACGAACATGTCAAGATTCTTTGCGCAAAAGTGCAAAAGGTGTTGGTATTTTAAATAGGTGCCATCACTCGTTTCGAAATGGCATAAAAAACTTCTTTACTATTCTTTAATCTATTCGCGGCTTGATTGTTGTTCATTGATTTGGGGGAACACGATACTAAAGAACATACATAGCTTAGTTCTATTCTATTAGAAAGCCATATAATCAATTGAGAATGTTTCTTACTTGGAACACACTCAACCACTTTTCTTCAAAAACAATATATTAAAAGCTGCTGATATAAATAGCTGCAAGTTAATTGGATGCTACAATCGAGCAATTAAGGGGAAACACGAGAAATTCCTAACACAGGCGAACTTAGTAAACACAAACAGCTTCTACCCCTATTGACATCAAGTAGCCTGGAACATTATTGTCATCAAGTGGAACATTCCTTTTATGCTTACATACTATAGACAGCAAAGAATTGCGCATACGTTGCCAGGCATTCTTAACCGCTTCCACTCGGAAGGCATCGATGTAGAACGAGTTGAAAACAACCGTATTTTGTAAATATTCTTAGGTCATAGTGAACGTTTGTGATTTCAATGGAAATAATTAATGTGGATAAGTTTTCACTTCGTTGTAATAATTAGTGTTTTTGTTTTACACAAATTGCGTCTGTGTGACTCTCTTCTACGTATATTCGTCCGATCTTCATTTTTAGAGGAAGAAAATATGTTTTGTCCTGTAAACTATTACTGTCCTTTGCCTTGTACCTTTGTAACTTTAAAATTTGTAGTCTTGTATGCAGTATCTGCAACTTTTTAAATTTATAGACTTTTCTGTAATCTGGTAACGTGAAATATGCAAGCTGTTATTGTTGCCATTGGGGGGATGGAGCGCTGTCAAGCTATGTTGAAAGAGATTTTTCTCTAACCTGCCTTTTCACTTTTTGTGTGAAATAAAACGTTCTGTAGAGATAGTTCGCGCGCTTTCCTGTCGTCGGTTGCGCGCCTGGAAACTGGCTTGCGTCGTTTTATTTATAGCTTTATCGCAGTGCTCGTTTCACTTCCCGGACGTCAGCTTGTATCGGAGACGTAATGGAGACCATTTCATAAAAGCAGGAGATCGTTTCGATTCTCCTCTGCAACTTTAATTGCTACACCGGAAGAGTTGCGAAACCGCCTGGCGCTGGTTATCATGTGAGGTGAAAATTTTATTTTACTCTGTGGACGAGATTATGTACTGTTGGTTTCATTTTTTATTATGATTGCCAGGTCTGAGACATCAGTTCGTAACGTGTACGAAAATTGCGGGGCGCTAATATTATAAACCGATTTCCCAGTTTAAGATTCTGCTCCGTCTGTTCATTAATTGTACCGTCTGCCCATGAGCTCCTGTATTTCGGGAGCTCAATTTTCTATAGTTGTGCCACTGCAGCTCTGCGGTAGCATCATCGGATCAGAGGGCTAAACTTTTTTGTGCTTCCATCCTTCAGCAAAGAAATTTGCCTTCAGGCGTTGCTAGGGACGTCGGTAGTATCTGGAATAATTTCGAGAACAACCATCCGTCCCGTTTCAGGCTGAATACGCGAAACGCACTGTACTGGCACTTGAAAACAAAATAAACAGCGGCACGAGCGAAATGATCAGGAAGCTGGCTTCGCTGTACGTAATAGAACGCGCGTACACGGCCGCGCGAGGTACGCATGCATGAGATAAAAGCTAGCAGTGGCGCGCGAACGACGCGAAACGTAGTGTACTGGCACCGGAAAAACGGTGCTCGCGAGCATCGGCGTGATGCAAGATATAAAAGTAATTGCACGTAGCGCCGGTCTTTTTCCACAGCTCCTTCTTGTTGGTCACGTCCTTGAAATTTAAATGGCGCTTGTCGTATATGATTGGTTGCTCCTTTATGCCATCAGATAGCATCTCCACAGATGAAGCGCCGGCCCGTCCCGCTGCCATGCTTGCCGCCATAATGGATTTTGACCGGACGTGACGTCAATGGCCCTTCGTCGCTTCCGCGGCGAAGGCGGAAAAATTTTTTCCGGACCGATCGCCCTCGCCGCGCCGCTTTCCGCCTTTGTTGGCTAAAAAGCGGAAGAATCTGGGCGAACCCGCTTCGCTCGCCGGAAATTTGGTGTAGTGTGATTGCGCCTATGGACGGGCACTTCTCCTCGTCCAGGTTGCCGCCATGGCGGCTCGTTCCCGGCGGCCTTCATAGGCAGCGGTGGTGGTGGAGGCGTCTCCGAGAGGTGGGTTTCGATTCCTGGAGTGGCTGCCGCTTCTCTTCGTGCCTCAGGGGATTCGGGAACCTCGCAGGCAAGAATACTGGTTTCAACCTAGGGCTGTGAACGGACTTGTCCGGTGCTGCTATAACTGGTCATTTGCTTTCGCTGCTCCAGTCTGATTCCTTAGAATGGGCTGCAGGTCCTTAGAATCGTCCTTAGAATTTTTTTCTTTCGTTCATTTGGCTTTAACTTGTACTTTGGCCTGGCACGCCATTTGCAAGTTATTTTCAACATCTGTAGATTTCATACCGACTGCTCGCAAACAAGTGCGTCAGCCAACGGGACAGAAATAAACGATGAGTTCTGTCGGCTCGCCCACACATTGGTTGGCGCTAATGGACAATTCTATACCTGTTATCTGCATTAGAAGCGACGTCACGGATTCACCAGGTGTTTCAGGAAACAGAGTACTCTAAAATTATCGAAAATAGGCTTTAGGGTAAACATTTGGCGTCTGCGGCAAGAGTTGCTGGTGTTGGCGGACACCGAAAACCTGGTGTAGTTTATAAGTGGGAAGCTGGTTAACCTATTTCTGTTAACTAACTTTTTGGTTTGGTTTATAAGGGTTTAACGTCCCAAAACGACTCAGGCTATCAGAGACGTCACAGTGAAGGGCTGTAGAAATTTCGACCAGCTGGAGTTCATTAGCGTGCACTGACGTATCACAGTACACGGGCCTCTAAACTACTAACTGCTTAACCATCACAGATAGGCAACTAGTTGCAAATAGAGATTTGTAGCCGGTCGTTAGCAATAGCCATATCAGTTCCTAGTATTTCGAAAACGCGATTACATTGGCCGCTCTGTGTCGACAAAATTTGGCTACACCGTGCGAAAGTACATGCCCTTTCGAAAGCATGCAGGCGAAGCAACCCCTCTAGTGTACATAACTAGTCGAAAAAGCAAAATTTTGTCTAGCCGCAGCGCCAAGGCTAATGGTGTTTTCATAATTCTAGAAACGTATATGACCACTACTAAAAATCGGCTACAGAAATCTAACTGCACTAGACGTTAAATTATACGAGTTAAAAAGTTAATTATTAACAATTATTTAACTAGCTTACTATTTAAGACGACTCACTGGTTTTCTGGTGTCCGCCAACACTGGTAAAACGATGTTGCAAAAACCACCCAAGCAGCACAGCTAATCGGCCCAATATTAGATATGGATGTTTCACTCTGGCCCTTTGTAGGACGGCAGTTGCCAATACATTTATTGCAATATTAATTCGATTAAGTTGTGCTTCTGCGGATATTTAACCACAAACAATCTCTTCTTGAAAATTTTTGAAAGTGTTCGCTGAAACACCCCGTATTTGTAAGAAATCGTCGTAAGCAAACCGTCCAAACACGCGCTGCAGATGTTACACCCATGCCTTTGTACTCGGTTATGATTTCGTTTGAGTCAGACTTACCGCAGCCGTATCAAGTTTGTGTACCGGTGAAGCTTTCCCGGTGATAACTGACGTGACAGCATGATGAAAGTTCTAGAACACGCTTAGCGACGCAGACGGTTTTTCGTTACAAACGTTCATACCTGCAAGCAAGAGAGAAGGCGAAAAACGCACTCTGCTAAACGCTTTGTGCACTATTCTGTGACTTTTTTTCTTTTGTCACTTGCAACCAGTATATATCACACAACTTATCAGCAACCAAAAAACATTTGAGCTCAGCAAATTCGTTGAATAAAAATAATAACTAGTTGATGTATAAAAAATAAAAAAAATCTTCTTTAGTATGCCGACAGTGCAGCTCTCATAATACGACACAAGTTTTCTTTCGCCTTCTCATAACAAATATTTCTGATCAGTTGTGCAGCTGCTTTTGTTGTGACAGATTGAGTGCTGTTGTGCGATGGTCTACTGCGCAATACTACAGCAGATAGCGCTGCTCTTGCCACAAGTTTAGGTGCTAAAATGCTACACGTATATATGTTTGTACTCTTGCATTTATTATTTGTGCTTTTCGGCCAATATATTACAAAATAATAGGAATTTGCCTTCCGTATGTACGCAGAATGGCTCTCTCTACTTAATCGTGCTGCAGACAGCAGCCTATCATCTCCTTTTAAGATTTAAAGACAGCGCCAAAGAATGCGCACTAACCCTGTGCTGTAACACTTATAAGAAGCCATACACCCAGCCTCTAATAGTCAATGTACAGGAATGTAAAAAAACACTCCTTTAGAAAGACAACTGAGGCACCATTACATTGTCTTTGGTTGAAAATACGGAAGAACTAAAGCGCAGCAGTTTATATTTTTTTTGTCGTAGTAGGCTTCTTTCTGAGCAAACTAATTTGCGAAATTTCATTACACAAAGTAATTTATATATTTTGGACAAACATGCGAGTACGTCTTCCTGCCAAATTTATGGCGCTCTGCGGGGCGCACATTTCGTCCTAGAGAATGGAATGCACGATAATGAGCTCAGGTAAAAGTGCTTAGTCGAGCTCGTCTTTTTTCTTTATCGTGCTTACCAGCTCCTTTTTGGATACTTGACGTGCGACAAGGCTCGCCCACTCTTCAACCCAATTAGCGGTGCGTTCGGCAATCTCGGCCGCCTTCTCACCTTGGCGTGCGCCAAACTAAAGCTGAGGTCAGCGAAAAAGCTGACCTTTTCAACTCTGGAGTTATCCGGCTTAAACAATTAGCAATGGTAGGTACGCTATTAAAGCGGAACATCCCCTTAGCGAAAACTAATACGTTTGGAATATACTTGGGCATGTTTATAATGTATTTTAATCATAATTTGCATCCATGAATACACTAAAAGCATCCCGGAAATAGGTTCCTGAAATTTTATGCTTAGTATTCGAAATATATGCTTAAAATTTTCCAAAAAGACGTCACTTAAAGTATGCTTCGAGCATATTTCAAATATGTGAACAAATATTAATGCGATTTTACCGTTTGTCAATATATTAAGCGTATTTTCGTAAATATGGAATTAATGCATTCGAAGTACACGTCAGTGCCGCCGCGGTGGTTCAGTGGTTATGGAGCTCGGCTGTTGACCCGAAAGACGTGGGTTCGATCCCGGCCGCGGCGGTCGAACTTCGATGGAGGCGAAATTCTAGAGGCCCGTGTACTGTGCGACGTCAGTGCACGTTAGAGAACCCCAGGTGGTCGAAATTTCCGGAGCCCTTCACTACGGCGTCTCTCATAGCCTTAGTCGCTTTGGGACGTTAAACCCCCATAAACCATAAACCGAAGTGCACGTCAGTGAAAGCATGTTTCGAGCACGTTTCAAACACGTGACAAAATATGTATGCGGTTTTAGCATCTTGTCAATGTATTTAATGTGTACTTTCGTAAATATGAAATTAATTCCTCTGAAGTATACTTGAATTTTAACAAACGGGCAGTCCTTTTAAACATATTCGAAGCACACTTTTAGCTGCAGTAGAACAATCCAGTGCTCCTAATCGCGTTACGGGAAATGACCATTGCACGTTTGCAATGTATTCAAAGTGTACTTTCGCAAATAGGGCAATAATTCCTCAAAAGTACACTTCAATTCTAACGAATGAGCTGTCCGCGTTAACGTATTTTCAGCACACTTCAAGCTGCCGTTGAACAGTTAGCGCTCGAAATCGCGTTTCGGGAAATGACATGTTGGCAATGCATTTAATGTGTACTTTCGTAAATACGAAATTAATTCGTGCGTAGTATACTTCAACTCTAACAAATGGGCAGTCCGCGTCAGCATATTTGCAGCACACTTCAAGCTGCCGTGGAACAACCTAGTGCTCTAAATAACGTTTCCGGGAACAATGAAAACTCTCCCCTTTTATCCATTCATTTATATTAACTTCTACCGGAAAGGCAATCACCAGTTATTTGAATTAAGTGTAGACAGCCTGATAGCATTGTGCCGGCAAGGGCGCCATGCGCACCTCCGGGCCCGAGCATGCCAGCGAAAAGGACCCCGGCTGGCAGGGCCGACCGGCTCCCATAGATGCTCATGCATTTGTTCGTTGACAGTTCGACGCCTGACCAACGCCTGACGACGCAACTTACGACTAGCACTTCGGTTCTAGATAGACAGCAGATTGGAACGCGGCCACTCCGACGCTAGTGCGTCAATTTGGGGGCCCACAGTCTTTGCGCGAAAAGCGCCTCACCGGGCAAGATAATGTGTCCCCTCACGAGGGTATATATAAGCCAAGCCAAGTATTAGACATGTCGGAGGAGTTCGTGCTTGCTGCATGACGTCACTTTCCGTCGGCATTTCCTGCGTGGCGACATCTTTAACGTTGAGGTCCCGTCCCGTGACTTTGCATTGGCATAGTCTTCTTGATGACAACACATTTTATCTCGGATTGTCTGTCTCCTCATGCTTATAACCAGTTCAGTCATTACTTCTGTTATTGACGACATTGATCAGTATTATCCGGTGATTCCGACTAGCTAATCTTTTGTAAGTCGGGCCGAAGTGAATGATTTTTAATGTATTAATTGTATATTTTCAGCATATTTTAATGTATTAATTGTATAGTTATAGTAAATATTTAATTATTTATTGTGTATTTTTTGTATATTTTTAACGTATTTATTGTGTATTTTTAGTATATTTTTAATGTATAATAAATTTGCTAAGTGGACAGAAAATGTATCTTTGATGGATTTCTAAGAATATTCAGAATAGTACTCCTAGCATACTTAGAAAGCATTCATACTGCAGTTTCAGCATGGGACAAAAAAATGAGAAATAGATACGAAATTAATAAGTGTGTTCGAAATGCATTTTTAGCACTGTCTTTTTTCGCTAAGGATCCGAAAATTGAAAATAACAAATTGAAGGTGAAGACGGCGATTTATAATTACCTAGTGGGCAAACATTTCTCGACTCGTAACACGAGAGGCTGAGGAGATCACAGAGTGGTCTAAGACATCGGACAACGACGCTGCCCTGTTTGCACCGGCGATGCTTATAATAATGCCCGGGGGTGTGTTATGCCAGATCTTTCTAGCGCCCCCAACCATTCACTGAGAGCAATCGAGGATGCTTCAGGCAGGTGCAGCTTTTTGTGAGCTTCGTGATCGGCTTCATAGTGAGCTTCAATTTCACGGCTATTTTTGACAACGTCAACTTGAGTTTGCCTGGAGAAGGCGTTAAAGATATTTTAGATTTCTACCGTTGGCCACTGCGATGTTCTTGCGTTTAAAACACACGCTCGTGTGAACAGATTAAGAGAAAAACCTCAAACGTCGAGAGGGTGGACTTCCAAGGTTCAGTCGTCCCTCCAATTGCATCGCTTCGGGGTGTCCCGCTGTATGACACCCTTGTTTTTGCAGCGTGAATATCATGAGCTGTGCTTTTTACAAAATGCTTATTGTGGTTTTTCAGTAATCAGTTCATGGCGAAGTGGAGAATTCTGAAAATACTCCATGAGCGGCACGGAACAATGTATACCTTTGGTCGCAGCCACAGTGCTAATAATGCAATTTTGTGCCTTTTTTGGAAAACAAGAAAAAATAGTTTTCCTATATTGGCCTGCGACATATGAAATGATGCACGTATCGATGATCCTTGAAAGCAATACGCGACATTTGATTGCATTCAACAGGGCTCGTAAAAGCGCACTTATTATGGTCGCGGAACCGTTTTCTTGACGCATCGCGAAAACAGCCTCGGCTTCATGTGTTTGGATGTTGTAACTAATACTTTGTGAAGTACCGAAGTTCTCACCATTAGCCATCAAAGTTCCTTTGCGCATACAGACATGACTTTAAGTGCAGTGCAGTTTCCGAATCACTCTCCTCACATTCTTACCGAGAAACAATGGTGGACATTTTGCTCTCTTCGGTGATTTTTGCAGAAACAGGATCCCGAATAGCTACAGGCCATGAATAGTTGAAATAAGTGAAGAAATTAAATGCATTTCAGCTACATCAATGCAGTGTATATTAATCGCTTTTCTCCTAAATCCTTTTTTTTTACTAATTAGCATGAAAAGCCAAACCGAATTTTCGAAACTTCCAAAAGTTTTGAAAAGCATCGTGCCAGACATCGCTTAGATGACGTCTGAACACTTGCGAAACGCGACTGGTTAGCGTGGTTTACACGTTAAGCTGTCCTGTAAACCCAATTTTTCTTATAGCGGGAGGTCCGAGTTAGGTTATACCCACAGGAGTTCAAATATCGACAACGAAGGTGCCAATGCGCAATATGTTTTCCGCTTTACTTCGATAGTAATGCAGCTGTTGTGTCAGAGATTTAACCTGTGAACCTTTAACTTGGGTGGAACCAAAAGCCCTATTCACTGGCTCACCACAACAGGTCTTGTACGTTTTGGCTCAACATACCTCTATGCATGATACTAGTGAGCCGCACCGACCAAAAATTAAGATGGAATGACGTTTCGGCTCCCACACGGGAGCCTTGTTCACAATGAGGCAAAACGTTGCGGTGGTGCCTTTTTTATGCGGCGTATATGCGATCCCAGGCATCTCGCGTGGATAGGTGGCAAATTCCCGTCACTTCGATTGATAGTATGCGCTGTTGTTTGGATGATCAGCGACTCAAGATAGAGCCGTAATTTCCTGTCTCTCTCTTTGGCGACCACACGTGCCTCTGCCCAGTTGATATTGTGGCTGGCAGATACTGAATGCTCGGCAAGCACATTTTGATCTGCGCGCCGGTTCTTCACGTCATTCTTATGTTCACGTAATCTGCGTGCAAAATCTCCTGTTTCGCCTATGTATACTGATGGGCAGTCGGCACATGGAACCTGATAAACAACGCCAGGGAATCTTTCTTTCTTAAGCCCGTCCTTGACATTGACAAGTTGGCTTCTCAGTTTTTGAGATGGCACATGAGCAGTGTGCACACCATATGAACGTAAGATACGCGCAAGTGCATCACTGATGCCTGGGACGTATGGGAGAGCCGTTCGCTTTTCTGTGCTTTCGGCTGGCTGCATCCTAGGGCGGTCAAGTTTTCGCTGCATGGAGTCGATGATATGCACCGGGTAACCACAGGTCGTCAAATCACGTCGTATGTATTCCGATTCAGCCGCTTGGTCTTCCCGCCTGGAACATACTTTCATGCTCCCGTGTGGGAGCCTAAACGTCATTCCATCTTAATTTTTGGTCGGTGCGACTCACTAGTATCATGTACCATCCCGACCAGACGGGATTCCGTCAGACCCTTGACTACAAATACCTCTATGCACTTCGGTATACAGCTTGCTGAATGTCTTCGTTGTGCCTGCAATGAGAACTGCTAGCATGTTTTGTATTCATGTATATGAATAAATATCTCAAGAAATGTTCACGCTAACTTCTAAAAAAATTTACGAAACACAATGGACCCGCCATTCAGCTGTAATGATATGAAACAAAAATTGGTCGGAAATAAGCTCCGGAGTTCATGTGTATGAACAGTACCATTCCTTTTCTGTAATATGAACCCCCGTAGTTTGTCATTTTCCCTCGTTTCGAGCAGTTGCTAATTTTCTTGGACGACAAAAAATAAGAGTGCTTGCATGCAGTGTGATGGAAAAAAATCGCTCTGGCTACCGAATGCCGCAGAAATGGCTGCGGCTTCTTATATGCTGTAGTTACTTCCTACCAAAAATAAAACAAATATTTCCTCTACCTAAAAATATATACATAAGTAATGAAAACGAGACCACTTTTCGAAATTTACGAGCCATACATACTTACCATGGTTAATGTGGGTGTACCAGAAATGATGGCCACCAGAAGAGCTTTCTCATCCAGTGAAAGTTACTGGTGAAGGCTGCTAGCTATTTTGCCTCAACTTTGGGAATGTCTGACAAATAAGAAATTGTTCCAGGCTATGAACATTCAAATACCTACACTGTAAAAAATAATACACGTTTAAAGGAGTTTTCAGGTGTCTATAACTCGCACCCTTGCACCTGGCCCAGAAGTGAGTCTTGGTGTTTTCATTCACCTTGCACGCGGGGTGTTTCGCGAAAGAACCAGTTTGAAAATGACAAGAAATGACCTAAAGGTGTTGGGGCGACTCGCACGCTATTACCGCCGAGCCATTGCTGTTATAGCGCTTCTTACACCCCTACATCCTTCAGGAAAAAATGCACGCGATGGGTTCATATTTTGTTCCCACTTTTATTGATTTTCTTATGTGCGCTTTAAATTTACCATTATAATGCCTACATAATGTAATATACCTGTATTACTGGAGCTCTTCATAGCAGTAGACAGGCTGTGCTCCAGCAAAAATCATTTTTTGACTCGGAAATCACAATACTGTAGAAAGGTGGAAAATTTTTAGTGTCAGAACAAGGACATCCACAAACCCCAAGAAGCTTCGGCAAAGAATTCCTTACTGGAATCCAAGGAACAACTGCAGCATGCCTGATTTATTGGTGTTATGGTGCTGCAAAAGTACGAGTCAATTGCAGTTACATCTACCTCCTAATTGTTTCAGAGGAAACAATAAAAATTCAGGCCTGTGCATCACTATAAACCAGCTTGAAGAAGGCTTGGACTGCGACATTAACTCCCAGGATTAGCTTCTACACAACCATAAGGTAGCTTATGCTGAAGATCCGTAATCTTGACGGTGTGGCAGTTGTCGAGTGATCCCCGCAGGGGGGCGCCTGCAGCTTGCAGGCGTCGCGACGGTGAGTGGCGACACCGCGGGTTCCCGAGCATCCGCAGGGACATCCCCGCAAGGGGATGATGGTGAACTGTGCATCACCACGGACCCGAGCACCCACGCCTCGCCGTGCGTGGCATCGCCGTGTCCGGGGAAAAGGGGATCCTGGTGGTTGAGCCGATGCCGAGCGTTTGGACCTTTAAGGCCCCTCGGCGGAAGCAACACACCACTCTGGCCCCAGCTTCACGTAGACGGCACCTCCGGCCTGACCCGACCGGGGGAAATCGGCAGTCGCCTTTTCCTATCCTCCACTCTGTCTTTCACTTTCCTATCTCTTTCTCACAACTCTCCTATCTCCTACTCACTTCTTAGTTTTTTTCACTTCTCATAGGCGGCCAGGGTTAACCATGTGTGGCCAACCACCCTGAGTTGTGTCGGATTTGGTTATAGTTGAGGTGTACAGCTGGCGTGGGCAGGACTTGCGTTCAAGTTCCTGTCCCGTCCCCTTGTTGGACTCCATGGTGCGTGGCTGGCACCATGACTGAAAAACTTCATTTTTTATGGCTCCCCCCTTTCAAAACCCGATCGCTCTCTCAAGAGAGGGCGGAACGAAGCAGCAGACTTTTTTTCAAAAAAGAAACCGACATTGACATTCACCAAGTTCTATGTAATCCACAGCGAAAGTAATGAAAAACAAGCAAGAATAATTTCTCCGTTCCTTGTGTCTAAATGCCTAACAGATACCCTGGGCCCTGGCTACAAGGTGTCTAAAATGGCCAGCGGAGACTTACTGTTAGAACTCCTTGGCAACACCCAGAACTCGAAAATCGCAAACATTGCATCCATCGGAGAAATCCCAGTTTCCATAACAGCGCACCGATCCCTAAACTCAGTACGTGGTGTCATCTCTGAAAACGACTTCATACACCTAACCGAGAAAGAATTGCTGGAAGGCCTGTCTGACCAAAATGTCGCAGATGTGTACAGAATCAAAATCCGGAAAGACAATAAAGAAATAGAGACAAAACACTTGGTTCTAACATTCAATACAAGTACATTACCAGAAACCATCGATGTAGGATACTTAAAAGTAAATGTCAAGCACTACATTCCAAACCCACGAAGATGCTTCAACTGCCAAAGGTTTGGCCACGGCTCACAGAGCTGCCGCGGCCGCAAAACGTGCGCAAAATGTGCTTCCAAGGATCACGTTTCTGAGGAATGTGACGCAGCCCTGCGCTGCGCTAACTGCGAAGGAGAACATGCTGCATACTCCAGGGCCTGTCCGTCCTGGAAGAAGGAAAAAGAGATTATCACGATAAAACCAAGGAAAACATTTCATTTAGAGAAGCAAGAAGGCGATTTGCCGTTACCAACCAGTTCTCCTTCACAGCAAAATCGAGCTTTGCTGATGTGGTGCGCAGGGGCGGTGCACCACACAGCACCCCGGTCGCTGCCGAGGCTACTTCCATCGAGCCAATGGCAGGACCATTCACGCCCCAGGCAGGGTCAGCGAAAGCTGCCCTGCCAGTGTCAAAGCAGGGAGCGCCGGTCCATGCGTCGGCATCCCGCAGGACTTCCCCCTACCGGGGGAGGACTGCAACCCACAAACCCGCGGCTTCCCCGCAGTCCTCCAGCGCCTCGCGTGAGGCGATGGATATAACTGCCACTCCGCCTCCACTACAGAGGCGGAACAGCTCTCTTGAGCGGAAAAAAGACAGGCCCCTAATAACGGGCCCACTACTTAAGTAAATCCTCTTTCATTTCCTCTCAAAAACATAAAAATGGCTTTTTTAATCCATTGGAATTGTAGAGGACTTATGCGGAATTACAGCGACATAACACATATTTTAGGGTCAATGTTACCCACAGCTTTATGTCTTCAGGAGACCAATCTTGGTCCACAACATGTACATATCCTGAAACATTATAAAACTTTTAGACGCGATCGAGAGCAGGCAAATCGGCTATCGGGAGGCGTCGCGATAGTCGTTCAAAGCGGTGTCCCTGCTCAAGAAATTAAACTCAAAACAAAACTTGAGGCGGGTGCAGTCAGTATCGTAAGCTACAAAACATTAACAATCTGTTCCGTGTACATTCCTCCACATTTTATGTTAACACTCCATGATCTACAGCAACTGATCAGAGAACTTCCGGAGCCATATCTGTTACTTGGGGATTTTAATGCTCACTCCTCCCTGTGGGGAAGCGAACGCTGTGACGCTAGAGGTCAAATAATCGAAGATTTTATCCTGACGAATAATGTATGTCTTTTAAATACGAAAAAGGCCACATACTGTTCCACAACGTCTGGGAAAATGAGCAGTTTAGACCTGTCTTTTTTTTCACCTTCTGTTTTTAGTGATTTTAAGTGGGACGTTTTAGACAACCCGTTTGGGAGTGATCACCTACCAGTTTTTATAAGCCTATCATCCTCACCTGCAGTCATCCCGACCAAACCACGGCGATGGAAGCTACATCTAGCTGATTGGGCGTTGTTTAGAGAAAAGGCCAGATTAGAGGACATTTACTCAGAAACACTTAGCATAGATGAAATCAATGAAATTCTTACAAAGCGTATCATCGATGCTGCACGGCTAGCTATTCCCCTGTCTACAGGTGTGGTGCGCCAGAACCACAAGGTATGGTGGACGCGAGAATGTTGGGAAGCCAAAAAACAACAAAATAAGGCCTGGGGTGTATTTCGTAGGTATCCTACTCACGAAAATCTAATAACTTTCAAAAAGGCAAAAGCTAAAGCCCGATATATACGGCGGAACGCGGAAAAAATGTCTTGGCAAAATTATGTGTCGTCCATAAACAGCTCGGTAACATCAAAAAAACTGTGGGAGCAGGTCAGAAAAGTAAATGGCAGCTATTCCCCATTCACCCTTCCTCTGCTGACGGATCCTGGAATTCAGACAAGTATTAAAGAACAAGCAGACATTTGGGGCAACATTTTTTTATAGTTTCTAGTTCTTCCCACTATACACAGTCATTCTTAAAATACAAAAACACAACCGAAGAACAAAGACTCCCTACGGCAGGCAGCAAAAACGAGCCTTACAATAAATTGATTACACTTCAAGAAATACAGAGAGTACTGTCTATAGGTAAACAAACTGCACCAGGCCCCCACGAAATTCATTATGAAATGCTATCCCATCTATCTGAGCAACCTGTAGAAGTTCTGTTAAAATTTTTTAACAAAATATGGGTAGTAGGGAAAATACCAGCTGCTTGGAAAAAAGCCATTATTGTTCCATTTCTAAAACCAGGAAAGCCACCAACCTCCCCTAACAGTTACAGGCCTATAACCCTTACAAGCTGTCTTGCCAAATCTTTTGAGAGTGTTATAAATATTAGATTAATGTTTATTCTAGAATCCCGAGAGCTTCTTGATGTCCACCAATGTGGTTTTAAAAAAATATGTTCCACAGTCGACCATTTAATCCGCCTGGAAAACACAATCCGAGAGGCCTTTATACACAGACAACACTGCCTTTCAGTTTTTTTCGATATGGAGAAGGCATATGACACGACCTGGAGGTTCGGGATTCTTCGCGACCTGGCAGAGCTTGGTATCCGCGGGAGGATGCTGAAATATTTGAGAGACTTTTTATCCAACCGTTCTTTCCAAGTTCGTATCGGCGCAACCCTCTCAAATAATTTTACTCAGGAAAACGGCGTTCCTCAGGGATGCATTTTAAGTACTACATTGTTCATAGTAAAAATGAATTCTTTAATCAGTATAATTCCACAGTCCATTATGTACTCGGTCTACGTTGATGACCTTCAAATTGCATGCACATCTTCTAGCCTGGCAACTTGTGAGAGACAACTACAACTCACAATAAACAAATTAGCACTTTGGGCAGACAGAAATGGATTTAGGTTTTCTCCACAGAAAACTGTTGCGGTTCTTTTCTCGCTGCAGAGAGGACTGCAGATTAATCCCACCCTCCACTTGAACGACACCACACTTCCAGTAAAACAAGAACACAAATTTTTAGGCTTAACTTTTGACAAAAAGCTAACGTTTCTACCACATATAAACACCCTAAAAAAGAAAGCCACCCAATCCCTGAATATACTTAAAGTACTCTCACGGAAGCGTTGGGGATCCGATAGGAGGTGCCTATTGCACATCTATCGCTCTCTAGTACGCTCTTCGTTAGACTATGGATCCATAGTGTATGGGTCTGCGAGGCCATCATACCTTAAAAAGCTAGATCCAGTACAAAACCTCGGGTTGCGCCTTTCAATTGGTGCTTACAGAACATCACCCATAAATAGCCTTCACGTAGAAGCAAATGAGCCGACCCTCACCAACAGGAGAACAATGCTTACCTGTGCATACGTACTGAAAATAAGGTCGCTACCGAAACATCTTTGTTACACCATAGTTACAAAATGCCCATCCAGAACACTGTTCACCAACAAACCTCAAGCTGTAAAACCATTGCTCCTCCGCTTTGAAGAAATATGCCAAGAAATAAACATACTAGATGCACTTCCTGATGTTGCCCAGAGACCCGATAGGTTGCCACCTTGGTAGTGGTTTCCTGGTGTATGCGATTTCGCACTGACACACATTCAAAAAAGACATACCCCACTGGAATATATACAGCAAGAGTTTCTTGGAGTAAGTGAAAAATACAAGAATTGCACAGATTTCTACACAGATGGATCTAAGACAGCACTATATGTAGGGAGCGCGATAGTGCAAGGGAAATGGGAAAAAGTAGTCAGGCTGCCTCAGTGCGCTTCAATATTTACAGCAGAATGCTACGCCATTGCTCTAGCTGTAGAACAAATATTGAAGAAAAACCTAGAGAACAGTGTTATCTACAGTGACTCCCTCAGCGTAATTACAGCAATAAACCCCAGAAATGCAACTGAACCCTTAATAGGAAACATAATACATAATGTAATACGAGCTGATTCACAAGGACATACAATAAAGTTTTGCTGGGTTCCCAGTCACGTGGGCATCAGCGGAAATGAGAGGGCTGATGCAAGCGCCGCACTTGCCCTTAACGCAAAAATAAAACCAGTAAACATACCGCATAAGGACTGCATCAAGTCAGTCCAGAATAAATTGAGAGAAAAATGGCAGGCCTCTTGGGACAACGACGTTAACAAGCTGCACTTTGTAAAACCTGTCCTGGGTGAATGGAAGACCTGTAGGCACCAGGAACGATTTATTGAAGTAATTTTATGTCGTCTCCGCATTGGACATACACACATTACACATAATTTCTTACTAACGAAACAAGACAAACCTCGTTGTGAAAGATGTGGAGACGAACTAACAATAAACCATATTTTATTCTCGTGTGCAAAACTCGAAAAGCTAAGAAATAAGCACTTTACGAAGTTTTATAATGAATACATTCCTTTACACCCAGCGCTGCTTTTAGGCGAAAATGCCATTGTTAACATATCTTCCGTTTTTAGCTTTTAAAAAGAAGCAGATCTTCTTCAGAAACTGTAAACTTTGATCCACAGCTTTGCTTTAAAATGTGATGCATTTCAGCCATTTTCTCATTCCATGAGAAGAGGGCTGAGGTGGTTATTTGAATGGTTGGGAGCCTCAGGATCCTTGCCCAGCCAAGGGTGGCTACTGAGGTTATCTGAGCTTCTTGAAAGCGTTTATTTTTAGCCATTTTTAAAATTTCTTCTTTCTCTTATTACTACCAGAACGAAATAGCAATTTAAGTCCTCTACACAACCATGTTTCCTCCCACCTACAGAAAAGTGTTCATATACCTTTAGCCTGGCGCATGATAGCCTTAGCTGCTTATGTGCCATTAAACCCAACACAACACAACAACACAGTTGTCGAGTGAACCGCATTGGTGAGCTTGCTGAGTAGTCATCCTCCCTCGACGAACATGTTCCCAGCCACCTCAAGGTTTCTTTCGCAGAACTGCATGCATGGTGCGAGTCTGCATTTTACACAAAAACAGTACACTTTGATATCAGTTTACATTGCGTAATGATCCTTATAAAATGCCAACATACTTCTCATTAATGATGTGTGATATTATGCATGCTAACGCTAAGAGAGGGAAAAATCTGCCCATATGGCGAGCAAGCGCCAGCTGTTATTAAAGGCATAATTAAAGGCAGTCGCGGCTGCGGCACTCCCGCCAAGATAGGGTTCTTAAGTGTACTGCAGTGGAATTGCCGATCTATATTCTCAGCTTTAACAGATTTAAATTGACTATGCAATCAGCTTCTACCAGATTTAGTTGCATTTTAGGAAACATGGCTATCTACAAGTTACAATTATCATCTCAAGAATTACCGTCCGTTTCGGCTTGACCGGTCATCACGGGGGGCATGCATTTTTTTTCCAAAATGCTGACAATGAAAGTGAAATCCTTGCGGTTGACCTCAGTGTCCCAGGTCAACAGCCCTTTACGGTAGCTAATGCACATTTCCCGTCTGGTGTGCATGACACTGGGCCCCTTGACTCACTCATGTCTAGTAGCCGTTCTCAGGTTTTATTAATTGGAGACTTCAATTCGCACCATGTGACGTGGGGGTTTGAAACAGACAGCTTTGGTTCTAGACTATTTGATTGGGCTTCTGACAACAACTCTATATGCAACAATTCCGGATTGCCTGCGTTTGTTCGGAGTCAATGCCGCTCTGCCTTGGATTTAACTTTTTTTCTACCCAGGAGTCTCTGTTATGTCTTGGGCTCCTCTTGAATGTGAAAAAAACAGTGATCATCTACCGATTAGTTTCAAGTTTGCGTCTAAATTAACTCTTCCTGAGCGACATCAGCGCACGTTAATAAATTACAGTTGCTTTAAAGACACGCTAAAATCAGCTCTCCAAATCACTTGAAACCCTTGCGCTGAGACAAGTGCCGAAAGCAAGGCTACACATCTATGTTCAGTACTGGACCATTTAAGGAAATCAAGGGTGCAATCGCGAATAATTGGTGGAATGCTGAGTCCACGCGTGCATATAGACGACGGAAAGCAGCTTGGAAGAAACTTCTCATCTATCAATGCCCAAACAATTTGTGGGATTATAAGTATGTTGCAGCAACCTTTAAGCGCACTATCGCCCGTGAAAAGGAAGAGTATAATACAAATCATTATGATTTCCTTTCGCAATCTGGAAATAAACGAGCCTTGTTTAATTTTATGCGGCGAAAGGAGGTGATTCCACCGGCTGTCAACATTGATTCCCTCGTTCAGTCCCCTGCTGACATCTCAAAAGCCTTAGAGGATATTGCGTGTGGCCTAGAGCTTCGCTTTACATCCGCTCTACCTTCTCCTGCTATATTCACAAGCACCTCAAGTGATTTCACGCAGGTCTCTATGCCTGAACGTTCGCAAATTGTTCTGCGCTTATCCCCAGCGGCTCCTGGCTCCGATAAGGTCATTTCATCTATGATCAAAATTTTGTTCAATGAATCTCCTGCAGACCTGTTGGCTCTAATTAACCATTCTATTAAAGGCCCTTGGATACCGTATGAGTGGCGTCTTGCTGAAATAGTTCCATTGCTTAAAAAGCAAGGGGAGGGCTTAACTTTAGACAATATACGGCCTATTTTGTTAACATCTAACCTAGTGAAATTGGTGGAAAGGGTCCTTCTCAGCCGTGTCATGTCATTCCTTTCAGAAAATGCTGTATTGAATCAATGTCAAATTGGTTTCAGCCGGGTTGTTCAATTTGGTGTGCTCATACTCACCTAGAGAATCGTACTAAATTAGTACGCAATAGAAAACAGTTTGCTGCGCTTGTCACCTTGGATATCAGTAAAGCTCAAGACAGCGTTGAGCAGTCGACTCTGCTACTCGGATTACAGGAACTCAACTTCCCAAGGTATTGTAGCCTGTATTTCTGGTTTTTTGGAAAATAGAGAATTCTATTACTGCCAAAATAGTGTTTCCTCAAGAAGATTTCAACGGACAAGAGATGTACCGCAAGGATCAGTTCTCTCACATGTTCTTTTTAACATTTTTCTAAGCTCAATTTCATGCCTTCAAAATGTGAATACTTATCTGTACGCCGACTGTATTGCATTTGTTTGCATCAGAAGGTGACAGTCACACTCGTTATCGAACCCTGCAAAATTTCCTCAATGTTCTTGACAACTGGTTAGGAAGAATTCATCTGTCCCTCAATGTGAAGAATTGTGCGTTGTTAGTATTTCCGGTTTCTGTTCCTGTAAATATCTGCCTGGTCTATAGAAATAACATAATTCCTCAAGTTCAGACGGTGAAGTATTTCGGAGTAATATACGACTCTACTCTATCCTGGCGGCCACACTTTGAGCAAGTTTCTGCAAAAGGAGTTCGGGTCATTGGCAACCTACGCAGGATTTGTAGTGCTAGGTCAGGAATGAGAATGCACACACTTCTGATGATTTATAAAATGTACGTCCGCTCAATTTTGGAGTTCGGGTGTGTTTTGTTCTCAGGAGCTCCTGCCTATAAACTTCGCCCTCTTGTGCTCTTGGAGCGTTAGGCGTTGCGCCTCTGTCCGGGGCTTCCAAAATATGTCGCCAATGCTGTTCTGCTCCTTGAGGCGCGAATACCATCGTTATCAGCTAGGTTTCGCCTTTTAACAGTTCAAACAATTTTAAAATTGTGCGACTCACCTCTTCACGCCTCCAGTATAATATTTCTTAGTCCACCTTCCGCATTTTTTAGTTCCGCCTGGTCTCGCTTTCATACTCCGCAGATATGTTTCGTGCTGTCCCTCTTTGATCCCATAAACGTTCATTTCACCGATTTCCGCGAAATGTATAACAACTCATCTCTATCCAGATTGAATTAGATGACATTTTCCCATCTAATGCAAAGCTGCAGCCCTTTCCGCTTCTTCAGAGTTTGTTGCAGGACCACCTAAGGTACTTTCCCTTTCATGTTCTTATAGCCACCGATGCCTCGCAGGATCGTGAAAAGGCAGGCGGCATAGGAATGTTTTCCCCTTCACTTTGTTGGTCTTTTTCGCTCCCTCTTCCTGACTTCACTCCAATATATCTGGCCGAATTATTAGCATTAATCTTAGCCTTACGAAAATTAGAAACTACCGTTTCCCAGGTCGTGGTTATGACGGACTCTCTGTCCATTAACTCTTCATTATCCTCACCCACTGAGTCTCGGGCATTACGCCTCTAAATTCCTGATTCTGCTCCATCTAAATTCGGTAAGGTTGCTTTGGGTACCAGGTCACATTAGTTTTTACTTAAATGAGGTTAGATTCTTTAGCAAGGGCCCCTATCTGCGGCCCAATTGTTGCTGTCCTGCCAACCTGTGCATATAGAGCTGCGGTGAGGTTTCGCCTGTACACAATAATAATAATTGGTTTTGGGGGGAAAGGAAATGGCGCAGTATCTGTCTCATATATCGCTGGACACCTGAATCGCGCCGTAAGGGAAGGGTAAAGGAGGGAGTGAAAGAAGAAAGAAAGAGAGAGGTGCCGTAGTGGAGGGTTCCGGAATAATTTCGACCACCTGGGGAACTTTAACGTGCACTGACATCGCACAGCACACGGGCGCCTTAGCGTTTTTCCTCCATAAAAACGCAGCCGCCGCGGTCGGGTTCGAACCCGGGAACTCCGGATCAGTAGTCGAGCGCCCTAACCACTGAGCCACCGCGGCGGGGCAATTTCAGGAATTTGCTGCCTCGGCTCTTACATCATCTCCCGAATATCCACCTTCTGCATCCATGGAGTAGCAAAGACTGGCGCTCGCGCAGACTAGAGGTCTCTTTCACGCGTTTGCGTTGCCGGGTTCCCCTTCTAAATTTCTACCTTCACAGATCTGGCCTGGCGCCTTCCCCATTGTGCCCTTTTTGTGGCGAACCTGAGAGAATAGATCACTTCCTGCTGTTCTGCCGCCGATTCTTTCATTTGAGGAAGCGTCTTTTGCAAATTTCATTTCATCAACTGGGTTTGCCTGTGTCCTCCTGCCTTGCCTGACTTGCCTTGCCTGACTTGCCTGCCTTGACTGCCTTGCCTTGCCTTGCCTGCCTGCCTGCCTGTCTGGTCTGGTCTGGTCTGGTCTTGTCTTGTCTTGTCTTGTCTTGTCTGACCGCTGCGCGCCTGCCTGCCTCTGCCTGCTCTGACCGCTGCCTCTGGTCTCAGTGCTCTGCAAGACGTTTCTTATGTAGGGGTGTGTTTATTCGGTGAACCCAGATGATTCCAGCCGCTCAGGGGAGACTCGCAGCGAAGCGTCAGGCGTGGCGAAAGAGCAAGGCAGCGAACAACTTCTTCGTCCTTGAGAGCGGCAGCACGCGACGCATGTCAGTGGTTATATCGATGAAGATTACCACACTACAGTTTCCCCCCGGGCAGAGAAGGAGCCATCCTGGCGACTCATGGTGCCGAAAGGACGGACGGATCGTAGTAGGGCTTGATTCGGTCCACATGAACTATTTCGCGTCCACGGCGACGCAAGTCCGCAGATGGCGTAACGGGCTCAACTACGTAGTTCACAGGAGATGTTTTTTGAAGCACTCGGTATGGACCGTGATACCGAGCAAGAAGCTTCTTTGACAGGCCGGCGGTTGTGGCAGGAACCCAGAGCCACACCAGGGAGTTGGGCGCATATGAAGGCGCCTCACCAGTGTCACGATGGTGTTTTTGTTGCCATTGATTTTCCTTTGTGAGCGAACGAGCGAGCTGACGGCATTCTTCTGCATACTGGGCGGCGTCCGAGAGTGGCGTCGATTCAGAAACATCAGGGCGGTAGGGAAAAAGCGCGTCCATTGTGCAGGTTGGCTCGCGCCCGTAAAGAAGAAAAAAGGGAGAGAATCCAGTGGTGGTCTGTATCGCAGTGTTGTACGCGTAGGTTACGAAGGGAAGAACGTGGTCCCAGTTGGAATGAGCGTCGTTGACGTACATGGCCAGCATGTCACTCAGAGTACGGTTGAAGCGTTCTGTCAGGCCATTCGTCTGAGGGTGGTAAGAAGTAGCGGTGCGATGAATGATGCGACATTCTTTCAGTAGGGCCTCGAGAGCGTCGCACAAGAAAACGCGTCCGCGGTCACTGAGCAGTTCCTTCGGAGTCCCGTGGCGAAGAATCAAGTTGTTGAGAATGAACAAAGCAACGTCTCTTGCAGAGGCAGAGGGTAACGGTGATGTTTCAGTGTAGCGAGTCAGATGGTCTACTGCCACAATAATCCACCGGTTTCCAGCAGGAGTAGTCGGAAGAGGGCCATAGAGATCTATGCCAACGCGGTCAAACGGACGAGCAGGGCAGGGTAACGGCTGCAACGAAACAGAGGACTTCTGAGGAGTTTTTCGGCGTTGACAAGATTCGCAAGCGCGCACGAAATGTCTTACGAAGCGGTACATTCCACGCCAGTAAAATCGCAGACGTAGGCGTGTGTAGGTTTTCAATACGCCACCGTGAGCACATTGTGGGTCACCATGGTACGCAGCACAAATGTCGGCGCGGAGATGACGCGGGATGACTAGAAGCCACTTCCGTCCATCAAGCAAATAATTGCGGCGATAGAGAAGACCGTCACGAATGGAGAAGTGGTGTGCTTGGCGGACGAGCGCTTTGTAGGAATGACCGGGAGTAGGACTTGAGAGAAAATTCAAAAGTGCATTGATCCAGGGGTCATTCCGCTGCTCGGTAGCCATGTCGATAGTTGTAAGAGTCGACATATCGTAGGCACAGACGTGGTCAGACGAATTATCTCTAGGCAATGGCGAGCGGGAAAGAGCATCCGCGTCCGTATGCTTCAGCCCTGATCGATAAATGACATGAATGTCAAACTCCTGGAGACGAAGAGCCCAGCGAGCAAGGCGACCGGATGGGTCTTTCAGAGAGGCAAGCCAGCACAAAGCGTGGTGATCGGTCACAACGTAAAACGGTCGACCATACACATAAGGACGAAATTTTCCGATAGCCCAAATAATGGCCAAACATTCCCTTTCTGTGACTGAATAATTAGATTCTGCCTTTGTCAATGTTCGGCTGGCGTATGCCACAACATACTCGCTGTAACCAGGCTTACGTTGGGTAAGGACGGCACCAAGCCCAATACCGCTGGCATCAGTGTGGATCTCCGTAGGCGCAGCCGGATCAAAGTGGCGTAGAATGGGCGGCGAAACCAAAAGGCGGCGTAAAGTGTCAAAGGCTTTATCGCAGGCTGGAGTCCAGGCGGAAAGGTCGGAGCTGCCGGCAAGGAGCTGGGTCAGAGGAGCGATGATAGAGGCGAAGTTCAAGATGAAACGTCGAAAGTAGGAGCAGAGGCCGATAAAGCTCCGAAGCTGCTTCAGGGAGGTTGGCTTCGGGAACTCTGCAACTGCGCGAAGTTTGGTGGGGTCGGGAAGAATGCCGTCCTTAGAAACTACGTGGCCTAAAATTGTGAGTTTTCGAGCGGCAAAGTGGCACTTCTTCAAATTCAACTGAAGCCCAGCGCCGGCGAGACACGTGAGGACATCCTTTAGGCGGAGAAGGTGAGAAGAAAAGTCGGCAGAAAAAACTACGATGTCGTCCAGATAACAAAGACAGGTCTGCCACTTGAGTCCACGAAGAACAGTGTCCATCAGGCGCTCGAAAGTAGCCGGGGCATTGCAGAGGCCAAAGGGCATAACGTTGAACTCGTATAATCCATCCGGTGTTATAAAGGCAGTTTTCGAGCGGTCATTATCAGCCATCGGTACCTGCCAGTAGCCGGAGCGCAAATCCAAAGAGGAGAAATACTCGGCTCCCTGTAAACAGTCCAAGGCGTCGTCGATTCGCGGCAAAGGATAGACATCTTTGCGCGTGATTTTGTTAAGCCTACGGTAATCGACGCAAAACCGGATGGAACCATCTTTCTTGGTGACCAAAACAACCGGAGAAGCCCATGGACTGTTAGATGGCTGTATGACGCCCCGGCGAAGCATGTCGTCCACGTTGTCAGCAATGACTTGGCGCTCAGAGGCCGACACGCGATAAGGACGCTGTCGTAAAGGTGCGTTTGTACCAGTGTCGATTGCGTGCGTAACGACAGACGTGCGACCCAGAGCAGTGTGAGGAAGGTCGAAGGCAGAAGTGAAGTTCTGTAGAAGAGCAGCGAGTTGATCGCGTTGTGCGGGTGGGAGATCTGCGTCAATAGCTTGTTGAAGAACATCGGGTGGTGTCGAAGCGGTCGCTGTATCGCAAGAGCTGAGCACATTAACGTCTAATGAAGTAGGCGTTGCAGGAAGAGTATTTACAAGCGCGGGATCAAGTTCTTCAATACGACCGAGACACTCGCCGCGTAGCAGGACGGACGGGCACGAAAATGGATTTGAGACGTACATTGCACTAAGGCCATCTTCGATCTTGAGGACCGCAAATGGAAGCAGGAGGCAGGGATGGCGTGAAGCGGCGTCGGAAGGTGTGAAGAAGACAGTCGAACTAATAACGCTTTCACAGGAGAGTGGAACGAGGGCAGCAGAAAATGGAGGAATGTCTGTGTCACTGGCGACGAGGAGTTTTGCAGGCCGGGTAGGGACGTCACACAAGACGGTATCACAAAGAGGTAAAAAGGAAACTTCCGCGCGGGCGCAGTCAATAACGGCATGATGAGTGGAAAGGAAATCGTAGCCCAGGATGATGTCGTGTGAGCAGCGAGACAGTACAATAAACTCGATGGTGTATAAGACGTCTTCGATGAGAACACGGGCCGTGCACGCCGCTGAGGGATGAATGCGCTGTGATGAGGCGGTGCGAAGCGAAAAGTCGGAAAGTGCGGTGGTCACCTTACGAAGACGACGGCAAAGAGCTTCACTGATGACTGATACGGCAGCGCCCGTGTCGACTAGAGCGAGTACTGCGACGCCGTCGACAAACACTTGAATTACGTTAGTGGGAGAACACCGAGGACTTGAAGAGTTCGAACCAAGCGCAGTTCTTGCCCCGGGAACTGCGACTGTTAGTTTCCCTCAACGGTGCCGGTAGAACGTCGGAGTGGGGACGGGGAACGGCGACGAGGGGAAGGTGATCGGCGAGCTGTGTACGTTTGATTGTCACGAGATACAAATTCGGAACTGGGCGGATTTCTCGGCGAGGGCTGGTCTGTATTGTAGGAGTAGTTCCATAGTTCAGGTCGAGAAGGTGGAAGGCGTTGGCGGCAAAGGCGTGCGACATGGCCCGGCAGCCCGCAAGAGTAGCAGATTGGTCGGTTGTCCGCGGTACGCCAAGGGTTCGTAGGGCGTTGGCGTACCCTTGGAATAGGGACATGGAATGCAGACCCAGGCAAAGGCGAAGGAAGGTTGGAAGGAGCGGCCTGGTAGGAAAGAGATGCTGATGGCATGAGCGGCCTGGCCGCAACTTGGGCGTAAGTCAGTGGTGCCGTTACTTGCGCTGGCACGGGGCTGGGCGGCAGCACAGGGCTGGGCGGGAGCATGGAGCTGGGAGGAAGAACGTCAGCGATGTGATCTTGAACGGCACGCCGTATGGTAGGGGCCAAAGACGGAGCCATGTCAGGAACAAGGCGGCCACTATCCTGTAACTGAGGGACCAGCGATAGCTGGCGGGCGACCTCTTCTCGAACGAAGGCTTTGATTTGCTGAAGTAAAGGGCTGTCCTCTGATGGGGTAGAACCGCCCAGCGCAAGTGTAGAGATGGCGTCGTCTCTAACACCGGACCGCCGGGTAGAAGCGCGCTTCTTACGAAGCACGTCGTAGCTCTGGCAAAGCTTGATCACGTCACTCACCGTGGCAGGATTTTTTACCCAGAGCATTTGGCACGCGTCGTCAGAGATGCCTTTCATGATGTTCTCGATCTTATCCGCTTCAGTCATTAGCGGATCGACACGCTTGCATAGGTCCACGATGTCCTCTATATAACTAGTGAACGACTCATCGACTTGCTGAGTGCGCTCACGCAAGCGTTGTTCTGCCCGGAGCTTGCGAACTGCAGGGCGGCCGAACACTTCTGCAAAATTCTTTTTAAATGCAGACCAAGATGGCAGGTCTGCCTCATGGTTGCGAAACCAGAGGTTCGCCACGTCAGTCAGATAAAAGATTACATTGCTTAGCTTGATAGCGTCGTCCCATCTGTTGTAGCTACTGACGCGCTCATATGCCGCCAACCAATCGTCGACGTCCTGGTCGGCTGTGCCACTGAGGAAGCACGGATCACGCTGCCGTAGAGCTCCAGAACACAGCACGGTGGTTGGGAGGGGCGACGATGTCGTGGCAGTGTCATCCGGCATGCTGGAAGCAGAGGGTAACGTGCGGCTTCTTAGTTCCAGGGTGGACGGGAACGTACCCAGCAGCACCTGCACCAATTGTAGGGGTGTGTTTATTCGGTGAACCCAGATGATTCCAGCCGCTCAGGGGAGACTCGCAGCGAAGCGTCAGGCGTGGCGAAAGAGCAAGGCAGCGAACAACTTCTTCGTCCTTGAGAGCGGCAGCACGCGACGCATGTCAGTGGTTATATCGATGAAGATTACCACACTACACTTATTACAAGTGGTGGAGGTGCCAACGATCCCCTCGCCCTGGAGCTTCGCACCCTAGCATTTCCTACCGCCTCTGCAATTCCTGAGACTGTCACCCAAACCGCTTCCCGCTCCTTTGGCTTTCTGCTGTTCCGGCGCCGCGCGACAGCGTTACCCGGCCATCTTCGGCGGCACAGATGACACAGGTGGGGAGGATTGTTTTGCCTCCTATGAATGCGTAAGAGCATACAATACGTGGGACGATAGTGTCAAGCCCACCGACGTTATCTTTTATTTGAGCGACGTATCCAATCTCTGGTTTCGAAACCACGAGGCTGACAGCTCATGCTGGGCAGCTCTAAAAACCAGTGTGACAGAAGTCTTTGGCCGTCCCGCAGTGCGTAAGCTTCGCGCCGAGCAACGCTTGCGAAGTCGGGCCCAGCAAGCCGGTGAAAACTTCGCCAGTTATATAAAAAATGTCGACCTCTGCAAGCGTGTCAACCCTTCTATGAGCGAGGCCGACAAGACCAGACATATTATGAAAGGCATTGAGGATGATGCCTTCCATATGCTCGTCGCCAAGGATCCCCAGACTGTCTCCGGTGTCATCGGCTACTGCCAATGCTTCGATGAGCTGCGCCAACAGCGCCTTTCTACCCGGCGTGCAGGCTTTCAGGAGGCCACACTTTGAAGCTTGGCTCTCCTAGGGGACGGTGCTCTGGACAAACAGTCGCTCCTCTAGCGCATCCAGCAATTTGTACGTGAGGAAGTCGCACGCCAGATATCTTTGTCTACCTGCCCCCTACGCCTGCGCCGTCGTTCGCTCCCAACTTACAGCGTGTTATCGACGAGCAGGTGGCTGAAGTCTTGCCACCTCCTCCTCAGCTACACCTGATCGCGGCTCCTCTGACGTATGCTGATGCCGTGGTGCGGTCGCGGCCCTCACCTGCTGCCCTGTCTACAGGCCACCTACCCTGGCAGTTAGAACTGTAGCGACCTGCAGCCCCAGCCACTCAACCCCTGGCGCACACAAGACAACCGCCCTATTTGCTATTCCTGTGGCGCCGTTGGCCACGTGGCTTGTTTATGCAGCAGTCGTGACCACCGTCTCTACGATTATAGGCGTGAGCCGACGTACGACCTTCTGCCGTCGTCCTCGAATGCGTCACACGAGCTGCCTCCGGATTCTTCTTCTCCTTGTTACCCTCCCCGCTGCCACCGCTTGCCGTCTCGTGGCCGCCGTTCCCGTTCTCCAATGCCCCGCCGCCAACCCGCCGTCCACGCGGAAAACTAACGGCCGCAGTTCCGGCCAGCGACACACTCAAGACTTGTTTCTGTGCCTGCCAATATCATTACGTGTTCGTTGAGGGAGTCGCCGTCGAAGCACTTGTTGACACTGGCGTAGCCGTCTCCGTTGTCAGTCACTCTCTCGCAGACTCAAAAAAGTGACGACGCCCCTGCCTGCCGTTTCTCTCTGCACCGCCAGCGCTCAGGACATTCGACCGTCAGCCGCCTGCACCGCCCGTCTGCTTATCGAGAACGTTCCCTACACAATCGAGTCGTCCTCGCCCGCTCCTCTCACGACGTTATCCTTGGTTGGGACCTCCTCTCCTCACATCACGCCGTCATTGGCTGCGCCCGTGCCCAGCTTGACTTGTCGCGCTACAGGGATGCCTTAGACCTACCCGGTGCTGCTGCCGCTACTGTGGTCGTCTCAGAGGACACAGATGTTCCGCCTTTCTATTCAGTGCTGGTACCTCTTTCTTGCGCTACTCTCTTGGATGCAACTGTCACTTATACCCCCTCTTTACGATGCGCTGACCAGAAATCTGTTTTACTGCCTCATGCCCTGCTGACAATTGTTCGTGGCTCCAGCGCTATTTATGTGCCCAACCGGTTCTCCTGCCCTACCACTTTACTCAGTGGCCAATCGCTTAGTAGTGTTGCCTTTCTCTATACCGTCTCAGCATACCCCCTCATCGATGGCAAGGCCGGCCTTCACGTTAGCCCCATTACACTTGTTCCAATCACCAATCAGTCTTCTGTCGATATTTTTCACCATTCCGTCGACAACGCCCTGACGTCTACCAAACGAGACCAGCTGGTCGCCGTTCTGCACCGTTTTCAAGCTTCGTTTGACTACCAGCAACCTTCCTTAGGCCGCACCACCACCGTTACCAACTGTATTGGCACTGGAACCCATGCCTCTTTGCGCCAACGCCCGTACCGCGTGTCAGCCGCTGAGCGCCGCCTCATTGACTAGCAGGTGACCAACATGCTCAAGCGCAACGTGATACAGCCGTCGCACAGCCCGTGGGCATCGCCAGTGGTCCTGGTCAAGAAAAAAGACGGTTACATCCGGTTCTGCGTGGACTACCGTTGTCTGAACAAGATTACACGCAAGGAAGTTTAGCCTCTCCCCAGTATCGATGATGCCCTCGACTGCCTTCAGGGCGCTGGGTTCTTTTCTTCATTGGACTTGCGCTCCGGTTACTGGCAGGTGCAAATGGTAGAGGCCGATCGCCCAAAAACTGCATTAGTCAGACGCGACGGGACCCGCCGCGGTGGCTCAGTGGTTAGGGCGCTTCGGCTACTGATCCGGAGTTCCCGGGTTCGAACCCGACCGCGGCGGCTGCGTTTTTATGGAGGCAAAATGCTAAGGCGCTCGTGTGCTGTGTGTTGTCGGTGCAAGTTATACCCCTGTCACACGGGACGTTTAATGTCATTCGCAGCGAATGACATTCACAACGAATGTCATTGCCTGCTGGCGTTCCCGTTCTACACGGGTACACAAAATGGCATTTGCAAATGATGGTGATGTCCATCGGCTAACTGCTACGACAGCAGAACGTTACAAATCATGTTTTTCATACACATATTTTATGTTTATTGCTAGTATCACATTGTTACACATTAATACACTCTTTAAAAATTTTTTGCAACGCCTTGCGGCAGCAATAGTAAACAAGCAATCCACTGAAATATCCAAAGCAAGACAGGCTCAAAGCCGCTCACGATCCCTCCCGTACATGCCGCCCCCACTTCCTCCCGAATTCTTGACGTTTCGTCGTCAGTCCAACACGCCTTCTGCTGGGCTGGCGAAGCTGCAGAGTTGTTTTCCATTGCAAGCACTGAAGGCAAATGGAGTGACGACCACGCTACTCAGGCAAGATGGAGGACGGCTTGTAAACAAATGCGGCCGTCTCTACAGTAACTGGCGGCAACTGGGAACAAGAGTGTAGTTGCGCAAATCGCTTCAAATACCTTATGTTACGTCAAAAATGATTCAAAAGTTCATTGCAGCAATTAAAATAAAGTTTTCTTTGAATACGTTTTGTTCTCGCTAATCAGTTTTGTAATTTTTCGCCAAGCCGCTGTCGTCGAGATTACACAGGTCGCGCGTGCATGAGTTCGGGAAACTCATTCAATGGGCGAATGTCGTTAGCTGTGAATGCCATTGACTGTGCCCGTGTAGCAGCGAAAAAAACGTCATTCAAACGTAATGTCATTCGCTGCGAATGACATTCAACGTCCCGTGTGACAGGGGTATTAAAGATCCCCAGGTGGTCGAAATTATTCCGGAGCCTTCCACTACGGCACCTCTTACTTTCGTTCTTCTTTCACTCCGTCCTTTATCCCTTCCCATACGGCGCGGTTCAGGTGTCCAACGATATATGAGAGAGATACTGCGCCATTTCCTTTCCCCAAAATCTAATTATTATTATTATTCTTAGTACACCCGACGGGCTCTGTGAATTTAATGTCATGCCCTTCGGCCTCTGCATTGCACCCGCCACATCCGAGCGCATGATGCACAACATACCCCGAAGGCTTAAATGGCACACATGCCTTTGTTATCTACACGACGTGATCTGTTCCCCGGACTTTTCGTCTCACCTCCAGCGCCTTGAGACGGTTCTTCGGTGCCTGGCCGGCGGTGGTCTCCAACTCAGTTTGAAAAAGTGCCGCTTCGGAGCTCGGCAGCTCACCATTACCGGACATGTCGTGTCGAAGAATGGCGTTCTCCCGGACTCGGCCAACTTGAGAGCTGTGGCCGATTTTCCGAAGTCCACTTCTGTAAAAGACCTCCGCAGCTTCGTCGGCCCCTGCTCCTACTTCCGCCGCTTTGTCCGCAATTTCGCCACTATCATTTACTTCATGATTAAGCTCCTTTCTGGCCACGACCTTTCGGCCAGGTCGCCAGCCTGTGGTGAAGCGTTTACGACACTCCGTCGCCTCCTCACCACTCCACCAATTCTGCGTCACTTCGACCCTCGTTCTCCGACGGAACTCCACACCGATGCCAGTGGCGTCGGCCTCCGTGCAGTACTTGCTGAGCGCAAGCAAGACTTTGACGAATACGTTGTCGCTTACGCTATCCGGACACTCACAAAAGCTGAAACCAACTATTCTGTCACCGAGAAGGAGTGTTTAGCCATCCTCTGGGCGATCGTCAAATTTCGCCCTTACCTGTACGGGCGCCCTTTTGACGTTGTCACCAATCAACACTCCCTCTGCTGGCTGTCCTCTTTGAAAGATCCCTCGCGTCGACTAGCGCTCTAGGCTCTGCGATTCGAAGAGTACGACATTCGGGTTATCTATCGTTACAGCGGCAAACATGCTGATGCTGATGCCCCCTCATGTTCCCCTGTGCCAGCTGAGGCAGTGCCTTGTATATCCGCCCTGCCTTCTTTAACGTTTGAGTCCGCTGATATGGCTTCCGGGCAACGCAAAGAACCATGGATCACTTGCCTTTTAGATCTCGTATCTGGCCAATCGTCTCGACCTCTTTCTCGCGCTCTTCGCCGTGAGTCCCACCATTTCGCCATCCGAGACAAGCTTCTTTACCGCAGCAACTACCTCCCGGATGGTCGCAAGTGGCTTCTCGTCATTCCTACACATCTGCGCTCCTTCATTTGCTCTTCCTACCACGATGATCCCCAGTGGGCCCATGCCGGATTCCTGAAGACCTTCACCCGTATACGACAGCGGTACTACTGGCGTGGGATGGCCTGTTATGTCCGCCAGTTCGTTCAGTCCTGCACCGCATGCCAGCGACGAAAACATCCACCTCGTCGACCCACCGCTCCTATGCAGCCGCTGCCCTGCCCAGCGCAGCCCTTCGAGCGTGTTGGCATCGACCTCTATGGCCCTCTTCCCAGCACATCAATCGATAACCGCTGGATCATCGTTGCCATCGACAACCTTACACGCTACGCTGAAACGTAGCCTTTACCATCCGCTACAGCCCACGACATTGCATCCTTCATTCTCCATCGCACCATTCTTCGCCATGATGCGCCCAAAGAGCTGCTCAGTAATAGATGTCCGGCCTTCCTCTCCGAAGTTGTAGAAGCCCTCCTTTAGGAATGCAACATCGTTCACCGCACCAGCTCCGTCTACCATCCCCAGACAAACGGCATGCTTGAGCGTTTTGACCACACCATCGGCGACATGCTGGCCATGTATGTTACATCCGACGATTGTAACTGGGACCGCGTTCTCTCTTTTGTCATATACGCTTATAACTCCGCTGTTCAAGCCGCCACTGGATTCTCTCCGTGCTTTAATCTGTACGGCCGTGAGCCTTATTGCACAATGTACACCATTCTACCTTACCGCCCTGATGCTTCCGAATTTACAACTCTTTCTGAAGCCGCAACTTATGCCGAAGAATGCTGACAGCTTCCCCGGTCCGTCACTTCTCACGCCCAGCAATAGCAGAAAAGCGCCAATGATCCCCCTGCACTTCTTGCCGCTTACCTTCCTTACTGTTTGGTCTGGCTTTGGGTACTTTGCTCAGGTCCCGGCCTTTCCTCCAAAGTTCTTAGCAATTACCAGGAACCCTACCGTATTCTTCAGCAGACTTCTCCCGTCAATTACCTCATCGAACTCGTTACGCCATCCCCTGACAATCGTCGCCGAGGCCGCGCCATTGTCCACACGACCCACCTCAAACTATAGTACGATCACGCCATCGTCACATCGCCCTAGGCCAACAGGGTGCCGGCCTTTCGCCCGGGGGTTTGGATTAGTTTATGGGGGTTTAACGTCCCAAAGCGACTCAGACTATGAGGGACGCCAGAGTGAAGGACTTTGGAAATTTCGACCACCTGGGATTCTTTAACGTGCACTGACATCGCACACTACACGGGCCTCTAGAATTTTGCCTCCATCGGAATTTAACCGCCGCGGCCGGGATCGAACCCGCGTCTTTCGCGCCAGCAGCCAAGCGCCATAACCACTCGGCCACTGCGGCGGCCTCTTTCGCCCAGGGAAGTTGTGAGACTGGCCTTCGGCTTTGGAATCTTCAGATACTGGCGCTTAACGAAGAAGACGACGAGAAGCGCCGAACGCTCCATCCCTCGTACGTGCTCTGGACTGACCGCTGCCTCTGGTCTGTGTCTGGACTGTACCTCTGGTTGTTCGCGACGCAGTGCTTTGCAAGACATTTCTTATTACACATTGCTATAATGCGAATAAAAACTTCGCGAAGACGACGGGACAAGGTGAGAAACACACAAAGCGCAGAACTTCCCACTGATTTTATTTTTCGAAAACACGGCGCTTATAAAGGCAAACAACATGACGTACAAGGTATATGCGCTGCACAAAAGGAACAGCGAGCGTAGGGCGATGACAGTACCAAGAGAGCCACATATGATTAAGACGCCCGGAAAGCCCGAATATGACAATCTAAGAAGTCAATCTCTGTTCTTTATAATGAAACCGAAGGCGAGCTAACATAGTTGTCGCCCTTTTTTGAGATGAAGAACGCCTGGATAACTTCTCTTTCGGTTTGTGATTTGGCTCTTGAAAGGAATTTAGTTTTTTCTAGATAAGGATGACAGTTGTTGGTATCGCATTTCCTCCAGTTCAGTGGAAGATTGCTGCCCATGCCGGTGCGTAGGGACCGCCTGTGCTCTAGAGCAAGCTCATTATAGCATCGGCCAGTTTGGCCTACGTAGGTCCGTCCACACGAAAGAGGTATTTCGTAGACTCCTTCTGAAATGCACTTAGTGAACTTGTTCTGGTGGTTCTTTCTGCAAGTGGTGGGTTGTTTTTTTGTTCTGGTCACTAAAGGACACTCTTTTTTCAGCTTGCACGGCGCCGAAAAAACAACGCGGATGCGATACTTCTCCGCAACCTTCTTGATGATGTGTGAAAGACAATGGAAATATGGCATTACAAATGGTGGCTTGGCTTCTGAGCGTTGTCCCGTCCTATCGGAAGATTTTAACCTTTGAAGCAGGCTTTCGCTAGTGCTGAGGATTAGAAATTGGGGGTAGCCAGCTGAAAGAAGGCATTAGACTTGACCTTGAAAACTAGATGACATGGTGCGGGAACAGGACTTCTGTAAGGCAGATAGACAGCTAGACATTATAATGCCACGTTTCACTAGCTAGACATAATAATGCCACGTTTCACTAGCTTGGAGTGAGCACTCTTAAAAGGCAGTAAACTTTTGTTTGGCCGTGGGCTATATGACCAGCACACATTATCATCTCCGGAGGTTCTCTGAGCTTTACGAATTCTACTGAAATTTTTACCTCGGCTTTTTCTCCCGGTCTGGATTTTTTAAACAAAAATTTTAAAGCCGCGCGCAGTACTCCTTCGCTCGAAAGTGTTTTAATGTTCCTCCTTTTATGACCTAAAATGCGGTAATATTTACGGGCAACACTGCGCTGTGACATCAAGGCCTGCCCGCTATCGGCACACTACCTGAGGGGCAGCTATTTAAGCGGCACACCACTGCTTGGCTTCCGGGGCACGACATTGCTATGGCCGTGCGCTCACACCCGTTCTACGCTCAGAACAGTTATGTAAAAGCTGCTATGTGTTACCGCAGTTCAAATCGCTGTGAAATGGCGGTGTCATGTCCTCCCGTTGATTTGTTCCATCACATACGAAAATGCCACGCTCAGTTTAATTCTGTTTTTGCTAGCTTGCTTAACGTTCTGTTGATGCTTTCTAGATATATTGCGAGTAACCCTGGCCCTTTTCACGCAGTAAACACGACATGTACCAATTCCGAAAGTGCCGGTATTTCTGAAATTTACACAGCGGTTAAACGTTTGCAACTGAGTCAGGCGGCATACCTTCAAGAAGTTGAAGCTATAAAAGAACAACAAAATGCACTGAATGCGTCACTGCAAGCTATTGCACCAGAGTGTCTGTGCTAGAAAGGGATATGCATTCGCCGAGACAGATTGAATCCGATGCGGCACACTCCGCTGCATGTTCTGTTCACGTCTTGTGCCAGGACTTGGTGAAACTTAGGGTGCCACTTGATGACGTGAACAGCAGATCTAGAAGAAACACCTTGCTTATATTTGGCCTGGCTAATTTTTTAAACGGAACTTGGTGTGAATCAGAACAAAAGATACCGGCCTTCTGCCAAACCAAACTAGGTGAGCAGGTTCCTTCTGAATGCATAGAGCGTGCTCACCGGCTAGGCAAGTTCCAAGCAAACAAAAACCGCCATATCATTATAAAGCTCTGCAGTGTCAAGGATAAGGAGCGCATTCTACTACACGGTATCAAGTTTAAGGACACACGTTTTGCAGTTCGTCAGGATTTCTCCTCTGCTGTCAGACTTGCGCGATCTAAGCTTGTACATCACGCAAAAGCCCTGAAATGCCCTTTTGCACTGCGGCACGATAAGCTACTTATAGATAAGAAATGCTTCACATACTATTGTGCTCTGGACATGATTGTTGAGTTAAAGGAATAGCAAAGAGCTAGACACCTACGCAATTTGCCTGTGGAGCAAGGTGAGCATAAAAACCGTCCAGCCCGTCATATTTCGTACCTTGCATTTTTGGTCGTAAACTGTAGGAGCATAAAAAAACAAACCCGACGAATTCGCTGCTCTTGTCTTTTCCGTTAAACCACACGTGGTAATAGGCGCAGATTCATGGCTCGATGAATCTATTTTTAGTTCCGAAGTTTTTCAACCTGGTTTTCACATGTACCGTTTCGACCTCCATCTACGTGGCGGTGGTGTTTTTCTTCTCGTTGATTCATGCCTTCAGTCGTCGCCTCTTGTAGTTCCAGCTCAAGGCGCAGAATCTGTCGCGTGCAATATCCGTCTTAGCAATGGGCATCTACTAACAGTGTGCTCTTTTACCGTCCCCCCGCTCTAAGTTCATTTGAGTCGTATAGATTACTGTCTGACTTTATGACTATAATAAATAACGACTATGTTATCGGCGGCAACTTCAATATGTCTGAAGTTCAGTGGGTGAACAGTAAGCCGGTCCTTAGTAATTTATCAGCACTTTCCTTAGCTTTTCGCGAGTTAATATCGGCAAATGATCTCTACCAGTGTGTTACTATGCCTGCTAGGCTTGATCCTAGCCGGTTTTCTGTTCTAGGCTTGCTTTTTCCAAACCGGGCTGCACTGGTATCTAATAACTCTGTCATTCCGGGCATTAGTGACCACGACTGCGTTGTTGCCCATGCTCGAATCATGCCGTCTTCGTGTCCTCGCAACCGACCAAGGAAGGTTTACTGTTGTGATAAGGGCGACTATGCTTCACTCTCAGAAGAGCTTGCCAATTTTCTGGCGGAATTCAGCCGCTTAAATCAGTGCTTAGAGTGTAATGATTTGTGGAAAACATTCAGCTGCACCTTGAAAGAAGTTACAGACAAACATGTTCCCTTCTACATTCTGACAGCAAAAAAAAAAAAACGCAGACATAAACCTTGGGTTACTCAAGAGGTCAGGCGACTTGTTAATAAGAGACATCGTCTGCTAAACACTTGCAGGGGGCATCGTAATCCTAGAGTACGTGACATGTTACGTTGTCTTGGAAAGAATATTAAGAATAGCAAAAAAGGTTGCAAAAGAAATATTATTTCTTAGAACTAGGTCCCAAGTTAAAGAAAATGGTAAAAGAATGCAGCGCGAAAAAAACAAGGACGAACAGAAGTGGACAGGACAGGGCCCTGTCCTGTCCACTTCTGTTCGTCCTTGTTTTTTTCGCGCTGCATTCTTTTACCATGTTCACTGACCAACAAGCCCAAACAGCCGCTTTAGCCCAAGTTAAAGAACCACCCGAAATAAATGTGGAAGTGTTTAAAAGCAAACGGTAGAGAATCAACTGGCATTCCGAGCCTAAACAATGCCAATGTATTAGTTACAGATGACTATGAGAAGGCCTGCTACTTTAAGGCTTATTTCCAGTCTGCTTTCAAGACTTCATTCCATCATGAACTGCCTGTTACTCATGACGTTGTGTTATATGACCGAACTCGTTGTGACCCACAATGAAGTTGTCAAATCGTTTGCCAATATAGATGTTCCCTCGGGAAATGAACCTGATGGCCAACCTTCCTACGTATTAAAGGATAGTTTTGACGTGATTGCCCATTTTCTGCTTTTGATATTTCAAAAACCCTTACGTTCTTCATCTTTACCTCAAGAATGCAAAACGGTAAAAATGTAGTCCCAATCCATAAAAGCGGCCTAAAACACAATTTATTCAATCGCAGACCAATTTCGCTCTCAAATGTATGCAGTAAAACGGTGAAACACATACTGTACAGCGCTCTAATATAGCATTTAGAAAACAATAGTTTTTCACCGAATCCCAGAATAGTTTTAGATCTGGCCATTCGTGTTCAACACAACTCTTCGAATTCAGTCATGGTCTTGTTGTTTCATTTGACCTTGGTGTACAGATTGACTGCAAATTTCTGGACTTTAACAAAGCGTTTGATTCTGTTCCCCATGTTTCGTTGTTGCATAAATTATATTTTCTAAGTCTTCACCCTTTGCTAATGACTGGATTCAGTGCTATCTACAGGATCGCAAGCAACGCGTTGTAATTAATGGCTCACAATCTGATTATGTTGCGGTCACCTCTGGAGTCCCTCAGGGATCTGTTTTGGGACCCTTGGTGTTTTTGGTACATATCAATGATGTTCACGATCTTTCATGCATAATACGTCTGTATGCAGATGGCTGCATTATTTATTACAGCATCAAACACAATCCATCTGTGTTTAATTATACTTTAGACGCTGTACAGCTGTCGCGAGTAAGAGAATACAAGTATTTGGGGGTTTATTTTTCATCTAAACTCACCTGGAATAAACATTTCAATTACATATCAGCAAAGCGTTGCAAAATGCTAAATTTCATCAAACGCAATTTCACAAAAGCGCCTGCCAAAATTGGAGAAATAGTTTACGAACGTAAGATCCATTTTGGAGTCCGCCTGTACGGTTTGGGACCCCCGTACTAAACTTCCGACATGCTTGAAATGATGCAAAGCCGTGCAGCTCAATTCGTCTGAAATAATTTTAACTTCACGTCTAGCGTTACATTACTTAGGAATGGGTTAGAATTGGAAGTATTAAGCGGGCGCGGGAAAAATTTGCGGTTAGAAATGCTCTACAGAATGTATTTCGGAACAGTTAGAGTAGACAGAGACGCTCACTTTTTGCCCCCTCATTTTCTGTCTAAGAAGCGCGATCACCAACTGAAAATAACAGAATTTAATGGTCGGACCAATGTCTTTCGTTATTCATTTTTGTAGCGATAGCTACATTACGGTAGCATTTCGAGCCTTCAGCGTGGCGGCGCCGCCACGTTGTCACGTGGTTGGTCACGTGGCGCGGAGCAGCTGCCGGCGGCGCGGCGCCGTGGCTGATCACGTGGTTCGTCACGTGGTTGCTCACGTGACCAAGTTCCACTCCGCCAGCTGTAGCCCTCCCGTGACTCCAGGTTTAACCAGAGCTATACCGCCGCCATTTTTTTCCAGACACTCTCATCAAATGGAATCGACTTCCACAGAAAATTGCTGAACGTCAAGTGAAACATTGTTTCGGGCTTTGTTTTCACATGCGTAGCTGCTTGCGCGCTGCCTTGGTTTAATTTGTTCGTTCATTCCTTTCAATTTTTTCTTGTTTGTTATTGTGGCGCCATTCTGTTCTTTTGTTGTTTTTTTCACAGAACGACCTCTCGCAAACAATATATATTTTTGTTGTTTGTTATTGTGGCGCCATTCTGTTCTTTTTGTTGTTTTTTCACAGAACGACCTCTCGCAAACAATATATATTCCCCCCCTGCAATGATGCCTTCGGGCGCTGCAGATATTTGAAATAAATAAATATACGCCCTGCGTCTGTCGAATGATAAAATGACAACCTTGATTTTGTGGCATTTCAGGAACAGAGGTACTGCTAACTGCCTACTGTTCGCCCAACCAAAGCTCGGACACTTTCCCACCGCTGTCTGCAACTTAAATTGTTCGTCAGTGATGTCATGATTTGTCCATTGAAACCGAGTGTGGTGTTTGTTTCCTCTTGTTTACTATTTAAATTCGGTTCACTGTTTAAATAAATTATTTTTACAACGAGAAGATAGAGTGCTATCGAATGTAAAACTATTATGCACTCAAATTATCCATTAGTTGCCCATGAGTGGGGTTGCAGTGCTGCCTTTGGGAAAGTTTTCTTAAGTTATAACCTTATACTTAAGCAAGGGAAATGCGCTAAAAAGACACGGACGAGAAGAGCACAAGGACGGGTGCCCGTCCTGGCGAACAATTACGTCAGCGATACGTCTCTTGCCCTATACAGAAACTAGTCAGCCTGATTAAAATCTGCCTTGCAGGCTGTTATGGTGCTATCACTTTTACCAGAAATGCTGTGGGTATATCCGCCGCGCATGCGCTCACATGTCTTTTATTTAGAGGCGTCAGCTTCTGAATAAACTGGTTGTTAGTTTGCGCTCGTTCTGTCGTATCTTGTATCTTCGTGTGCTCTTTTATGAGCATAACCTTTGATGACATTACACGTGTCAAGCCAACTAGTCCGTCAACAACTCTTGCTGAAGGATATCGTCCACAAAGGTTCAGTTCTGTTTCCACGTTGTGTCAAAGAGCGGCCTCTTGAGAGCCCTTTCGCGAAGGATCAAGATGTTTCGAAATTCTAAGAACCATCCTGCCGCGGTCCAGCCAGAAATAAAGATGTGCATGGAGATCTCCAATTAAAACACACAGATAACTTGCGCGGTAGAAGAAGACTTGCTCCGAGTTGCCGGTTAGATTACGCCATGTGACGTCTTCACTGTGATGTGGAGGCTAACGAAAAGGTTTCAGCTTAAGTTAAGGACAACGCATCAAGCCATGGAAAAAAAAAGATAGGTGCAACATTAAGAGACCGAAAGCGGGCAGAGTGGGTGAGGGCACAAACGCGAGTTAATGACGTCCTAGTCGAAATCAAGAGGATGAAATGGGCTTCGGCAGCGCATGTGCTGCGAAGGCAAGCGTTGCAGGGGCGGCAGAAAGTTAGGTGGGCGGATGAGATTAACAAGTTTTGCGGGCATACGGTGGGTGCAGTTGGCAAAGGGCAGGGTTAAATGGAGACACTTGGGAGAGTCCTTTGCCCTGCAGTGGGTGTAGTCAGACTGATGATTATTATGATTATGTACAATTGAACCTTCTTTTCACGCTGTGTCGTATAGCGGGCGTTTGTGAGCGCGACTGATTAATTAGTGTCGCGCCGCAAGTAGCCCCTGCGGAGTTCTGGTGTCTAGTGGAAGCATGCCCTTCTAAAGTGAACAGAAGGCGAACGTTCTTCTAGACTTGTGCGCTGCAGTTGGCTGCAAGAAGGCACAGCAAGTGCGACACTAGAGAGGAAAACAACCCAATTGTAACAAAGAGGAATTACTTGACGAAAAAAATAAGTCAGCTTCACGAACACGCGAAGGAGGAAGGGAACCATCCGCAAAAAGCCCAATGCGGATATTTCGGCTTTCGTGACTGAAAAACCTCATTCCTGCATTAGTGATGTGACTCCTGAGGTGGGAACATAAAAGACTTCAGTGTGGAGAATTCTATAGAAGGCTACACTGCATTCGTGTCACCTCTGGCTGCAGCAGAAGTAAATAGGCACAGACTTTTTATGTAGGTTTGACTCCGCTGATATTGATGAAGACTGAAGGAATACTGGGCTTTTTAGACATGGTGTCGTGGACTGATGAACCCGACGTTTACAGACATGACGTGCTCATCATTCAATACGTGTATTACTGGAGTGATACGAACCTACTCTGGGTGGTACAAGTAACACGCCATAGCCAATGGCCATTTGGTGTCTGGTGTGGAACATGGGGTCTTTGACGTGAGAGTAATTAGGCTAGCATTTTTTTGGCCGTACGCTCTGAGCGCACCGGTAGTTCAATGACACCTTGAGAGGCACTGTCCAAGATGTTCGCTGCGATCGCACCTCGCGCTTCGAGAGATCACCTGGTTTCAGCACTATATGGCGGACAGGCTCACAGCAGCAGTCTTGCGCGAATGGCTTGACGGAACCTTGAAGGACAAGTGGGTCGGGCGGCAGGGACCAGAGGCATGGACTGGACGGTCAGCTGACTTGACATCTCCGGAAATATTCTTGAGGAGAGAGAAAAAAAGCTTTGTAGGTTTCGAACAATGTTTCGCGAGTCAGGAGGGCTGACTCCTGAGTTGAGGACTCCGGTGGATGGCGCTGATGTCTCGACCCATCGGCTGATCTGACATTGGTCGTCGAGACCAATTCTGGTCATGGCTGCCTCCAACTGCTCGCATGACAGCGAACGTGATGTAAAGGTGCCTGAGCTGCATTGTCACAATCCAGACTTGCTCCAGCTCACCTTTCACGCGGAAAGCACTGCCAACGAAGTAATATCTCGAATCGTTGGCGGTTACAGGCACTTGTGGGAAGCTGTCTTAAGACTTGAAGAAGCCGCGGATCATGATATAAAAACTTTTGTGGTCATGAGATAAGCGAGTAAAAACGAATAATTCGCTGATATTGTTTTCCAACGCGGGGAGATGCGCATTTCACGTGTCATTTTCCTTCTCAATTTAGCAGTATAAAGAGCAAACGAAAAATCTCAGCCAAACTTTGAGGTTTGGTTGAGTGGTATAGCCGTAGCCGTATGTTACATCGCATATCTGTATGTTAAATCGCATATTTTGTCATATTCCACCTGTACCATATCATATTTGGAATGCGTTGCCGCTCCGACATCCAGATCGCGCTTTGCACCTATTGAAATTGCGGTTGCTTGCACCTGCCCGTCGAGATGACGTTCAGGGTTCGGAAGCCAAGTGGTCTACTGTCACACGTGAACAACCACTGCAAGCGATGACTGCGCTTAATTGTATACATTATCCACGCTAAGCCCTCGAGAAAAGTGCGAAGTATCGGTCCCCCGGAAGTCTTGAGAAGGACACGCTGTGCAATTTGGCGCAAAACGAATATTTCCTTGCCAGGTGCTATTCTTGGGGAAGTGGTGTGTAGAGTAAAAACTTGCCAGTGTCGAAGAGATTATATGAGAGGACCCCTCGACACATTGTATGATGAGTGTCTCCAAAAGCACGCTTTTTTATTCGCTCCTGGTGAAGGCTCTTCCAGAAACTGTATAAACGTAGTCCCTGAAGTAAAATAATTCGGAACTTTATATTATAGTTAGTACAGCCCCAGCAACAGTAAATAGCATAGCGATCTCTACTGCAGTGTTTCTATTCATAATGGTCGATTTCTTGCGCATACTGCTGCACATCATCGTACTTGGTTAATTCTGTTCTCCCATTTATCCTTAAGAATGGACTAATTGCGACTTCAGTTAAAACAACAGAAGTTTGTTTTTATTTATTACCTTTTATTTTTATTGTTCGAGGGTACCGCACGCGATACATTATATAAGGGGCGCGGATAACAACGGCAAAAAAATGGCCAGGCTTAGCTTGGTTAAGCCAAGAATGCGGTGCATATCTCGATGGAGTTCCGTGCTGCTCCGTTGACTCGATAGGCTATTGACTCGATCGCTATTGAAACTGCCCGTGTAGCAGCGCTCGATCGCCTTTGAGTCGATAGACTATCGGTTCGAGGGCCCTCGAAATGCCCGTGTGACAGGGGTATAAGACTGTCCCGGAGAAGGAGCGCAGCTCTTTTATGCATATGCCGTGACGTCAATCATAGCGCAGCGCCCCTAGCGGGAGGAGCGGGAGTCAGGTAGTGGCTGCGGCCGCGCGCGACCGCGCCAGTTGGAGCCCAGCTTTTCGTCCGTGACGTCACGCGCCGACGCAGCGCCCCTAGCGGGAGGAGCGGGAGTCAGGTGGTGGCTGCGGCCGCGCGCGACCGCGCGAGTTGGGGCCCAGCTTTTCCTCCATGACGTCACGCGCCGGCGCAGCGCCCCTAGCGGGAGGAGCGGTAGTCAGGTGGTGGCTGCGGCCGCGCGCGACCGCGCGAGTTGGGGCCCAGCTTTTCTTCCGGCTGTCGTGACGTCACGTCACGTTGTTTGGTGGCTGCCCGGCCGCGCCCAAGGGCTGAACTGAGTGATTGCAATATGCAACGCATAAAACATACATTATACACGATTTACAATGATGGACAATAGTTTTGAGAGATTAATGTGCTTCGTTGATGGCGGATTTGACGAGTCGAAGACTGATAAATGTCGCCGAATCAGTCGGAAGGCTATTCCAGCCATGAACGGTCTGCAAGAAAAACGATAGCCGGAATGTTAGCATGGCCACGGTGTGGGTAAACAGCGTTCGGTTGGTTATGGCGGGAAATGCCACGAGCGCATGGAGAATCTTAATAGGTGCGGGAATTTTTTGCGAAAACTTTGACATTAGAAAATATGTGCTAGGTTACTAAACACGATGAGTGCAGTTAAATTTAATGGACATTTTAATCCTGATATTATGGAATTATAATGGTCAGATAAGATGAATCGGTCAGCACGATTCTGGACTGACTCAATGGTATTGACCAAGCTACTCTGATGGGGATCGCAAACGGAGTTAGCATTTACTCTTTATGGTCAGACGGTGGTAAAGCGAGACTGCTCTGAGCGTAGCCAAGCTTACTGTTCGCACAGTTATGTGGCAGCCATGGTCGCTAAAAGTTAGCTCGCGGGAATCATGCACGCGTACAATGATGCTTACAGATACATTGCATATTTGAAAAGACAGAAGCAACGAACAATGAATATGTTGGTATGCTTCTCCTCACAAAGCCTTTGTGCAAGGAAAAGTCGCTGTTTTTTGTCTGTTAACTGCAAACGATGACACTCAGTGGGAACGTCAAGTGAACACTGGATAAGCGTTAGTTTACGACATGTATCGTCTCAGACTCCTGGTGCGTACCCAGAGAACATTTTACGAAGCTTGTTTCAGTTTTTCAACAGTCGGATGGCCACCACGGTATCTGCTTGCTAACTTCATGCTAAGCGCTTAGTATTTTCAGGTTACTTTCATAAGCACTCTCGAGGTGACATCAGGTCTCCAGGGCCAACTTTATAAACAGGTAACAGAATGGTGCAACGTTTTTCTGTGAAAAGCTAATTTCAGCCACCAAGTTATCTCTTGGCATTTCAAATATCGAATCATTGATGTATCGAAATATTTTGTGATCCCCCAAGAGTTCGTCATATTCGCGTTCGACTGTGTTGTTTTGATTTTTTATTTTGCCCAATCGAAGCGATTGGTGTTCTGTTCGGCATTTGAATAATTCTTGTTTTCGTGTAATCGCAATGGCATTCCTGAACAAAGGACTTTTTAGCATACATTATCTCCCACTCTCCACGCGAGGGTTTGCGTTTTGCACACGTGCGCTGAACACTGCATTTTTATATTTGTATTTTACAGATCACGCTGCTCAGGTAACCCAAAGTGTTGCTGAGGACCATTAAAGTCTCACAGGCGCAGAACACTACCACCGGTACGGCTCTGATGGCAAGTTGCAACAGCTCCGGGGACCACTGCAAGACTTGGGGGGACTCCAGCACAACTGTGCTCAGCCAAGAGAACCAGATGGTGGATTACGACTACCGCGGCGGCACGGTGCTGGCAGTAGTTGTTTCTATGATTTTCGGTGCCGTTGTCATCGTAGGATCACTCGGTAACGCCCTCGTCTTCCTCGTCGTGCTTTCCAACCGTCGAATGCGTACCACCACCAATATCCTCATCGCGAACCTCGCCGTGGCCGACCTTCTGTTCATCCTCTTCTGCGTCCCTTTCACAGCGTGTTACTACACGCTCAGCTACTGGCCCTTCGGAGACGCTTGGTGCCGGATCGTTGAGTACCTTATCATCGTCTGCGCCTGCGCCAGCGTCTACACCTTGGTCCTCATGTCTGTGGACAGATTCCTTGCGGTCGTCTACCCTCTCTGGTACACGTCAATACGGACGCCGGCGAACGCCTTTGGATGCATACTACTGAAGTGGATCATCATATTCGTGGCCTGCGTTCCGGTGCTTGTTTCCTACGGCATGGTGATCTTCGATGACTTCCACTCCTCCTGCGAATTCCGTGCCGACTCTGGTTATAGCTTTGCCGCATTCGGTTTGTCTCTCTGCATGATGAACTTCGTGGTACCACTGTCTTTGATCTTTGTCTTATACGCACTTTTGCTGAAGAGACTGTGGCTGGGAAGAGCTCCCGGTGGTAGGGTGAGCGCCGAGAGTACCCGTGCAAAGAGGCGTGTCACAAGACTCGTCTTTGTGGTCGTGCTGGTCTTCGCTGTCTTCTGGTGCCCCGTGCACGTGGTGGCAGCCCTCAGAAGTGTCGGCCTGTACGGAAAACACATGGACGCTGCGCGCATCGCGGTGCAAATCGCGTCGCAAGTTCTCGCGTACGCAAACTCATGCGTGAACCCGTTTTTGTACGCGTTTCTCTCAGACAGCTTCCGGAAGGGCTTTTGTAAAGTGTTCTCCTGCTTCTGCAGGGCTTCCACTGATTTCTCCCCCGCCTGTAATGTACTCCGCGCAAGCTCACGAGCGCAGCACGACGTGAATGGCAAGAAGCATGTGAACGAAGAGAGAGTGCGGGAAATGAATTGAATTTCAGGAATTTCCTTCATGGGCGCTGCATGAAGAGAAATAGCGATTTTAAGGAGGTTAAACCAGCCGAGTGAAGGCCACAGATGTTCTCAGTATGATAACCAAGCGCAAAAGACGAGCAATTGTCGCGGATGATTTTTTAATACATAGTTTGCGAGAAAGTCTTGCTCGTGAATGAAAAGGCAAGGTACCCTGTGAATTGAAATCAACAGTGAAGAGTTACTGACAGTGGAAATAACTCTCAGAACTGTGAAATGACTCCGTTGCAGTCTCAAATTTTGTGTAGATTACGACTGCCACAGGATTTCAATAAATCTCCGCCTCGTAAATAACATCGCTCATCCCTCCAGGAACTGGACAGAAAGATTCAATGCAGTGGAAATAGGCAGGCTTGCCCTGCTCCTTATTTCCTATGGGGATATTTCGTAACTTTTCGTTATGCAGGTATTTATTTTCCTGTGCAAATGTTGACACTGCCTGCAAGGTCACCTTTAAATCAAAATAACATGCGACAGGGTGCATTCAGAGTGCGCATGCACAGAAATACGGCTCTCCATCGACATCAGATATAAATGTTGCACATGTTTTTCAATAAAGACAACACTGGTGCGGTCTTCTTTCGTACGTTCTTCCTACAAAGTCAGAGAAATGCTACTTTTCGGCACGGTAGCCATTCATATCAAGGAATGGTTTCATGCTGAGACGCCCTATTTCGGACATATGCAGCGCTGGACCGGAGTGTCGCTGAAAGGCCTTCAACACCTCTACGCCTATCACGGAGTCCATATCGAGCTCCACAAGGCAGGTGATCAGGTTTATCCTCGACGGATGTTAGAAGCCAGCGTGAAAAGTGCAGACGAAAAATTTATGATGTCCTAGCTGTGTTAGGGCAGGATATACGTAGCGAGAGCACGGCGACATCTGGTTCGGAAGAGTTAATGAACGAAAGGCGCGCATTCACTGAATGCGCCTTTATTCATGATAAAACCTTGAGCACCAAAAATGGCGGGCGTCACAGCATTTCAGGTCGTTAACTTTAACAAAAGGGGTTTGCGTAATCGTCGAATGCAACATCAATTACGGCATTTTTTAAATAAATGGGTGTGAGCGTGGCAGCCATCCAGGAAACCAAACTGTCCTCTGATGAGGAGTCTGAAGCTGCTGTAGAGCCCTTTTTGTCAGAATTCAATGTTCTCGTTAGTCACTCGAGAGGCTTATCAAGTGGGTGCATGCTATTCCTGGCCAGCACACTGGGGATTACTACCGTGCCCTATAGCACGGATGATGACGGTCGATTTATCTGCTAAGACCTCGCAACTTTGGGTGTATAGTGGCGAATTGTTTGGGTTTATGCCCCTGTAAAGCAGCGTGATGAAAGGCTATTTTTTCTGTCACTAGTCGACCATTTGTCCACGTATCGTAAAATTATGCTGCTGGGTGGTTTCAATTGTGTTTGTAGGGATGAAGACAGAGCAGTGTTAAGTACGCGATATGACCCTAGTGCCTCTTTACTTACTGATTTGGCATGCGAAAACAACCTGGTGGGTTTGGGCATAATAAGGGACATAGCATTCGTTTCACTCATTTTCAGTGCTCCTGTAGTGCTCTGCTTGACAGGATTTACGTTTCAGCAAACATGTAATTCAGCGTTTTTGGTGACTGGTTGCCGCCCATATTCTTCAGTGATCACTGCATGGTGTCTCTTCAGATAGGGAGGTACAGTCGGCGCATACTCCATCCTCGTTGGGAGCTGTGGAACCTGAATAGCTGCCTGCTCTCAGACGAAATCTTCAAACGTGCTGTATCTACTTGCTTGAAGGACACATGGTCACAAGGTGATCTCTCAGTTTTGCAAAATTAAACTTATTTAAACAAGATAAAAAAAAAACTGCTAATGAAGCCTCAGCAAGAATCGCGTTTTTGAAGAGACGTCACCTTCTAGAGCTCGGTCGTACTTTGGTTGAGCTAAATGAGTTAGAGAGGATTAGCCCAGGTGCCTTTGTAGAAGATATCGCTGCCTTAAAAACAGAGGTTAAGCAGTCTGAAACCGAAAGATACAAACGGGCCTTGATAAGATCTAGGGCCCATAGGTTTCTGGATGAGCAACCATCTCGTCGGGCCCTGAGTGACGAAAGGCAGGCTGCTCTAGCTAAAAAGATGTTGGAAATTCATTATAGTGGTTGCACACAGAGCTATGTCCTGGTACTATTGAGGATTTTTTTTTACTATTTTTGGAAGCTCCTTGGTGGTTGTGCGGGCACAAATGTGACATCAGATTACAGTCACTTATTGGAAGCCTTGCCCCACTTGACGAAGAGCAGCGTGCTGTAGTGGAGGGACCTATCACTTTGGGCGAAATTAAATCTGGCATTTCTGACCTGACGGCTCAGAAACCTCCTGGGCCAGATGTCATTACTAGCGAGTTCTATAATACATTTTCCACTTCCCTAGCGCCTCTATTGATGGAGGTTTTCCAGGCTTCTTACGATGACTGCAGAGGTGGCCTAGTCGTTTGAGCATCCGCCTCGGTTGCGGGTGGTGCGGGGTTCGATCCCCAGTGCCACGGGGTACCCACCGGTGAAACAATGAGTGCAAGCTCTTCCTTGCATGGTACTCGGCTTCTTTAGGTTGAAAAGCTTGAAAAATGGGTCTCTGACCCCTCCTTCTGTAATGAAAAGCTTCCTTGTGCCATGGAGCTTTATGGCCAGAGCTGCCGTTGCGCCATAAGAATTCATCATCACGATTGCGCTTCTTACGATGTTTATTTTTTGCCCCCCACTATATCTTCTGGGCATACTACATTATTTCCAGGAATCACAGATTCAAATCAGTTGAAAACAGTTGAGGGACATCGTCCAATTTCCTTTTGTAATGTAGATTACAAACATTTTGCAAAGGTTCATTTCAATCGTCTGCAGGTAGTTGTCGCTCACTTAATAGGCACGCATCAGGTCTGCATTATCAGAGGCCACATCCAAACCCATATTCATAATGCACGTTCAGTAGTGGAGACAGTATCAGATGAGATTGGATAAGTAGCTCCAACTCAGATTCACCTTGCGAATGCCTTTGATAAAATTCGTCACGATTACTTGTTTGCGGTCTTAGAGCATGCAAATATTGGAGATGTTTTGCTTAGGAGCACAAGACTGTGCTTTAAGCAGTCCTATACAAGCTAACCAAACCGATTCCATTGAAAGTATCTGTTCGGACAGGCTGTCCATTTTCGCCTGTGTTGTTTGCCCTAGTATCTGGAACCCCTTTACCTCAGTATTATTAACTGCACATCTATCTGTGCTTTCTCCCTGGCGCAGTGTGAAATTAAGATTTTAGCCTATGCAGATGTTGTCGCCCTCTTTTGCTCTGACAAATAGAGTGTGATTGAGGCATTGCATTTGAATGTACAGTTTTGCGAGGTATCAAGTGTGGCTCTTAATCTAGATGAATCCAAGGGGTTTTGGTTGGGGTATTGGGATACAACGGCAAGTAATTATGGTGCCATAAGCTGGGACTGCGGGACCCTTCACTACCTAGGGATTCCTCTTCACCAAATTCGCAACAGTGACGCCTTTCTTAGATTCTCAGATAGTCTCCATGAGGCGACAAACCCAGGCTTGGTTGGGTAGGGAGCTACCAGTGTTTGCTCGGGCTCAAGTCTGCAACATTTTTTAGTTGCAAAACTTGCCTATGTGGTGCAGGCTCTCCACTGTGCGAGGTAATGTTCAGGTAATGCAGGTAATGCACTGATTATTTGCCACGTTCCTATGGCGTTCCAATTGGAAACGCATGCGTCGCGATAACCTATTTCTTTCTACAGAGTCTCGTGGAATTGCCTTTGTTCACTTACTCGTGCATCAGCTTGTTTCGCCTTTCTTTTCAAATCGTCAAACCACCCTTTTTTATTAGCTGCGCTTATTAGGCGTCTCAGTGCTAATTTGCCTTTCCTGTTCGCACCGACGGGACGCACTCGCGAGGGGCCTTTATGGGGTTTCCTTAAGGAAGTTGCTGACACCTTCAATTTCCTCACTGTGCGCTTTTCTTTAGCCTACCTGTATAGCCTTTCCAAAAGGCAGCTGACTCAGGCACTTGCAGCGTATTTGTTCCCTGTACCGTTGTATGGGCAACCTTTTTTGGAGTTCCTTGACACCAGTGTTTTAAAACGTGTTGCGCGAATGTGCGTTTCTTCAGCCGCAAAAATATTCTTATTTAAACTGCACACATTTACGCTCCCTGTGAAGGAATGGCTTCATGCTAAGGAGATGCTTGCGCCATGGACGGTGAATTGCCGCCTGTGCAATACACCTGAGACAATTGACCATTGTTTTAGTCTGTGCATTGATGCTGTATTCTTCCGGGACATTTTACATCAAACAATTAAGAAAGACATTGTGAGAACACCCTACAGTATCCGTTTTTGGCTTGGGGAGAAAAACTGTGGTTGCCATATGATCTATTTATGTTGCTGGGACTATTTACTCCCTGGAAGAGCCTCATGATGCACCGCCACGCCGAATCACCACGGTCGTAGAAATCTTTGTTTCGGAAACAATGCGCTCTGGTGAGGGGAGTATATGCTGCCCTGCAAGAGCCGCCTAGCTGGCTCCCCTATCTGGATGCATGTGTGTACCACCCAGACTTTTGATGTTTTGGAAGGAGGGCTCATGCAGGGCTAAGGTGGCCTGGTGTTTTGTGGCGTAAGCGTGCTTAGACTTTTCTTTTCGGCACTATTTTCATGCAATAAAGAAAAAAAGTGCCATCGTGGCGGAGTGGTAGCGTCTCCGTCTCAAACGGCAAAGGCCCTGGTTCGATACCCAGCCTCGACACAGGGTTTTTTGCATTATTCAGTGAGTGTGCGGGGGTTTCGGTGGCTCCCGCCACCGACCACGTGATTGGTCACATGGCCGGCCACGTGGCGCGGAGCAGCTGCCGGCGGCGCGGCGCCGTGGCTGGTCACGTGGTTTGTCAAGTGGAGCGGTGCGACCACGGTGGGACCGCGAGCACTGCGAAACTGCGAATTCGTGGCCAAAGTAGCTTTCGCTACAATTTTTCCGTGTCTATTCAGGGCGCAGCGAAAGAGAAATAACATGGTAAAGAGCAACCTATTATGCTAAATGAATTCTAAACCGAGCGCTATTTTGAGGCCCTGTTTTTCGGGCATTGCTTAGGTAAAGATTTTCTTAAATTATGCAAATGAGCAACTCATTATGTGTTAAACCTCGAATGCCCAGAAATTGAAAGTGCCGCGTTAAAGTTACCATCTTCGAGGATACTTAAGGACTGATGATCCTAACATTGCGAGAATGTTAACTTAAATATTTTTTAAAGAAACGAAGGCAAGTTGTTTTTTTTTGTAATTATGATGGTTTCTTAATTTCTAAGGACTATAAAACTGAACGTAGAGCCTGCGTCTCACGAGTTAATAGAAAGCATTATACAAAACTACGGCATTACCTTTCTGTGCCGCATTACGAGCGCATAATGTTTAGGCTGCTTTGCGATTAGCATCACCTAGTGAATGCATTTCTCTTCTGAGCAAGCCTCCTGCATCTCTGACAGGTGACAATGACCTAACGTCGATAAATGCGTTATAAAACACAGTTTCAGCAATTCTGCGAACAATATGTATCGTCCTGTGAGCCGAAGTGAAAATTATTTGTATTTTTTGAACTCTACAAAATAAGTGATAAGCTGCGCTTTAATGGGTCAACTACAAAGTGGAGGCCCTTTAATAAGTGCTTCTTGTTTTCCGCGTATAGACGGTTAGTGATGCAGCCTGAGTTTTGTTAGGCTGTGGCACCATGCTGCAAGCAAGGAAACATAGTACAAAAGCCATACCAGAAGCATACCATGTCGCCCTAATGATTTCACGTTTTGTAAAAGGATATACCTGCAGAAGGTGTTTTTTCCAATGTCGACGTCTCAAAACCGTCAACGCGATTGCCTCGTTAATAATGAATGTATAGAACTGAGATTCAAAGCCCCAAAACGAAACAAGAATCCCATCGTTATCGGCATGTAAGCTGATACGCGTAATTTGTTAGGGGAATAAGCGTACTTTGCGTGTAGTGTGCCGTGCCTAGGGAGAATGCATGTTCTCCGATGGGAGCAGGAACAAGTTTTGTATTATAAAAATCCGAACATTTCAAAAAATCAAATTGTTCTTCCCTCTATCTACTACCTCCCTGCGTTAAAACTGAGGATTGAGGCGTGGAGATTGCTGTAGGTCAAGTCACACATGGTGGGTTCGCGGAGTGGCTGGGTACTCCCTTTAGTACACACCTGCCAACAGGCGCTGCACTGCACGCAACTAACGGGCACGATATATCCTCGCTACAATGATCAGAGGCCGTGCCTAGGGATATCATTACCGCGGTCAGGGAGCGATGATGATGGCGGATGGGAGCAGTAACCGAATTGATAACAAACCGAATTAATTGGAGATGAGGAGGGATCAAAATGTGAGCATGTGATATGACTGCCATACAGTAGACGCGGATAGAGAAGTGCATAAGGATAATGATTCCATAATTATTATTAACTCAGAAAAAGAATTGGGTAACCAGCGCAGGAGAAGAGCCACTGCCAGAAAGTCAGCCATATATATAGGGCGTTAAATCTTCGGAGGTAGTGGCCGCGCACGGGTGTTGCTTCTGTTTCTACTTCTTCCGCACCGATCAGGCTCAGGTGCAGTAGTATCTCGGGCACCAAATTAAGACGATAGCGCTTAAGAGCCCATGCCACAGAAAAGCCGGTGTCGGCGTCATTGACCACGAGGGAAAAATCTACAAAAAAGCCTCATTAAAGCAAGCTAGGGGAGTCACCTAGGTCACGTGACCTTGTGGCATCATTGCAACCTGCTCACCGGACTGTGAGCAGACTGTCCACAGGATTGCGAATAGACTACCCACCGTTATGGCCCATTTCTTTCGCCATTCAAAAACCGCGGGCTTGCAGAAAGTCACAGGTCAACGTCAATCACACACGAGACACTCCCTGCCCTTTCCTATTACGGCCATAGAAGGCAAGTGGCGCATCGCTTAATGACCGCTGCACCACTGCGCCAGGAGTGAGAGGAAGACTCCCAGGAATATATGAATCGAATGAATGACCAATTACGCTTATGTGCACATGAATCCATTGTCGCTATCGAAACAACTGCCATCTGTGAGCGCTGGATCTGAACCCCCGTACCGAAGGGAAAACCAGACTTGTAGCGCTCCAAATTCGCTTTTGGCCTAACTACTCAAATTGACCATCGTTTTTTTATTTGCTGGCAGACTGCGTTACTGCATTTTCTTCCACCCTTTCACGAGAACATAATGCTTTTTTCTAAGCCCCACCAACAACGCGTTCACCATCAGCACGCCCTAAAAGACAAGTCCTGGGTTACGTCAACCTCTAATCTCTCATGCTGGGAGACCAAACGTACTGCATGGCAGCATACGTCCCACCGCCAGACAAATCCGTAAGGGGCGTGATATACAACGGCTATTGAACGAGACGCCCGAAGAGATCATCAAGAGCTTCCTCGATTGTAACGCAGACATTCCCGTGGAGGCCTCCATCATGATCACCTTCGACGGAAGCCAGGTCCCCCGCTCGATACACTTCAGGGCAGGCCTCTTCAACTGCCCCTCCTTCTACTGCCGCGTCGAGACGTGTTAATTTTCGCAAGACGGGCCATCGCACTGATGTCTGTCCCAAACCTGAGACGCACCTATGCCGCGGATGCTGCGACAACCACCAACCCCCGCCCGAAGGCGAACAACGCAAATGCACGCCCAAATGCATCGTATGCAACGATTCCCATATGACGGGTGGGAACAACTGCAAACACCGCTTCGTCAAGCGCCAGAAACAGCCGCCTAAGAACGAACAAGACGCTGATTCCACCCCAGAACCGGGACAGCAGCTGCAAGTTCGCAAGTCCCGCTCCAAAGAACGCTCCAAACGCCGAAACGGCGCAAGTAGAGGAAGTCCCGCGAACGATCGACGTCCTGTCGGCAGCTAGGTTCATGTAGGGGTTCGAGGAGTGCCAGCCCAAGGAATGCCGACTGCAGCCGCTTCGACAGAAGGTGAAGCAGCAGCCGCTCCGGAAAACATTTGAGCTGGGCGGTCGTGGCCCCCAAAGCCACTTCTCAGGAAAAGGCTCTGTTAGGCAAAATACACTAGAGGAGGTCATCGTGTCCAGAAATAGCAGACTGTCAAAGCCGTCTCAAACCTACACCTATTCTAACCCCGAAACCTGCACATCAAGCACCAGTGCAGCAGACGCCTCCCCGCCAACCGCAGCCGTAAACAACGAGCTCTCCCGCAAAAGCGATTGAACTTGACGCGCCCACCAGCCTTAAATGCACCCCCCCCCCCCCGCCCGCTGAAGTGGAAGCAGGACAAAAACGCACCGCCGAAACCTGCCACGTGGAGGGACCGCAACGCAATGCCGAGTTCACCATAATGCACAAAGTCAACGCCAAGGTTACTGCCCCAGAAGCGATTATAACATCCGAATTCAAGACCGAGTTTTAGACTTCAGATTCGCACCGTTTGAGGCAAGATTTAGGCACAGACTAAACGAAGTCTTCCAACAATTCTCGGACCGCTTGACGGCAGTTGAAGCTCGTTTCCCACTCCCACTCATCCCAGACACTTCTCAGGCACTAACTGCCCTAGTCGGCCGTAACGTAAATATGGCTGTAAGGGCGCGGAATCTCAAATGTTGAATTTCTCGACTGTTGTATATGTACAAGCTTATTTCCTGAGAAACAGAGTTTCTGTCTTTGATTAACGTTAACGATTCCAGTTCATGCCCATCTATGCAAAAGAGCGAACGGGGCTCTTTCTCCAGTAGTCCTCCAGTATACACCCAGAAATCTTCCATCAGAACAGGCAGCATTACGTCTGACTTTGTGCTATGTACTGAACGTGACTGCTGCTCTGTGAGATGCTTTTTACGAGCATCTGGGCTGCTAGTACTCTTCAATTATGCGTGAGTGCCAAACACTTGAGGTGCCACTATGCTAGCTTAGCTTGGACCGACTGTTGAGAGGGAGGCCTGCAGGACAGCCCAAGCTTTAGAACTGGTGCAATTACAGCGACACAACGCTAGACTGACTGATGAGAAAGGATTCAACCAAAAGGACACTAAAATTATGCTCTGGCGATCACAGTCCAGTCACTGCACTTTGTAAATGCATTTAAATGCGGCACACAACGTCAGCGTTGCGCACATATAAGAACAATCTGCGCTGTGATACGTTTGTCCTTATTCACATAAAACCTTTTCTGGACTCGTTTGGAGCCTACCAAAAATTGGTTTCGTTTTACGGAGATTAACGTTCCAAAGTTGCTATGGATAATAAGGAATGACCTAATGGAGGGCTCCCGATAATTTCGACTACCTGGCGTTATTTAGCGTGCAGTGACATCGCACAGTACGCAGGCCTCTGGCATTCACCTCCATAGAATTGCGACCACTGCGGCTTGTATTGAACCTGCGGCTTTCGGGTCAGCAACTGAGCAGCGTAGCCACTGAGCCTAAGCGGTGGCTTCTCATTCATTTAGAGAATAAAGTAAAAGATTATCGCAGTAAGGCGTTGTGTTTCTATTTTGAGCATTTACATAAGAGTAAAAGTGGGTTCGAAACTTTTATTTGTTTTTAGCATGAAATGGCTTCGGAATTTAGCGAATTAAAACGTAGACATGAAAACGCTGATCACAAAATAAAGAAGAATAAAAAGAAGGCATTTCCTAAACATGATTACCATCAAAAGATTATCAGAGATTATGTTAAATCGCATGCCCAGATGTACAGCGGTATACCAACACCAACGTGTGTCTGCTGACTCCTTTAGCTCAGCTTGCTTGTGCTGTGTTGAGTTTAGTGACGCATAAGCAACTAAGGCTATCATGCGCCAAGCTCAAGGTATAAGAAATTGTTTTCTGTAGATTTTTACAAAGGTATAAAGATATGGCGGAGTAGAAAGCCTAAAGGTTATACCCTTCTGCCCAGTATTGAGAGAAAAACAAGACTCACAAATGGCCAATATTAAAGGTTTCAAAAGAGTCTGGGTAACCTCATCAGCCGTCCTTATTTGGGCAAGGACTGGAGGCCCGAAACCAATCAAAATAAACCCCAGCGCTTTTCTCAGGAATGAGAAAGTGGCTGAGGTCAATCAGGCAAAGTACTGGGTCGTGTTGTACATATTTTTTAAGAACACCAGCTTCTGCTAAAAATCTAAAAACGCAGGACATGTCCACAATTGCATTTTCACCTAAGAGCAGTGATGGATGAAAAGGGATGCATCGGTTATAAAATGGACAGAAGCACTTTTTCTGTAGCTTTTCCAGTTTCGAACATGAAATTAAATTGTGACTGACTGTAAGTTCATCTCCACATGCGCAAACTGGTTTGTCTTCTTTTGTTAGGAGAAAGTTGTGTGTAATGTGTGTGACCTATATGGAGACGGCAGATAGTGACTTCCTTGAAACGTTTCTGGTGCACACACGACTTCCATTCACCTAGAACTGGTTTTATTAAGGCAAGCTTGTTATTTACTTCGCTGTTCCAAGTGGACTGCCAATTTTTCCTTGCCTTACATTGCAGCAATTTCAGGCAATCTTTCTAGGGCGCATTTGCATTTTTATTTGCTTGCCACAAGCTTGAGCAGCGCACAAATCTGCTCTTTCGTTGCCTTTTATGCCGACATGACTTGGTACCCAGCAGAGTCTAATGTTTTGTCCTTCAGCTATGGCTGTTGTGATGTTGTGTATGAGGTCGCCGTGAAACGGAGTTATTGCATTTATAGAATGAAGGGCTGTGAGCTTACTTAGTGAGTCTGCGTAAATAATACTGTTGCCGAGGTTCTCATTTACTAATTCTTCTATGGCTACACAGATAGCGTAACATTCCGCAGTGAAGATGCAAGCACACTGTGGAAGTCTTACTATTTTATTCCAATTCCCCTGTACCACTGCACTTCCAACGTAAGCGTCTGTTTTTGAACCGTCTGTATAAAAAGGTGCGTAATTAGTTTACTTTTCTTCAAGGGTGAGGAATGCTTGTATTACATGTTCTTGGGGAATTTGTTTTTTACGGAAATGTGTAAGAGTGAGATTACCGATTTCCGGAAGGTTGTACCATGGCGGAAGTGGACCTCGCCTTGGAGCAATGCTTGGTAATATGTCTAGTACGCCGAGGTTCTGGCACATGTCTTTAAATCGTAAGAGCAGTGGACGGGTAGCTCGCGGTTTATTGTTAAAGAGTACTCTAGGTGGGCACTCTGTAGCGATGGGGTAACAAATATGTTTGTGCAGTGAGCGGATTTTCAGAATGTACGAGCATGTCAGCATGGCTCTTCTGTGGGTAAGTGACGGCTCTTTGGCTTCATCATAAAGACTGTTTATAGCTGACATCCTGTAAGCACCAGTTGGAAGGTGTAATTCTAAATTGTGCACTTGGTCGAGTCGTTTCAAGTACGATGGCCTTGCTGAACCATATACTATACTGCCATAGGCTAAGCAGGATCGTACCACAGAGCGGTAAATTTTTAGAAGGCTTGCCCTGTCAGAACCCGTGTTTATGTGAAAGGACTTTGAGTGTGCTCAGTGATCGGGAAGCTTTCTCTTTTAATGCATGAGGCAGGAAAGTGAGCTTTTTGTCAAATGTTATACCTAAAAATTTGTGTTAATTTTTTACGGGCACCTTAGATTCGTTCAAATGTAGGGTCGGATCTGCTTGTAATACTCGTTTGAGTGAGAAAATAATGGCTACGGTTTTCTGTGCAGAAAACCGGAAGCCATTTCTGTCTGCCCATGATGCCAGTTTGTTAATTGTTAATTGTGTTTGTCTTCCACATATTGATATGTTGAAGGATGTGCAAGCTATCTGGAGGTCCTCTACATAAAGTGAATACATAACAGACCTCGATATTATTTTGCTAAGAGAATTCATTTTTACAATAGAGTTTTTGCTTAAAAAACACCCTTGAGGTACTCCATTTTCTTGAATAAAATTCCTCGGGAAGGTCGAGCCTAATCGGACAATAAATGTACGGTTAGACAAAAAGTATTTAAGGGAGTTCAGCATTCTGGCACGGATGCCGAGCTCAGCTAAGTCCTGAAAAATCCCGAACCTCCATGTTGTATCATATGCTTTTTCTAAATCGAAAAAGACTGCAAGACAGTATTGCTTGTGGATGAAAGCTTCTCTGACTGTAGTTTAGAGACGGACTAGGTAATCTGTTGTGGAGCATCCTTTTTTAAAACCGCATTGATGGACATCTAGAAGTTCGCAGGATTGAAGGGCGAATGTTAATCTAATATTCAGGACACTTTCAAAGGATTTGGTGAGGCAACTGGTAAGGGCTATGGGTGTATAACTGCTAGGAGAGGTTGGAGGTTTGTTAGGTTTAAGAAACCGTAGAATAATAGCTTTTTTCCAAGCTTCAGGTATTCTCCCTGATATCCAAACTGTGGTAAAGAATCTAAAAGTGCTTCTACGGCAGGCTCGGAGAGATGGGCAAGCATTTCATAATGTATTTGGTCGGCTCCTGGAGCAGTTTTTTTCCGGCAGACAGTACTCTGTTTATTTCTTGGAGAGTAATTAAATTCTTGTATTGTTCTTTTTCACTTCCACTTAATGGAAGTCGTTGTTTTTCGGTTATATTTTTGTGTTTTATAAATGTCTGCGTATATTGCGATGAACTGGGAACTGCAGCGAAGTGTTCAGCCGAAGTGTCTGCATGTTCCCTTATGCTTGTTTCTGTGCCAGTTGTCAGAAGAGGAATTGTGAACGGTGAGAAGTTGTTGTATAATATTCGAACCTGCTCCCACAATTTTTTTATGTAAATTGACTGTTTATAGATGAAACATAACTCTGCCACGAAGCTTTCTCGGCAATGCGACGACTGTACCGAGATCTAGCTCTTGCCTTTTCAAAATTTACGAGATTTTAATGTGTCGGATACTTGAGAAATTTACCCCAAGCTCTACTTTGTTGTTTTTTTGCTTCCTTGCAGTCTTTCGTCCACCTCACTTTGTGGTTTTGTCGCACTACTCCAGAAGACTGCGGAATAGCTAATTATGCAGCCCTTTCGATACAAGCGAACTTTTCATTTATCTGATCGATGGTCAGGTTTTCTAAATCTATATTTTGTAAAGTGGCTTTTGCTCTAAAAAGATCCCAGTCTGCTAGATGCAGCTTCCAGCGTCGTGGCTTTGTGGGGATTATTTCTGGCGGAGATATTAAGCTGATTAGCATAGGGAGGTGATCGCTACCATATCGGTTGTCAATGATATCCCATTTAAAATCGTTAAAGACAGAAGTTGAAGTAAACGACAAATCTAAACACGTGATTTTCTCCGAGGTAGGGGAGCAGTATGTGGCCTTTTCCGCATTTTAAAGATATTACATTATTCGTAAGGATAACATATTCGATTATTTGGCTTCTAAAGTCACAGCGCAAGTTTGACAAAAATGAGAGCAACCGTTAAAATCCGCAACCTCTATATATGGTTGTGGAAGCTCATCGATGAGTTCTTGTACATCATGAACTGTTAATGTGAAATGTGGAGGATTATATACAGAACAGATAGTAATTGTTTTATAGCTAACGATACTGACCGCAACGGCTTCAAGTTTTGTTTTGATTTCTTGAGCAGGGACACCGCTACGAACGACAATCCCGACGCCTCCTGAGAGTATTTGCCTGCTCGCGATCGCGTCTAAAGGTTTTTTAGTGTTTCAAGATATTCATATGTTGTGGACCTAGATTGGTTTCTGAAGACATAATGCTACGGGCAATATTGATCCTGAAATATCTCTTATGTCTCTGTAATTCCTCAACAGGCCTCTACAGTTACACTGAACTAAAAAAGTCATGTTTATCTTTTGGGGTGGGAACGATATGGGGTTTACTTATGTTCTGGACCTGTTATGAGGGGTCTGTCTTTTTTTCTCTCTCGAGAGAGCTGTTCCGCCGCTGTAAAGCAGGCGGAGTGAGAGTTGTATCCATCACCTCACCAGAGGTGCTGGAGGACCGCAGAGAAGCCGCTGTTGTGTTAGTTTCAAGCCTCCCACGACCGTGAAAAGTCCTGCGGGATGCCGACCCATGATCCGGCGCTCCCTGCTTTGAGGTGGCAGAGCAGCCTTCGCTGTCCCTGCCTGGGGCGTTGGAGGGCCTTCCCATCGGCTCTGTGGAAGCGGCCTTGGCAGGTGCCGGAGTTCTGTTTTGCTACGCCCCCGCGCACCACACCAGCGAAGTCTGGTTTTGCTGTGAAAAAGAATGTGTTGGTAAGCGCAAAACGCCTCCTCACTTCTTTAAATGAAATGTTTTCTTTGGTCTTTATGGTGAATATTTCTTTTTCCTTTTTCCAGGACGGACATGCCCTGGAGTACGCAGCGTAGTCTCTTTCGCAGTTTGCGTAGCGCAGTGCTCCGTCACATTCCTCAGAATGGTGGTCCTTCGAAGCGCATTTCGCGCAGGTTTTGCTGCCGCGGCAAGTCTGTCAGCCGTGGCCAAAATTTTGACAATTGAAACATCGGCGGGGATTGGGCATATAATGTCTGAGGCAAAGTGCTGATGTTAAATGTGAGGGCCATGTGTTTGGTATCTATTTCTTTGTTATCCTTGCGGATTTTTATTTGTTGAACGTCAATTACATTCTGGCCGGTGAGCCCTTGAAGCATTTCGGCTGCTGTTAAATCGATGAAGTCACTTTTTGAGATAACGCCTAGGACTGTGATAAGGGATCGGTGTGGAGTCACGGAGACATTCGTTCGTGCTTGCTGCATGACGTCACTTTCCGTGGGCATTTCCTGCGTGGCGACATCTTTCACGTAGAGGTCCTGTCACGTGACCTTGCACTGGCATAGTCTTGTTCATGACAACACATTTTATCTTGGATTTTCTGTCTCCTGATGCTTATAACTAGTTCAGTCATCACTTCTGTTGTTGACAACATTGATCACATTATCCGGTGAATCCGACTAGCCAACCTTTAGTAATCCGAGACGAAGTGAATGACTTTTGATGTATTAATTGTATATTCTTAGTGTATTTTAATGTAGCGTAAGGTATTTAATGTATATTTTTAGTATACGTTTAATGTATTTAGTGTATATTTTTAGCATATTTTTAATGTAATAATTGTACAGTTTTAGTATATATTTAAATATTGAATGTGTATTTTAAGTATATTTTAATGTATTTGTTGTGTATTTTAGTATATTTTTAATGTATAATAAATATATAAGTGGACAGAAGATGTATTTTTGATGCATTTGTAAGAATGTTCAGAATTGTACTCCTAGCATACTTAGAAAGCATTCATACTGCAGTTTTAGCATAGGGACAAAAATGCGGAATAAATACGAAATTAATAAATGTGTTCGAAATGAATTTTTAGCGTAGCCTTTTTCTGCTAAGGGTCCGGAAATCGAAGATAACAAATTCAAGGAGAAGACGGCGATTTATAATAATTACCTTGTGGGCAAACCTTTATCAACTCGTAGCACGAGAGGCTGAGGAGATCACAGAATGGTCTAGACATCGGACTACGACGCTACGTTGTTTGCACCGGCGATGCTTTTAATAATACCCAGGGGTGTGTTATGCCAGAGCTTTCTTGCGCCTCCATCCATTCACTGAAAATAGTCGAGGATTCTTCAGGCAGGTGCAGCTTTTTGTGAGCTTCGTGTTCGGCTTCATAGCGAGCTTCAGTTGCACGGCTATTTTTGGACAACGTCAAATTGAGTTTGCCTGAAGAAGGCGTTAAAGATATTGTAGATTTCTACCGTTGGCCACTGCGATGTTCTTGCGTTTAAAATACACGCTCGTGTGAACAGATTGAGAGAGAAACCTCAAAAGTCGAGAGGGTGGACTTCCAAGGTTCAGTCGTCCCTCCAATTGCATCGCTTCGTGGTGTCCCGCTGGATGACGCCCTTGTTTTTGCCGAGTGAATATGATGAGTTGTGCTTTTTAGAAAAGGCATATTGTTGTTTTTCAGTAATCCATTCATGGCGAAGTTAAGAATTCTGAAAATACTCCGTGAGCGACACGGAACAATGTATACCTTTGGTCATAGCCACAGTGCTAATAATGCAATTTTATGCCTTGTTTTGGAAAACAGGAGAAAATAGCTTTCCTATACTAGCCTGCGACGTATGAAGTGATGCACCTATCGAAGATCCTTGAAAGCATTACGCGAAATTTGATTGTATTCAATACGGCTCGCAAAGGTGCACTTTTTTATGGTCGCGAAACTGTTTTCTTGACGCATCGCGAAAACAGCATCGGCTTCATGCTTTTGGGTGATGTAACTAATACTTTGAGAAGCACCGAAGTTTTCATCATTAGCCATCAAAGTTTTTGCACATACAGAGCTGAGTTTAAGTGCAGTGCAGTTTCCGATTCACTCTCCTCACATTCTTGCCGTGAAACAATGGTGGACATTTTGCTCTCTTCAGTGAGTTTTGCAGAAATAGGATCCCGAATAGCTACAGTCCACGAATAGTTGAAATAAGTGAAGAAATTAAATGCACTTCAGCCACATCAAGGCTGTGTATATTAGTCGCTTTTCGCCTAAGTCCCTTTTTTACTAATTAGCATGAAAAGCCTAAGCGAATTTTAGAAACTTCCAAAAGTTTTGAAAAGCATAATGCCAGATTTCGCTTAGATGACGTCTGAACACTTGCGAAACGCGACTGGTTCGCGTGGTTTATATGTTAAGCTCTCCTGTAAACTTCTAGTTTGCTTATAACGGAAGGTCCGGGTTAGGTTGTACCCACAGGAGTTCAATTAACGGCAACGAAGGTCCCAATGCGAGAAATGTTTTCCGCTTTAATTATATCGTAATGCAGCCGCTGTGTCAGAGATTGAACTTGGGGCTGAACGAAAAGCCCTATTCACTGACTCACCACAACAGGCCTTGTATGTATTGGATTTTAACATACCTCAATGCTCTACGGTATACAGCTTGCTGAAAGTTTTCGTTGTGCCTGCAATGAGAACATGTTTTGTATTCACGTATATGAATAAATATATCAAGAAATGTTCACGATAACTAAAAAAATTGCGAAACACAATGAACCCGTCATTCAGCTGTAATGATATGAAACTTAGAAATTGGCGGAAGTAAGCTCCGGAGTTCATGTGTTATGAGCAGTTCCATTCTGTCAAGATATCGTGGGCGGCTGTGGTGTAGGTTGGCGCCGAAGTTACAATTAATCGGGCCAACCTGCGCACCACTGCAGTCTCCGTAAGTTCGGAGGGGGAGGAGCGACAAACTTCTCCACCCCGCGTGCGAAAGATTGTGATTCGACTGCTGACCGCCGATAGGGGCCACGCCTGATTAGTCGTTGACCGGAGGCATGAGGCGTAGGCAAGTTCCGTAGCGAATAAATTTAATTAGGCAAACAACAACCAAGTATCACAATATGCCCGACAAGGTAGCGCCGTACACTGACGTGACGCCAATAACACAAGCTCCAATTGAACACGTTAACACAACAATTAACACAAAGAAAGAAACCATTGTCAGTAAAGCAGCTGAATGGGCTAGTTGGTTTTGCATCTTGGTGAAAAAACAGCGCACAAGCAGACACAGACAGAAAGAAGGGGACAAGCTTGTCCCCTTCTTTCTGTCTGTGTCTGCTTGTGCGCTGTTTTTTCACCAAGAAGAAAGAAACATCAGGGCTATTGCTATAAAAAAATGTTACGAGACGGAAATACAGTACAAAGGATTACAACGAGAAATACAGAAAGCAAAAATACAAAGACAAAAGAGTTGAAGTGAGTGGTGAGAAACGATGGCTTAGCTGCGGAGTGGCAAGGTCCGGTCGCAGAGAGCGTCGGGCTGCGGTTGCTCGTCGCGGGGCTGATGGGGGCTTGAGGATACGGGCGAACTTGGGCCTCGCGTCTTCGGGACCACCGTCGCCGCGCTCAACGCGTCAGATCTCCGCCTAGGCTCCTTGCCGACCACTTCCCTGGCTCACCTCACTCATGACCGCACGCACCGAAATCTCCAGACCAACTGGCAGCGCGCGGCGTTCCCATCGCCCCCTTCGCATGGCAAAGAATGAAAAAAAACAACAACACAGGGAAAAAAAAGACTCTTCAGGAGCCACGCACAGAGGAATGCAGCTCCCAAAAAGAAAAAAAAATAACACATGAAGGAATGTCAAAAGAATTCGGCACAATGCCTTAATCCTACGAGGAGTCATTGGGGGCCGCGAACAGTGCCAGGGCATTCAATCCGCTTCTGCTGTTCCCAACACGTGCAAGCGCTTGCCACCTGTATGGCAACAATGCTAGGAGGGGGGTAGTTTTGAGTGACCCCTCCAGCGCTATGGTGAGAATGCCGTTCCCCCGCGGGGGAGGGGGAAAAAGTCGTCGACGCCGCTCCGCGACATGTTTCTGGGAAACAAAGGTCAAAGCTGGACAGGGCAGGCATGAACTTCGTGACACATTCTTTTTCTGGGATGTGAACCCCCCGCAGTTTGTCATTTTGCCTCGTTTTGAGCAGTTGCTAATTTTATCGGGAGATAAAAAGTAAGAGTGCTTGAAGTGTGATGAAAAAAAAATCTCTCTGGCTATCGAATGCCACTGAAATGTCTGCGGCTTCTAATATGCTGCAGTTACTCTCCACCAACAATAAAACAAATATTTCCGTTACCTAAAATCTCTACATAAGTAAAAAAAACGAGGCCACTTTTCAAATTTTACGAGCCATACATAATATGCCATGGTTAATACGGGTGTACCAGTAATGATGGCCACCAGAAGAGCTTTCTCATCCAGTGAAAGGTACTGGTGAAGGCTGCTAGCTGTTTTCCCTCAACTTTAAGAACTCTCTGACAGATAAGAAATTGTTCCAGGCCAAGAACATTGTTACCGACACTGCGGAAAATAATACCCATTTAAAGGAGTTTTCAGGTGTCTATAACTCGCACCCTTGCACCCGGCCCAGATGGGAGTCTTGGTGTTTTCATACACCTTGCACGCGGAGTGTTTCGCGCCGAAACACTCCGCGGGCTGGTTACCAGCCCGCGGAGTGTCATTGTGGTCAGTGTTGTCATTTTCGGGCTGGTAACCAGCCCGAAAATGACAAGTGACCTAAAGGTGTTCGGGCGGCTCGAACGCTATTACCGCCGAGCCATTTGCATTTTAGCGCTTCTTAAACACCTACACCCTACAGGAAAAATGCGCGCGATGGGTTTGATATTTTGTTCCCACTTTCATTGCTTGTCTTAAGTGTTCTTTAAATTTACCATTATAACACTTACATAATGCAATATGCCTATATAACTGGAGCGCTTCATAGCAGTAGACAGGCTTTGCGCCAGCAAAAACCATTTATTGACTCGGAAATCACAATACTGCAGAAAGGTGGAATATTTTTATTGTCAGAACAAAGACATCCACAAAGCACAAGAACTTTCGCCAATGAATTCTTTAATGCCATCCAAGGAACGACTGCAGCATGGCTGCTTTATTGGTGTTATGGTGCTTCAGAAATACAAGTCAATTGCAGTTACATCTACCTCTTAATTTTTTCAGAGGAAACGATCAAAAATTCATGCCTGTGCATCATTATTAACCAGCCTGAAGAAGGCTTGGACTGTGACACTAACTCCCAGGATTAGCTTCTTAGCTTCTACACAAACATAAGGTAGCTTATGCTGAACATCCATAATCTTGACAGTATGGCAGTTGTAGAGTGAACCGCAGCGGTGAGCCTGCTGAGTAGTCATCCTCCCTCGACGAAGTGGTTCTCAGCCACTTCAGGATTTCGTTCGCAGAACTGCATGCATGGTGCTAGTCGGCATTTTACACAAAAAGAGTACATTTCATACGAGTTTACATTGCTACATGATCCTTATAAAATGCCAACATACTTCTCATTAATGATGTGTGATATTATGCATGCTAACGCTAACAGAGGGTAAAAAATATGCCCATATGGCAAGCAAGCGCCAGCTATTATTTCCTAAACCATTCCAATGAGGCCATTGTGGTTTGAGAGAAAATAGCCCTAAACGGTAGCTAGAAAGCGACCTGTTAGGAAATGAATTGAAGGTAATCAGGTGATGCAGTTAATTCTGCACGAATTGCTACAAGCTAGTGCGAACCCTTCGCCTTGCTGGAGAGTGAACTGATTATAAATGGCGCAAAACACCACGACAACAGACGAAAATATAGGGCACTTTATGCTTTACAATCACACCAACAACAAGTCAGGTGTAACGTTCACTGTGACAGAAGAAAATATAGTATCTGTGTCAAAGTCAGCGATGCAACCCTTTCCATGACAGTGGTCCGCTTCAACGCAACGCAAAGCATGCATTCATCATTATACCAAGTATGTGATAACTCGAATGGCTCAACAGTGCCAAGTTAACATATCTTTTGTGTCTGCAATCAGTAAATTTAAAAGCCATTAAGAAAAATTTGCACAAGGTCACTAAACTATTTCACAGAAAGGCGCCGGGGCAGTTGGAGCATGATTTTTGGCAAAACCGCGCAGGGTAACAGGACACCTGCGACAAGATGACACGGATACAGCGCTGACTAACACCTGAGGAGTTTATTGCGTTGCTCACAATAAATACAGGAAACGCCGCCCAAAATACCGAGAACGAAGGTCATGGAATCAACATCTTGTGACTTCTCTCGTGATTATTTACCAATATGTAATCACGGAATATATCCGTGACTGGATTATATATCCAGTCAATTTCTTTGCTCATTAACATTAGGGATGATGTGCTTACGTAGGTTGAGACATTTCTGTATACGATACACACCTTACATATCTCGCGCATGAGCTAGTGATTATATTTCCTTAAAATTTGACAACATCGAAAGTGCGGAATGCATTCACTGTACAACACGTGTCTTGCTTGCTTGCTTCCATATCCTGTCTGTGTTGCCGAAATGCTCTATTAGACAAATGTTAACATGCCGGCCTTTTTTTTTTCAAGATATGATGCTCTGCATGACAAACGCATTTTGTAAACCAATTCACTGTCGCATCCTGTGAATTTCTCTCTTTGCTTCGTCTTACACTGGGCGGTCTTTGAAGCACCTTTGCTGGGTGCGTTGCATATTAAGTTCACAGCATCCCGACTGACCACTTTCTTTAAGGCATGGCTGATACCGTGCACATATGGCATGACAGCTAACTTCCGTCTTCTTTCTGAAGCCTCATTGGGGTAGATCAGCAAATTTCTTTCATTAACTTGAAGGCAAGGCTGCAGATGAGGTCATCTGGGAAACTAGCTTCACGTAACCGTGTCAGTTGGGCCTCGACACTTTTCTGCTGACTGTCAATACGCAATCTATTTAGGACATTTTTCAGTGCGTCTGTAGCCACAGCATTTTTTTCGACGGCAGAAGATACCACAAGCATATATGGGCCTCTGATGTACAGTCATAGATCGAGAAACTGAAACTGTACCTCCACTGGCATTTCTTAGGTCAACTCAAAGTTGGCAAGAACTTCGGAGGTCATAAAGATATCATCAATGTGTCTGTGTTGCCCTTGGTTAACTTGAGGATTACTGGGAAGGTGCACACAAATCGGAAGGTCGTTTTCATATTCGTGCCACGAAAAGCTTCTACTAGTTGACGATCTTGACATGCAGATCAGCAAAAGGTCACTGAGAATTGGTGTTAGGCAGGAACAGGTGCGTACTCCTTGCCACTGAATGTACAGATCATCAATAAACTTCACAAAGGTGAACACAAATAGATGGTTAACAACTCCAGGAATCCATCCGCATTGTTTCTGGAATTGTACTGCTCACATGGAATCAATGCCTTCTCTTACCATGTCAAACAAGGCGGTATGTGGCAGCGTGTAATGTGTCTAAGTCCTTGATTACAATGGAGTAGACACTTCTTCTGGACGGCTGTTCGAGAGGAATGCAGACGTTTCTGGCTTCTTTGCCAGGAAAAGATCTACAACGGTGAGCAATGAGAGAAATTCTTGCAGATACCACCCTAAGAGTTGCTCCCACGATCCTTGTTCACAGGCAATTGCACCAAAAGGTCAGTTATCCTTTTGTGTTTCTGCCGTAAAGAAGGCATAGGCCCTCACCCTTCTTCACAACAGGCCCTAGTTTGGTCAATTTGTTGGCTTCACACAAGTTTTTGCGCTTCGTTCTTCAATGTTTGGCACTTGACCTTCTTTTGCAGCTTGTAGAATTTCTTTACAATGGCTTCATTTGTTTTCGCAGAAAGTAGCTGAAATTAGTATGCAACACGCCCAGCAAAGGTGCTTCAAAGAGCCCCGTGTTAGACGAAGCACAGAGGCAAATTCACAGTATGCGACAGTGACTTAGTGTACAAGATCTCACTGTCATGAGGAGCATCATATGTTGGGAATTAAGGTCGGTGTGTCAACATACATCTAATGGAACATGTCGGCAACACAGACAGGACAAAGCAGCAATGTAGCAGTGCACTTGTCAGACTATGGGTGCCATCCACAATTTCTAGAATGCAAAATTATGAGGAGATATAATCGATAGCTCACGCGCGACATATACCAGACTTACATCATGCATAAGAATTTTTCAACCTGCGTAAGCACATGGTCAGTAATATTAACGAAAAAATAAATTGACTCGCTGGATAAAAAATCACAACAGATGTGGCAAAATGATGATTCCATGACTTTCCTCCTCTGCATTTTGGAAGATGCTTCCAGTATTTATTTTGAGCAAAGCAATAAATTCGTCAGTTGTTAGTCAGCGTTATATCTGTGTCTTGAATGTGTCCTGTCACCGAGCGTGATGTTTCGCAAAGACTAAAATACTGTCACACATTCTTAAGAGACGAACTCTAGATCTGTAAAATGACAACAAGGGGTCCGAAGCAGATGTTTGCTTTCTGCACCCACTCTTGAAGAAATACATACACATAAACGTACGCATTTGGAGATCACACAATGCTAGCCGTGGCATCACAATGTTCACAACAAACAAGTCAGGCACATTTTTTACTCCACTAGTTCTGGTTTCCCTTTCTACATGCACCATATAGTGAACGAAAGTACGAACTAGAAATATAGAATAAATCAATTTACAAACATCGCTACTGTAAAATGGTGTTAACAAATGGCCACATTCATCCTTAGGAGAGATCTGCATTTCATCTGCCGTTACATATGAAACATGAAAATACCAAACAGCCGGATGAACGAATAAAATTTTCTCGAAAATTCAGCAAAGGTACATACAGTCATACCACTCCACTGGTTCAGTTGAGTATACTGCTCAGGAGCAGCAGTATCCGTACGGGGCGAATGCCTGCACCAAAAATTAGTTACAAAGCAATAGAAATTTGCACACAAGAGGCCAAGTAAACGGCATGATATGGAACCATTACAATTATGCAAGCAGAAAAAATTGCATTCTACCTACACTCCAATATGAATCAAGCTACAAAAATATCATAAAAGCGCCTTCAATCAGCACCCAGCTGGCATTTAAATGTAGTTTCGTCATTCCATGCCAACTGATCCAGACTTAGTACTCAACCATCTTCGATTTCTTTAAAAAAATAATGCCTTAGTGCATTACTATGACAAACAGTAGCCCAGCTTCTTTCTGGCAGAATAAATGTTTTGTGTCGCGGCCGCCATCTCACGTTTCGAAGTGGTAGCCAAACCTAGCCTTGCAAAAACTTTGCAAAAAAAAAAACATTGTTATGCATCACTATGCAACTTCTTTTATATAAGTAAAAATTATTGCGATTTCATATGCAGTAAATTGAACTTATTTTGTTTTCAACCAAACATGGAAGAAGGTACAAAACATGAAAAATTGAAATTGTATGTCAAATTTTATGCTCTCACAGCAGTTATTCCAACTACTTTTCTAAGCTGTCCAGAAGGCGAAAAAGGCGATAAAAATGTTTCAGAGAGCAAAAGACATAAGGCATGTCCGCAAAAGAATTCTAAAGTTGAGGAAATTTGCATCTTGAGACATTCAGCAGTCTATTCCATAATTAGGTGATCTTAAATTATGAAACGAAGTTGCACAATGTCATTTAATGGCATTTATTTCTAGAAGTTTAATACGAGCATTTTTGTTTTAAGTGACAAAACAATTTTGCAAGTTGAGTCCCTGCGTTAAACATCTGACATTTCTCCGTGCCTTCTCCTCACTGCAACATATTTTGCTACCGGCTGCAATTATACACATAACCAGCACTCCACTGCTCGAATATAATGGTGTGCTGGGGTTCAATGCCGCCAGGTTCGGCAATACAGAAACCTGCTGAAGGTACATTTACGAAAAGTAAAAATGAGGTGGCCGGATGGCAGAACTGCTATTATTCCTCAACACAAACAGTACTGAGCCGTCAGGCACATTTTGCGGTCTGTCCAATCAGAGTTAAAAACCTCCAATACCATGAAAATGATTTCAATTTTTGAGTGGAATGGACTTTATCGCCACGTCACATGCGAAGACTGCTGGTGACTGCACTGGAGGAACTGTGAGGCCCTTGGCAGCAACAGAAAGTATTCACAGGCCATACAAAGGTCAAATACTGCTCTATGAGCTGTTTACATGGGTGAACAAAACTATAAAGTGTGTTGCAGCACTCTGGGTGCTCCAACAAATGATTGAAGTAAATGAAGGTGGTCTCGCTAGGCAGTTTACAAGGGCACAATCATTAAGAGGTATATGCAAGTTTCACCATAGCGAGCCTTTATCTCTCTCTCAATGGTGCATGCTGCACTTACATCATGCTCGAGTTGAAAGTGACAAAATGTGAATTAAAATGCCAACGGACCTTTCAAACCCCAAATATGAAGAGCATCCACCTGGAGCACCATGCAGCGAGCAATGCTGGGATTGAACACAAGGACACAAATTGCAAATTTATTTCTTGCTTAAAAGAAAAATTGTTCCAATTAAACTTTCAGAAATAAATCCCACTGCTATTAGAAAACAAATGAAGACCACGTCCCCTTGCAACAGATGGCTGAATATGCCTCAAAAATAGAATTTTTTCGCTGACAGGGCTTACATGTTTTTGATCTCTGAAACATTTTTATCAGCTTCTTTGCCTTTTGTTTTTGCTGTGCTGAGTTTTATGGCACATAGGCAACTGAGGCCATCATGCGCCAAGCACAAGCTATTGGAATAGTTTTTTGTTGAATATTATAGAAATCTAAGAAGAATCATCCACATATTTGGCACTTATTCGTTTAATGCAGGGTTTCAGAAAACTACATTAAACAACACACAAATTTGTTTGCAACAATCCTGTGCTGACTACAAACTAGCAAGAATGTACAAATAAATGAGGGCACGGTTAGGCTATGTACAGGTGCCCCAAAAGTAATACGGAGCACGCGAGCGGCGGCCGAAATGGAAAAAACTGCATGCCAGCGGGCTCTATCAGCAGATGCGCAGTAAAGAGCGAGGGTACGTCGGCACATCCGTCGGACCCATCTCGACAACTTGATGCTCGCGTTATCGCTGCCACGAGCGAAGCTATGCTGCTACCGTCACTGCTCGCCAGGGGCACTTTCAATACATGATGCATGGGTTTGCTGTTTGTTCGCGCCGTGTAGAAAGTTGGAGTTCGGCAGCTTGCGCTTTTTGCTTTTTCAGGAATGCCACCATATTCAGCCTGCGGGTACCGCCGTGGCTCGTTCTTCGCTTCGCAGCGAGTTTGTGACAATTAAAACAGAGAAAACTTCACGAAGTACGCAGAACGGGAAGACGACACGCTGAGCTAACAACTGATCGTCTTCCCTTTCTGCGTCCTTCCCTCAGCACAGATTTGTTTTCGTACACTGGAGGAAAAAAAGAAACAGAACACGAGGTTGTCGCTTATTCAGTCGTCCGCGATCGGCTATATTTTGCGAACATGTAAGAAGAAAAGGGCAACAGGGTGGAGTCGATTAAAAAAAAAAAAACTTTCAAAGGCACTTTTTATGCAAACTTAAACTTTAATGCAGGGTAAAGCTCCCGCTCACGCTGATGATATCGGCCATGCGCCGAGGAAGGGACTCGTATAAAGAGTCGACTTATCCGGGTTGCTCTTGGAGGTTGTCCCATTCCGTCTTGACTGCCTCCCAGAGGTCATCTGGACGCGTGCTGTGATTCATACGCGACAGACTACTTTTCAAAGTTCCCCAAACGTTCTCAATGATGTTCATATCGGCGCCTTTTGGAGTCCACTCCAATAGCTGCACAGCCCGTTCCTCAAGCAAGGCCTTCACAACTCGCGCATTGTGGACGGGGCTGTAGTCTTGCTGCAGGAGGAATATTCCATCTTTAAATTGCCCGTCCAACGCGTACGGGATGAGATGGTGGTCCAGGACGTCGCAGTAGCTGGCTCCGTTAAACTTTGATGGCAGTCTAATAAGGGGGCCGAGGCCTTCTGCACTGACAGATCCCCAGACGTTCATGGCACAACGACCACTGCTGACTACTTGCATCGTGAAGTCGGGTAGGTACCTATGTGCGAAAAAATAATGCGTTGATCAGCTCCTACGCAATATATATTTAAAAAGACTAATTTACCTCAAAACCTCGATTGTCAGGCTATGGTAAAAGAAAAAACCCTTTTGGCTCATAAAACTTAAATAACTGCTGCAAGAGGACTAGCGAAGAAAAAGTTTCATTTCTCTACTTGTACTCGCACATGGCTTACTATGCTTTAGACCGCTGTGCTCTTTACTTCACACAAATCAGTCTTATTCGGACATACCTGCAATTGCATGGACGCCAAACACGCCGCTGCTGGTCCCATCTTGAAGAGAATGTTGACTCATCTGTAAAGATCACTTGTCGCCAGTCGTCCACAGTCCACTGCTCATGGACGCGAGCAAATGCAAAGCGCTGTTCCTTTTGTCTTGCCGTCAAATACGGTTTCTGCACCGCCACATATCCACTTAATCCGGCTTCCTGGAGACGGTTTCGAATGGTGTTCAGACTGATGTCTAGGCTGAGGGCATCTCGAATTTCTTTTGCACTTTGAAAGGGATCCGCAACGACTGCAGCGACGATCAGTTGGTCAGCCTCAGCCGAAGTGCACCGCTCGCGACCTGGATGGGGAGCATCGCCAAGGCGGCCGCCTTCATCCCTGTAAGCTTGTATTATACGATTAACTGCAGTCATCGACCTTCCAGTCCTGCGGCATATTTCCCGTTGCGGTACACCCTGCGTGCACAGAAGAACAATTTCGCGCCTAACTTCCAATGGAACTCGGGGCGGCATTTTTCGTCAAGTGGGGATTTCTGCAACGTTCGTTGATATATATGTGCGTGTGGGCGTGTCTTGCAAAATGCGTCTAGCCTTTTCATCGATTATCAAGGCGACAGCATTAACGAAGCCAGCTCCTGCGACGTTCTCGACCACAATCTTATCCCATATGACTCGGACGGCCTTTTTAACGATGATGTAGTCTTCCAGCATCAAGACTATAGTGCCGTCCACATTGCGCGAGTCATGAATGTCTTGCTGGAAGAACGGGCTGTGCTGCTGTTGGAGTGGACCGAAAGGACGCCGATTTGAAAAGTGAGGTAGTTTGGTGAACGTTGGAAAGCAATCTATTTCGTATCAGCCTCAGAACGAGTCCAGATGACCTTTGGGTGGGAGGCTGTAAGAATATATGAGACAACCTCCGAAAGCGACGTCGACTCCTTCTACGAGTCTGATGATAATGAATTTTTATGTAGCGAGAGCATCTGTGGCCAAAGAGTGCCATGGCACAAAGTTGTTTGTTCTACTCAAGGTGGGGTGAAAGACCCATTTCCCAAGCATTTCATCCGAAAGAAGCCGAGCACCAGGCAGGGGAAAGCTTGTACCGTATCACCGGTGGGTACCAAGCGGCGCTGGGGATCGAACCCCGCCCCCCCCCCCGCATGTGAGGCGGATGCTCAAACGACTATAGGCCACCGCTGCGGTGGTTATAAGAGTCTCTTTTTTGGCACTTGGCCTGTCGTCAACCTGCGGGTGGGCTTTACCGGTTATGAAACTGTTGAGTTTTCATAAAACGGCCCCTTTGGAGGCTTTTTTTAATCTGTTTCCTTCCTGCCATTCATTCCTACATTTATTCATTTAACTCTTTGTTCTCTAGTGTAAGAAAGTCAATTTGTCTTGAAGAAATTGGTCTGGAGTTATTCGCCCACTTGCTAAGTTTTGAGCACCTATTTTTATCAAAGACAGCACTTGCATGCCATTGTTTTTTTTTAATGCGTTCCCTAGAGCGAAGCAAAATTTACACCGCATTTAGGAAAGCGTTACACGAGAGTTTGTACTCGTCAGCACACAAACTCGCCACCAAGTGAAGCGCAAGCTTCGGCTGTCATGCAGACAAAGATGATAAAATTCCTGTTGAAGCGTAAGGCGCACGGTGCCAACGGCAAACATTTATGCATGGCCCGGACGAACGACAAAGCCTTGCATGCGTTATTGAAAGCACCCCTGGCGAGCCCGTGGTGGCGATAACGCGAGCATCAAGTTGTCGAGATGGGTCAGCCGGATGTGCCGACGCCCCCTCGCTCTTAGCGGCGAATCTGCTGGTAGAACGCGCTGGCATGCAGTTTTTTTCATTTCGGCCACTGCTCGCGTGCTCCTTATTACTTTTGGGGCACCTGTACCCTGTTTCATGAAGCCGCTTGATGAAGAAAAGATGGGAAAGTGGCCCAAAAGAGAACCTAACATACAACATAAAAAAATCTTGGTGCAAAACTTAAACGCACCATTGCTTCCATACTGCTCATGAATATTTCCCAGTGGCAACAAGGTGAAAGCTGTGGGCTCCCATGCGGATGTTTCCCCTGCAGACATACATTTAATACCATCATGAATAATTACGTCACTATGGCCAAACAATGAACTTTTAAGAACTTGAAAACGCAAGCAAAATATACCTAGCTTGAACAGCACAGGATTCCTTAATATCGGTGTCGTTCTAAAACAACTACAAACCAAAATAGATGGCAGCGTCAACAAATTGCAAGGCTGCCTGATGCACAAAACGACCGGCAGTCAGCGTCTGTGCAGCTGACAAAATTAAATGTTTCTAAGACGACACGCTTACGCAATGCATTTTAAGCAGAGATAACGTACAGTCCCTACGCACAGCCGCAAAAATTACTACACACGAATAAACCGTAGGCCAAGAAATTAGACGAAACGGCTTTAAATTTGACAGAACGCGCATAGTGGAGCTCTTAAGCAGCATGCGGCACCATTCTGCAACATTCGTCTCGTCAAAACAAAAACAGAGCTGTGTGCACAATGATTCTCGGAGAACTCTGTTCAGCGCTGCTTCTCTTCCTAGGATACAAGGAAAGAGCGGCCTGTCACACTGCAAATCTTGGCACTTAGGTACTTAGAAACGGCAAGCCGTGAGACCGCTCTTACATAGCATATGCTTTGTAAAATGGGAACCAGCATGCATAAAGAAATAGGATTGCTTACCATTCGAGGCAGGTGCGTAGTAGTGCTAAGCTGCTGTACGTCTCCACATCACGGCAACGCTTGTCTTTTTCACTAACGCCGACGTAAGGACAACGATTGCTACATTGCAAATACATTCTGGCTCATGAACACGCGCACATAATAACATCGCCCGTGCTTTCTGACTTAAAATGTTTACAATGTGAGCGAGCGCCGCCCTTTCTGCCAATCTAAAACAAAGAAACGCATTCGGCAGAGCGGCTGCTTCTGTCCTGATACGTCGTATACGGTACTTGGACAGCAGTGAACCAACCTACACACTTTTTCAGTTATATATGCACTCTAAAAACACCTCAGTTCACTACGGTACCTCAAAAAACGCGGTCAAAAATGCGGTCTCGTGCACCGCTGAAGTACACATAGAACGACGCCATAACGTGCAGGCTGGAAAAAATAAAATGGCCAGGCTTAGCTTGGTTAAGCCAAGAATGCGTTGCATATCTCGATGGAGTTCCGTGCTGCTCCGTTGACTCGATAGGCTATTGACTCGATCGCCATTGAAACTGCCCGTGTAGCAGCGCTCGATCGCCTTTGAGTCGATAGACTATCGGTTCGAAGGCCCTCGAAATGTCCGTGTGACAGGGGTATATATAAGACTGTCCCGGCGAAGGAGCGCAGCTCTTTTATACATATGCCGTGACGTAAATCATAGCGCAGCGCCCCTAGCGGGAGGAGCGGGAGTCAGGTGGTAGCTGCGGCCGCGCGCGACCGCGCCAGTTGGGGCCCAGCTTTTCCTCCGTGACGTCACGCGCCGGCGCAGCGCCCCTAGAGGGAGGAGCGGGAGTCAGGTAGTGGCGGCGGCCGCGCGCGACCGCGCGAGTTGGGGCCCAGCTTTTCCTCCGTGATGTCACGCGCCGGCGCAGCGCCCCTGGCGGGAGGAGCGGGAGTCAGGTGGTGGCTGCGGCCGCGCGCGACCGCGCGAGTTGGGGCCCAGCTCTTCCTCCGGCTGTCGTGACGTCACGTCACGTGGTTGCGCTAAAGGTCAATGGTGGCTGCCCGGCCGCGCCCAAGGGCTGAACTGAGTGATTGCAATATGCAACGCATAAAAATAACTCAGCAAACGCCCGACGGTACCGGTGGCCGCCTAGCGGCAGAAATTCAGTTTCGCTTTCAGTTTTCACTTCCAATGTGTACGGGAGCTGGAATGCATTTGCAGCATCGGAGCAGCATACACAGCCATTGCTAACAGTTGCCAGTTATGGAGAATAAGAAGCGATTAAACATGCTATATTTCTTCGGATTGAAATGTTACCATGAAATGGCCCCCTTTCCGATTCTTTTTACTTTCACTCCAGCAGCTGCATTTCGAGGGTGGCAAAATATACAACAAAAAATTGTAGCCTATGTCATCGAAGAAAGAGGAGGGGAGCATAAAATGTATGGCAGGCAAAGCTTAGCATATTCTAGGACGGCTCCCTCCGGAACCGATATCCCGGAATGCTCCCGCAGAAGTTGGGACGTTGTCTTCGGAAGGGGTTCCTTCACAAGTTCGACATATTCGGCGGCTGTGTTTTTGTAGTGCGGTCCTACGGCAGCGTTCGTGCGAACACGCATAACATGGATCTGTGGCATGGACTAAATGGCGGTTTTAGGTACTCTTTCATGGATGCGTCATGTCTGTTTGCTGTTTACCGCAAGCCGGTGCGCACGGGCCTTCTCAGCGTCCCGTCTGCACGCACGTCTTCCTGGCACCGCGGCTCGAGTGGAGAGACCGCTCGGCTTACGCGCTGCGCTTGTAACCGAGCAATCTTCGAACGTCCGCGCAAGGCATTCGTGGTGACGTGGTTCAGAGAGGCGGGAGAGGGTCTGGAGGGTGCCGTGGTTTATGTTATATAGGCATAATGCCTTTAGGTTTGCAGCATTGCTCTTCATAAAATTAAATGAATCAACAAATCGCAGCGGTGATTGACAGCAACGCGTACCGAAGAGAGGGCAGAATGCGGACTGCAGGGACGGATAGAAACCATCGAAACGCTCGACAGATGTTTCTGCGGTCCAGTAGACGTAACAGTAGCTTGGTTTGGGCTAGTTGGTAACAGTTCTTAGAAAACATTGAAGATGGAATAGCCTGCCTCAAGAGTAATGAAAGGCACCTGATCAACAAAAAACCGCCGTTTCAAAAAGTGACTGCTTATCTGCATCAACAGAATCTGGTTGCTTTGCAGTGCGACAAAGAAGGTGGCTTTGCCATCTTACCAGCAGCGATGTTTAAAGAAAAAGCCCTCTCCGCCATCCAAAAGAACTTTAACCAAGTCAAGTTTGACCCGAAGCGGTGCCGTCGTTCTGGAATTCATCTTCTGGGAGAACTAGGTCTCGACACTCTTCGTAAAGCAGTGGAAAAGACCAAAAATGGATGCTTAGATGTATTTTACACTGCGAAAACGCACAAGCCTGCATGTCCGTTTAGGGTCATAGTGTCCGAGAACGGCACCTGGCAAAAGCTTGTTAGCTCCTACCTTCAACGGCACCTTAACACCTTGAAGACTGAGGATCCGTTCCTCATCCGAAGCTCTAAAGAATTGGTCGTCAACCTCGAGCAGGGTCCTTTTTGCGACGTGAATGGTTTTTCAATTGACATAGAAGACCTTTATTATTCAGTACCTCATGGAGAGTTGCTCTCAGTGCTCCGAGAAACAATATGTGAAAGCGGGGAAATAGCCTTCCAGAACGGCGCGGGAACCAGCAGCGATTCTTTCCTGTCTTTGCTGGAATTCTACCTTGCGTCCACAGCTATCTCTTCAGAAGGACATTTCTATATTCAAAAAAGAGGCATTTGTATAGGTTCCTCTGTTGCGCCTGTGTTATGTGACCTATTTTTATCCGCGATTGACAAACGCATTCAAGCTAATCTTTCTGACCTTCCTGTTTTAAAAGTGTTCAGATACGTTGATGATTTCCTTATTATTTTTAGAAAATGTAATGGAAGAAAATGCGATGTTGACAAGGAAGTGTTGAGAATTTTTTCGGAGCACGGTGCCGGGTTAAATTTTACGTGGGAATCACCTACAGATGGCCGCATTCAGTTCTTAGATATTGAATTAGATTTCACCAACCGTAATATCTGCTGGATGTACCATCCACGAACCAAAAAACGTCTGTTACGCTTTGACAGCGCGCACTCTAAAGTTGTTAAGCGGGGTATCGTGTCTTCATGTCTCCACGGAGCAGCTACAAAATCCTGCACGCACCGTATGGCCGCCAGCATCCATGAGCAATTCAGGCGCCTGCAGGAGGCTGGATTCCCCGTAGTCCTTCTACTGGCAGTATGTGAAAGCCTTCTGCAAAAGCTGAAAGCCCCCAAGGTTTCTTGTAGTGAGCAGGGGAGTGAAGAGAAAAAAGGCAAGACTCCTGTCCAGGTAATACCATATTATCATAGGTTTTCACATAATTTCAAGAAGCTGGCAGCGCGTTATAATGTACAAGTAGTTTTCTCTGCCCCATGTAAGCTTTCCAAGGTCTGCACTAAGAAAATAGAAAAACGAGATGACTGCACGACGAAACATCAAACAAAGTTTACGGAATGTAAAGCGAACGTTGTGTACAGAATTCCTATCAGTTGCGGGCGTCATTACATTGGGCAGACAGGAAGATGCTTCAATGACAGGGCCAGAGAACATAGATCATGCGTACGCAACAAATCAGGAAGTAACCTGGCCGACCATTGCAAAGCATGTGACGCAGAGGAAAAAAGTGGATGCTATCCAAAAATAGTTAAAACAGAATTCTTGACATCAGCTAAAGGAAAAACGGAGCGTGAAGTCATGGAGGCGTATTTTATAAGAAAAGCTGGGAAAAAGTGCGTCAGCGCACCTTCTATTCAATTACTGGACAGTGAAGTTGAATTCCTTGATGGCTATCTGTAGGTGTGAACCATGTGTCAAAAATATTTATGGTGTTGTGAACTGGAACGGTTCCGCTTTTCCTTTGGGTTTTTCCTGCTGCTACTATTCCTTGGCATAATATTGACTTTTACTTCAGTTGTTATTTCCTTTCTCATATTTGCCCCCCCCCCCCTCGTTGTTTTAGCGTGGAGCCCTCTACACTCGTGTTTTTATACTTCTAGTTTTATCCTTTTTCTGTTTAGGTCTTTCTGTATTTTTCATATACTATATTTTCATTGTTTCCTAGTTTCAAACTTTTTCAATACTTTTTTCATTTGATTTTGTATAGTATCACAGCCCTTATCTGTTTTGGCCTTAATTTCTGCTATCCTTTACTTCCATTGCCATGACCCATCAATGTTGTTTCCCCATTGTCATTCTGTCTTTCTTCACCACGTGCTTGTCTCAGTGTGGAGCCTTGTACACTCCCCTCATCTTTTAGTCGATCTGTTTATCTCCCTTTTTGCCGCGTTATCTGTTTGGTTCTTAACATTGACAAGCTTGTAAAGCGCTTTTTGCAGTAAGTTTCGGTACACGATGTCTCTTTTCTTTCAGTGTTCCCCCGGCACCGTGTTTTCATTTTGTTATTGTATCGTAATTTTTTGCTTATTTTTCACACGCCGCATTCCTGATTGTGCTCTTCTTTGCGCATGCTCATCGCTTGATGGTGGTGATCGGCTCCTATATATTAGACGTGGTGGCTTTTCGAAATAAAAGTTGCAAGTTAGCGCCTGTCCTGTCCACTTCTGTGTCGTCCGTGTCCTTTTTGCGCTATGTTTTCTAAGTCCAGTAGACCTTCAGCGCCCCTTGGCACCCTCTCGGCCCGCACAGCGTGCTTGCACTCGCAGCGAGCCGGTACCGAATTGAGTGCGCGGACGGAAAAGTTCACTTCAGGTTCTAGCAGTTCTAGCTCATGTTCTCTGCCCGGTACGCTGCGGCGAATAGACGATGTACGCGAGTTTGCTCAGAACGGGGGCTGAAAGCACAAAATGCCTGAAACGCCCGTGTGTTGCGCATTGCAAGTGCACGTTAAAGGACCGCTGATTGCCGAAAATAGTATGGAGCTTTCCACTACAGCGTCTCCGATAGCCCATGTTTAGCTTTCTGACATGAAACGCCGCATACCACAGCATTTACTTTTTATGGGTTGTGAAGGCACCTCCTGCTACTCGTTCAGTCTTGGGGAGCTACGTACGGCGAGGCAATATAATATTTTTTTTTGCCAACTTTGCACTTGAAGTTTCTGCAGCTCTTCTGGGGACCTAATTAACTTCAGGTCTCCACAGCTGCCTTTCTTTCAGTTGACACAGTAGTTGCTTCAAGAAATAGCTAAATTTGGTCTTCTGTCTTGTGCGTGATTTGGTGTAGAAAGCAGAATGATTTGGCGCAGACAGTACTCCGATTGAAGCGCATTGTCGCAAGACGTCAATGTAATGATTTCTCTATTCACTACGGTGCAGTCGTAACTGCTTTGCCTTGATATGGATTCACCACAGGAGCACGTTATTATCAGAACAATCAATGAGCCTCAATATTCACGGCATTTGTATTATTCCAACAATTTTATTGGCATTTGTAATAAACTCACTCACATTTTTTATGGTGCAAGTAAACCAAATTTTTCTTTCCGCTGCATTTATGTTCCTCGGCTGCGAAAGATTGAAGCCATGCCTCAAAGTAAAATCCTAACGAGCGCATACTATTGGCACCATCAGCGCGTTTGTACTGCTGTCACAATTAGTTAAGTTTTATCGCCATGTGGAATGTTGCATTCGCGTCGATGCATTAGTAAAACGTGGATAAAATGCCGAACATGCATGTTACTGCTTCACATGTGCATGTGATGTTGTCACAGGAACTGCACTAGCATATTTTGTTCTGTAAAGCACGTGAGCTAGGGCTATATATGCAGTTTTTTTTTTTCATGTTTTCTTCCTCATTTAGCTGGACATTCAGCACTGAGGTGAAGCCAGCTTTACATTTTGGAGGGGAACACCCTTTCACCCCGACGGCACTATCGGGAGTATGGTGTTAGAATAGGTTAGGTGTGTGAACGGGCCGTCCCGCGACGGAGAGCAAATGGCGACAACGAGGAACGAATTTCCGCCGGCCACCGAGAGATGGCGCGAGGCGGTTGGGGCTTTAGTGTTCCTGTATATGCTCCCGCAGAGAGCATATACAGGAACACCAGGGGGCTTGGCTTTAGGTGGCAGGGCCGGCGGGTGGCCGCAAGGAACGTGTCAGTTCTTGTCTTCTGTCGTCCGCGTCGTTTTTCTCTCGTGCACGTGCTCGGTGCCTTGCGCTGATACCCACGCTCCATCATTTTATTCGTTTTTGGTGCAATCTGCGTTCGAGGTGGGGAAAAAGTGTTTTGTGTCACGCTGCAAACGGGCTACAAATACTTCAAGGAAAAGTTTTCGCTGTTTTCGGCGCCGAAAGAAGACGAACGGCTGCAGCTGTGGCGGCGGGCCATACCAAGAAAGGACCGAGCTCTACAATCAACTGACTACGTTTGCGAGAGACATTTTGAGCCCAGTTTTGTGTCCAAAACCTGGACGGCAGAGTACAATGGCCATGTGCTGCAAAGCGTCCCGCGACGCGCGTTTTTGGCAAAGGACGCTGTGCCCACGAACTTCCCTGACTGCCCTGCCTACCTTTCGAAGACTTCAAAAAGTAGAAAACGACCCTCCGAGAGGCAACCGCTAGAAGCGAAAAAAATGAGGAGCGCCGAACCTTGTGTACAATTGTCAGAAGCTAGCATGAGCTCCTCGCCGACTACCGCTGAGGCGAGCAATGTGACAGCGGTTGAAGAAGAATCCGATTTCAGCTCAGCAACAGCGGCGATCTCAGCATTCGCAAGCTTGTTCGAAAATCCTCCACTCCCGTGCCTACCGTCTAAATGCTGGGGTTTTCACCGGCTAGAAACGGACGAAGTCAAAAGTGTAGTCTTTCTTCAACTTAAACGCTCCAAGACATCTGCCAACCAGTTGCTGTCGGTTACCTCACGTGCTGCATCAGCGGGCGACATGACCGCACCAGACATGAATGAAGCAACGTGCTCGTGGGGCGGCATCTGCCCTGCTGCTTCTCTGATGGCTGCCAAGGGGGTCGAAATTGATGAAAAAATAGAGGTGAGAGTAGTGGATATGGGCAAAGGTGTTTCTTTGGAGGTTTTAAAATTTACAAGCACTGTGAGATCTTTGGAGGACGTTAAAAATATTTTGGAGCATGTAGACAAAGTAAGCCTTTGTACTGGAGGACCTAGCGTCAAAGAGTATCCTAAGGCTTAGCCGCAAAGTGCGTTCCTCGATTCTGATAATAAATGGCGGCACAAAATATGTCCACTAATCCTCAGTGCCGGTGGATCGGTCTGCCAGAAGTGCTTCAGCCTCTCAGACTCATTCCGAATTCGCAAGAGGCTAATGGAGAAGCATCGGAAGTTGAATTCCAGTGGTGCTCGTTTCTCCGCGAAAAACTTGCAAAACCGTGAAAAACTTGCAGCGCTCAGGCGTGCTAACTATGCCCTCAAAAGATCGAAGTATCGCCTTTGCAACCGGTTGAAGATGCTCACTGCCGAGCTTAAGCAAGCTCGTGAGCGCCTGCAGACAATTTCTGGTGAAGACATTGAAGCGAAGCTTTCCGAAGCTGAGCTACCAGGAATACAGCTGACGGCAGCGAAAGAGTGCTTGGCAGCTGCCAAACTCGCAAATAAAAAGAGCCGGCCCTACACAGAAGACTGGCTTTTGCTGTGTCTGTTGCTGCACATTCGCAGCCCATCGGCTTATTCCTTCCTCCGAGAAAATGATGTTTTACCGCTTCCTTGTGTCACAACAGTTCGAAAGTATTTAAGTTTGGTGAGAGTGAAGTGCGGATTTGACACGCGATTTTTTGCGGCACTTAAAAAAAAATGGCCACCTAGGACGAGTTTCAGCGACACGGGATTTTAGTGTTCGATGAAATGCAGGTAAGGAAAGAGATGGGAGTGCACTCAAAGTTGATGACTTATTGTGGACTCAGCGGTTTTGGTGACAGTGCGACGACCAGAGATGACCTCGCCGACCATGGACTGGTGTTCACATTTCGAGCATTTGGGGATCATTACTCGCAGTCGGTTGCTGTCTTTGCGAGCAAGGGTCCTACAAAAGGCACAAAACTTGCACAGCTCATACTAAAAGCGATTTTTCTCCTGGAGGAAGCTGGCGTGTTGGTCGATGGGATTGTGTGCGATGGAACAGCTACTAATCGCTTAATGTGGAAAGAGTTCGGAGTGAGTGGGGCTCTTCGGCACACTAAACACTCCTTTACTTGTCCTGTTGACAACAAGCGCAATGTTTTTGTTTTTTCTGATGTGCCCCGCCTCCTGAAATGTGTGCGGAACCGCTTGCATCGACAAAAGATTTTGGTTGTCAATGGTGAACGGGTTCACTGGGCGCACTATTACAGATTGTAGAAGATTCGAAGCAACCAGGCCTGGCGCGTGTCTGTCCTAAATTAACATTTTCCCATATTAATCCAACAAACACTGAAAAAATGCGTGTTAAGCTGGCGACCCAGTCGTTCAGTCAGAGCGTAGCAAAAGGTATTAAGTTTTATTCGAGGAGAGGCACGCAAGGATTAGAAAATGTGAAAAGTACGGTGGAGTTTACCATGAAACTCAATGACCTCTTTGACGCCCTGAATCGAAACTGCCCGCGAGAAGGCATTACTGTAGGGAGCGAAGATCTACGAGTTTTAGCTTCTTCACTGTATTGGCTAAACAGGTGGGAGCAAGATGTACTACCTGAAAAGATTTCTCGTAAAAATCGCCTCACCGAGCAGACCGCAGAGGGACTGCGCGTGTCAATTTTATCGGCACTGGAACTCTCTCGGCACCTGCTCAAGGAGTGTGGGTTCAGGTATGTCTTGATGGGAAAGTTCAGTGAGGACGTGCTTGAACGTTTCTTCGGAATTATCCGACAGGCAGGTGGCCAAAATGACCACCCCTCTATGCCCACTTTCCTGCAATTATATAACATGCTCTCAGTGTATAGTTTGCTCAAGCCGCCAAAGTTTGGCAATTGCGAAGTGCAAACCGCCGATAATACACATACACTAACACTGACTTACGTTAAGCTTGCGTTTAAGGTTGAAAATGAAGAAAAGACAACTTCAGCTACTAAAACAAAAACTGGATGGCTTAGTGGACGCGGAAGTTGAGTGTGAAGAAGTCTTTGATCATGTATGTACAGAGCCAGAGGTTATTGATTGTATAATTTATTACCTGGCTGGTTTTATGTGTCGAAAACTTATGAAGAGTACAACATGCTCAAAATGTAGAGAGTGCCTTATTGGAGAAGCTGGCACACAGTCTGTAAAGGAAAGTGCCTTAGTTCAGTGCAAGACTCGAGATGGATTACTACACCCCAGTGGGACCATTTTCCACCTACTGCAAGCAGCCGAGACTGAATTTCAGAAGCACACCTTTCACAGAAATGTCTATGAATTGACAGTAGAAAGCATGCTAGAAAGCTACCATTTTTCTTTTCCTTGTTTGGAACACAAAGAAGAAATGATGGCATGTCTTCTGCATCACTATATAGCAATGAGAATGCGGCAGGTTTGCAAGCAAAGAAAAGCTGATGAGAAAAACAAAACACAGCAGCTGCGGAAGCTTGCTAAACTTATTTAACACATGATTTTTTACTCGTCTGTATTTTTTATGCCACACATTTTTGTGTGAACTAAACAGAAGATAGCGCAATGTAGCCGTATCTGTTGCGACAAAGCGGCTGCGGAAGCTCTCCCAAATTTTACGCAAAATCTGTAATAGCTGGCCTCTTTTGTGACTGCAGATGTGTGTGTGAAATAAATGGTGATGCAGCATTGTGTTTTTCTTTTTAGAGCATGAAAGCAACATTCAGCGCCCGAAACCTACGCGGAAACTTGCGCACATAACTGCAAACGACAACACAAGACACTCGTTTCCGGACGCCAGCTTCCAGAAGACCTCTGTGGGCAGTTTTACAGACAGTGTTTTGCATAATTAGACGCAACATCGCTCACATTATAACTAAATATAAGGACAAAATATTAGGAACACCGAGACGTATCACAGAATAGCTGCTGTTACAGCCCGCGCCAATTCTAACTTTCAGTGCGAACGAGAGTGAACAGCTCTTTTGTGGCCTGCGATTTTCACGAGGAGCATTTAATATAAAGCACCACAAGTTGTTAGGTTTATTACGACTAAGGCTGAATTGGCCCTCCTAATATATTGCAAGGAGCCAGCAGTGCGCGCGTTCAACCTAGCCGATTGTTCAAGGACGCTGCGTCGAAGGCGCCAAGTTTGGGGCGCCGCCTGCCGGAGGACGGGCACACTACGATCTGCGGCGCGCCGCGCCAGCGATACTCGTTCATACACCTATTCTATTCTAACACCATGACCGGGAGTATTAGGGCCACATGCACCCGTTCATGCAAACTTCCAAAATTCATGGGTGCAGGATGGGAGCATGTGTAATAGAAAGTCCTAATTTGTCAGGTTCAACGGTGTGCATGTAATTGTGCTCCCTATAAAAGTGTGAAATTTTTTACAGTGTACCTCAAAGCTTAAAATTACGCCCTCGGTTTGACGAGAAGAACAAGGAAAGGAGCGCCGGAAAAAATTGTAAAAGGATTACGTCAGCTTGGTTTCTTCTTTCCTAATATCCAAGGAGTGAAGAAGTCGAACTTGTATATGGCTGTTCTAACGCTGTCCTCTCAAGGCACTTATTGAAAACTTACTCTTTTGCCGTGTTTCTTTTTGATAGTTTCATTCCTCAGCCATGTGTCGTCGTCCTTTCTTAAGACTCTGAGACCAGCTAGTGTTTGCCTAGCTACAGCGATGCTGCTCATGCAGCATCCCAATCACTGCAAATCTGTTAGGAATTGAAAATTTCCTTCCCCGATCCTGATGCACATAAGCGCTGGCATTGCTGTCACAAATATATTCCACATATAAACACCCAACATGATGGTCGACCAGGTTCTATAATGGATATTAGAAAAGATAGTCAACTCTGATATAGAAGTGGTAGACACTGTAAAAACATTGATTTTTCAATCAGAAGGACCTGAGCTGGAACACTCACATTTGCTTCATTTATCAAAGATATCGAAGTTGCTTTCAAATTTTAGCAAGGTTTTGCTCCTATCTATCCATATCGGTTAAGTTATTATTATGCAATACATTGTTGACATCGCGTGTCTACTGCTTTTTGCATGAGGCTGCACTACTGGAAACTAACCTGTGCAAAATATACACACTGCAAAAAAAAAGCAGTAAAAACGCAAATGTTGAGTATCTTTCAAGACTCGATGAAATGTTATGTGGTTGCAAAATTTACCAATTTATAATAATATATGTAGAACTTTTTTAGGCAGTATGCAAAGAACTTGTTTCTCACTGAGGTCATAATTTTCCACAATTGTCATCTTCAACCCACACTCAGCGCCTTGCATGTTGCGAAAACAAGTACACTGGAATATTCCCTTTTGCCACGAGCAAGACGGCCGACAGATTTTACGTCATGCTGTCCCAAGGTGACTAATTAAGCAAATGTTTAAACGTTTCCCTGCAAGAATGGCTAGTAGACCGTCTGCAAGAATATTGCTTATTAGCCCCTTTGTATTTCAATTGAGCAATATGCGGAGTGTGCATTTCTGTCCACGCACTGCATTTACAGTGAAGCAACTGTTTTGCGTGTTGTAGCACTCTATGGACAGTTGTTATACGAGGTTATAGTTGACACTATCTTCTATTTCGTAGTTTGTGTGCAAGGTTTTTATTTCATTCCCCTTACTCAATGCACTTCGCATACGCCGTATAGAGGCTTGGGCTCTCTCAAGCGAAAACCGGCCGCTTTTGTGCCCTTAACCTACCAGTATTCATGGTGAAAGGTAGCGCGAAAAGAAGGACCAAAGGAAGAAGCAAGACACTACACGAGCACTTTATTATTTATTTATTTATTCTTAATTCAATAATTACCCCGCATTTCCCGAAGGCGTTACCGCAGGGGGGTTACAAATATACAAAAAAGACATCTTCATTAACAGAGCACACTTGCACTTCCGATAACAGATTCCACTGTTGCACAGTTTTGACAAAAAATGAATTGGCAAGCAAATTTGTCCTGGCAGGGCTCTCTCGAATTTTGCAATAATGATCATGTCGTTTTGAAACGTAAAAGGGCTGTTTAAAATAAATTTCCCGATTTATGCCGGTTCTATTGTGAAATATTGAGAAGAATAATTTTAGCCTTAACTTCCTTCTACGAGAAGAAAGGAATTTTCATTGCAAATATTTTTTTCATTTCCGTGCAGCTATCTCTTCGCCCGTACCTTCCCAAGACAAACCTTGCTGCCCTGTTGTGGATTCTCTCCAGCATGTCAATAAAGGATTGCTGATTCGAAACTAAATCTTTATTGTAAAGAACACAAAATATGTACCCAGCTCGTAACAGGATAACGAAAAGGATGACACTATGGAAAGCGCAGGGCAAAAAATTGAAAACATGGCAATGCTGAGTGACAAGATATATGATACATAAAGAAGGAAACACCACTGTCACATTCAAGGAAGACAAAAAGAAGCTTCAGCCAATCGACATTACGACTGATTCAGTTTTCTGTGTTGGCCCTGATCTGCTTAGGCCTTTTCCCGCATCGACTGCCGAAAACAAGTGGATTGCCGTAGCGACTGATTACACTACTCGGTACTCTATCACTCGCGCTAACCCGATCAGTATGCCTCCGATGTCGCCGACGTTTTTTCTAAATAAACAGTGAAATACCAATTACATTTTATTCAAGGTAAAAGTGGACCAAGACGTCTTTGTTCGCCTACCGGTGAAGACCCAAGTTATCGGCTCAACCGACGAGTCCAGCCACGCTTACCTTAGGAGGAGAGTGGCTGCATAGATGCGAAAGTCAAAGTTTGTGTTTTTCGCCCTCCTGCTAATGTGCAGCATTTTCTGTTCATAGCAAAAAGCAGCACGCAGTTTCTGTAACTGGATACGCTTAAGAGTCACCGACATCTTTCGTTGAAGCCGCAATCTTATTTGATGTATTTCACGGCAGGAGTAATACATTATTTAATGTACCTCCATCACAAATGCTTGCTCTGAAGTCATTTAAATGCTTGGTATCCAAAGACTTCGTGCCATTTAAACTTATACTTTACTTCCTACTTGCAGGGCAACACGTTCTGCCATGGGTTCTTGTGGTTGTTGTTGCCTCAAATACGATAAACTAGAGCTATTTTGTTCTTTCTTCGTAAGAGAGGGTGTAATGAATACTCACATTTAGCGTTTGCGAGGCGTTGAGTGTCAGACCAGTACGAGTAAAGCATGGAAAGAAGTAAAGAAGGCTGAAACTAAGGGTTCATGAAAGGCATAAAACTTCAATTTCCGCCTATACATTTTCCTGCCCGGCCCAGATATGTGAGTGGATGCTGCTAAAATTTATTTTAGACCACAAGACAAAACCTTCTACGTTCCCGGCAAGCGTAGAGTTTTGCCAAAGCTCATGATTTAATCTTTTCTAGCTTTCTCTGGCAAAGTCCCAGAACGGGGCTCTTATTCCTTCATTGAAAGAGCACAGATTTAAAACTTCCCGGTTGCCGTTCGCGTGCCTTTGCATGCTCTGAGAAACCGAGCCCATACTTGTCAGTGAGGAGTGAATGAAACTCTTCTCCGGTTTTTCATACGAAAGTGTGTTTCCTCTATCTTTGTGTACAGTATTTGCCAAAAGTAGCGAGGCTACGGCTCTGCGGTGACGCTGTAGTCAGCAGCCGAAGAGCGCTGCTTACTAGAGACTTACCACATAGCCGCCTAGAGCTACCGAGCAGAGCGCCACCGCGCTGCCGCCAACCGGATTTTTCTTTGGTCATTGCAGCCTGGATATTTTTGGAAAGATGGTACTATTGATGTCAGTTGAGGCGCGGCACTTCTATCAATAACATGTCTTCCCACACATTTGCTTGGTTTTATTCCCCTAATTAAGAATTTAGTTTTCAATTGCTTTTATGGTATACCTTATTTCAGGCGACATAAAACAGCAATAACTCCGCAAAAAATGCGGAGCTTTCAGATTTGTTTTGTTTGTGGGAACGAGCAAAAATTTTTTTTCCTGAATATTCCTAGATGTTAGACGCTTCATTTTTGGCTTAATGCACAGCATTCTTTGAAACACAAAAGTTCTACTAACGCTTCCACTTTTAAATATTTTAAAAGTAAACAAAACTTACACGGTCGTGCAAACCACATCATATTGCTTTGTTCCCTGCCCTGTCCATTCGCTTTGCTGGTGCGTCCGTGTAGGATTTTCCAATAACCACACTCCTATCTTTTATTTTCATACGCATGGCACACAGAACAATTTAGATTTTACTTACCTTAACGATACGCCATTTAGTTTTATTAAAAAACAAAAATCGCCAGGTTGTACAGAGTTCATAGAGACAACAGTACATGCCGGAAAAATTTTGATGTTCTATATGCTACACTTTCTTTTTGGAACACACGTATAGCCCGCGTCACGTGGCGATGAAATTACTTCAAATAAATTGAATGTATTGGCCTGCCGCGCTCAAGGCTCGCGGGGGCTTAGGAAGAGTAATCTGGGTCTGAGAAGCTCCACCGGCAAGTGTATATTAAACAGCCACCTGCCGGGGCAGTGGCACAGTGCTTAACTGATGCACCACTACACCACTCTAAGCACTCCGAGTAGCAGTAGTACGAATGCAGTGAGGGGTTCCAGACAGCACCACATGGCCACTAGTGGAGCAATCACCGGGCATAGCGAAGTTTGAAAATCTGAGTTTCTCCAAACTAGGAACCTTGGCCCCTCTCAAAATTTCTAAGGGCCTCAAGAATTTAGGAAATAGGCCAACCGCGAAAAATATATTAGCTGGATTAGTGGGTCGAATTGGTATAGCCCCATAAGACATTCAAATGAATTTTACTCCAGCATTGAGACGGTGATGACTAATGCATACCTCACAATGCCAATGGAACCAGTTTCAAACGGGGTTTTTGGACAGAAAATGCAAGAGCAACAATAGACACTCATTGTAGATAGCATAGTAGCTGCCGCAATTTCTTCGTTAAGAACGCGGTTTAGAAGGCGCCGAAGCTTTTTTTCTCTGTATGTTAAAGGGAGGAAAAATCGTAGAGTTAAAGGTTTTGATGCCTTAATGGCTCCAGATACACGAAACAGGATAGACAGATTACCGCATAACTCCTAAGTTGTCAGTAGAGATTGTCCAAAAAGAATAATATCTCTCTACCCTCGCTTGAGTGCAGCAGTCTCTTCATGTAATAGTGCAAACCGTCCTGTTGAGAAGGTTGAGCAAGCATCCTGAAGTGGGCGATTGTTCATAAAGATGTGCTGGCAATGCACATTTATTACTCACCATTGTGACTACCTTCTTTTTCCAACTGACAGCAGCGAGGGAATCTCTTTTCACTCAGAGTCAATGACTTTTCTCGACATTGCGACTGCAGTGTGCTGTTGGTTGGTTTCGCGCAGCTGTAAGGAGTTGCAATATTATATGAGGAGAAATTGTTAAATATAAAGTTATTTGAAACATTTTAGCTACTCAGGCTGGATTTCTGAGCAATACACCACTAGCACCCAGATATTCAGACATGGTGCGCCTGCTTTACTGACGTAAGATTGTTGAAATCACTCCACCACACAAACTAAGTGAACACAGCAGAAAGCGCAAGTAGACGTTCACTCTTTATTCCAAATTGCTGTCCGTCCGTAAAAGGGATTTCAAGTTTTCCAAACCAACTGCATCCCGTAGTGGCAAAGGTCGTTCAAGATAAAAAAAAAATAGAGGATGGCCTAGCTCTTTTAGGCAAGGATGTAAGTAGCAAAAGCGCGGCGACATCTGGTGCGGAAGAGTTAATATATGAAAGGCGCCCATTCACTACATGCGCCTTTATTCATGATTAAACCTCGAGCCGTCGCGGCGCAGTGGTAGTGTCTCCGCCTCAAACGCCAAAGGCTCTGGTTCGATTCCCAGCCTCGACATCATTTTTTTATTTAGTGAGAGTGCGGGGGTTTCGGTCGCTCCCGCCACCGACCACGTGGTTGGTCACGTGGTGCGGAGAACCTGCCGTTGGCGCGGTGCCGTGGCTGGTAACGTGGTTCTTCACGCTGTTGGTCACGCTACCAGTCACGTGGTTGGTCACCTGGTGTGGTGCGATCAAGGTGGGAATGCAAGCACGGGGAAACTGAGCTCGCGGTCAATGTAGCTTTCACTACAAAGGTATATTCTTCATCCAAGTACAATTAGAAAGAAAAGACAGAAGTGGGCGCGTCTCTCAGCAACACCCCAGTGGTTCTACCAGTGAGCCTGCTTTGTAAAGTCTTCGAACGCAATGCGGTCAGTACCGCCATGTTGTTCGAGTGCTCTCTTTGTGAGCGGACGAAATATTTGACCTGAATCACTCTCGGCGGAGAGTAACCGCAACGATAATAACGTTACCACGGCAGCTGCGTCAATATGCAGATCACCAACACTCTCTTGTTCCTCGTCCAGGTATCGCTTGGGTTGCTTCCGGCAATGATAAGGCCTGAACTGGCCTGCGATGCGCCGACGGACCGGCTTCAATTTCGCTGCGGCGTTCACGAAAATCTGATACCGCCTCTAGCTTCAGTGGATCAACGTTAGTACAGCATCGTTGCCGTCAGCGGAACTCTGCTGGAAACAGGAAACTGATCACCAGCGGTACCAACATTTGGCTCTATAAATCAAGGCACCGACCGTCTACTCGGCAGTGGGCACGGGAGCTGCGTCAAGATGGAGACCACCAACCCTTTCTTGTTTCTCGTCCAGGTATCGCTTGGGTCGCTTCCGGCAATGACAAAGCCTGAACTGGCCTGCGATGCGCCGACGGACCGGCTTCAACTTCGCTGCGGCGTTCACGAAAATCTGATACCGCCTCTAGCTTCAGTGGATCAACGTTAGTACAGTATCGTGGCTGTCAGCGGCACTCTGCTGGAAACAGGAAACTGATCGCCAGCGGTACCAACATTTGGCTCTATAAATCAAGGCACCGACCGTCTACTCGGCAGTGGGCACGGGAGCTGCGTCAAGATGCAGACCACCAACCCTTTCTTGTTTCTCGTCCAGGTATCGCTTGGGTCGCTTCCGGCAATGACAAGGCCTGAACTGGCCTGCGATGCGCCGACGGACGGGCTTCAATTTCGCTGGGCGTTCACGAAAATCTGATACCGGCTCTAGCTTCAGTGGATCAACGTTAGTACAGTATCGTTGCCGTCAGCGGCACTCTGCTGGAAACAGGAAACTGATCACCAGCGGTACCAACATTTGGCTCTATAAATCAAGGCACCGACCGTCTACTCGGCAGTGGGCACGGGAGCTGCGTCAAGATGCAGACCACCAACCCTTTCTTGTTTCTCGTCCAGGTATCGCTTGGGTCGCTTCCGGCAATGACAAGGCCTGAACTGGCCTGCGATGCGCCGACGGACCGGCTTCAACTTCGCTGCGGCGTCCACGAAAATCTGATACCGCCTCTAGCTTCAGTGGATCAACGTTAGTACAGTATCGTGGCCGTCAGCGGCACTCTGCTGGAAACAGGAAACTGATCGCCAGCGGCACCAAGATTTGGCTCTATAAATCAAGGCACCGACCGTCTACTCGGCAGTGGGCACGGGAGCTGCGTCAAGATGCAGACCACCAACCCTTTCTTGTTCCTCGTCCAGGTATCGCTTGGGTTGCTTCCGGCAATGACAAGGCCTGAACTGGCCTGCGATGTGCCGACGGACCGGCTTCAACTTCGCTACGGCGTCCACGAAAATCTGATACCGCCTCTAGCTTCAGTGGATCAACGTTAGTGCAGTATCGTGGCCGTCAGCGGCACTCTGCTGGAAACAAGAAACTGATCGCCAGCGGCACCAACATTTGGCTCTATAAATCAAGGCACCGACCGTCTACTCGGCAGTGGGCACGGCAGCTGCGTCAAGATGCAGACCACCAACCATTTCTTATTCCTCGTCCAGGTATCGCTTGGGTTGCTTCCGGCAATGACAAGGCCTGAACTGGCCTGCGATGCGCCGACGGACCGGCTTCAACTTCGCTGCGGCGTCCACGAAAATCTGATACCGCCTCTAGCTTCAGTGGATCAACGTTAGTACAGTACCGTGGCCGTCAGCGGCACTCTGCTAAAACAGGAAACTGATCACCAGCTGCACCAACATTTGGCTCTATAAATCAAGGCACCGACCGTCTACTCGGCAGTGGGCACGGGAGCTGCGTCAAGATGCAGACCACCAACGCCTTCTTGTTCCTCGTCCAGGTATCGCTTGGGTTGCTTCCGGCAATGACAAGGCCTGAACTGGCCTGCGATGTGCCGACGGACCGGCTTCAACTTCGCTGCGGCGTCCACGAAAATCTGATAGCGCCTCTAGCATCAGTGGATCAACGTTAGTACAGTATCGTGGCCGTCAGCGGCACTCTGCTTGAAACAGGAAACTGATCGCCAGCGGCACCAACATTTGGCTCTATAAATCAAGGCACCGACCGTCTACTCGGCAGTGGGCACGGGAGCTGCGTCAAGGTGCAGACCACCAACCCTTTCTTGTTCCTCGTCCAGGTATCGCTTGGGTTGCTTCCGGCAATGACAAGGCCTGAACTGGCCTGCGATGCGCCGACGGACCGGCTTCAACTTCGCAGCGGCGTCCACGAAAATCTGATACCGCCTCTAGCTTCAGTGGATCAACGTTAGTACAGTATCGTGGCCGTCAGCGGCACTCTGCTGGAAACAGGAAACTCATCGGCAGCGGCACCAACATTTGGCTCTATGAATCAAGGCACAGACCGTCTACTCGGCAGTGGGCACGGGAGCTGCGTCAAGATACAGACCACCAACCCTTTCTTGTTCCTCGTCCAGGTATCGCTTGGGTCGCTTCCGGCAATGACAAGGCCTGAAATGGCCTGCTATGCGCCGACGGACCGGCTTCAACTTCGCTGCGGCGTCCACGAAAATCTGATACCGCCTTTAGCTTCAGTGGATCAACGTTAGTACAGTATCGTGGCCGTCAGCGGCACTCTGCTGGAAACAGGAAACTGATCACCAGCTGCACCAACATTTGGCTCAATAAATCAAGGCACCGACCGTCTACTCGGCAGTGGGCACGGGAGCTGCGTCAAGATGCAGACCACCAACCCTTTCTTGTTCCTCGTCCAGGTATCGCTTGGGTTGCTTCCGGCAATGACAAGGCCTGAACTGGCCTGCGATGCGCCGACGGACCGGCTTCAACTTCGCTGCGGCGTCCACGAAAATCTGATACCGCCTCTAGCTTCAGTGGATCAACGTTAGTACAGTATCGTGGCCGTCAGCGGCACTCTGCTGGAAACAGGAAACTGATCGCCAGCGGCACCAAGATTTGCTCTATAAATCAAGGCACCGACCGTCTACTCGGCAGTGGGCACGGGAGCTGCGTCAAGATGCAGACCACCAACCCTTTCTTGTTCCTCGTCCAGGTATCGCTTGGGTTGCTTCCGGCAATGACAAGGCCTGATCTGGCCTGCGGTGCGCCGTCGGACCGGCTTCAGCTTCACTGCGGCGTCCACGAAAATCTGATACCGCCTCTAGCTTCAGTGGATCAACGTTAGTACAGTATCGTGGCCGTCAGCGGCACTCTGCTGGAAACAGGAAACTGATCGCCAGCGGCACCAACATTTGGCTCTATAAATCAAGGCACCGACCGTCTACTCGGCAGTGGGCACGGGAGCTGCCTCAAGATGAAGACCATCAACCCTTTCTTGTTCCTCGTCCAGGTATCGCTTGGGTTGCTTCCGGCAATGACAAGGCCTGAACTGGCTTTCGATGCGCTGACGGACCGGCTTCAACTTCGCTGCGGCGTCCACGAAAATCTGATACCGCCTCTAGCTTCAGTGGATCAACGTTAGTACAGTATCGTGGCCGTCAGCGGCACTCTGCTGGAAACAGGAAACTGATCGCCAGCGGCACCAACATTTGGCTCTATAAATCAGGGCACCGACCGTCTACTCTGCAGTGGGCACGGCAGCTGCGTCAAGATGCAGACCACCAACCCTTTCTTGTTCCTCGTCCAGGTATCGCTTGGGTTGCTTACGGCAATGATAAGGCCTGAACTGGCCTGCAATGCGCAGACGGACTGGCTTTAACTTCGCTGCGGCGTCAAGAAAAAATGATACCGCCTCTAGCTTCAGTAGATAACCGTTACTACAGTATCGTGGCCGTCGGCGGAGCTCTGCAGAAACCAGGAAACTGATCGCCAGCGGCACCAACATTTGGCTCTATAAGTCAAGGGACCGACCGTCTACTCGGCAGTAAGCAAGGGAGCTGCGTCAAGATGCAGATCACCCACCCTTTCTTCTTCCTCGTCCAGGTATCGCTTGGGTTGCTTCCGGCAATGACAAGGCCTGAACTGGCCTGCGATGCGCCGACGGACCGGCTTCAACTCCGCTGCGGCGTCCACGAAAATCTGATACCGCCTCTAGGTTCAGTGGATCAACGTTAGTACAGTATCGTGGCCGTCAGCGGCACTCTGCTAAAACAGGAAACTCATCGCCAGCGGCACCAACATTTGGCTCTATGAATCAAGGCACAGACCGTCTACTCGGCAGTGGGCACGGGAGCTGCGTCAAGATACAGACCACCAACCCTTTCTTGTTCCTCGTCCAGGTATCGCTTGGGTCACTTCCGGCAATGACAAGGCCTGAAATGGCCTGCGATGCGCCGACGGACCGGCTTCAACTTCGCTGCGGCGTCCACGAAAATCTGATACCGCCTTTAGCTTCAGTGGATCAACGTTAGTACAGTATCGTGGCCGTCAGCGGCACTCTGCTGGAAACAGGAAACTGATCACCAGCTGCACCAACATTTGGCTCAATAAATCAAGGCACCGACCGTCTACTCGGCAGTGGGCACGGGAGCTGCGTCAAGATGCAGACCACCAACCCTTTCTTGTTCCTCGTCCAGGTATCGCTTGGGTTGCTTCCGGCAATGACAAGGCCTGATCTGGCCTGCGGTGCGCCGTCGGACCGGCTTCAGCTTCGCTGCGGCGTCCACGAAAATCTGATACCGCCTCTAGCTTCAGTGGATCAACGTTAGTACAGTATCGTGGCCGTCAGCGGCACTCTGCTGGAAACAGGAAACTGATCGCCAGCGGCACCAACATTTGGCTCTATAAATCAAGGCACCGACCGTCTACTCGGCAGTGGGCACGGGAGCTGCCTCAAGATGAAGACCATCAACCCTTTCTTGTTCCTCGTCCAGGTATCGCTTGGGTTGCTTCCGGCAATGACAAGGCCTGAACTGGCCTGCGATGCGCCGACGGACCGGCTTCAACTTCGCTGCGGCGTCCACGAAATTCTGATACCGCCTCTAGCTTCAGTGGATCAACGTTAGTACAGTATCGTGGCCGTCAGCGGCACTCTGCTGGAAACAGGAAACTGATCGCCAGCGGCACCAACATTTGGCTCTATAAATCAGGGCACCGACCGTCTACTCGGCAGTGGGCACGGCAGCTGCGTCAAGATGCAGACCACCAACCCTTTCTTGTTCCTCGTCCAGGTATCGCTTGGGTTGCTTACGGCAATGATAAGGCCTGAACTGGCCTGCGATGCGCAGACGGACTGGCTTTAACTTCGCTGCGGCGTCCAGAAAAAATGATACCGCCTCTAGCTTCAGTAGATAACCGTTACTACAGTATCGTGGCCGTCGGCGGAGCTCTGCAGAAACCAGGAAACTGATCGCCAGCGGCACCAACATTTGGCTCTATAAGTCAAGGGACCGACCGTCTACTCGGCAGTAAGCAAGGAAGCTGCGTCAAGATGCAGATCACCCACCCTTTCTTCTTCCTCGTCCAGGTATCGCTTGGGTTGCTTCCGGCAATGACAAGGCCTGAACTGGCCTGCGATGCGCCGACGGACCGGCTTCAACTTCGCTGCGGCGTCCACGAAAATCTGATACCGCCTCTAGCTTCAGTGGATCACCGTTACTACAGTACCGTGGCCGTCGGCGGCACTCTGCCGGAACCAGGAAACTGATTGCCAGCGGCACCAACATTTAGCTCAATAAATCAAGGCACCGACCATCTACTAGGCAGTGGGCAAGGGAGCTGTGTCAAGATGAAGATCACCAACCCTTTCTTGTACCTCGTCCAGGTGAGGAAATGCTGCGGGAAATCATTTCGTAGTAACAGTGTTTGCTTGATACTGCTGCCGTGCCCGCAGCCACTAGTGGATGTACTCTTGTGCATCCGTTTTTCACTGCGATTTCTTCTGTTACTTGGAGGTGACGCTGAATCTAACCCCGGTCCGGAGGACTCTTCGCTTGCTGATCAACTGAAGGTCATTGCGAATGATATTAAAGAAATCAAGGCGGCGAAAAGAGTCACTAATTAGAAACTAAGCGCAATTGACTAGAAACTTGAGAAATTAACTGGGCTCGAGAAACAAGTATCGGCTTGCTCAAAGAGAGTAGCTGAGCTCGAGAAAAACCTTGCAGCTTTGACAAAAAATATTGAACTCGAAAATATAAATCATCGTTTTGACGTCATTGTGTACGGCATTGAAGAAGATGCGAATGAATTTACTGAAACGCGGCTCCAATCTGCTAAAGATATCGTATTTGAGGGTCTTGTAGGGCTTAATATTTCAGGGGTAGATAGAATACACCTGGTTGGAAAACCAGACAAAGATGATCCAACAAAATGCAGACCTGTAATCATGAAACTCCTCGATTACCGCGATAAGGTCAGCATATTCAAACAATGCTCGAATTTGAAAGGCTCTGGCTTTTCTATTAGTGAATATTTTTCACGTGCTGTTCGTGATATCAGAAAAAAATCTGAGACCATAGAGAAGAAAATCGCGTCAGCAAATAAAAAGTATTCTTAACCTGCGATAATGTGCGAATAAGTGGACAACTGTTTGCTTGGGATAACCACCGAAACGACATTGTAGAAATACAAACAAAAAACGAAACACCGCAACAAGTATCTCGAACGGCCAGAAGCATAAGCCGATTACCTTCCTCAAATTGAATGCACATAGCATAGCTAATAAGGTACCCGAACTGGAGGCTACTTTGCTGGCTATTGAGCCTGTCATCGTAACAATCACTGAGACATGGTTGCATCCTGGCATTTCAGACACTTAATTTGTCCCTCCCGGATATACAGTTATTTTTAAGGATAGACAATGTAGAGGTGGGGGCGTGGCAAGCCCTCTTAAAGAAGCAATAGTATACTCCATCATGCCGGAAGTGGCAGGTGTTGAGGCTGTATGGTGCAAGATCCATTTACCCGATGGCGTTGTTCACGTTGGAGCTGCCTACAGGGCTCCAAATGCCGATGCAATGTATCTAGAACCGTTGTTCGGCTACATGCTTAGACATGCTCCCGGCCGGAAAATTTTGATAGCTCGGGACTTTAATCTACCAGAAATTAAATGGAAATCTCTTAACCTCACAAGTGCTACAAAACCAATTATGATATATTTCTTGTTTACGTTCAACCTTACGCAGATTGTTGACACTCCGAGTCGTGTCCATAACCAAACCAGCTTTCTTGTAAACCTATTCTTTGTTTGCGATCACTTTCCAGGCAGTGCCATAACAATAGTAATAATTAAGGGCTATCAGACCATGAAATAATACTTTGTAAATTGCCTATAACTAACCTTGTTAACCCGGATCGTACTGAAAAACGCGTGTTCGCATTTGTAAGGGCCAATGATGATGCTGTTGACTTATCTCGTCCATGAATACGGAACTTTTCCCATTTATGTCTCGATAAGCAGTCAAGTATTGTCAGCGTCTGACAGTTTTTTAAAAATCTTGTTATGCATTGCATGGAAAGCTTCTTCCCAACAGTTCGAAAAGTTGTCAAAAACCAGAATGACTGGATCACGCATGAAATAATTCATATTAAACGAAAGATCAAAAGACTCAGAGAGCTGAACAAATTTCGCACCATCGTTGCCTACCACTCTAAACTTAATTGATTAAATAGGCAAGTTAAACATGGAACTCGAAATACAAAAGAACATTTCTGCAACACTACATTACAAAACTTTATTAAAACTGCACCAAGCAAATTTGGGCGTTACTTGAGCAATAAGCAAAAAATAGGTCTTCCGATGTCATCTCTGGACGGTAAACTTAAACGGAAGCTGAGACGGTTTTCAAATCGCATGAAACGCTGTGATTAGGAAGAAAGGACCTTGAAAATCATGTGTGTAAATTTTTTCTCGGTTCTGTCTGGAAATAGAGCTGCAATCGCTTCTTAAAAACCCGCCGCCGGAACGCCCTCGTCGTTTCCGGAAGCGCCAGGTGGGGGTCGGCAGAGGAGAACTGGCGGTAGTGACGCCATTCACTGAGAGTCGGCCGGCTGTCCGGCTGCGCTTGCTTCGCTATGGCCCGCGCTTTGCCGAACCACAGATCAACGTAATCTTCTGCCAGTGCCGTTTACTTTCTCTCGTTCGGGCGTTCCGTGTGATGCTTGAAGCCTGTACATAAACCAGTTTTGGCATGGTACTTCTTTCGAACAACGCTCAGCACATAGCTTGGTAGAATCCGTTGGTTAGAAGAAGAAGACGAAGTGTCCCTGCTAAGGTGGCTGCACAACGCTCCTGTGAAAAATCCCGCCATCCGCATAAATACGTTCCTTATATCAAGAGAACTGACTTCGCACCATCTGAAGAAGCTCCCGAGGTTCATGCGCTATCTGACTGGGAGGCAGTAAGCAAATGTCCTTCAGTCATCCCGGCAGCTGGACTGGGCTCCGAGGCTAGGCCTAGAGCCACCGGTGGCGCGCTGGCAGAGGTGGCTTCGCTGGCGTCGGTCCCTGCTCCCGGTCCATCAGCGGCAGCGCACATTCCGCCTTCTCCAAACGCACCTCAGCCCGTGAGCGATCTGCCCTCTGGGCGGAACTCGGCAATAGCTGCCCAGCCTCCACTGCTGGGGGGGGGGGGGCTTCAACCGTGCAGCGAGAGGAGGAGAGCTCTCCAATGGACCTGTCTTCAGCACCTCCATCCGTGCCACCGGCTTCCCGCAGTTCTCAAAAAACGCCCATCAGGAGACACTGCGCAGGATTCGTCTTCTGCCAACTCCAACTCACAAGGCAAGCGTTCCTGCCCAGCGTATGCCAACCATGTGGCTATGCCGACATCGGGGTCGGTATCGTATAAGGTGGCCATTAAAGCTCTGGCAGCCAAAAGCCTGACAGACATTCCGAACAGGATTCTTCAGGAGAACCTGGACGAGTGTCTTGGGACCAAAGGTTTTCGTGGCTTCACGTCTAACGAAATCTAATACCATCGCTGTGTGGATCCCGACTTTGGCTGCTGTCGAGCGTCTGCAAACGCTCAAGTGCATATCTATTACAAGCGGGGTCTCGGTGCCGGTCCAGGTGTCCCTAGTAGAAGGTTCGGACCTACAACGCTGTGTTGTTTACAACGTCGACGTTGCCGAAGACCACACGACCCTCCAGCGTGAGCTGTACTGTCCAACCCACCATGTCATCCAAGCGCGGTATATGGGAAAGGGGCGCTCGTGTATCGTCACACTACAGGGCCCACCAACTCTCCAAGAACGACTTTACTACTATGGCTGTATTCTGCGGCCTCGCCCTTACAAACCGAGTGCTGTCTATTGCTACAGCTGTTTCAGACCTGGCCACATGCGCCGATCATGCCCTTTTGCAACGCAAAATGAGGTTCGGTCACAATGCACACCGTCTTACAGGTGCGGACTTTGCAAGACTGACGACCACGAGATCACCTCTCCAACTTTCTCAACAAAACTGAAAGCAACTGAGAAGGTTCGGCGTGGGATCCGTAAGCAAGTGCCTCCGATTGAAAACAGAGCCCCGGTACGGACATCCAACAGGTTTGAGGCTCTTCAGTGGGATTAAGACGACTGGCCGGAGCTTTCTGAACCCAATCCACCTGCAGCCCCTGCCCATCCGTCGCACAGCGATAAAGTGCGCAAGGATCGCCGTCGCCTTCAAGGTACACAAAAGCACAACATACTGAAACCTCTGCTTGAGGACAGGGCAGCAGTTTACGACCAAATTGCACGCCTTTTAGCCGAGGTCTCTAAGCTACGGCAACGCCGTGAACTGCTTGCTCGCCGTAGACAAACAGTGGAATCCCACTCCACGCCAATCAATGCTGCAGCGCCTTCGACTACGTCCAGCCCTCATGCGTTCTTCGCAGACTCTACCAGGTATTCTGCAGCACTGCAGGACAACTCAACATCCCTCCTCCGATTTATGGCAAACCAGTTATCTAACCTGACATCAGTTCTATTACAACGCTTGGAAGTCTAATCGAAAATGGCGAGTACACGTTGTTGTGGTGTGGTCCAATGGAACTGCAGAGGCTTCTCCACAAAGCTCGGAGACCTCAACTCTCGGCTTCGCATGAACAAGCTCCAGGTGTGGGCCCTGCTACTGCAGGAGACCAATGCCTTGCCATCCATTCCGGGGTTTAATAGATACGTGTCTCCTTCAATGAACGACCGTCGTGTGCACACTGCTGCCCCTCCGGGAAAGACGGCGGTGTACGCTGATGCGCGTTTTCCTCAAGTTCGCCTCTCTCTAGAAAACTGGTGCACCTGATATCAAGAGGTGGTCGCAGTGGCTGTGAAGCTTCCCAAGGCAACTGTTGTGGTCGTGTCATACTAAGTAAGACCCGCCTGTGGAGCTTCCTCCGGCATTAATCTGGGGTGGTTATTAACTCTACGACGACTGCACCCAGGGTGGCCTGTTTTAGTCGGTGGTGACTTTAACGCCCCTCATCCGGACTGGGGCTACCGCACTTCAAGCCCCCGTGGTAGGCGTGTGCGGGACGCATTCGCAGATGCGCTGTTTGTTTTACTCAACCATTCAGATTCAGCAACGCGGACTGTGCGCCATGCTCGCAGTCCAACTTATGCTCCGGACCTTACGTAGTGGCCAAGACCCGGGACTGCATCGTGGCACCTGGAGGCAGACTGCTGGGGTAGTGACCACCATTCTATCATCATCGGTCTCCATCCATCAAGGGCCCGCCGATTACGCCATAGGTGTTCTGTGGTCATTTGGTACAAGTTTCGCACCACCGTCGAAGATTTCACTCTGCAATCATCTACACTTCTTGTGGACTGCTTACAAACTGCGCTGAATAAGGCTACTGCTGTCACCTGGACGGACGTGAATCGCCCGGCTCCGGATGTGGGTCTGATTAACCTGTGGGCTGCTCGCCGACAAGCGGAGATGGCAGCTTCCCGAGACCCGACTTCTGCGCAAGCACGGACAAGGCTGAATTACCTTACTGCCAAGGCTCGCAGATATGAACGCGATCTCTCGCGGCGGCAGTGGCATGCATGGTGTGAGCAGTTCTCGACAAAGTCATCGAATGCTGCTCTCTGGCGAACGTTTCGTGCAATGGAACATGGTTCCCGTCGTCCTGACGCAGCGGCCACAGCATGCTTCGCAGCTAACTTAGGTTCGGATGATTTCGCCAGAGAGGCAGCGCGGAGGTTTTTTCTCAAATATGACGTGTTGCCTCCAAGGGTCATAGGAGCCCCCTTGACTGCCATTCCAGCATGTGTCGATAAGCTACCATCTACAGCCGACGCCGAGGAAATTGCAAGCCCATTTTCAATGCCCGAGTTGCTAGCAGCAATAAACGAGGCCCGTCGGAAGACTGCGCCCGGTCTGGACTCCATTCCGTTCGAGGTTTACAAGAACTTAAGTTCCGCGGTACTGCCTCAACTCCTCGCCACCATTAACAAGGTATGGATAGAAGGCGTCGTACCAGAAACTTGGAAATCGGCTATTGTGATACCCATACCAAAGCCGGGGAAGCCGCCGGCAGACCTCGGAAATTTCCGGCCTATATCGCTTACGCCAACATTATGTAAGCTTACCGAAAAAATGCTTGCCACACGACTGTCGTGGTGGCTTGAGCACCATAGTTTCTACCATCACTCCCAAATTGGTTTTCGTACGTCCATAGGTACAGAAGATGGACTGGCTGTCTTGGCGTCAGCAGTTCTGGCCTCAACTCACAGCCGCAATGTACGTACTGTGCTGGCCATGGACGTTGAAAAGGCGTACGATAATATCAGTCACGTTGCCATCCTGGAATCGCTTGACATTCTGCATTTCCCCGTTAGAGTGCGCAATTTTGATAAATCCTTCCTTGAAGGCTGACACTTCGCCATAGGCCTCAGTGGTGAGGCCATTGGATCATTTGTGCCTCTTCGCAGCGCTCCTCAGGGATCGGTGTTATCGCCAACATTATTTATTTTTGTTTTTTTCCCCTTGCTTGGCGCTTGCATGATGTCTCCGAGATTAAGTTCTTATTGTATGCTGATGACATAACGGTGTGGGGCACTCACAACGACCTGATGGCCCCAGCAGCAGGCCTACAATCAGCCATAGATATTACGTCGACTTTTGCTTCTTCAAGTGGTTTGCAGCATTCAGTGAGCATAACCACGTTCGTGTCAGTCGCCAACCGCTGGGGGCGCCATAAACTGGCTGCAACACCAATTCGTCTCCATCTATCCGGAACTCCAATTCAAGAAAGTTCAACCGTAAAAATATTGGCTTGACAATGCACGAGTCAGGAAGAGGTACTGCTTGGCTTTCTCGGGCAAAAAAGCAAGCAATTCAGGCGTTGGGTCTGATTAGACGCATTGCTCCCAAAACAGGCGGAGCCCGCTCTCATGTTGCACGACAGCTGGTTCGGGCGGTTGTGCAACCGCGCCTCGTATACCAAACCCAATTCCAGCATTTGACGAGGGCTCAATAGGATCGCCTAGAAGCTGTTAATCGAGAGGCAATGAGGGTCATCACTTGCCTTCCCCGCATTACCCCGATCGTGGCGCTCCAAGAACATGCGCAACTGAATACACTAGATGAGCTGGTGCAGCAACGACGCGATGCTCGCCGCTTAAAGTCAAGCCTTACACACACCACGTGTGCACTCAGGGCATATGCTTCATCGCACTCCATTCTAGAGCCGCCTCCGCCAGTTCTTCCTCCCTTACGTTTTGTGCAGCTAAGCGACAACAAGCCAACTGATCTACGTCGGCCATCATCTACTCGCGCGGCATCATCATTTCGCGACCGAATTACAGAGCAAGACGCCAATCTGCCGCATGGCTCCATCGTTATGTACGTTGGCGCAAGCATTCAAGCCTTCGAAACAACAACAGCAGTTTACTGTCCTTGCAAGCCTGCTCTGAACAAAACGTCAAGGTTTCGCCTCTCAGAACCTCCTTCCTCCTCCTGTGCGGAGAAGCTTGCGGTTCAAGAGGCACTTTGCTCTGTGGCCGCCGTGCCCATGCTACCCACGGCCCGCATTGCCATTCGCACCGACGCCCTTCACGTCACACGCCTACTACGACGAGTCTGTCGCACCCCAGAAATCGGCCAAGACATCCATCGTCTAGCGCACGAATCCCGCAACAAAATTGTATTGAGTGGGTCCCGTGTGACCTCCTGAGCGCACAAAGCCGCGCAGATTCTGCGACCCGCCATTCGACCCCAACCTCGTCTTTGCCTTGAGTCCTCACTCTGGATGACACCACCCTCCTTTTAACAAGAAAGGAACACCTCCGGCGCCGCACACGTGTTCTAATCCCTCCGTGTGCGGTAACCCTCCCCCGTGGTCTTACCTGTGCAGAGGAGGTTGCGCTTCGGAGGATACGGGTAGGGGTTGCCCTAACTCCAGCTGTGACAGGCAAGTGGCCGCATTTCGAAGATTTATATCCCCGCCCCGGGTGTCCAGTCTGCAAGAACAGAGACTGTAAGGCGGATATTCACCACCTGTTGGGGGACTGCCCGGCGCTGAAGCCGACGAGAATTCGCCACCTGGCATCAGAGAGACTCTCACCGGACAATCCGGATTCATATATTGCATGGACACAGGGTCCATATCATCTTCACTTCTTGATTTCATCAGATGAGCTCAACTTTTAAAAATTTATTTAAGCATCTTACTCATCTTTCACTTCATAGTTTTTATGCCCTGAGGCAATAAACATCGCTTCAAAAAAAAAAAAAAATCCGTCGGTTGTTCTCCGCTGGCCTCTTCCACGTTAACCAGACAATCTGGTGGTACGCAGCCTGCCGAAACTGCCAGTACAAAATATGTGTAACAATATTTCGCTTTTCATTATATTAGTTTCTTACCTGTTTGTAAACTCTGCTTTTTCCAGCTGGTTCACATCCATGCTGAGCTAAGGCCACTTCCAGCACTGTCTTTAAGGCACACAGTCGTGAACTCTTTTGAGCTCGTTATGCACTGTGTGCCCCTTTGGTTTTTCTGGATTGCTTGCACGTCCCCCCCCCCCCCCCCCAATCGCAACACAAGCAATTCTCTTAATATTTCATCAGCACGCAGCAAACGCAGCTGCACCTCAGTGAACAAAAAAGCTATTACATAAGCCCAGTATGCTTGAACAAAGCCAGCATTTGCATTCATGAGCGCTTGGTCATGGCTGACGATCGACAATGAGCGCTTGGTCATGGCTGACGATCGACAATGGCACCAGAATTCGTGCTAATTTGTCCTTGAGTCAGAACGGCAAAGTTGTCGAGCCGCGTTACGCATACATGCATGTCATCCTTAAGCAATTCTGCTGGTTATCCCGATACGCAACAGCAGCAACTATATCTCGCAGCACACTAGTCTTGATGAGCAGCACTGCGAGCTCCGAAACGCAGCCATAATTATTCTTCAAAAGTGTATTCAGCATGCAAAAATAAAAAAAATAAAACGCACGGGGGTAAGTGCAGGCGTTTCAATGTTTGAACAGTAACCCGAACATGTGAAAGAAGGAAAGCGCACACGGGAGCTTCCTCCCGGTCGCCACGTCTCTTCGCGCTGCAGTACAGCAGTGAACCCACTCCAACTCATCTAGTTTGGCATTATTTTGTAGTTCTAAAAGGAAATAGGCAGTAATAAGGCAAGTAACTATAAATAAATGAACAAACAAATGCTTTAACTCGCGCGACTGGTTTAACTCGCGCGACACTGGTAGGACGTGAAAGTCCTATACTGGGTTAACAAAATTTCCGGCTTGCAGGCGCCGCCATGCGGTCGCTTCTATATTAGCTTCTTATCGGGCGGTGGCACCAGTTTTCTGTTCAGTCTGTAGTTCTCAGCGATTTCGAAAAAGGTTTGCGCGCGCTCGTCCAGGTTCCGACAGTCCGGTGGTTCCGCGGTTACCCGGAAGCAAAGAATATGGGAATGCGCTGACTACCCCGGAGTTGACGAAGATACTGATGACAGAGAAAGCTGAGAACCCCTGCTGCGCAGCGAAGAACCCGCTCGGCAGAAACAAGCCAATCCGCCTGGCGGCTGAGGCCGCGAAGAGATAAAATCTCTTTGTTAGCCTTTAGTCACGGAGGCTCCGGCCCCCGCCCTCCAGGACTGCGTGCCGGGGGCGGTGAGTAGGAAGGTGTCTCCACTTCCGGTGGAAATAAAAGCTGTCATCTATTCATCCATCGAGTCGAGATTTCCAACTCGTGAAAATGTCGCGACTTGAGTTTCGCTGCCTGCGCACTCCGCGGCGTCGTAGGTTCCGCCGTTTTCCCAGGCTGCTGAAGGCTCGAACATGCATATTGAAAGCCAGCTGAAGCAATGCGCTACGCAGCAATGCCGTCGGTGCCGGCCGGAGATCCCCGTGGATGACGTCACGACAGTCCCGGCCAATCGCGGGCAAGAGCGGCGTTCGTTCGGCCCCCTGAGGCGATGAGGCGCGTTTTCTTCTAAATAACAGTTTTTGCGTTTATTTCCGCTCTCTTTGAATGAGATATTCTTTTTAAGCGGACTAAAAGCTATAAAATGACGTACAGAAATTATTTTTTTTTCGAAAAGTGCTCTAGCTTCCCTTTAAAGCAGATTCGTTCAACGAATATTTTCAATCAGTTTTCACTGTTGATAAAAACCACGTTGGCCAGATTGCTCCAAACAATATGGCCACGGGCATCTCTTCGGTGCGCCTACAATTTCTGAGGCTTCTTAATATTGATGAAAAGAAAAGTAGCGGCCCAGATGACATTCCTAATGGTTTTCTGAACGTTAAGCCGAAGCTTGTAGCAAATATCTTTGTCTTCTTTTGCAGAAATCAATTCGCGACTGTGGTATTCCCTCTGAATGGAAAATCGCCAAAGTAATCCCTGTCCACAAATCAGGCGATAAACACTCCCCGGATGATTATCGACGCATATCTCTGACATGTACATGAGGGAAAATTCTGGAACACATTATCCTAAATTTCTGACTGAATACGTAGAGGCGAAAAAGCTAATTCACCATTGCCAGCAAGGTTTTAGAAATGGGCTATCCACTAACTCAAATTGTTGAATTCATGCACGATCTCGCGCAAGGTATTAACAATCAGTCGCAATTTGATATAATTTTCCTTGCCTTTACAAATGAGACCGTTTGTAGGCGATTGCGTTCTTTATCAGGAAATTAAACATCAGTCTGACCAGATCAAATTAATAGCGCTTTGAATAAAGTTTTCCAGTGGTGTCATGATTGGAGTATGGTCATTAACAAAGACGAGACTATTTCTATGTCTGTCACAAAGAAAAATTTTCCGCTTAAGTTCACTTATGGTTTCGATGACACTGCGCTACGAACGGTTAAGAATACCGATATTTGGGCATCCTTATCTCATCCGACCTGAACTGGACAACGCACGCTCAGAATGCAGCAAATAAGGCAATGAACAAAGTGTTTTTCCTCAAATGTGCCTTGAAAAACTCGCCTCCTAAAATAAAGTTTCACTTCACCTTATTACCTTAAAGGCACCCGGCATTGGGTGTGTTACATAAGAGGTGGGTTGCATCTATAAATCAGATGTAATAAAACAAAGAAAACACGCAAGGTATATAAATTAAAGCTTCTGGCATACACTACATTTATACGCCCGGTATTAGAATATGCTAACATTACATGGTTTCTTTATACAGGCACTAGCGTAGCCGCACTGAAAAGTGTGCCGCGAAAAGCTGCGCGATTTATCTTTAACCAGTACCGAAGCACAGATTCACCTACAGAATTTTTGCGTCGCGCAGGACTTCAGCCTTTATCTATCTGATCGAACCTGCACCGCTTGAAATTACTATACTTACTTCTGCACAATTCATTTAGGCTTAACTCTGAAGACTTCGTCAATATAAGCCACTCCAGAATCACCCACCGCAAACATCCTCTCACACTTTGTGAATTTTTTTGTTGCAATAACATATATTATTTTTCCTTTTTTCCGCGAGCAGTGCGCGAATGGAATGCACCTGACGTTTCGATTGTAATGCAGCCGGCAGTCCTCAAATTTTTGGAGGCTGTCGAGCTGAGTATATTGCCACAAAACTGACTAAATATTGTTAAAATGTTGGTGATATATACTTTGTTCTGTATAACTGATTGCCCCCCAATTTGTTTGTTCTTGTCTTCCATTAACTATACTCATCCTTTTCATTGTACAACTGCTTACGGTACTATAACTGTTTTATCTGGAGGTTGTGTATATCTTGAAGTGCGCCCACCGCTGTAAAAACCCCGGTTGAGGTTGACAGCATATCGAACAAAAAATATTTAGCCTTTTTTGTGCACCAGGCACAAGAAACTATGCCAGCTAACGAACTGCTTGCTGATGACGGAGACAAACTTCTAACGCGCTCAAAAGTGGGCGATTCCAGGGCCGCTACTTCTGTTCCCAGTGACGAGGACACACGTCGCAATGATAAGTATTTGTCACTCACTGAACTTCCTCTTCGTGTGCAGACAAACATCTATAGTTCAAATTACAACACCAGATTTTTTTCAAGGCTCTTTTTAACCAAGCAAATCAATGGGTCGTTCATGCTGCTAGAGTAGCATCTATTTTTTCTGCATGTTTACATTCGCAAAAAGGAATTCCTTAGTATATTCAAAGCCCCACCAAGCGGCTAATCTGTAATTGTTTTAGTTACAAAATCGTAATCAAAAACACTTTTCTTAGCACTCCGCTAACCCCAGTAATAAAGGAACCGCGCTGCACCGATGCTATACATAAAAGCACCGGCGTTCAAGGTATGTCCATCTGAAAGACTGCAAGTAACTCGGGTGACCACAGTTACTCCACTGGTAAGCTTCTGGGTTTTGCTAGCTACCTAACGATTGTTATTAATAATTAAGGAAGCATTGCGAGTTTGCGTAGCAGTCAATACCATTCTCAGTTTTGTGTCAGTTTTGTACACAAGTCACGTTTGTCACCGAACATGTCGTGGCCACATAGCTTATGCTTGAAACACTGATGGGAGAACGCATCCAGCATGCTTAGCCTGCTGACCTACGGCTTCGATTACAGTGTATTAAGGCGAATAAATATTTTCTAGCGTGAGCTACATTGGCCGAGGTTGTGTAGTTTTGAGTAGGTTTGAGGTTGAGCAGCGCAGCACGGCTCCTGGAGAGCCGTGTTGCGCATGCGCGAGGAGCAGTGACGTCACACGGCGCACAGCTGGCGCTCCGGAGCTACAGCCGCCGCGCGCGCTCGCCTCGCCGGTCATCAGAGTGCGTCATAGCCGCGGCAGACGCACTGACGCCAGCGCGTGCCCAGCTGTGCGCCTCCGTTGCGCAGTAGCCAAGTCTGATGCTGCGCCGGAGTCGCTTGATAGTGCCTCTAATTTTGTGCGCATGCGCAGAGCCATATAGCGTATATGTTACAGGTATATAGCGGGGCGTGTGCTGGTGTGGTATAACCATGGAGAAGGAGAGCGAAATTGCTGCTCACGCTACGTATATCCTGGCATAGCCGAGCTAAGCCACTGCTAATTTTTTTGTTTCGCATTGCTAGAACACTTCATGGTGCAGCGCGGACACTGTAAGATCCGCCTGCCTTTATGTGAAACATTACTGTACTTCACAGGAACGTTCCGCGATTATTTAAGCACACGCATGCGCATACGTCGAGTGGTGCAATGACGGCTCTACCACCACAGCTCTAGAGAAACAGTCCATTTTGGGGACATTGCGAGGTGTGCAATAAAGAGTAGCGTCCTCCTCGCCCCTCTAGTGATCGTTTACCAGGAGCAGGGCTGGAAATAAGTTGTCATTCTTCGCAGTAACAGTGTCTGTCCTGTGAAAATTCTCTGCTGGAAGGCGGTTTTTCGGCAGCCCGTAACGCATAAAATTCGACAAGTCAGCAGGGGCACTTGATGTATTATACAAAGGATAGCACTCATTACTGTAGAGAGGAACATAATAAATTGTCAGTAAAGCTTTGTAGGGGGCTAGTTGGTTGTGCATAATGAAACTGGGGAGCGCTATAATTAAGACAAAGGGACAACACCGCATAAGAACACCACAAGACACGAGCGCGAACTTTCAACTGAGTTTATTTTCGACATGGCGCATATTTATATGCATCTAATCATGGGACACACAAACATAAAGCCGTTAGAGCCAGGCAAGATATCAAAACAATTACCTACACCATGCGAGATATAAGCTATCCTCGCAAGTCATGCATTTCACATATGACCGGCTAAAAACAATTTTTTTTTGTTAAAACCACAGACGGGTCGTTAACGAACCCAGCACCTTTCTTTCCCGAAGCCATGCAAAATGCTTCTCACATTTTCCTTGTGGTCTTGTCGTTTGATTTAAGAAGAATCGTAGTGTTGCACGCGTTTTGAGTTTGTTTTTCTTAGTGTTTTCGTTTCTTATTGGCTGTTTTCTATTAAATAAAAAATACTGCTTCGTTTGGTGTTTGATTTGATGTCTTGTTCGAACCTGCACGCGATAGCGTTTTTCTTCGGCAATCGGGATGCGTTACAAATTCGCGACACCGTATCCCCTCGATTGCCAGCGGCTCCGAACTACACAGCCAGTAGCGTTACGTTATGCGTTCTTCTCATTTAAGGGGTTGATGCTCACCTCGGACACGAGCATCTCACCTCTATATGAAACGCGCATGCGCATTCTTGCATAGAAGTGTCTGCGTCTGCTGGGGTATTTGTCGCAGGAGCAAGATTTCCGTGCGAGAAAGAATTGAAAGAAAGCTACCGTCTATTGTGCGATACTTCAGTGACAGAATAGTTAGCAAATATATGCTTACAGCTCCTCCGTGAACTTTATATTGAGAACATTTGTCGCTATTTCAGCTTTAGATACCCCCTCACGTCTTCTGGCATCCGCTTTGACTACAGCTAATGCTGAATTTCAAAGGCCCGTAGTTTTGTTCCAAAAATGAAAGAGTGTGAAATTGCGGTAGTTGCGCCATAACACAACAGCCTGTACTCAGTGTCGAAGGTCCACAGGAAACTGTGAGGGACGGAAACTTAACACGCGCCTACATGGGCACAGACTTCAAAGTGACAGGAAGGCCAGAATACAACCTGCTCTCAACAATCACCTCGTCTTACTTTCTCGTTGGCGCCCAGTGAATCTTCACGGTAGGTTAATTCCAGGTGTTCTTGGTGAGTTACAACTCCCATTATTCTCTCACGTTATGTGGACTAATCTCACGGGCAAACCAAGAGGGGAATATTCTCAGTCGCCGCGGCGATCGTCGACCGTGAAGGCCACATTTATAACCCCACATTCCTTACGCGCAGTGCAGTATACAAAAACGATGTATTCTCCAAATTGACCTCTTCGCATCTCCTCTTTCCGCTGCTCTCGAGACCACAAACACGAGCTTAAAGGACGGTGAACATTGGGTCACGAAGCAGATCAAGAACAAACTGAAATTACGTTTAGGGTCCTATACAGAGCCCTTGTTTGCAATAATATAGCGTCGGAAATAAGGATGGCTATAGTACCAGTGCAACTTTAAGAGTTCGATGTTCGGCTATTTGGATTTGCGACAAATTATACATTTTTTGCGCAATCAGAACAAGGACACTCGTGTCGTGTTTGTCTATGTTGTTCCTGTCCCTGCCCTGGTTGCGTAAAAAATGTGGAATTTACCAGTGCAAATCTGTGAAAATGCCGGCGTCCCTAGTGGGCAGGCTCTGCGAGTAATGCCGCCGCCGTTCAAAAGCGCCGCCAACTACCAATACAACTCCTTCCATCCTCTACAAGGCCTGAACCCAATAGAAGCCCACTCCACAACGGAACTAAAATCCGTTCGTGAAGGACAATTAAAAAAAGTCAGCGAAAGCCAACTGCCTTAGGGACGCATTGCGCATTAGCCACCTCCATACAACAAGATTTCCTCTAGCGGCGGGACTTCCTACCTGCTCACCGAACCGTTACCCTTTGAAGCTCCACCGATGTTCCAGGTTCCTCCACCTTAAGCAAAAATCTGTCGCCTGTGTGAAGTCTCGGCTTAGAGTGAACGCATTCATTAAAGTTAAAGGCTTGCTATTCGTGAGGCTCTCAATTCACCAGGGAAGTCTAAGACCGGTCGTGACCCATGGTTGCCCTCTCCACATGAAGGCCCTCTGTGGTGACAAGGAAGGACGGCCTTCGAGGAGTGAAACGGAGAGGAGATAAATTTGACACACTGATAGGCAGTGGGCAAAAAAATGTAAGCACTTGTGTTCACGCTAGAATGAAAGTCAGAAGCAAGCAAGCAGGCTCTGTTTCGTCTTATGCAGAAATGAATGAAGGAATGAATGAGTGAATGAACGAAATGTGTCTATTTAATGCGGCACATTAAGTAATGGCTAATCAGCTTGACACACGTGTCTTCTTTGGGAGCCACTCTCCGCAGGAGGCGTTAACGGTGCTCATACTCAGCCACTCCGGTGGCGAGGTACAGCACTTCAGGTAGTAATGACGAATTTTTCCCAGTTGCCAGCACCCTCACAGCCCTTCGGGTGGCGCTAGAGGTCATGCACCAGAGAAGGCATGCCAGGCCCGAACCAGTCCGCTCTTTAATTAAGCACGACTTCAAAAAACGTTCCAAATTTTGGAAATGCTACGGCTTTCGGTTCGCAGTTGTCCTTTGAAAAGGAACCTTTTTTTCTATTTGCCATGGACGTTCTTCAACAGAGGAAACAGGGGTGCGTTGGTCTGCCACCGGTGCTGTCCGGCCGGCGTAGTCAGATGCCAAAGTGTGCGAACTGCCGAAATTGCTCGGTGGCGTGTAAGGAAATCATGCCTGCTTCCCGCAAACAACGAAGGGCCTTTTCGCTGTCGCCGCAGCTTTCGCTGTTGCTGCGTGAGTCAATGCCTTGACGAAGAATCTGTGTTGACATGTCTGCTGTCAACTCACGAGAGAGGCAACGTGAAATCTGACCAGTCTGGAGGTGCCATATCTAGGAGAAAGCAAATTAATTGTAGCCACTATATCCAACCGGTATCGCAGAATTTCGTATCTAGTTTCATGGTCACCGAATCTTTTTTTTATTCTTTCGCGGCACGCGAGGATCATTGTTTACAAAATCCGCTTACAGGGCGAACGTTTTAGACACGAACATCTCTCGATCCAGAACAACATCCACAGAGCTTCTAGTTTTTATTGCTTTCGGCCGATCAGCAACAGAGCCTCCGTACCCAATCCTTTTTGCTGGGGCAGGGAGGCCGCTTCTTATGACAACACGAGGACGAAAAAAAACACACGCTTAAATCGAGAATTGAGTAACGTAATAACCCGAGTATGTTACTTGCCGCAAAGCTGGAAACTGTAATATGGTTAAGGATGATATCAGCGTGGCAGGAAAGACGACGTCAGCCGCGCACATACAAGAAGGCAGCCTCTTTAGAGTTTGCTCGAGAAAGCAGCAATCGACGGTTATTCTTTTTTATACAAGTGCGCCTCCAGAATCATGCATGAATCCTGCACGAAAAAACAGTGTGGAGACCCCTGACACTCAAATCATCAGGCTTGCGAGCTGCACACCAATATTAGAAGCGCAGCAACATAACTCTCTTGTAGATTTCTGCACTCAAGATGAAAAAAAGCAGCGATGCACAGAGAGCCTGCCGAGTTAAGTTTAATAACCGCATTCGTGTGGAGTCTACTCATTTACTAAGCACTATAGCGCATGATTTTGACGTGCTTGGATCTGCGTTGGCAAAGTAGACTGCTTTTCCCCCAATCCCTCCTTTGAAGATAAAGGAATTACTGAGGTTACTTTTGGAATGCCCGTTTAAACAGAAAACGACCGAGACCGCAGTAATGCACTGCCTTACGCTAACATCAGGGGAAGTCGCCATGCTTCTTTCATGTCAGTCTGCGCACATCAGTCTATTGACTCATCACGAAACGTGAAAGAGGCGAAATAAGACACAATGAGCCCATTGAGTGCGCAAAGTTTTACTGTTGAATGGTGAACGTTAATAATCTCTGCCTGAATCTAGGCCACTATGAGGAGTAGAAGGTAAGTACTGTGGAAGCGCTCTTGTGCGCTGAGCACTGTCTTCTAGCGTGCGATGAAGAAATCGTGCACGTCGCGCAGCAGCTTTACGCGCTCGTAGGAGCCAGCGATTGTCAGCTCGGGGCACACCCTTGGCGAGCTGTCATAGTCGATGCTGTATGCTGCAAGCCCGTACTTGATTGTCACAGAACTGTGCTTGGACTCGTATGCCTGCAAAACGTGAACCTCAAGATAAAAACTTTTTCGAAAAACGAATCGGCATGAAGCGCGCACTAATCTGCGCAAAACACAGTGCCTAAGAAACAGGGCGGAACACGCTGAAGTGCTGCCGATTTTAAAATCTAGACCTATAATGTTCTTTCTCCTCAACGTGAAATAACCAATAAAACACCGTGGCTGGGTTTTAATTCACCATTTCTTATCTCGATGTAGTCGGAGCGAGTTATGAAAATCGCTGGATAAAGAACATCAAGGATTTTCAGAGAAGGCGCTCTAGGCGTAATTATGCGAAGAGGCGTTTGAATTTCGTGACGAAAAGCGCAGAAAGCGGCAAGGACCAAGCACAAGACGACGGGTAGCACAAAAACGGCATACACGCAATGGCCCTTCTGTCTTCACCTTTTCGCTTTTCGAGATTTTCAGCAACAAACCAGGCGCTGTTCGCATTAACTGTTCGCATTAACTCAGTTACCTCTTCTCCATCGAACAAGGTTGTTCAAGAATAGCTCTTTTTTTGGCATTTGTAACGATACAGTGCCTCGTATAACTATTGTTGCCAAATTTGGTCGTTTCATGTTCGGAAAACGCCTATATAACACACGGTGTTTATGCGCCATTTGAAAATTGCAAAATACGTTTCGTATGAATGGATGGGTACGAACTAAGAAAGTTGATTTAACAAGGAACAAGGAAGAGTATGGAATTGTTGAGCACCATGTTTTAAAGTTGATGAAAAATCTCAGAGTGCATAAACTCCGGAGGGAAGACCATGCCATCGATGAGATTGTACACAGCACCACTTTGACAATTAGAGACTGCGTTTAAATTGAAGCAGAACACAGGAGGAGAAGCTTTGGCTCACAGTTACAGAGCATATTTTGTTGCACACATGAATCATTCTATTTCTGACGATGTGACTATGCCAGAGGAATTAGCAAGGTACATCTAAGAGTTCAAAAACTTTATCGTCGGCTCCTTGTGCTCAATTGCCGAGAGGGCAAATCACATTTTCGTGCTCAAAAGAAAATAAATGGTTCAAGTGAAAGTTCTTAAGGGACCTGAGGGAATGGAGATCAACGCACTTGTATCCTAACCTTGTGTAGTAGTAACAGTACCGCCGTGCTCTCATAGTAATCGAATGTTCATGGCCTAAAAATATTGCCACGAAATAAAAGGCAGCTGCACAGAAGAGGATAGCGCTCACTGCCCCATCTCCTCAGTCGCGAACTCTTGGCGGTGTTGTACAGCCGAGGCTTTTTGCCAACAAAACGCTACTCTCATTGACTAACTCACAACAGCATATATATTATTCGGAGAAGGGCAGACCGGGACTCGCTTTTTATTTGAGGGCAGTAAGGTTCCGATCTAGCGCAGCACATCATTAGCTGCGGCATGAAAGCTTTCACTAGTATAGTTCGGTGATATATGGAACTTTAAGCAACACATACTTTCGCTGTTAAGGTATTTATACATGCCGTGTTCGGCATAAATCCATGAGCATGGAGAAAAGCAGAAATGAGAGGCTGTACTAGGAGATCATCATCAACCTCTACGAAAGCCTTCCTGATCAGTTGGTTGGCTTGAGTGTAAGGTAGCCTTGACTCTTAGCAATTACTTTAGTGAACGCCTTGTAGGCAAAGGAGAGTAAGTTGTTCGGTCAATAATTTTTCATGCCCTCGACATAGCCTTTCTTATGACTTAAGATGATGTTAATGCTGTTTCAAGCTTCCGATTTGGTCCAGGCTCTAAGGCGTCGAGCAAAGAAGGTGGCTAGTTTTGTTAGCACAAACTTCCCGCCGTCCTTCTACATATCTGCTGTTACCTGATCCTCCCCTGTTGATTTCCCCTTTGTATTGCCACTAAGATTTTCTTTACTTCCTCTTTCGTTAATGGCGGGAGGTCTCATTCTTGTGCGCTACTGCCTCTCATTAACGTCCTAAATAAATAAACCACTTTATAGAATTGCGTAGTAATCTTCGGCTACTTTAAGTAATTTATCCTTATTGCTACTTACGTTGCCCATATGGTCTCTTAATGCGTAAGTCTGATTTTTGCCGTCACGTAGCTTTCTCTTTACCTTTTATAGCATGCTCGATTCTCTCCACATTAAACTTCCTTATGTTGGCTAATTTGCGCTCATTTATTAGCTTTGATAGCTCTGCCAGTTGTATTCTTTCTGCGGTGTTAGTGGCTTTAATGCTTCCGCGTTTGTTAAACAGATATTTCGTCTTCTGAGATAGCTTGCCGGTCTCCTGTCTAACTACTCTGCCGCCTAATATTACCGCGTACTCCGTAATGACAGCTGTGAGATTTTCGTTTATTACCTGTACATTAAGGTCGGCGTCCTCAATTAGAGCCATATATCTGTTCTTCAGCGATATCCGGCATTCCTCTACTTTCCCTCCTGCCGCTAACTCGTTGACGGGCTTCTCCTAACATAGCTTCTTCCGTTCCCTCTTGAAGTCTAAGCTAATTCCAGGCCTTACGATAATGTGGTAGGAACAACGCGCCTTTCCGACGACCTCTATATCCTTCACAATGCCTGGGTGCGCGTGCTATGCCTGGGTGCGCGCGCTTTGCAAAATCTATTTCACTTTAGCCCCTCCATTGGGGCTCTTCCAGGTCCATTTCCTGTTCTCCCGTTTGCGAAAGAACGTATTCTTGATCTGTAAATTATTTCTCTCCGAGAACTCTACTAATAACTCCCACTTACTTATCCAAGAGCTTATGCCACAGTCGCCCAAGCCATTATCTCCTGATTGCTTCTTGCTTACCTAGACATTGAAGAGGCATCAGTATAGTTTAGTGTTTTTTTTTACCTCTCACAGTGCCAATTTGAGGTCCTAATAGAAGCTTTCTACCTCTCGCTATCGCTACAGGATTCCTCTGTGTTGCCAACTATACTCTGATTTATGAGGAACCCCGCACCCAATTCTGGTCTATTCGCTAATTTAGTGTAGCATAGTATGTGCTCGCCCTTTAGGACTGTACGCACCCCCCCCCCCCCCCCTTTGTCCTCGTAAACTCACTAAACCTTACGAGATCCCACTTAATGCCAGGTAGTCCCTAGAACAGTACTGCTAGCCTAGCGTCATTGGATAAGGTTCTAGCGATAAACGTTGATATTTTCAGTTTCCAATGGCGACCTGTCCGCTGCCCGAGATTTTTAGCCCACTCCGCTGCGTCACATGTCTGACCGCCGCCTTGGTCAGTTGCTCTGCAGCCGCTGGGTAATGAGGGCCGAAGGTTAATTTGTGTAACCATACAGAAGGTTGTGACCAAGTACTACACCAAGCTTGCCTAATCTTGTTAGGTGCGAAATTGCTTTGTTTGGGGTAGCCACCGAAGTAGGCCCGCCGCAGGACTGCTTATGCATTATTCCATTGATTCGCGGATTTTTTAAAAGAATTGTTTTGGAGATTTGCGCAGCACCGGAATTCAATCTCTGGACCTCTTGTACGCGAGGCGGATGTACTACCTCTACGCCATCGCTGCGTTCCTGCGTACGAGATTGGCTGCATCAAATACACGCAATTTTGTATGGGGTGGAGGCTGCAACGGGAATAATGGTTTCGTAATCGGGACAAACGAACAATGCTTACCTTGGCCTGTAGCGCCCGTTTACTGTCAAACGTCATTGTTTGTCTTTCTCTTTGGTTGTATGTCAATGACACAAGCAAGTCGCTGTAATAGCGGTAGTTGTCCCAATCGCGGTCTCCGAAACCCGGGCACATCTATAAATTTCAAAAAACGGTTTCAAGCGGAGTCAGAATAAGATACGGAAGGATCTCGAAAACGCGATTCAGTGATATGACATCCGGATTTGCAAACAATTAAGCCGATACCCAGTGTTCGAGACGTTTATAAGAACGGAGATTTGTTGCATACAAATTAATTGGCTTTTGCATTTGTTTTTAAGAAATGCAATTTCTATTCAAAGTGATGCAACGGCTCGAATTCACCTGCACCGCCACTGCCGTCAAAGACCAAAAATTGAAAGAAATAGTGGCAGTAGCGAGAAACTGCAGCAGTGCAGATCTCTTTCACCTGCCACTGCTGATAACCTGCGGCTTTCAAGGCAAATGTTGCCAGAACGTAGTTAGTACTAGTACCTCTCCGTCAATAACCGTATAAAGCATACATACTGCTTACTCAGTGCAGGTGAAAATGTACGGCGCAGTACGTGCCATGAGTGTGACTTCCAACCTAAGCTCGGCAAAGCGGACACACCTGGTTATAAGGCGCAAGTTAGCCAGTACTACAGACGTTATAGATCATATTCAGACTGTCAATCAGGAAATGGAGAAATGCGCAGAATATAACAAGCCTTTATATATAACCTTCATTGATTACGAGAAAGTATTCGACTCAGTGCAAACATCAGCAGTCATACAGGCATTGCGGAATCAGGGTGTAGGAGAGCCTTATGTCAAAATACTAGAATATATGGTTTGGTTTGGTTTATGGGGGTTTAACGTCCCAAAGCGACTCAGGCTATGAGGGACGCCGTAGTGAAGGACTCCGGAAATTTCGACCACCTGGGGTTCTTTAACGTGCACCGACATCGCACAGCACACGGGCCTCTAGAATTCCGCCTCCATCGAAATTCGACCGCCGCGGCCGGGATCGAACCCGCGTCTTTCGGGCCGGCAGCCGAGTGCCATAACCACTCAGCCACCGCGGCGGCTATACTAGAATATATATATATATATATATATATATATATATATATATATATATATATATATATATATATATATATATATATATATATATATGCCAAGCCCACAGTGTTTGTTTGGTCTATTATGTGACTGTTTACATGTGATCAGGTTATTGCTACTAACATCCGGAGACATAGAGCTAAATCCTGGTCCTACTTCTGATTCAGAGTCTGAGACACAGTTAAACAACCAATTACTTAAGAAAATTTTGAAAGAGCAAACAAAGACTAATAAGACTCTGGCTTCGCTGACTAGTAATCTGAAACAGGTAGAATCGACAGTCGAGAATATTCAAACCAGGATTACCAAAATTGAGAAAGAACTGTGCCGAATTGAGAATTGTGAGCAAAGGTTGCAGAAAGTGGACGAAGCTTGCAATAACACGAACAAACTAGTTCTTGAGTTAACCAAAAAGGTAGATGATCTCGAAAACAGAAGTCGTCGCAACAATATCGTAATATATGGAGTAAAGGAAGATGCAGAGGAGGACTCAGTAGAACTGGAGCGGAAAGTTAACGAAGAAATTTTTAAAAAGATTCTAGGTGTTGAAGTAAACTCAATAGAGCGTATTCACCGAATTGGCCTAAAACATGCACAGCGACATCGTCCGATCATTTTGAGGTTTTTTAACTACGTAGACAAAACAAAGGTTATGTCATCCTGCTTCAAATTAAAGGACACAAAAGTAGCTATATCGGAAGATTTTTCAAAAAACATTCGAGATATTCGTGCAAAATTATGGCGTTCAGCGGCCGAAGAAAAGAACAATGGTTCTAAGGTTTCCCTTCGTTTCGATAAGCTCAAAGTTGATGACAGGCTGTACGTATGGGACGCAACGCGCAATCGCAGAATAGAGTTGTCCAAATCATCTGCGCCTGCCCAACCCGAAACTTCCTCTCATCGACCCACACGTGCGAACACGCGTAAGCTAGATAACAAATGACGGGAATCCGTCAAGACGCTACGGCTTGTTTCGTTGAACGCACGCAGTGTACTGAATAAGATCCAGAGCCTTGAAGATATAATTCTGACCTATCAACCACACGTCCTAGGGGTAACTGAAACCTGGCTGCATTCCGATGTGCAAAATTCAGAAATAATGCCTCCTTCGTACACGCTTATCCGTAAGGACAGAGGATCAAGGGGTGGCGGAGTCGCAATTGCAATAAAGAATAACATTAAATTCACACGCTTAAACGGCATCAGTGATCATGAAAGCATATGGTGCAAAATAAAGTTTTTTGGAAAAACTATATTACTAGGAGGGGTCTATCGGCCTCCGAATGCTCCTCAGGAATACTTAGATTCCTTATATGATTATTTGCTGCAAAATACAAATTCGCGTTCCAACATCCTTATAACAGGAGATTTTAACCTTCCAGGAATTAACTGGTGCAGCCTTTCACATGACGGCAAAGATTCCAAAAATGCTGAGTCATTACTACTAACTGCATTTACGTTTTCGTTAACCCAGTTGGTTTTGGATGCTACAAGAATTTCCAGCTCTGCTGTACTTGACCTTGCGTTTGCAAGTAGCTCGCTTCCAGACTGCTCAGTCAGTGTCAAGGACGGTATATCTGATCATCAGTTACTTGTTCTTGAGTGTCCTATTTCTGGCTTGCGATCGTATGTCAAACCTTCTGACACATTTGTAAGAGACTATACGCATGCTGATGATGACGGAATTATTAGTTGTATTGAATCTTTATTCCCTTCCTTTAATGAGACAAATGACGTTAATGTACTGTGGACAAAGTTTAAAGACATAGTCATGCACTGTGAAAGCACCTACGTGCCTTTGAAGAAAAAGCGCATCAACAGGGAGTACCCGTGGATGGATCGTAATCTGATACATCAGAAACGCAAAATAAAACGCTCTCGAAAACGGGGTGACAGGAAACAACTTGCAAGTCTAGTACGCACTTTCAAAGATAAAGTGCGTGCTGCAAGAGATCAGTTCTTTTCTTCCACATTGACTTCTTTCATGTCAGAGCAACCAAGGAAATTCTGGCAATATTTATCTAAAGATAAAAGCGGCATCACAGAGATCAGAACATCTGGCACAGGCATTGACGATCCTTTGACCATTGCTAATGAATTTAGCGCCTTTTTTCAATCGGTCTTTACCATAAACGCATCGCACGCGCACTTGCAACCTTACACGCTTCGTAATCCGATGCCCGAAGTAGACTTAAGCAAAAACGGCATCCTTAGTCTTTTACGTAATCTAGACATAAAAAAGTCATCAGGTCCGGACAAAATATCTAATGTTTTCCTTAACAGATACGCAATCTGGGTAGCAGAGTACTTATATGTAATATATAAAACATCGTTAGAATCCTGTGTGATACCAGATGACTGGCGCCTTGCAAGGATAGTTCCGATTCACAAATCTGGATCCCCTCTAGAACTAAATAATTACAAACCAGTTTCCTTAACATCCACAACTTGTAAACTGCTAGAACATATTTTATTTAAAGCGATTATAACACATTTAGAGAATAACCATTTACTTCATGCAAATCAACATGGATTTAGGGCTGGTTTATCCACAATAACACAGTTAGCTGAGATAACGGATGATTTTATGAATGAGCTGAATATGAGGGGTCAAATCGATGCAGTGTTTCTGGACTTTTCCAAAGCGTTCGATGTAGTTCCGCATGCCGATTTAGTAACTAAACTGCTCTCAATGGGCATTGAACGCAATATCATCCGTTGGATAGAATGTTATTTGTCCTCAAGAAAACAATACGTTGCTGTTAAAGACTGCGTTTCTAGTACACTGAAAGTGCACTCAGGGGTGCCACAGGGGTCAGTCCTCGGTCCCTTGTTGTTCTTAGTTTATATCAATGACATCTATTTATCTGTTCAATCGCCTGTGAAGATCCGGTTGTTTGCGGACGATTGTGTTATTTATACTAATGTAAATCATCACTCCGACCAAGTAAGACTTAATGACGCGTTGCACTCAATTAGCGTATGGTGTGAAACATGGGGACTGAAGCTAAACACTTTGAAGACGGCAGCTATTACATTTACCAACAAGAAAGAACCCTTAGATTTTGCTTATATTATTAATAATTCTTATATTCATAAAACCCAGCGAGTGAAGTATTTAGGTGTTACACTCACAAGCAATTTAAGTTGGGAACCCCATATAGAAAACGTTTGCAGCAACGCTCTAAAAAAGCTGGCATTTTTGAAACGGAAATTGCGCCGTACTTCATCAATCGTTAAGTTAACAGCATACAAAGCTCTTGTCAGACCAAAATTAGAATATGCGGATTTAATCTGGAGCCCTCATCAAAAATATTTGATCAAGAAAATAGAAAGAGTGCAAAATTTAGCTTTGCGGTTTATATACTACACATACTCGCGTTTTTCAAGCGTGTCCGTTCTTCGCGACAGGGCGAAATTGAAAAAACTAGTTCATCGCAGAATTGTATCTCGCATCAAATTTTTATATCAGCTGTACCATGGTCACTACAAAATAGCGCGTGAATGTTATTTACCCGAGCCCCCCATGCGCTCTGCTCGTACAAACCACAACAAAACAATTAAGCAACCATTAAGTAACCTTACCATCCATCAATATTCTCTTTTTCCCCATGCAATTTCACTATGGAATAAATTACCCGAAGAAGTAGTTAACGCTAATTCAATAGAATCGTTCGTTCAGCTTTCAAATAACCTTTTCTTTGACCTCTAAAATTGCCGCAATGAGAGCAGTTTCTTTTGCGTCACGCTTTTTCATTGTTATTTTGTTTACGTTTCTGTTACGTATAGTGTTACAATGATGTATGTACATGTTTATTGTGTTCTTAATTGCTAATTGGCAATGGCAATTTACGTGTTGTATGTACCCACTCCTGCTTGGGCCCGAATAGGGCCTGCAGTATTTGTAAATAAATATATATATATATATATATATATATATATATATATATATATATATATATATATATATATATAATCAAAAATTGAGGAAACATATATATATATATATATATATATATATATATATATAATCAAAAATTGAGGAAACATAATAGGATTTATTTCACGACATTTCGGCTGGAGGACCAGCCGAAACGACGTGAATTAAATCCTGTTATGTTTCTTCAATTTTTGGTGATTTTATACTATATTGACCAAATCAGCTGCCAAGAAATATATATATATATATATATATATATATATATATATAGCTACTGCACAGCTACCATAGTCCTCCATAAAGTAAGCGATAAAATTCCAATAAGGAAGAGCGTCAGGCAAGGAGACACGATCTCGCCAATGCTATTCACCGCCTGTTTACAGGAGCTGTTCCGAAGCCTGGATTGGGAACAGTTAGCAGTAAGAGTCAATGTAGGATACCTAATAAACTGTGACTCGCTGATGACATTGCCCTGCTGAGTCACTAAGGAGGTGAACTGCAAATCATGACCAATGAGTTAGACAGGCAGAGCAGAATGGTGGGTTTAAAACTTAAAACGCAGAAAACGAAAGTAATCGTCAACAGTATAGCAAGGAAACAGCAGTTCACAATGAACAGCGAGGTGATGGAAGTGGTAAAGGAATACGCCTAATTATTGCAGGTAGGGACAGCTGATCCGGATTATGTGAGGGAAATAACTAGAAGGATAAGAATGGGGTGGAGCGCCAATGACAGGATCTCTCAGATCATGGATGACAGTTTATCAATATCCCTCAAGAGAAAAGTGTACAACAGCTGTATTTTACCGGTACTCACATATAGGGAAGAAACGTGGAGGCTAACGAAAAGAGTTCAGCCCAAGTTAAGGACAATGCAGCGAGCCATGGAAAGAGAAATGATAGGTGTAACGCTAAGAGACCGGAAGCGAGCAGAGTGGGTGAAGGAAAAAACGGGGGTAATAACATTGTAGTCGACATCAAGAGGAAGAAATGGGCTTGGGCAGGGCATGTGATGCGAAGGCAAGGCAACCACTGGTCCTTAAGGGTAATAGAGTGGATTCCAAGCGAAGGCAACCGTAGCAGTTGGCGGCAGAAAGTTAGGTGGGCGGATGAGATGAAGAAGCCTGCAGGCATAGGGTAGGTGCAGCTGGCAAAATACAGGGTTAACTGGAGAGACATGACAGAGGCCTTTGCCCTGCAGTGGGTGCAGTCGGGCCGGTGATGATGATGACAGACGTTACAGAGAAAGAAGCTGCTATTTTCATTACATGAGTGAAGCGAAGCAATGTCTGCTACTGCTTCAAGCCAACTGCCATCTTTCCTCGCTAACTATTCTCAAGCCCGCATAGACAATATAACCCCTCGAGGCATGCTAAAAAACCGTGGCTGAATGCAAATACCCATTGCCACTAAGTATCTACCATATAAGTTCACTGACTCGTTTGCCAAGTACTCTCCTGACGGGGATTGTGTCATCTAATGCATAAATTCCACAGCATAACTCTGAAACGATGGCATCACAACCGAAACCGGGCTTAAAATAAGAATGTCCAACCAAACAGCCCTAAGACATTAAAAGAAATATGCTACCCACTAGAAACAAGTATGCAACGAAGGTGAAAATAAATGTTACTAGATAAAGCAGGCAGCTCTTCGCCCAGCCCTCCGCGTCCTATTTAGGGTGTCATGAATATAATGAGTTTATATTCGACACAGAAATGATTCAAGTTATGCGTTTAAGACAGATTTCACCGGTTAATGTCCAATATAAAGCAGGGACCTGGGATCCGTTCTGATTATTACTCAAGCCACTATGTGCTTCGGTGCTTGAAAACCAAGTGCGAAACAAAAGTCGTTGAATAGCATGGCGGACACGTTTGCGGATTCAGAAATGCCTCAGTTTTTTTACGTTCTTCATAACGGCTATTTTTAACTATTCAGTTTTTTCGAGCACGAACTTACACCAATCTCCCAATTGAACGTTCCGCTAACAGCAGTTAGACATTGCCGATTGAGAAAAAAACCACCAAAAAGGGGGTAAAGCAGTCAAACTCATTGCTGCACATGCACAACGGTATTCAGAGAAAAGTATCAAACGGAACAAAGTTGCGGCGCGAGTGGTGACCACACGATCGCAGTTCGTGTTTTGTAGACGTCGCTTTGCTAGCAGATGATTTTGAATACAACTGCAGGCATGGTACCGAGAAAACGAATTATAACTCAGTGTAAAAAAGAATTTCTCTCTCATCCTCTCCATCAAAGAGTGACATGAAAAGGTGGGCCTTAATCATCGTCACAGTCGTCATCGTCAGCCTGACTATGCCCACTGCTGGACAAATGCCTTTCTCATATCTTGTGCTTGGCACATGGCGGCCTCAGCTGCCCATGTGCCATTAAACACAACAGAACGCCTTTCTCATATTTACCGATTAGCCCTGTTCTGTGCCAACCGCGGCCACCTTATCCTCATAAACTTCTTAATCTCACTAGCACAAATAACTTCGTGCTGCTCCTCCTAGGCTGGCCTTGTCCCGGAATGCAGTCCGTTACCCTTAACCGCCATCGGTCCCCTTGCCTTCGCACTGCATGGCCCTTCCCAAGCTCAATTGAGTGTCTTAATTCAAGTGCGTTTGTTCTCTGACGCACTTAGCTATCTTCCTGTCCCTAAGAATGAAATCTATACACTTTTTCCCCACGTGCCTGATTCGGCTTCCTTCCGCCAATGCAGCCGTAGCGAAACCCACAAAAATCCGTATGCAACTTTTGCGACTATTTAGAGGGTTCTGCTTTTCTAGACAATAGATTGTAACGCAATTCAAATCTCCAGCTCTGGCTAATTTAGAGAATTTTCTTAGCACTGAAGTTCAGAACAAGTAGTAAAGCAGCGGCAAGAACCTGCTGACGAACAGACTACTTTGTTTTTTTGTAATATTCTTAATCCACGGTTCTATTCTTTACCTTCATCTCGGAAACAATATTGATACATATTCATGCTAAAAAACTTGGCCACGAGCTTTTGGGACTTCTGAAAGTTCCTTTTCCATCCAGTGCTGTTCAGTGGTGTTTCGGTAATTGTTTCAAAACTTCATAACATTCCATTACTGCAATCAAAATCGTTTTTGAATAAACTCCTTGAAACCGTTCCACACTTGCAAGAAGTCAATGGTACAGCCTATACTCGGTTTCATACATCAGGTACAACGCTGTGAACGGTAAGGAGGTAGTGCGCATGAAAAATTAAGGAAGACCGTGACAGTGCGCATTTCTTTTCAGAAGTGTTCTAGGAATCGAAAGACGCACCGACTGTTGCACCTTTTGGCCGACCCTTCCCCTGCGCCTCGAGGGAAGGGAGAAACGTAGGACTGAAATATGAGAGAGATGGGGATCTTTAACGTGCACTCACATCACGCAGCACACGGGAACCTTTTGCGCTTTGCATCCGCCGCGGTGGCTCAGTGGTTAGTGCGCTCGTCTACTGTGCCGGAGTACCCAGGTTAAAACCCGACCGCGCCGGTTGCGTTTCGATGGCAGCGAAACGTTGTAAGTGCCCGTGTGCGGTGCGATGTCGGTGCACGTTAAAGATCCCCTGGTGGTCGAAAGTGCTCCGGAGCCCTCCTCTATGGCATCTCTTTCTCTGTTTCTTCTTTCACTCCCGCCTTCGTCCGCCCCCTTACGCCGCGGTTCAGGTGTCCGCCGAGATAAACACTTACTCGCATTTTCCTTTTCCCAAAAAACAGTTTTCATTACAAACAGTTTAAAGTGGAAACCATGTTGGTTGCAATAAGGGTGCCCAATAGCGCTGTGAAAACGGCTCTGAGAAGAGAATTGTACTGCACTTCAAAAAATAAAATCAAACACTGTGAAGCTCCTTTTACAATTTGAATATGATTATGGTTTCAGGATGCGCTATGAACGCTGTTTCAATACCCACACGCACTTACTTCTGCCGGGGAGCGGCGCTGCTCGTACTGACTCTGAATGCATGGCATAAACGGGCCAGCACCACCCGTGCCGCTGGTAGTCATGGCCGTGTGATTAACATAGTAGTACAGCCGAGCTGCCAGGTCGAAAGAGAGCACCAGATAAGGAAAGCTGCTGGCCTGGGCGATGTGTTTTACAAGGTCGATTGAGTCGTTCTGCGAAACACCACGTGAAAATTAAACTGAAGTGAGAGAAGCGCTCAATGCAGTGCAGCTTCATTCATGTAATATTTTCTTTTTCAGAAATTTTCAGCCGAGCACTGAAATGGAGAACTGGAAAAAGACACTTTAAAGGCAGTACAAAGAGCAGTACGAAAATTAAGCGACGCTGTTTGCTTAAGTTGCTACGAGCGGTTTCGGCAAATTACTGCGGTCAATCTTCGACAGATCTGATGCGACAGTTGTTTGGGCTGCCCGCAGAACATTACTAGAATGGGAAAAGGCGGTTGCATTTCCGGTCGCCTCCTACACTTTCATCTCTACCATTTCTCTGTGCTAGTCTTTAAGGTGGACGCGGATGCAGCGCTGTGTCTGGGGACGAGTTTTGTTCACGACGCCACTTCACAAGCAATACGTGATACTGCACGGCTTTCCTTTTAATATCATGTTCGCGGCGACGATCTTTCCGTTAGGTTATATATAACGGATTGCAAGGTGAAGTTTTTCTTTTGTTCGAAGACTCTAAGGTCCACTGTTAGCATATTTTCGAGAAAATATATCAGTCTTACTAAGCTCACAAGAGCCTCAGTCAATATTATTCCGTGGCATTAATTTAAATGCCAACTTAGCTCTCTTGCACTTAATAGGGCACTTTCACTGAATAAAACTTGTGCGCTTCATTGCGAAGCACTCATCTTATCAATTTTTTTTCAATTGTGCGGTGTAGTAGAGAAACGAACTCGCTGAAAGCAACATAGCAAATTTCTGCAACTTGGCCTTTGATGATCGCAACTGATAGCACGAGTAATGAACAACATACTGTACAACAAATCTAGGACAAAATCTGGAAAATGTTCATACCGCCGCAGGAGAAAAGTGGCCCAGGTATATGTATTTTGAGTTTAAGTTGAACATTTATTTTATGGGTACAGAACACCACTCCTCAAAGTGAGATTAGCAACAAAAAAAAACGAAAGCCGACATGAATATCTCTCCCGAATGTTGCGAACTCTTGACTTCATAGCACTTTATGAAAAGGGACATGACAAGTATAATTGGAGAAGTATGCAAAATTTTCCGAGTTCCGTAGGGCGACTGCCAACAACATGAAGCCTTTTTCGCTCGGCTACAGGTTATACTTTACGTTTTTAGTCTTTGGCTCATGTTATCTCGGACAGAGGGGTATATACAGATGCCAAAGATGTAACAGGCCCCTCCTTCGGCTTCTGGACGCTTGAAAAGAAGGTTCCTATCATATATCGTAGGGGGGGGGGGGGGAGGCAGGGGGCAGGAAAGGGGGCGGGGAGGAGGTTTCAAACTCTGGAGACGCTGTGATGCCCCTTTTTAGTCAATTTATTGGGTAAATTCGTAGATAAAAGCACCTTTCCTGATTACGAGGAAGGGGCACGTGTGCTTACAATTTATAAGTATTAGCCACGGAACTTAGTTTTTACCTGCCGACCTGTATCACTGGCAAGTATTACCTGTGAAACATTGAAACACATGTGATGCACAAGCATTATGGCTCAGGTTAATATATATTTATCGCTTATATCCAAACAAGGCAATTTTCGGCATGATATTTGTAGTGTTTCTAATATTTTTCATGGTTTAGGGTGTTTGAACGTCCAAAAGCGACTCAGGCTATGAGGGACGTCTTAGTGAAGGGCTCCGGAAATTTCGACTACCTGGGGTTCTTTAACTTGCACTGCCATCGCACAGTAGACGGGCCTTTGGAATTGCGCCTCCATCGAGATTCGGCTTCCTAAGTCGGGACCGAACCCGCGTCTTTCGCGTCAGCATTCAAGCGCCATAACCACTGAGCCACCGCGGCGGCTTGTTAAGGATACCCATGAGGCCGTAGACCATGGTAGTAGGATAGACTACATTGTAAAAAAATTTTAAAGGCCTTTTGATGAAGTAAATCATGCGCTGTTGTGTCACAATATCTGCCACCTCAGAAATGATGAGAATGAATTACCTTTTATTTAGAATTGATAAGCCTCAGGAAGCAATTCGTAAGTACAAATGTTGTGTCATCCGACGTATCTGACATATCCTCACGTGTTTGGCACAGTTTACCATAGATACCACAATTATTTTGCATCTAATCAGTGCCATATCGAACTCTGTTACCTCATTCATGTGCTAATTCTTCAACGATTGTGTTGTACACAGAGAAACGAAAAATGTGCGCGATTATGCTCACCTGCTAGATGACAACAAAATACAGCATGAAACGGGGGAATGACAGATGAAATTCAATTACTTTAGAAAAGCTTTATGCGCATATTCCCAAAAATAAATTTTCAAATAAAAGCTACATCATGAATTGGTATGCACACCAATCTGTTACTGAATGCAAGTACCTTGGAGACACTCCACCATCTGAGATATGCCGGAATTGCAAAGTGGATTTTATAAAAGCGAAGTTGTGTGAGGAGGAAGAGTAAAGACCTTTATTGACTCCAAGAACTGGGTCATGTGAGGTAGGTCAGCTAGGAGAAGTGGAAGGCGGTGGGCCCTCAGGCCGCTCTATGTGGACGAAAGTGCTGGGGCTTCGGCGACCACCATGGCCCAGCGCACGATCCGGGTTTGATCTTCGGCCCGTGTAGCTGGCAAAGCAGCCTCCCATCGCTCCTGTCTCTCAAAGGGGGGAGTAGGGTTGTTAGGGCAATTATTATAGGAATCAAGTCTGTTCACGGGATCGAGCTGAAACAATGGCGTGAAGCGTCACCTGGATGATTTAGGGAATTATTGTAATGGGACTGCATAGTGCTCATTTGTAATCAACGTCAAACAACCTGCTGGGCCTGGAAAAGGGATTTATGAGAGGGAGGGTAGCTGGTGTGAGAATTGCGGTAGTGTAAATTAATTCCATGGTACGTGAGTAGGCGTTCACGTGCGCTTCGAGAGGAAAATAGACTGTCCGCTGCACGGTTGACGAGTGCTCGGGCATGTCCATGGGCGGCTGTATTTCCGCGGTTTACACAGTGCGCTGGAACCCATTGGGTGGTATCAAGGCGTTGGGAAGGCGGGATGAATTGGAGGATGCGGTGAGCGGGTGCGTGGAATCAGCGCATAGCGAAGTTACGAATCGCCGTCTTTGAGTCTGAGGAAATATATTTAGCCTTAGTGTGAACAGTTGCCAGAGGAATGGCGGTTTCTTCCGTCTCGATTGGTTGAGGTCGAGTGCGGCGCAACAAAGGAGGTTGCGGGCGCTATCCGAGCTTTCCACAGCGAATGCAGGGCGGTGAGAGTATTCTGCCGCGTCTACATAAGCGGCACGGGTCGAAGGTGGGTAGCGCTTATGATGCACATTTGCCGTGGCTAGCCGATGGTCGTAATTGTGGGTGGGATTTGTATTTTTCGGTAAGAGTGGGATGCACAGACTGTCGGTATAGTCTGGGAGTGACGTCGTGGGGCGGGGGGGGGGGGGGTGCGGGGGCTTCAAGGCTAATTTTGAGGTATTAAAGGAGCGGCCTTCCTGGTTCTGACAGGGAAATACGATTATACTCTCTAATGAGGTGTGCTTCAACCATTCATCTTGAACTGTTCAGCCTTTTACACAGGCATCCAAAATATTTCCCTAGATGCCAATGACCTCCCGCACAAAATTACTTTATTCCGTTCACGAATGTAATTCCGCTGTGTGGAATCCACTGACGAAAAAAATCTTGACAAAAACAGGTCGTATAAAGTTCAAAGTTCAGCAGCGCGATATGTATCTGGCTGTTGCAACCTGTTTGCAATGAGACCCCATGTAAATCATGTATCGGTGCGGGAGTGTCTACAGAGACTACGAAAAAAATTGAGGCTGAAAATTTTTCTTATTATTTATAATACTCGGATTTAAATTTAACACTAAAAATATACCTTCCCCTCATATTGGAGAGCTTAGACTGTTGACCTTGTACACAAGGTGCACAATTTTAAGCTGTATACCGCCTTGTCTAAATATTTTTCCTTCCAAACCCTGTGAACGATTGGAATAATCTCGCCGCTGGCAGCTAATATTATCATGTCCAATAAATTTTTAGTAACCGAAAAGCATGAAATATTGAAGGCAATGGTCCATTCTTCTGATGTTTAGCAATATCTTTCGTTTGAAGTTTTTTCCACTGCTGGCATCCAGCAGTAAAGGCCGCCATAGAAAGGCAATTGTGAACGCTTTTGACTATAGTAAAAAATAGTAAATAGCAAGAAAAAATGCACTCCTACCGAGGGGAGATCTGCGAATATATGATTGTTAGAGGGAAATCTTCCAATGTATGAAAAATTGCGTTCATAAACTCTCTCCAGTTAAAAAATGCTTTTGTCCATAACTGTCAGGCATGAATTAAAAAAAGTTTGTAATAACTTTACAGATTTTTATGGTTTAGTTTGCGCGCTCGCTGACCTTTGACTTTGTGTTCTAATTCTTCTTGTATTGTGGTTCCTCTCCCTTTCCCTGTATTGTCAGACATGGCGCTGCGGGAGATAAACGAATGAAAAAATTCAGGGGGCACTTTGTTGACCTATAGTGCGGTGAGGCGAAAGCATTTAGAAGGGTGTGGCTGCTTGTGTCACTATTGTGTGTTTAAGATGTTAATAAGCGTACAATTGTTTGTGAATATTAAATGCTGGGGACACTGAAGGGCATTTGGGGCTCATCCGTCTCATTCGAGGCCTTTCTGCAAACACTCTCCAGCGTTCTAGACAAGAAGAACTACATACGCGTTGGCAGGAAGTAGCGTAGTCATTAGCACGCTCAGCTGTGGAACGGAAGGATGGTGGTTCGAATCGCATTGTGCACAAAGATTTTTTTTTTGTTATCGAGTTGAAGGGTGTGTCGCGGTGTACGGACGGACGGAAGGACACCGCGAGTATGAGCCATTAAAGGCTTTCGCCTTAATAAGTACGAAGTGTTCCTCTTTCCAAGATGACCTTTACGTCGGCGGGAAGCCGCCCGCGCAACAACTTTAAAAGCGCGATCCAAAGATAAGCTGCCAAGGCAGTTCACACTTTTTAAAGCGGTAAGGCTTGTATGCATAAAAAAGGCAGCTTCATCATACGATCTTTGAAGAGCTGTGGGAGAAATCGGGCGGCAGGGCAAGACGTAGACGAAAGACAAAACAACACGCTAGCTAAAGTGTGTGTTTTCTTTCTGTCGTCTACGTTTTTCGCGGCCGCGCCGTTCCTCCTAGAACATGTCGCACGAACTTGACCAAACCTTTACGATGAAAAGCTGGAGATTGTAGTAAAAACTCTGCTTGCACTATGCATTGATAAATATACTATAAACTCTCGTGACCGGTAGGCCAGCCTGATTCAGTTGAGTCGCAGACAGCTCGTAGCAATACAAAAAGCCACAGGATAGTTGAGAGATTCAGCGAGAGCATTAGACATATTAGTTTCTTTCCTCTATGACGGTTACCGTTCTCCCAGTTCTGCCCATGGCAACCACCGACCGAGAGTACATTCCTTCGCTCTCCTCATACGCTTTTACTTCCACGGTAACGAATCTGCTGATGAGGGCCACAGTAAAAAGTGGTAGGATTTTGGCGTACTTAAACCGCGTAGACGCGCGGAGTCATGCGTTTAGCCTGACCGGCTCGTAGTTTTGTTTTTCTGGGTTCTCGGCACGTTTCTCGACGATGTTAGACTCAGGTTAAGCTCTTATCGAGGTTTAACTGACGTCAGTTGAAAGTGCAGATGAGGACGTGCAATGCACAGCGCGACAGTGCGAAGCAGTTAAGCAGGAGGCGTGGTCGGCTACGGCATTAGCAAAGTGCTCTGATTCATTGGCTAATGAAGCTGATCTGTTCGCGTCGCAGCGGGTTCGAATCCAGTCGCGGCAATATTTATTCTATGTATTATTTATTTCACACTCGAAGAAACGTGGCGTCGCTGTTGCCAGGGGAGGCTTACAGCCGTAAGATCGGTTGACGAGGTTCGTGGTCGGGGTTTATGAGCGCAGTAGTGCTTCCGCTCTGATACCTTCAGGTTACGACCTTCGCTCTTGCCATTGTCACTTTCCGTGCTGACCACCACCCACCTCTGGTTTCGCATTCCCACGCTCCCGCCATACTCGCCTTTTAAAACGGGCGCTAACCGGAGGGCAGCTCCCTTGACATCCACCCATCGGTTCCGCATTCCTCACATACCCGTCCCACGAGAAGACTCTTCCGGCGGTAGCCACGCCATTCTTCCACCTTTGCCGTCTTTATTCCACGGTAGCCACCCTCTCGGTGCATGCTTGCCATGGAAACTAACCACCGGTCACGCCAACTGCGGGGACTACAAATACTACTCCACCGACGCGAAACCCAGGAACGGACGCTTAGCAGCTGGCGCTGTAAAATGACTAAACAGCTCCCGCGTTTTTTGTGCGGCAATTGAGGGGTGAGGGGTAAACGAACAGCGACTTGGTCAACATTTTGGTGAAATTTTCACGCAGAGAAATGCTACTAGTGTTCATGACCTATCAGTTTAGCGTTGATTCCTATTTGCGTTCGTGCATATGTTACTCGCGCCTCCAGAATAGTAAATTTGACCCTCTCTATAAAAAAAACTACATGAAGAAAAGATGAATTTAACGAAACAACTGCTATTCCCCTTGGAAGCTTCCGTAAGTGCCCACGTGCCTCATATCTGTATTTTCTCTAGCCAAAGCTTCCTGCAAATGAATATCAAGGACCTCCAGCACGCCTCACTGGCCTTTTCTAGCTTCGCATGTACGTGAATTTCTATGGCGTTCGAAATTACCGCACCGCATCGATGTCGCCAATTACGTAACCCACGTTCTCCAGCCTCCTCGCTGCTCACGGGCCACTACTGCCGCAATATGCTTTACTGGTTCCATACACAGCCTAGTGTCCGCTTCTGCACGGTGGTCGCACGGTTAAAACCAAGCGAACATGCTGCGTGCTGTGTTGTGTTGGGTTTTAAGGCGCATATGCAGCCTAGACCTTAACATTCCAAACACAAGTTTAAAAGTTTGTTGTAATAAACAGACTACAATTTATGAAATCAATATTTTGTTAAAGACAACTGCTCTCTTGAAAAACTTGACACGTGACAAATAAACAAACGCGTCTTCACCCAAGAGCACCATTGTGTGTAAAGGAATATGTTGATTGTAATTTGGAGCCTAATATATTTTTCTGAGTGTTTCAAGCCTTGTCAGCGAGAATAAGACGTGGTTTACTGTGAGTTCATATCCACATTTTTCAGATAGAGGTTTGTGTTGCCTCTGTACAAAAAATAATCCGTGAACTGTGTTTCCAATGCGAAGGCGACACAAGATAACATCTGTTAAACGTTCCTTATGCCTGTATGATGTCCATTCTACCAACATGAGCTTCATGCAGTTTGTTGTTTACATTATTGTCTCAGGTCGCTTGCTTGTATCCTACAATTAAGTGCGTATCAACTTCATGCTGCCGCTATGGGCCATGTTCATTTTCTTGATTTCACCGCTGAAAGGTAGTCAGGCACATGTGTCTGCTCTCTCATTTGCCTCTATCCCGACGTGGCTCGGAACCAATCAGAACCTTATCATGTGCCCTTGTGTTGTGATTTTTCTGCACTATGTCTAAAGCTTCGAACTAGGGCTTCAAATGCATTTATAGTATGCAGTACATGGAGTAGGCACAGTTAACCAGTGTACACTATGCTGTTTTCAATATTGAACCTCAATATTCTGGCTACAGCTACACACACCACATAACATTGAGCAGTGATGCCCAATTGGGCAGTCCTACTATTTCTCCATTTTCCTTTTACTGAAGCACTCACTATATTATTTGTTGATTTTGAGACATATGTGTAAACTTCTGTGAAGCAAGAATATCTTTCTTGAAGAGCAAGATACTCCTGAAGTATGCGTTCATATGGCGTTTGTTTTTACGAAAGTGTGTCAATGTCAGGTCAGAGACAGGGAAAGGCTTACCATGGCGGCAGTGTATCGTGTATTCGAGCTATTTGAGGTAGAACATCTAACATTCGTAACCCGTGAGATTTCTCTTCAAAACGTAGTAACAATCCTCTGATCGATTGGGGTATATTTCTGAAGCGTGCCTTGCAGGCGCGCTTTTTATGTGTTAACCGAGCCGTTTGTGTAGAGATTTTAAGGAGTTAACGCGCATCAGAATAGTTCTATTTGTGAGGAGCGGTTCATTTATTTACACGTAAAAACTAATTACGGTATGTTCTGCATGTGCCATTTGAGAGACGCAAAACTAGGTTTTGTACTGGTCCAGTCGTTTAAGGCAGGACGGTATCACTGACCCATTCTATGCACATCCATAATCTAAGGTAGAGCGTAGTACAGAGCGCAGAATTTCAGTGAGACATGTTATATCATATCCCCAGTGTTTTCGTGTGAGCATTTTGCAGAACCTCAGAGATCGGGACGTTTTCTTTTGAGAGTCTTTTGTGAGGTAGGAATGTGATATTTTGTTAAACATAATGCCTAAAAATTTATGCCATTTTCTTTAGTATAAGTGTAAGGTACCGTCGGCGTGTAGGCCTCGTTTCATAGAGAACAGAATATTGAGTTTTCTGTGTGCAGAAACGGAATCCATTTCTATCTGATCATGCCACTAGTTTGCTCATTGTGAAATGTATTAGCGCCCCGCAAATTGCCTCATTTCAGGCTATTTGAAGATCATCCAAATATACTGAATACATAATAGTGTTAAGCATCATTTTGACTGTGAAATTAATTTTTGTACGCAACAATAAAGTGTCGCTTAAAATAACACCTAAAACACTTCACTTTATGAAATGATGTTTCATGAGAAGGTTAATTGAGACTGTGTGCATGAAAAGGAACGGTTGGACAGCGAGTATTTAAGGCAATTTAACATCCCTCCGCGCAGGCCTTAATCTACTAGGTCGCGGATAATTCTGTATTTCCAGGTTCTGTCGCAAACCTTCTTCATATCAAAGAAGTTTGCAAGATAGTGTTTTCTTAGAATGATCGCTTCAGAGAATGTGTTTTCGAGTATAATAAGATGGTCGTTTGTAGAACATGCGTTTTTGAAACCGCACTGATGGATTTCAAGGAGCTAATGCAGTTGAAGCACAAACGTTGGCCTAATATTTAGAACAATTTCGAAATATTTGACCAGACAACAGGTAAGGTTTATGAATCTATAACTGCTAGATGTAAGCGGCTTCCCGGATTTCAGAAAAGGTACGACATTTGCCTTATTATAAGCATAAGGTATTTTTCCTGGCGTAAATATCTTCAAAAAATTCTAATAGCATCTCTACGGCAGGCTTGGAAAGATGGGCCAGCATTTCATAGTGCATTTCGTCGGGGAGTAGGGCAGTTTGTTTGCCTTCAAACAGTCCGCTATTGATTTCTTCAACAGAAATTAAACTATTGTATGGTTCATATGTGCTGCCGCTAGTGCGGAAGATGTTTAGCAGTCGTGTTTCTGTGTGTAAAAAATGGCTCTGCATACTGTGAAGAACTAGATACTTCAGCGACGTCTTCGTGTATACTTGCTTGAATGTTAGGAATTGTCAAAAGCGGTAAATGTGAATGGCAAATAGTTCCTGTTTAGCATATGAACCTGTTGCCACATTTGTTCCGACGTGGTTGAGTTGTTTATGGATGTCGCAGAATTTTTCCAGGATATCATTTCAGCTTTGCCACAGACATGCCATACTTTTCTGGCGCTTTTAAAAGCAAACGTTCTTACCTGCATTACCTGCATTTTTTGTTGTTTTTTTCTTGCTTCCTTGCATTCTTTCGTCCACGAAAATAGTGGTCCTGACACTTTTCCTGAGGACTGAGCGATGGCTAGGCTGATAGCGGCAAGGATACGAGTTGTGAATAGCTCGCTTAATCTATCGACGTTGATGTTTTCAGGAAATAATTCATGCAGACTGGCTTTTTCTGTAACTAATGCCAGGTCAGCTAAATTCAGCTTCCAACACCGTGGTTCGGTCAGGATGACTGCAGGTAAAGATGATAAAATGATAAAAACAGCAGGTGATCAATTAAATAGTGACTATCTTAAACAACACAATTAAAATCGCTAAAAACAGACGGCCAACTGAAAATTAAATCTAAATAGCTCATTTTCTCCGAGTGTGGGGGCGGCATGTAGGTTTACCAGGGAATAGCAAACAAACACTTCTGCATAAAATATGTCCTCTATAATTTGACATCTGGTATCTTTTTTCTCACTTCTAACCAAAAAAGAATATGGATTAAAATCGCCAACTACCAGACAAGGCTCTGGTCTCTAAGATGAGGCTCCAAGGTGTTTTCTTACTCTTGTGCGGTTGCACTGACATTTGGGTCAAGGTATAGAGATTCTACTGCAATGGTTATATATATAAGGTCAGCGGCTGCTATGCTACAGCTTCGAATTTAGCTGTTAGTTGGCGTTCACGAGGTGAGATACCACTTTGCACTATGATGGAGGCGTGTGCAGAAAGCCGCTCACATGAAAATTGGTTTCTGGGGAAAAGAAATGACGCAATATATGTCTCGCATCTCGGCGCACACCTGAACCGCGCCGCAAAGGATGGGATAAAGGAGGGAGTGAAAAAGAAAGGAAGAAAAAGGTGCCGTAGTGGAAGTTGGATGGTTGGTAACAACTTTAAGCTTCTGCAGAGCTTTAGCCGACGGGGCTTTAGGTCTTCCACGTGGGGACGTCGAGGCGTTGCCTCGCCGTCGCCTCGCGGGCCAACTGGACGGCCCTGAGTTGGTCACCGAGGCTGGGGCTGCGCAACGCAGCGGCCGTCCGCGGCGGGAGGGTTCCGGAGTTAGCACTGTGCGGGCTTTTGTTACAGCTCCAGAGCATGTGGCGATATCCGTGTGGCAGACCTTGCATATATTTGTCGGGTATGTGCCAGGGTAGAGCCTGTGGTATCGTTCCGGGTAGGGGTACGTGAGCGTCTGCAGTCGTCTGAGGGCCACCGCGTGCGCCCTGTCCAGCTTGTCGCTGGGCGGAGGGAAGGTTCGGCGGGCCAGGCAGAGGGCCTTGGTAATTTCGTTGTAGCTGCTCAAGCAGTCTTTGGTGCTGTGCCATGGACGACGGTCGCCGGCGCAGTTCGCCAGCTCACGCGCCTTGGCGTGTGCCGTCTCGTTCCGGTTGCGATATGTCTTCGATACTTCTCCTATGCGCGCCGGGAACCACTGAATTCTGGTTTGAAAATCTACCTCCCGTTGGACTTGTCGATCGCTGAGGACTCAGGCCGCGCTCTGTGAGATCCATCGTTTGGCGAAGTTAAGGACCGTTTGTCGCGAGTCACAAAGAACCGTGGTGCACGTCGGATCCGTGAGGGCGAGTGCCACCGCCGCTTCCTCCGTTTCTTCTGCGCGCTCGCACGTTACACTTGGCGTTATGCGCGTTTTGCCACTTAAATCGATGACCGCAACCGCGAATCGCGAGCGTTCAGCGTATTCCGCAGCGTCAACGAACCTCGTCCCCGTTTCGTCTCCGTGGCTGTGTAGGAGAGCTCTGGCCCTGGCTGTATTTTGTTGAGTGCATTTAGATTCGGGTATGAGCCTGTAGCAGCCTCCAGGCGACGGCGTCTTCCCTGGAGAGAGATTTATGTGGTGGGATGTACCGTTTCCTGCAGCCCTTGTAGTAGTTTAAGATTGCCGAGTAATCTCTAGGGACAGGTTCGGCTTCCTCGATGTCGCTTGTGGGGGGAGCTCGGTAAAAAGTGTACCCTCGAGCTACCCTGTCGACCGCTTGGTTGCCTTCAACTCCCGCGTGTCCCGGCGTCCATACTATCGTATGTTTTATTGGTTCTTCTTGTTCTGTGCTTTGTTTGGGTCGGTCCCCAGAGCGGATTATGCGGAGCACTCTGTGACCTATTTTGCCTAACATGAAGTTTTGGCATGCCGTTTGAGAGTCAGTTAGCATTGTTAAGGATCGCTTAGTCCGGTAGCCCTCCGCTGCCGCTAGAGCGACGGCCACTTCTTCAGCCTCGACTACAAGGCAGCCCCGTAGCGACGCGCTGATGATTTCCCGCATGTGCGAGTTTATCACAGGCGCTACCGCGTCGGCGTTGTTTTGTCCCGTCCTTCTGGAGTATGTGGCTGCGTCCACATACACCGTTGTTGCCTGGGGGCTAGTGATGTTTGGATCTACTCGGCTCTCGCCTTTCTGCGTTCTTCGTGTAGGTTTGGGTCCATGTTCTTGGGGATGGGGGTCACTCTAATTGTGCCCCGTATGCCGTCTGGGATAGTCGCGGTTCGCTGGATTCCTTGTATTTGTTCGTTGCATCCCAACTTCTGCAGAAGCTCCCTGCCAGACGGAGTCTGATGTAGTCTCTGCAATTGAGCGACGTGTTGTGCCTCTTTCAGTTCTTATGAAGTCCTAGTGCTAAAAGTTTCTCTGTGGATGTGCATTGCGGTAGATGGAGTGCTATTTTGTCTGGTTTGCGTATAATCGAATCAATTTGTCTGATTTCGAATTTGATTGGGTTGAAGTATGGAAGACTGTAGTTGCCTCGGCTGATCACCAGGCTCTTTAACAGCTTTAGCGTGTCTTCTCGCATGCCCGAGCGTTTATGGGAGACGCGCGTGATCATGCGGGAAACTTGTAGGGTGGAAGCTTTGAGTAGAGCAAGTGCATGTCTACACCTTTGGTTTGGTTGTATCCACATACCCATGATTCTTATGAGTGTTTTCTCGTGTATGGGTTTTCCCTCTAGGTAGACGTTGAACCTAAGCTCGTCTCTGGTCGGGACTTTGCGGTTTTGTTTCCCTCTCCAGACTCCGAGAAGGATTTTTCGGTGGAGCATGCTAGCCCTCTCGCTTTTACGTAGTTATCTACGCAGGTCGCGGCCTCCTGTAGTCTTTCTTCCTTTTCTTTTAGTGAGCCCGTATGTGTCCAGATGGTGATGTCGTCGGCATACATGGCATGGTGTATTTCTTCTACTTTCTTCAGTTGTTTTGCAAGGCTGATCATTGCAACGTTAAAAAGCGTAGGTGAGATGACCGAGCCCTGGGGAGTTCCCTTGTTAGGGGTGTGGAACTTCTCCGAGCGGAGTTCTCCCAGCCCTATTGTCGCTGTTCTATCTGAGAGGAAAGCTTTGACGTAACCGAAGACCCTCCTGCCGAAGTTCAGGTCGTCCAGGCCTGTCAGGATGGCTTGGTGGCTTACGTTGTCAAAAGCTCCTTTGATATCCAGTGCCATTATTACGTTCTCTCCATCCCTAGGGACGTTACTTAGAACTACTTCTTTGATTTGTAGAAGTACGTCTTGGGTCGACAGCTTCGCTCTGAATCCGAACATACTATGGGGATAGAGTTCGTGATCCTCCATGTATTAATGTAGCCTTAATGTTACCACTCTGTCGTACAGCTTACCGAAGAATGATGTGAGGGAGATGGCTCTTAGGTTTTCGATTTGTAGCATTTTACCCGGTTTTGGAATCATAACCTCCTCTGCATGCTTCCAATCCTCGGAAATGGTCTCCGCTGCCCAGTGCTTATTGAGGAAATCGGTTAGTTCTGCGACTAGCTCCTCACTGAGGTTGCAGATGAATGCGTTGTTGATTTTGCCCGCACCCGCTGCCGTATTCCTAGTTGTGCTTCGAATTGCTGCATATACTTCTCCTGTGATGGGTCTATCTAGGTTCGAAATTTATTTCCCCCGATAATCTCTTGCATAGGTTCTCGGGTTTGTGTCCCCGAAGCACTTGATGCGTACTTTCTCCAGGTATTCCTCATCGGTTCCTTCGAACTGGTGGTTTAATCGGTATATTGCTTTATTGTTTTTTGCTTTGGTTTTGGTCGTATCAATGAGCGCTTTCAGGATATGCCATGTCCTAGCTGTGCTGAGTTCCGTTGAGTTCCGTTGAGGTTTTAGGCATGTGGCTACAGAGCAACGGCAAAAGCAACCACACGATAAACCTCCTTAAAAAATCAACGGAACAAGTTGGCCGCATGATAACCAGAGTATCATTCAGAAGATACGGCATGAAGGAGTGCGACATGCTGAAACTAGTGAACAGCCTAGTCATCAGCAGAATAATCTACTCACTACCATACCACAACATGCTCAAAAGCGAGGAAAATCAGACGGAGGTTCTAATCAAAGCAGCCTACAAAACGCTCTGAACTTACCAAGAAACCCGTCAAACGACAAGCTGGCAGAACTGGGGCTGCACAACACTTTTGATGAGCTTAGTAAGGCACAATTCATGTCGCAAATACAAAGGCTAAGGAACTCGACAACAGGAAGGGCCCTTTTAAGAAGGCTGAACTATAAAGAAGCCTTGGACATCGAGGACAGGTCGGAAAACATCCCAGATGAAATACGTCGAACCTTCCATGTTAGTCCCATACCCAGGAATATGGATCCAAACCTCCACGCAGCAAGAAGACAGGCAAGGGCTAAATATGTAGAAACGAATATAGCCACACAAGATCGAGTAGTGTACACTGACGCTACACTGTATCCATGGAATCGCAGCCAAAGCATCAAGAAAACAGTTTCGGTTGTAACAACGAAGGAAGGTGACCTCATCAGCGGTGCATCCACGAGAGATGGAACGATAGCTGAGGCAGAGGAGATAGCCGTAGCCCTAGCGGCAGCCGAGGGCTATCGCACCAACAAATCTCTCACAATCTTAACTGACTCCCAGGAAGCGTGCAGACGCTACATGGCAGGAAGAATCAATAAGAAAGCACTAAAAGATACTCTTGAAAACGAAGCGAACCAATGAAAATATCCAACATAGGATCTACTGGGTACCAGGACACGCCGGAATCAAAGGAAATCTGAAGGCAGACAAGCTAGCTCGCGAGCTCACTACCCGAGCTGGCGCGTCAAATGCCTCGGACGGCCCGGGGATGACGGTGGAGCTCACGTACGCAGCTATCCTCAACCTCATTAAAGGCAGAAGGCGCAAATACCCCCAGCCACACCCTCAGCTAACACAATACCAGGCGACATGCTGGAGAAGACTCCAAACAGGGACCTTCTACAACCTTCATGTCCTACATAAGATGTATCCAGAGCAGTATAGGGATACATGTCCGTGGTGCGGGGCAACCCCCACGTTATATCATATCACATGGGAATGTACACACAATAAAGCGTTCCGAAATAATAAAGACCCAAATGCGGAGCAGTGGGAGGACCGGCTAACCAGCAGCCAGCTTAAGGTCCAAAGGGACCTAGTGAGCCACGCATGCCGGATGGCCAGGGACAGTGGTGCCTTGGTCTAGGGGCGCCAACCACGCTCAGCCTGGAAGACATCGGCAGACTCCGGGCACGCAACCAAACCTCTCAATTGGAACAATAAAGTTTACTCTCTCTCTCCGTTGAGGGAGTCAGTGAATTGCTGCCAGTTCGTTTCCGCCAACTGTACTGCGTACTCCTCTGCTTTCGTTGTAATTTCTGCTATTTTAAGTTTGAGCATCCTTTTGTGTTTTTGTTTCTTCCACCTCTTGATTAGACCACGTCTGGCTTCCCATAGCCACATAATACACAGACAAATGCCCATGGTGCCATGAAACACCCACGCTCTATCACATAACTTGGGCCTGCCAGAAAAAAGAGGTAGCAACAAAAAAAAAACGAATCCGAGTGCGGAGCAATGGGAAGGAATGCTCTCCAGCGACCGTCAGTACGTCCAACTTGGGTTGATCCGGCGAGCACAGTCGGAAACAGCATCCAGCGGAGCCCTGGACTAGGAGCAGACGACCATTGTTAAGACGGACGACACACCTGACTCCGCCAAATTGCTCACCTACTCTCTAGAGCTCAATAAACGTTTTCCTTCCTTCCTTCTGGCCCTGGCTACTCTTCTTTCCCGGTTGTGTTCCGGGTTAACGTTTCGTGGAATCGGATCCACTTTTATTCTTTGTTTGATCGCGTCTGGAACGGCTACTTTCTGGCCTTGCTGTGAGTGGTAACGAATGCCGAGACTTTCCATGATCTGGCGTCCTGCTCTCGTGCCCGGTAATCTTTCTAGTCGTGAAGTGCGCTCTGCCTCGGCTCTTTCGCTAAGCGTGTTGTGAAGCCCGAGCTGGAGCAAGCGGTGCGTGCTGGTGGACTCGGGTAGACCCAGTGCTATCTTGTACACCCTGCGGATGAGGATGTTGACCTTGGCTTCTTCGCCCTTGAACCAGTTGCGGAATGCCGCGACGTACGCAATATGACTCATGACGAAAGAGTGTATGAGTCGTGTGAGACTCGCCTTCCTCATTCCGTTTCTTCTGCTAGTGACCCTCTTGAAGAATCGCATGGCGTTAGTCGTCTTGTGCTTTAATTTAGTGATCGTTTCGCCGTTGACGCCGCTGGCCTCGATTATCATGCCGAGGATCCTAATTCTGTGCACTATTGGGATGGTTGGTTCGTTGCTTGTGCGTAGTTTGATCTCTTCGTATTCTCGTCTAGTCGTTGCCGCATTCCAACCACCTCCGGATGGTCTGCCCCTCTGCGTAGGGCGGTTGAGTAGGAGTTCCGACTTTTCATCGTAATCCCGTACCCACAAGGTATTCCTCTATTGTCTCGATTGCTAGCTGCAGTGCCGTTTTAATGTGACCGTCGCTGCCTTCGTGCACCCAGCGGGTTATGTGGTCGGCGTGTATGGTGTGCCGGACGTCTTCGAGTTTTTGTAGCTTTTCTGATAGCCCGAATACGACTAGGTTGAAGTGCGTGGGCGAGATGACGGAGCCCTGCAGTGTGCCGGTGCTTCCCAGTGTTTGCTCTTCTAGCTGGAGGCCCCCTGCCACTTAAACAGCTCACCTGTCTGTCAGAAAATCTTTTACGTAGTTGCACGTGCGTACACCTAAGTTTTGCCGCCATATCTGGTGTAAGATCGCCGAGTGCGAGATTCTGTCGAATGCGCTTTCAAGGTCTAGGCCGACTTTGAAATTGGTGAAAGTAACGAAACTTGTGAAAGTGAAAGTAGCGGAGGTCTCCCGAATAATTTGGACCACCTGGAGATCTTTAATGTGCACTGACATCGCACAGCACACGGGCGCATTTGCCTTTCGCCTCCATCGAAACGCGGCCGCCGCGGTCGGCTTCGAACCCGGGTGCTCCGGATCAGTAGCCGAGCGCCCTAAACACTGAGCCACCGCGGCAGGTGCCGCTGACATGCTCTCGGTGACGGTGGAATACTTTCCTTTTTAGCACATTCGTGCACTGAGGACCTAGGTTAGTTTCCTGGAAACACAATTCAAGAGAGGAGAATAAATCAAGGATGTCTTTGGTATCGCTGAACTTATTTAAAAGTCCGCTTGGTTAAAATGTGTTATACCTACAAACTTATTATATCTATGTGGGCAATGATACTAGGCTAGTTTTGGCGCCATGATTCGGGACTTGTATCTTCCTGGATGATCGAGGGAGTTCGCCGTTGCTAGACATCGATGGCATAAAGCTACGGTGGACCGTGTGTATTACTTCTTAAGTGCTGGACTATCGTGCAGAATGCGCATAGACCTTTGTGTCAGACCTGAGCGCTTGGGCAGTGGCTTTGAGGCCCGCAGACATAAGGGGCAGCGTAGCCTCCTTCGGAACTGGTGGAGTAGCGTTAGGTACTTCCACCAGGGGCGAGTGTGGGACTACCGGAGCCTCACTGCGTGTGTTCTGGGCAGGTGCCGAAGGCCGGTGTGATCCATCGCCTCGTAGCACCACACGTGCGAAGCTTGTGTGCAGAGTGACAATTTGTTTGCTATTTGTATGCGTGATCTTGCCTATTTAAATGATATGTTTTCGAACGTTATCAATGTAATTCGCTTTTTGTGTGTATATCAAGATGGACAATACTTGGAGTGGCCAGGTTACTCCCCTACACAGCGCACCTGGACTCAGTTTCGCAGTTTTCAGCGCTATGTCTCTTTAAATCGCAATTCAAGGCAGGTATAGTGGCCGCGGCAGCTCTGGGAGCCACGGGCAAATCTTTGGCACTTGAAAAAAGTGAAGGGTTTCAGACGTACAGGGGCAACGGAAAGAAACGCGAACAGCGCGGAGCCTTTGCACTCCGCTGTTGGCATTTATTTTGATCACGCTGTTACTTCGGTGGTAAAAAAAGGACTCTAGAGCCACCCGTGATGTATTCTAGGACGAATCTAGCGTCTTTTGCTCACCACTAAGGTAAAAGCACCAGTAAAAAAAATTCCAACAGAGGAACGCTTAGGCGCCGTGCTGTTCACGTTTCTTTCTATGAAGATAGTATGTGCGCACTGAAATCTTCGTGTACCCCACTTAAGTAGAGTCAGAGACTGTGCAACAAGTGGAATTCCGAACAAGGTGCTTCTTTGGAATTTCTTTATCTTACCTTACTTTGAGCCGCGGTGACTAAGTGGTTAGGGCGCTCGGCTACTAATCCGGAGTTCCCGGGTTCGAACCCGACCGTGGCGGCTGCATTTTTATGGAGGCAAAACGCTAAGGCGCCCGTGTGCTGTGCGATGTCAGTGCACGTTAAACATCTCCAGGTGGTCGAAATTATTCCGGAGCCCTCCACTCCGGCACCTCTTTCTTTCTTCTTTCACTCCCTCCTTTATTCCTTCCCTTACGGAGCGGTTCAGGTGTCCAACGATATATGCGACAGATACTGCGCCATTTCCTTTCCCCAAAAAACCAATTATTATTATTATTATTATTATTATTATTAATATTACTATTTTGATTCTTTTGACTTTTGTGACACTGATCGGCGAGCCCATGCGGCATTTATTCCTCGGTGAGACCCACAAAATGAATTCCTGAAATCAAACCTCAGGCTGTATTTAGCGAGCTGTGAGGTGCGACAGACACTAATGTCCCCTAATAAGAGAATGTTGCGAAATTTAGGTACTTTCACTTTGTAACGGACCTCTAGCACAAAGTCAGCGCTAGCCAGTTTTGTCACTTTGTAACCGGGGCCCAAGGCTTCTTGAGGAGGAGGGGGAGGAGGAGGGGGAGGAGGAAAGGCAGAGAAGTTAACCAGACGAATAGCCGGTTTGCTACCCTAAAAGAACGGAAAACTGGGCGAGTTGTTAGGGAATCATGTTTAACTGCGCAAAGAAACGAAGACAGAGAAGAAGAAGGCACGACACGAGCACGACACGAGCGCTCGTGTCATTCCTTCTTCTCTGTCTTCGTTTCTTTGCGCAGTTAAACATGATTTGCTACCCTGCACGGAGGGAAAGGGGTGAGGGGAGTAAAAGATGAAGGAGAAAAGAGTTGCAGGAAATTAAAGTCACTATGTAAAGTCACAGCATTCAGTAAAGTCACATCCTGTTGTGCAGGCCAGAAGTGCTCAAATAGATTTAGCAACTACGAATGGGGATAATTTCTTTGCTCGTTTTTTTGGCTCTACTTTAGACCACTTAGTATTTCGCAATGACTACTTCTGTTTTTGCATGAACTGATGGATTAAATCGGTCCACCCTCTGTGGAATGGGCGATCACTGAATGAAACAGCTTGATACATAGAATTTGTTCCTTTTCTGCTACGGTGCCAGCCGCACAAAATGGAGCCCAAAGACTGGGCGGGACAGGAACTTGAGAGCCCTGCACACGCCAGATGTACGCCCTAACTGAAACTCAAAGTTGCGTAACACAGGACAGTTATCCATACAAGGTTAAACATAGCTGAGAGAAGAAAAAAGGGGCCGAGAAAAGAGGGAGAGCAGGAAAAGGGACTGCCGATTACACCCGGTCGGGTCAGTCCGCAGGAGCCGTCTACAACGAACATGCTGGGTGAGAGATCGGTAGATTAGGAACCGCATGTGCAAAGGTAGGGACTCCAATATCTGATAAAAGAAAACTTACTGCAGTCTGGTTTTGCAGTGAGTGCAAATGCTGCTCATAGGATTTATGCGCCTATATGTTTCTTCTCTGTGACGTCATATGTGATCTTATTTACGAAGCAGTGTTAAGTGATGTTTGAAATTTTCTCGTAGAGTTACGCCTTAACATTTCAGGCGTCTACGCTAATGAACAAATTTCCCGAAGGAGTGTTTCACAAAGTGGTGTTTATGCCTCACATTTTGTTATGGCCACGTTCATTCACATGCGACGTTGAAGTACGGGGCCTCGCAGTACACAAGAATTATGCCTAGTCGAGGATATGCAGCCAAAACCAAGGCATGAAGTCCTCACCAAAGTGTGTGCGTACGGAAGCTGGAAGCCGGGCGGCAGTTTCGATATTGTCGGTGGCATGATTCTGCAGTTCCGCATTTCGTTGTCTGGGTAGGAAATATGCCCGATCGCTACGAAGACGTCTGGCATGAATGTATGCCTGCGGAAGACAAAAACCAAAGCAGTCTAAAGCGTCTGGCAACTTCGTTCTGGCCTCCTTATCACACACAATGCTCTGATGTAATGTCGATCACCCGTTAAAGTGTTGTCACGTGTAGAAGATTTGAACCGCGCTAAGACAGGGAAACTTTCCGTTTTCATGACGTGCAGCGCAGGACACTCACAGCATAAGGTCTCCGTAGAAGCGGAAATACGACGGGTAGTTCGGCGCCACACCTAGCCACGTAAAAACATCCCTAGCTCTGTCCTTGAGTTTCAGGTAGATGTCCATCTTCTGCAGGAAAAAGAGAACAAAGACAAATTTGGCATGAAATTTGGCAAGAACCTGTCTCTTCGAAGCACCTGAAACCTGTGCCATCGCTTAGAAGTAGGTAGCAGCCAAAAATAAACGAGCCGTAAGAATAGCAGCAGGCTGTTATACCGAGTTTACGCCGTATAGTGTATCTTGGACATCCTTATCTGAGGCAACCTATACTAAGCAAATGTCGCTTCGAAGGACAGCTGCGGGGTTGTGTTGAACATCATATCTTGACTGCATTACTGTCATTACGCCGCTTGTCTTCGTTACCTAAATACGTATCCCAGCGAGGCCGTTCGACTCCAGAGAGGACGCGGGGGAGGATCAAACTCTTGATGAGTTCCCGAAAAAACGAAAAAGTGAACTTCGGGTCGACTCTAGGAGATTAAAAGACGTCGCATCGCGAATACCTCAGTGGCTCGCGCAAGAGCCCGGGTTGAAAAGCCAGGTCCGAGATAAGCAGTGCCGCCACCCATTGCTCAAAAGAACTAAGCTGCACCTCTCGGTATGGGATATGAGCGGGTCAAGCCCAGGGTATGCAAGCTATATCGGCACGTTGACCGCACAGGGCGCAGACAGGGCTATAACGGCCGGGAACCATGGCGGCATACTGGACCGGCGTAGGAAGGGGCAGCGATTAAGCCTGTCAACTGCATATAAAGAAATTATTATGCGATTCTTGGTGGATCGTTTGAATGCGTTACCTACCAAACGTCCGTTATATCCGAGGATGACATATTACAGTTTGCTATACGCGATATGGTACGCATATGTTCATTATATTGTTACGTAGTGGTGACTGCAGTCCGGCGAGCAGGAAGAAAGCGACAACGGCTTCTAAACGAAACTATTTATTTCGGCTTACTTGTGCCCGCAAAGAACTCAGTGACTTAGCGGAGGCGTAGCATAAAGCTCGACAGTCGTCGAACAGAATTCCCGCGGCTCTCGACCATGCTCACTTTAAAGCTGATAGCGAGTTTCCCAGATACGGCGCGCAAAGTTACCACGGCACTCTGGAACGATGTAAAAATCGCCTCTGCTTGGACACGAGAAATTATCATAAAACTGGTCGCGTTCTGCATCACGAACAAAGCGATAAACCCGCGTGCAGGGTGCTTTAAAGAATGAACAAACGAACAATGCAAAGATTCGCAGCGTTACTCCCTCTCAAAGAAGCATGGACTGCATGCTTTAAAACAAATAAAGCACACTGTGCACAGTAAACATCCAGCATAGAAACAGAGCGCCCTTTAGCGTGCATAATAGGGGTTTAGACGGACTACATGGACGATTTGTGGTCGCAAGCCGCGCAGCTGGGATGCAGTCATTTCGTCAGAGACTTCATAGTCCAGTTCACCTAGCCGACGAGTAACCTCCTTTGGGCCGAAATAGAGGCGCAAACGCTTTTAACTCAATCCGCGCCGGCCAATGGGCGCCCAAACCCACACTCGATCTCCGGGCTTGTATTCTGCGTTGAATCTTCGTAGGTAGTAGCGTCTGGCGTCGGTCCCTTGCTGATCTTTGATCCGCAATCGGGCAGGTCCTCGGCCTTCTTCATCGCGCTGAAGGCAGGTGGCGACGTCGACGTTATCTTCTTCGGTAATGTTAGGCAGCATGGCGTCTAGCGTGGTCGCAGCCTCCCTGCCATGGACGAGCATAAAGGGCGTCATCTGGGCGGTATCTTGCACTGCGGTGCTCTAGCCGAAGACGACGTAAGGTAGGTTACCGTCCCAGGTCTTATGTTCGGCATAGATTAGCATGGCGAGCATGTCGTCGATGGCATTTTTTCAGGCGCTTCGTTAGTCCCTTGGCATGTAGTTGTCCTCCGGTGTCTTGTTTGGCTGTAGCGCAGGATGGCTTGCATCAGTTCCACCGTGAACGCTGTTTCTGTGTTCTTTATGAGCACATCGGGGGCACTCTGTCGCGTAACAATGCACATCACGAAAAATTTGGCTACTTCTGTTTCGTTCGGTAGGATTTTGCCTCGCCGTAGCGGGTGAGGTAGTCGGTCGCTATGATCATCAACTTATTTCCGGGTGTTGGCTTCGGGAAAGGGCCAAGCAGGTTCGTGCCAATCTGTTGGATGGGCCTTGAGGGTGGTTCAGTAGAGTTCAGAAATCCTGCTGGTCGGGTAAGGGGGTCTTTCGTCGCTAACCATCTCGGCAAGTTTTCACATAATGTGCGAAGGCAGCAGACAGTCGGAACCAATAATACCTGCCTTGAATGCGGCGGAGGGTGAGAGAAAACCCGGGACGTCTAGATGTCGGCTCGTTGCGTGAAGCCTGAAGAACAACTTCTTAGCGCAGAATGACAGGCACAACAAGGAGGTAGGCTGTTTTGTTCCCTGGGAAGGACATCATTCGTGAGGACATCATTCTGTACACAGAACGAAGACAAACGTTGCTTGAACGAGGTGGGTGGTGAAGAAACCTTGCCTTCCAAGTACTCGATGAAGTGTTTTAGGAGGGGGTCCGAGTTCGCTGCTGTGCAAAAGAGCTGGAGCTGATGGGTCTCAGGAAGGTGTCCTCATTGTCGTCCGGCGGTGGTGCATCTACAGGGGCTCGTAACAGGCAGTCGGCGTCAGAGTGCTTGCGTCCGGACTTGTAAACGACGCAGGCTCAGACGCAGGCTCCATCGAACGAGGCGGCCGGAGGGGTCTTTCAAACTGGAAAGCCAGCAGAGTGCGTGGTGATTGCTGACCACCTGGAACGCAGGTCGTCAGTACAGGTAAGCGGAATTCGGACATAGCCTAGATGGTCGCAAGGCACTCCTTGATAGTGGTTGAATACTTAGCCCTGGCCTTACACAGGGAACGGCTACCGTATATAATGACTTTTTCTACTTCATCGATTTCCTGAATGAGGAGGGCACCTAGGCCGACGCTGCTCGCGTCGGTATGAATTTCAGTCTCGGCGTTTTTATTAAAGTGCGCGAGGATCGGTGGGAACTGTAAACGACTGAATTACCTTGAAGGCTTCTGCTTGAGGCGATTCTCATATAAATGGCACGTCTGCCTTTGTTTGTCGCGTCAGAGGCTCGGCGACGAGCGAAGAGTTCTTTACAAGTCGTCGGTAGACGCGCACATTCCGAAGAATCTGAGTAGAGCTTTCTTATTGGCCGGCGGTGGAAGCAATGCGATAGCTTCTGTTTTCTGCGGATCTGTGCGTGCTTCCTCCTTGCTAAAGATGTGGCCTCGAAACAGCAGCTCCTCATAGGCAAAGCAGCAGTTCTCTGCTTTCAAGGTTAGGCCAGAAGACTTTATTGCGTCTAGTACTGTTCGAAACGTCTTCAGGTGCTCTTCAAGTTCGAGGCGAAGACAACGATGTTATCTAAATATACCAGACATATTTTTCACTTCAGGCCTGCCAGCATTGCATAAATCACTCCGTCAAACGTCCCTCGTGTGGAACAGGGACCAAGTGGCATCACCCTGAATTCGAAGAGGCCATCTGGAGTGAAGAATGCGGTATTCAGCGGTTTCTTTCACCTACCTCAGTTTTCCAGTAGCCGCTTTTGACGTCTACAGATGAGAAATACTTGACGTTGCAGTGCCGGTTCATTGTGTCGTCGATGGGGGGTAGGGGGTAGACATCCTTCTTTGTTATTTTCAAGCAGTGGTAACCGACGCAAAACTGATGCCGATTCCTTTCTCTAGAAACAACTGCGTGTTCCCCTTGGTGAGTTCCATATTCTTCACATCCGTGGCACTTACGGGGACCACGATGCTTGACCGGGGTGGGAGGCTCACTTGTTCATCCAGGGCACTAAGGGAAACATGCTGTTCGATGGTTGTGATGGAGGGTATGGCCTCATCCGCTAAAACCGTGATCGGCTTGGATCGCAAGTACATGATCGCCTGGGGCTCATTAAGGAAATCCATGTACAAGATCATTTCGCGGAAAGATTGCTGTAGCCCAACGAATGTCGGAGGATAGTTACGCCCTTTGAAGGTCACTCGAACTGTGCATCGTCCAGATGGCGTAATGAGGTGGCCTCCTGAGGTGCCGATTTGTGGGCCGTCCCAAGCGTTTTTAACCTCCCTCTGCTGTTCGGTGAATGTTCCGTTCATGACCGAATAATGAGCTGCTGTTTCGACTAGTGCAGTAACTGTGCGCCCATCGATTGTCGGATGTCCTAGGTCTTGCGTGGCACGTTGTCATCGCCGTCTGGTCCCAACTTCCTAACGTATGTGAATCAAGGGTAGGTCGTGTCGGCGCTTTTCTGAGTAGCGGTCTGATTAAGTCGGATAGCGCCGTGGTTGAGCTCCTGTTTGTATGCGGCATCGGCGTAGTGAGCACAGCGTCTTCATACGGCGTGGTCGCTGGAGGAACTTCATTGTTTCCTCTGCAAGCAACCTGACCTCACAGTTTGTTTAGTTTCCCCTACAGGGGCTAGGGGCCTTCCTCGGTCAGCCCCGGCGGAGCTACGGCCCGGTGATGCAAAACTTGTGGCGGACGGCGTCGGGGAGCGGGACAGGCTCATTTACGACACGTACTCTCGTCTGTGCCGGCAGTCGTGGTTTTCCAATGGTCGCTGGCTGGGAAGCGGTCGTGCGGCATGGACGACGAAACCCCGCAGGTCGATGCATCTGTATGGGCAGTGGCGAAGCATGTGCCCGGCATAGCTACGATGGAAGCCCAGCGGGCGGTTGTCGGGAGTCCTCCACTCCTCGCATTCTCTATAGCCATTGCGTCGCTCATAAGGTGGGTGTGCGGGAGCTAGGGGCCGTCGTTTCTGTACAGCTGGTTCTCGTCGAAGAGGGCCTGAGAGGTTTCGTCGGGGCGAAGGGCTGCGACATTGGTGTCGGCGGTGAATGGGGGCCAAGCACATGCTCTACTTCTTCATCGAGGATGTCCGTGAGCGACGCCACCTGAGTCTGCTACGTTGCGGATGGCGCAGTCGGTAAAATTCTTCCCGAACAATTTCGCTTATTAGATCTCGCAGGTTATCTCCGCTTGTAGGGGTATCATATGAGGGGCTTGCTTTCAGCACTTGAAGTGGTTGGTTGTACTGGCGGGACCGGGCGTCAAGGTCTTTCCGACGGCAGAAGCTCCGACCACGAACCCAGCGATGGTTTTGGAGGATACCGGATCAGGCCGCCGAAGAGTTGCTCCTTTATGGGACCCATGAGTTAGGTGGGCTTATTTTCTTCAGTCATGTTAGTGTTGGCGCGACTGAAAAGGCATTTCATTTCTTCCGCATACGCAGTCATGGCGACGTCTGGGCGTTGAATTCGTGGCTGCAGCAGAACCGCCGCTTTTTTTTTCCGCACGAAGCTAGTGAGCGTTTTCAGTAGCTGCCTCTTGAAGGTCACCAGGTCGTGAGGGAAGATTCGTGGCTTTCAAACCCCGTTCTGGCAGGGCCATTCACTGCAAAGTAGTCTTACGAAGCTTAGCACTCTAGTTCCAGGTGTTGAGCGCGGCCACACGGTCGTGTACGTCCTGTCAGCCTTCTGAATATTCGTGCGGTTCGACCTCAATGGAACGTCAGTGGCTCACGTGGCTGGCGAAGAAGGACAGGCGTTCATTGTGCAGCAGGGTCCATCGTGAGTGGCAGAGCATGATGCAGGTCAGCACCTCCACCACATGTCACGTAGTGGTAACTGCAGTCCGGCGGTGAGGAAGTCAGCGAAAATGGCTTCCAAACGAAACTCTATTGGGGTTTACTTGCACCCGCAGAGGACATAATGCCTCGGCTGCGGCCTAGTAACAAGCGTGCTCGCCGGTCGTCGAAAGGAATGCCCGCCGCTCTCGGTCATGCTTAATTTAAAGATCATAGCGAACTGTCGAGATACGAGGGGGGATCAGAGTAAAAAAATTAGCGGCCCCCACTCCCATCCTAATACCCATAACCCGTTTCACCCATTCTTTCCTCCGCTACGTCCCTGGGGAGATCAGGGAAGTCTCCCCAGGCCCGCTTCCTCGCTCCCGACAACCGCCCGCCGTGCTTTCATTGTGGCTATGCCGGGTACATACTTCGCACTGCCCATACAGACGCATCGACCTGCGGGGTTTCCTCATCCCCTCCAGCGGCTCTCGGTCGCCATGTAGCTTTTACCCCGTTTTTCCCCACCTACGCGTGGTAAAATTATATCATTGCCTTCATTTATCTTCAGGTTGGATTAAGCAGGTTGTACATTAGTGGTGCAGGCAGGAGCTTATTATTTTTCAATTTTTTTAGGTTGCCCCAACCTAACGAACGTGGAGACAACGCGTGCAAAGTTGCAACATTGTAGAACAACGTAGAATCGTCTCCCCTGGACGCGATCAATCGAGGTAGATCTGGTCGCGTCGTGCATTACGAACAAAGCGATGAAGCCGCGTGCTGTCAGCTTTGAAGAATCAGCAGTAGAATGATTCGTTGCAATATAAGAGGCCAGCACATAATGGTTCATAATATCTCAGGTTAACACATGAAAACTCATTATGTTCGAGATGCCATACTTAGGTCGGACATGTCCGAGAGAGAGCCAAGGATTTTTTAAATCGGATCCGCCCAGCACATAACACTCCTCGTAACACAAACAAAAATCGTCGTCCGACAACCAGGCCTCATCGATAGCTCGGATGAAACTGCAGAAGAATTCCTTGGGGTCGTGGGGACGGGGACCAGCTGGGCACGAAGCCTCATATCAAATCCAGTCAGCGCGCACGCAGGGGGTCATGCGCCACCGACTGGTCCACTAGAGCCCCATAAAAATGGGGGGTCAACATAGTAAAATACTTTATATCCGATGTAGCATACTAAGGTCCATTGTATGGAGGCCTACGCATGAAAGGGTCTTATATCAGACGTGGCATACGTAGGCTCGTTATATTAGGGGTAACACGGGAAAGTTCTTTATATCTGAGATTAACACATCAAAATTCTATTATATCCGATATGGTATACTAAGGTTCCGTATACGCGAGCTTAACACACTAAAGCTCGTTATATCGAAGATGGTATATTAGGGACCTTTGTATAAGAGTAGTGTACTAAGATCGTATATGTAATATACGAAGTTCGTATCCTGGTGGACAGGTTGTCATCGGCCCACCGTGGCAGGTTGCCACATGTCACTGGCTAATGGCAAATGGCGCTTGGCATTTCCGCTTAAAGGGACATTTCTAATGTTACCGCATCAATAATGAGTATGGAGAAGATCATTATAGTCAATCTTTCGTTAGTATTTTTCTCTCTGTAAACCCCCAGAGTTGCGCTTTCAGCGCAAAAAAATGAAGGTCTTCGGTCCTCGACGACACGAAACCAGTGCGGCATTGTTGTATTCGCAATGGTAACGCTGGGCGGTCTCTAGACGTCATGTTTCTCACGCTTCGCCACAAAGTCACGCGACCTACGTGGCCGTCCTGGCCCATATTTTGCGCATGTATGCATTTTTCTTGGACTTTTCGCTCCGAGTCACCGACGCCGGCGACGACGCTGGCTTTTCCGCGCTAGGAGCCCCTTAACGCTGTTGGTTAAAATATATCACCGCGAGTTTTGCGTTGAATACCTTTAGTATGTAAAGCGCCACATTTATGTTGCCGGGAAGACTGTAGCTGAGATACGCATTCAGAATGCCGACGTGCGATATTTTGCTCCGCCAAAGTTCGTCCAGGCCGGTGTCGAAAGTCGTTGTCTTGTATTCGTTCTCGAGGTCAGAGTTCCTGAACGGGAAAGAGAATACACACACCGCTTGCCTGAGCAATGAATAACCTACCTGGGTGTTTTTTTTTATTCTTCGCGCAATCAGAGTGGTATAAACATGAATACACCGGTAAGCGTTATGAGGAAATTTTTCACCGTGAAACACATTTTCTTCCACCAAACTGAGAACGCCGCTTCCGTCTTCGATATCGCGGCTTTGGCCTCATCCGAATGTCAAAGTCGCTGAGTCTCCAGCATTGATACAAGAATAACAAGTCACAAAATTTTCATTTTTTAATCTCTGAAATCGAAACACTTGCTCTATCTCAACAATGTTAGGAGTTCAAACATGCCGCCTTCTCCTGATTTACTTGAATCCACTTTTTTCCCAACAGCGGATGACGTGTTCTTTCTACAAAAGCTGCTTTAATATCCAGTGACACAGTTAGGAAGGATACTCAAGAAACACGATAAATGGTTGAGTCTTAAGTTTTTTTTTCTATTTGCAGTAGGCTTTCCAGTTGGTAGCCTTCAGTTCTCTTGGCACTGTTGCAGTTAGTTTCGAACAGGGATTTTTGGCGGAGAGATAACGTACCTTGACATGCAATAAATGCGCATGGGCTGTGAGACATGCGACGAGAATGCCAACTGAATAAGTTTTGATCTTCCGCAATATTTTAACGTGAATGAAATTTGGTTCAGTGGACGCTTTTCTGTCGCTTTGCAGTCACTGGTCGCCTCAACAATAACCTGAAAATAAATACGTCACCTCCAGGCCAAATGCCTCTTCCGTTGGTCTTCAAATAATCGCGCTCTGCACATGCTATGCAGGACTCATCTTTCACATGATATGTACCCTATGCATACAAATATATCTATAAATACGAACACGTATGACGAATGCAGTTGCATGAATGAGACCAACTGTTTATTCTAAGGTTTTGGCCAGGGCACGGCCTTCATCTGAATTGAACTGTGTTACATAGGCGGACATCTTCCGGAACGTTGAAACATGGCACTTCCTTTTATTTCTGCATCTGCTTTCTACGTTGGGTTAAAGCAAAATTCCGGAGAAACCGGCTCATTTATTAAGAGTAGGAAACACAGCGCAAAAGAAGGAGTAGAAAGAAGTGACGAGACAATGCGCTATCAACTGATTCGGTTAGTCCCGGATATGTACAGAAAAAAGGTTTTTCAGTAGACTTGGGTAATTAGGCCAAATGCGGATGAGTGCACTAGCATCACTTAAATTGTCGGATGGAGCTACTGCATACTAGGTGCTGCCAGGCTACCACCATATTACTACCTCAACTTCTAATTCCCTTTAGCTACTGTGCAAGCATCATTCGAATCACGTTCTTCGACTAACCGCTGCTCCTCATTCGGCTTAGTTCGGTGCGCTTAGGGGCGGTGCCGCGTAATTAGTGCCCCAGGTTCTTGTCTGGTTGCAACCGGCAAAACCTTGGCAAGCAAGCCACCCGGTGAGCAGGTGAGCAGCCTGTCACAAAACCGGATTCTGGCCAACAGACAGACACAACGCCCAAATGGAATAAAGGGAACTATGAGTGCTAGCGCACTAAAATAGGAGAAGACAGATATTAAGCAACAAAGATTAAGACAAGCCAAACGATGAAAATTAAACCAACAAAACATTGTAGGGTCCTTCGCACAAGTTATACAGATATAAAAAAGGCGTTTTTTTTTTGTCCGAAACGCCTTCGGAGAGCACGCTTATGCAAAACGTACCTTTCTGAAGCATAATGAGCGCCTCAAAGATCTCCCTTGCTCACCGGATTCTTTGAATAGTTTATTGAAAGGTTGAACAATTTTATTGAAAAAGAAGCACAGTTAAGAGGTACATAAATTAATTATTACAGAAGGGTCTCAAAGTGGAAACTGTCAGGGGGACATCCTGTTATTAATTGCATATATGAAGCAAGATAAACATACGGCAGATAGCAACTACATAGCCGAAAACAGGTGCAGTGGATATTGATAATCTCTGCAAACGGTTTCATTCACCATACTAAAGTTTACAAACACATTTTGCAAACAAAAGAAGAAAACACAGTACTCTAGACAAGCAATAAAGCAATAGAAGTCGTAGGCAATAATTACAGAGTTCATTGCCATGGTTATTGAAGGTACTTAAAAAGTACATAGCTTTTCAAGCTTTTTTTTGGAATTGTGCTTCGGTGCGGGATGAATTAATGATTGCGGGTTGCGAGTTCCAGACAGTGATTGCTGAAAATAAAACGGACTGTTTCCCATAATTAGTTCTGACTTTCGGAGGCAAAAGATTGTGTTGTTCTGCCAATCTAGTATTATTGACGTTATTCAAACAGGAAACTTTAAAGATAGGAATAGTAGTGCAAGTGTGACGGGCGCGATAAATTTAAAAAAAGTTAGTTTCAGTTGGAGCGAAAAAAGGAGAGGTAAAATAGAGCCCGCGGTAAATGGGAGCACTGGGTGTAGGTGTATGAGCTGAATGTCATTATTCTAACAGATTGGTATTGAAGATCACGTAGAGAAGACAAATGGCTATACTAAGTGTTTCCGGGTACACGATGACAAACAGTAATTGAGGTGGCCATGAATGAATGCATAATAATGTGAACGAAGAAAAATGTGTTTTTGAAAATAATAACGTGTTCTGTTTAGTAGACGTATATGAAAAGCAAGTTTTTTGTTAATATATTTAGTGTGAAGGTTGAAATTTAAATCTGAATCGAACGTCACACCATGGAATGTTACAAAACTTGATTGGAGAATCATGTGGTTATCTAGTTATACATCAGAAACGATGAGAAGTCGTTTGTGTTCTAGAGAAAGGGGGAGCTGTCAAATATAGACGTGCAGGCTTTCGAAGGGAAAGCCTCGGGTGCGGCCAGATTAGTGTCCGCGCTTCTTTTTCGTGAGACTTAAATGAAAGGCTGCACCAGCACGCCACGCCGCTAGAGACAGGCACTGGCAAGTGTGTCATTATAGTCGTTTATTGCAAGGCCTTCCATTCCGTAAGCTGTACTCCTAATCTTGACAACACTCGCGTCCTCAAGAGGTACAAACCTCTCGAGCAATGGAGATACTGTTATTGCTCGAATACAGGGCGGCCATGATTCTAAGCCCGCGCCCGAAAGTTGAAGGCCGAGTAAAAAAAGAAGCTTTCCTCGAATGTAAGCCGGCCGCAAAAACAAGCGAGAACGACAGCGAAGACAGCGCGCATGCGGAATTTATTTACACCAACCTGCTGCCGCTCACTCTTCCGCGTCATCAATTGATTGGAATGCTGCACTTTCGGAACTAGCGCGCCACCACGCTTTCAGGGAATGTTATCCGGGCCGCAGCGATTTAGCTACCTACTACTCCTTGCTACTGCTGTTGTCTACTGCGGTGCAGAAGTATAGGGAGAGCTACTCACTCCATTGCGAAGGACATGCCGATTTGTGTCTGAGTCATCCGCGTCGCCAACCCCAGGAAATACCTCGCCTTGGAGTGATTCTCCACTGGCAGCTTGCTTGCGTTCTCCTTGTACAGCGAGTCGTAGAAGAGCACGCCGCACAAACCGTCGAGCGGCATGGGTGTGAAGGCCAGGTACTGTGCGCTGACAGTGCACATGAACGAGTTGCGCACGGTCCACCGGCCTTACATTCCAGAAAAAGATGAAAAACCAGTGTATTGGAAAGCATATATCGTTTTACAGTTAATACTACATGGTTATCGTTTTCGCTCATGACATACACATAGAGCAAGTTGTAAAAAAGGTCTGCCTATGTGCGGTAAATATAGCATGCTTTATAGCGATAGCCCTGCGAACTGCGAACTGTTTTGAAGACCCGTTCATGAGGTATTACAGAATGAGCCACAGACAGCCACGTTCTCTTAATTAGCCTTCGGGGCACGCGGGGCCCCGCAGTCGCAACAAATTGGAGCCGACTATTGCTGCGGTTGTCGAGGAGTCGAGTGGTTTCGTTCTCTTTCGGTTAGCCCGCGTCGCATTATACATCCTAAAACGCTATCGATGGCTCTAGAACGATCCAACCCCTCCAGCTGGTTTCAGGACTACTGCCCATCAGCCCGTGTGGGCATTACATGTATGCATATTTCGTTTCGACGAAGTGTCCTTAGCCTCACGGCTATGGCTGAGTGGTCTGGAGCGTAAGCGAAGCAGGTTGTTGACTCCTCCGAAGTTGCCGCCGAAGCCGGGGCCGAAAGAACTACTTTCAAAGCAATTATATCTGTCTGAATAGCTCCCGGAAGAAAAAGCACCATCACACACCTCAGGGTGGAAACGAACGCCAGCAGAATTCGAGCAGATTCGTACCCCTACGCGAAGGACGACTCGGTCATTGCAGCAACAACGCGGCTGTATTTTATTCAGAGGCTTTGCGTGCAGCTGAGGGGAACGAAACGCCACCCGGCGCCCTCCGCGATCGGTGCATGCACAGGGACGGCTCGCGGTTGCATTAGGCTGCTGTGGTGGAGGTACACGCAGTATTAAATGTCCCTCATCGTAGGCATCATAGATTGCGCCACGTACTAGCTAATAAATCAGCGTAACAGATAGCGCCACTCTGACTGCGTCGTGCAGCTACAAAATATATGGCGGAAGTTGATATCGTGAAAAATCCCGCCTGGCCGAGTTGGAACACTTGAAAGACAAACAGAGACAACGACGTGTAAAAAGTACGCAGTTCTGGTGATGCTTGCGTTTTGCGTTTTCAACAAGGCCTCCGTGCTGGACGTCGAAGTGTCAAAGAAGTTTTTTACTTGTCGGCGTTTCTATTTAAGCTTGAATCAAAATGTATTACGAGTGATGGCTAGCAGGTACGAGCCGCCGCAGTAATAAATAGGCTAATTTTTCACGCATCCGTGGCAGTTGCGACACGGAAGCAGAAGAGCATATATCGAACACGTCGTAATGTGTTGAACTAGTCCTATGTGCACTGCAATGGACAGTGACAATTGTGCTCTATCTATGCAATGCAGCCAGGTGAGCCAAGAAATTTGAAGCGTTTCTTAGAAAGGGAGCGCTACGAGGTTTTGAAGAGAGAATTTTGAAGGAACGCTGAGGACGCTGCCAGAGCTCGAAGGAGACAAGCAGCTGAACGCGGCACTGCACTAAGTCTAGTGGTATGGGAACGGGCCCGGACACATTCTGAGCGCGCAGATAGCGCCAGCAGTGAGCACAGCTCGAATTTCCTAGGCACGACGTGCGTTGGATTGCACGCTTGCACCGGTTGAGTTGATTGAAGGATCGAGTTAAAGGTCCCGTTCAGCGCTCAACATGACACAGTAGACGTCGTTTCCAATGTGTGCGGAAAATCCGGATTGTTTGAAAGGGTTGTGATGTCACATGGGGTGCTGTACAGTAAAATTTAACTAAACCCTACAAAACTTCGCATTAGAAGCTGACAACCTGACTTACATGGCTTCGGGAGATATAATTATACCGAATAAATTATTGGTGCTGAAAATAAGGTAATTACTCTGGAATCAAATTCCTGACTCCTCGGTTGCCTGTAAGACACACTACCAAGAGACCATGCGGGGTTGTTCGCACGGCCTGTTAAAAGAGAGGTGTTATGCATGCGGTGTGGTATTCTAACAACAGAAAAAAGTGTCACTGTATGCGTGGGAAAAATGAGCCGCTGACGGGAAACATCAATGCTACAGAATCATACCCTTAAAGGCGGAGCCTATGTATTGCCAGTCTTTTTCTTTACATTTCATTTCATTGTTACCACCCGCCTTATATAACCAAGGAACCAAGATGGCTGTGAAGTGCGTTGTTTGACTCGCGGAATATATGCAGCAACAAGGGAAACCAACTTGAACCCCATTTTAATATTTTAACCAGCCCGATTTAATTTCTTCAATGCTTTCTAAACGGACGGACCTGGCGGATAAACTTTGATTCTATTAAGAGACAGAGAAAAAACCACTGTTCCACTCAAATGCCAGTCGCTCTCTCATTTCCGGGAGTGGAACTCAAGCTCGGCTTGTTGTTGTTGACGGGGATGCCGTGGGCCGTGGCCACAGCTGTGGCCACAGCTTTTGGCGCTGTTTTTCAGGAGACGCTGTGCCGCCTCTTCCAGGAATAGGCTTTACTGAGGGGCAGGAATGGGCGTGAAATGCAGCGCGGTCACTGAGGGACGTGTGGACAGTTCCACTATCTTTGTATATTCACGCAGCGTTAAAGGCCCCGTTGTCCAGAATACCCGGCATCCGCATTGTGAGCGAAAAGGGCAGCCACCGTCTGGAAGACGTTCAAGTAAAGAGCGTGAGCTGTTTGGTTTACTGGGTGAAGAAATGAAGAAGGCGCCGCCCGTCTCGAGAAACGGAATGTAATACCCTCTGAAACGGGGTGGATGCCACCATGCTCGGCTACGCGTGCACGCACGCCGCCTAGCGGAACGATCAACGCCTAGCGCCATCTATCAGAGAAATTACGATGCACGTCTACCCATTGTCGATTTCCACCCCCTCAACATACATCCCGAACGGAATTTGCTTGGTTTGGGGGGTCAAGGTGGGCCTAGAATTTGGCTTGCGGTGCGATATGGTAACGCTTCTATTAGTAATTTCATGTATAGAATGTTTACCTATTATGTAATTGTGGTTTTATTTCTATACCACAACCCATAGGGCATTATTTGCATACCAAATTCGAATACAACTCTCCCCGGATCGGTGCCTGTTGTTGTCGGGGTGTATATAGAGGAACTAATGTATACATGTCCGGACCCGTGGAGTATCTGTTAGGGGTCTAAGTTGGACTTATTTTTGGAAATATGGCGGGGAGTTTGAACGATGCTTCACTCCCGCCACCAGTTGGCCCGGTATTGCACTACCTCCGGGATCGGCATTGTCTTTAGCGCGTCTATGCATGCTATCCTGTCTTTCTATCCCCTCTTTCAACTCTCCTTCTATCTGCACGTGGTAGCTATTGTGGCTCGGCTTGAGCCAGTGAGCAGGCCTGTGCAGTTTCCTTCCTTTCTTTCTTCCTGGCAGTAACAGACAGACTAATGTATACATGTATAGCGGTCCTGTAAAGGGACACTTTTCTTACCCATTTAGGATATTTTTGGTGAGAGGGGGGAAGGGGTGAGAGGACACAACCAACTTTAATGGCCGCCATCTTGAATTCGGGCAATTGAAACTATGCTGCCGTTTCGTCCCTGACGTCATACTCGCATAGTTCCACCTGTAATCACCATATTGGGCCGTCGCGTCATCATTGACATGCGGCAGGCGGTTGTTTGTACAATGCTGTTGTAGATGGCGCAACAAGTCTCAATGCGACATGCGCTGTTTTCTAGTTGCAGCCACAGATGGCGCTTTGATCTCAGGGTGGTACTAGAAAGCTGGCCAGTAAGTTTGCCAGACACGAGGAAGGAGAAAGAAAGAGCATTAAACGACAGGTTAAAAACGTCGAAGGTAAAAATGGGATAGATTCAATGGAATAGAAGCATAGTGTAGAACTATATTGATGCTGGAAAAGGCAGATCAGGAAGGAAACGTTTTATGATAATTCAAGAGGCAGTGCCCTACTCTTTGAAGCTAGGTCAGGGTGTCTCAAAACGCGCAGCTCCAGAAAAAAATTTAACGACGAAGATGACACATGTGCTGTGTGTGGTAAATCTGTAGAAACAATAGAACACCTCATACTAAAATGGGATGGTATCCATCCCGATGTCGATGCAGGCACAGTCACTCTTCCTGAGGCTTTAGGGTTTAGAGATAACAATAGTCATGTAAATAAATCTGCGGTGGAAATTAGCAAAAAGCGATTGTAGGATTGGTGGTACAAAAGCAGACAGGTGACATAAGTTTTAAAGTGTAGGAAGACGTTTTTTAAAGGAAATGGCGAATTGTATTAACTACTTACAGCAAAGTAAACAAAAATAAAGCAAAAAAACTGAGCATAGTGGCAACAACCACTGCCCCGTTTCAAAGGGGATGCTCCTACCTTCCATCCATCCATCCGGTAGCCGACTACACGAAATCTCGAAACTTGATGAGTGAGGGCTAACGCTCTTAAAATGAACAGCACGACTGGCAGGTACGTAGTACCAGAGAGCAACCTAGGAGGAAGGTTGGCCACCTAGGTCACGTGACTTTGCAGCGATATCAAAACCTCTCCACCGGATAGTGTAAAAGACTTTCAGCCTTCAGAGGTGGCAGTTAAATTAATGACTGGTCGCTCAGGATGAGCAACCTTCGCCGCACAAGGCTCACCGCTGCGATCACCTGCCATCGCAGGGCAGTAGCGCATTGCTGAACTATTGCAACACTGGGCCAGGACGGGTATGAGGACTCCCAGTATCTATGAAAGTAAAGCAGACTACGACATTTTGCATATATGTGAATTAACCCATTACGTTTATGCGTCATACCCTTAAGGCATACAGAGCTTAAGTGTTCCCTCCAATTTTTCTGAGATAGGTGCCACATGCCTGTTCTGATATCACGGGAAGAACTAAACTTTGCAGTTAACGTCGTGCGCGTTTTAGAAGTGTTTCTTTTCTGCAGCGAAGTATGACATCCAAGCTATTTCGGCAGCGTGTGCAGTCGATTTCTGTTACCCATAAAGGGAGGACGGAGGCAATCTAGATCTGCGACTTTTGTGGCTCTATCCCAGCTAGTGAGAGTCGATAAAGATTCTTTATAATGCGGCTGAGGGGCAATACTTCATGCGCTGTTAACCCGACTTTCCTAATACTACACGTCACGGCCATAAGAACTAGCGTCGTTCTTAGCAAAGAACACAGATTTAAGAAGATACCTTTCTGGAAACATCAGTTGCGTAGATTGATTGTATGAAGAAAAGGAACCAGTAATGAATAGCTGATGGACTACTTATTTTACACTATTTCTCTCTTCACATAATGGCGAAAGGCAGGCGGCAAATGAAACGCGTGTGACACAGTTATAATTGGACGAAGTAAACAAAAATATATTTTGTTCATGTAGACTAGATACTGTGCACTTATTTTGAGCTCAACGTCTGAAACACCGTTAATTGAGATCGGTAATACCTGACTTGCATTTGTTCCGCAGCAGTTAACATTTTTGTGTGCTTGTGGTCTGAGCTGAGATATTCAGTTCTCGTCTGAAGTGCAGCGATAGTATAAGTGCCGCGGAACATGAAACCTGTTATATCCACAAGGCGATGCTGCTGCTTACGTATCGAAAGAATGCGGCACCTCTGCCTTTGGTAAGGTGATATATGACCACCCAGTGTGGAGTGTTCAACATTTATCCCTTTCCACGCACTCGCGCGCTGACCATGCAGATACAGAAGTCTCCTCGTCTTCTTAGCTCATCGTGCGCAGCCACAGTGAAAGTTGTCTGAGGATATTTCGATTCACGTCAGTACGATAGCCCACGTGCCTGTGCTTTGGCCTTTTCAGTCGTACAGCAGAATCATATTTCTACAAGCGGGACAGCTCCACGCTGACCATAGGTGTGACAGGTGGCATTGAAAGAAATACCTCGAAAGAAGGTTTTTTCACCTCACTACGCTGTACTCTTTAAAAACTGAGGACGAAGGAAAGACTGATGAGATGCATTCGTATTACACACACTCACTCGACGTGCTTGTCGCTGTGCTGGTCGAGGGTTCGATGGTTGTGTGCACTCCGGAGGTCCCAGGCGGTCTCCCAGTGGCCGACACTGTCGGCTGCGTGAATGTTGGGATGGAGCCCTGGCTTCCTGTCGGCGTTTCTGGCGGCTGCACTGAATGGTCACCAGGTGACCTGATCGGGTTCCTCCGGACGCTCTGCTGTGGCAGCCGATTTTGTGCACTGCTGCCATCCTCTTCTCCATCGCCAATTTCTGTGTCGTCATTTCCCTCTGCGCACATGTCACACCGGGAGGCTCTATATGTGATGGAAAGAACACGCCATGTACTGGCATTTAACATTGCTGAAAAATTAAGGGTGGATGTTGGGCTCGTACCCCACACATTCGTGTTCGCTTAAGAACGTTGCGGTTCAAAAAGCTACTCTATGAATAATGCTCGGATATCGGCGTATACCACTCCTCGGAATGCTTTATAAACACGAAAACTTCGTCACCCAAGCGAAAAAGATTCGGTCTTACTGTCCACGGGTGGCTTCGTACGCTTCAGTGGAGCGTGAGCTTTGCTTTCTGCTCTTAAGTGTAACTACAGGATGATCTACGGGAGCAAAATATGTCGCCACTGTTGAAGATAGTACCATGCGTGAGACGCCATTGGATTTTAAAAGACGCGGCAAAGGTCATAGGGGAAGAGTAACTTCCCGAAGCTGCATGTGCGCTATGAGAGACACCGCAGTCGTGGGCTCCGGCCTGCTGGAATCACTCGGCACAAGCGAGTTATCGCATATCGTTTCCTTCGAAATGAGGCTGCCGAGACCATGGGACGCCCAGCCAAGCCTACCTAGCCACTGACGTGGGTTGACGCACATCAACGATAAATATAAGGAACCATTCTGTAAGACAACGCACAAAAACAGGATTCTTGGAAAGCAATGGCCGCGCGCTAAAAAAAATGAAACCATTACCTGAAAGTACCTGGTGCTTTGCTGTACAGTGCAGAACAAAGAAAACGCCACACAACACACTGAGCCCTGAGTTTTCTCACTGTTAACCGCGGTGCTAACTAAGCTTAAGTATTTGATCCATGGAATGGCGTACGCTCATTCATCACAAAAAGTAAAAGACGGACTAATAAAATTCAATCACTCTCAATGTCTTCTGGATTTGCTTGCCTTTCTGCACTAGTTCACGAAAGTGCAGTGCCAGTGCAGTGCCAGCTCTTGAGGCGCGAGTGTAGCCTGACACTACTGCTCTCGGTGCATAGGCCACATCGAATGCAAAGGTGGAGAAACGTTCGTCGACGGCGGCTGTGGATTCTGTCACGTGGTTTCACGTAAGCTCGAGGTTGTCCTATTTGTATTGAACGCTGTGAATTTGTTGGAAGTGACGCATCTCATGGAGCAGTAATGAAATTTGCTCATTGCACAAGTGATGAAGAAGTTGACACCGCCCTTACCGTTGGGCTGTATACGACGTTTGTCCGTAAAGTTTCGAGACTATTTTATTTTCTTCTCTAGAAATGATTCTCCTAAACATATGTTGGTGCATATGTGTAGCGCCATATTTTCAGGGTAACCTTAGAAATTTATGTTAAGGGCTGAAGGACCCGCTAGATGGCAATACATGCAGAAAAATACATTGTCACTAGCCATCTGGGCATTCTGTGAGTGAATGTGGAGAGATGGACGTCCACCTTGAACAGCGTGTAAACAAATTTCTCTGTGAAGCTTGGCAAGACAGCCACACAGGCGTATGAACACCTTCGTGACGTTAACGGCAACGAGACGTTATCGCGGGCGCGAGTTTTCGAGTGGCACAAGAGGTTTGTTTAGGGGAGAAAGTCGGTGGAAGAGGACACAAGGCAGGGGCGCCCTTCATAATAATAATAATTGGCTTTGGGGGGGGAAAGGAAATGGCGCAGTATCTGTCTCCTATATCGTTGGACACCTGAACCGCGCCGTAAGGGAAGGGTAAAGGAGGGAGTGAAACAAGAAAGGAAGAGAGAGGTGCCGAAGTGGAGGGCTCCGGAATAATTTCGACCACCTGGGGATCTTTAACGTGCACTGACATCGCACAGCACACGGGCGCCTTAGCGTTTTTCCTCCATAAAAACGCAGCCGCCGCCGTCGGGTTCGAAACCGGGAACTCCGGATCAGTAGTCGAGCGCCCTAACCACTGAGCCACCGCGGCGGGGCCCTTCAACCTCACGGAATGAAAACAATGTGGTTTGGATCAGGGAAATCGTACAGCAAGCCCGCACTATTAAAGTGCGCATGCTATCAGATGTTCTCGACATTAGTAAGAAAACATGCCACCAAATTTTGCACGAGAACTTGGGGAAACGAAAGCTGAATGCCAGACTTCTGCCGCACGTCCTCACACAGGACTAGAAGGACACGCGGTCATCAGTGAGCGCTGATTTGCTTTTTGAGGCAGGCAAGTATGCTACATTCGTCGACGGCATCATTGCTGAGGACAAAACAGGGTGTTTTCAATACGATCCTCAAACAAAAAGGCATAGCGCCGAATGGCAGTCCACAAGCTCTCCGGCGTCTGGTAAGGTACGGCGACTTAAGACCAAAACAAAGACGATGCTGATAGTTTTTTCGATGCCAGAAGTGTCGTACATCTCGAGTTCGTCCCACAAGGACAGACGATGAATCAGGAGTTTTATATCCGCGCGCTCCAACACATGCATGATATACTGCGACGCCGTCGCCCTGACTTATGGGCATCTGAGCAATGAAGCCTTGTAGCGCAAGACCGCACACTGCTCTAAGCGTGACGAAATTTCTCGCCAAGCACATCATTACTGTACGTCCACATCCGCCACACTCCCCTGACCTCTCCCTATGCGATTTTTTCCTGTTTTCTCGTGTGAAGAGAGCCCTGAAAGGTCGCTGGGTGGGGAGCATGGAGGCCAATCAAGATGTCAGGACAAAGGAGCTCACAGGCCTGCCAAGAGTAGCGTTTTCAAACTGTTTCCAAGACATTCACAAGCGCTGGAAGGTTTTTATAGACTGCAAAGGAGACTGTTTCGAAGATGTCCTGCACAAATGATTTCTATTTAAACGCATTTTTTAACGAACTCAGTCTCGGAACTTTACGGACAAAGGTTGCAGTTAGCGCGGGTCGACCGTCACGGATTCAACAGGTACATCCAAGAGGCAACAAACGAAATACTTGTATTTTGTTTGGTTTGGTTTATAGGGGTTTAACGTCCCATGGCGACTGAGGCTATGAGAGAAGCCGTAGTGCAGGGCTCCGGAAATTTCGACTTTCTGTGGTTCTTCAACGTGCTCTGAAAACGAACAGCACACGGGCCTCTGGAATTTCGCCTCTATCGAAATTTGACCGCCGCGGCCGGGATCGAACTCGCGTCTTTCGAGCCAGCAGCCGAGCGCCATAACCACTCAGCCACCGCGACGGCTACTTGTACTTTGAATTCGAGGCGTTTAGACTCTCGCTGGAGACAACCTTTGGCAGTTTGTACATGTTGAGCAAGCTGTCGCCGTTCTATCCGAAAAGTATTCGGAATTTTTCGCCAATAACAGCAGAAAACAGTTGTCTGGTAACTTATTTAAACTCTACAACTTGTGTTCACAGTTACCCGATTATGTAGGCGGAGTCATTTGCAGACTGACTGTCAGGTGAAGGCGTAGACTGACATGGCGACCTCGAAGCCAGTCAGTATTTGTAAGCGGAGGAGCGGACATTATGTCGCAGGGGGTCATCACAAATGTTGTGCTCAGCCAACATGTTCAAAAACACCTCACCTGCTGTCTCTTGTGCAAACGCTTCATCGTGCTGCATTTGCGACAAAGATATGGTGCAAAGCAATGCGCGAGGCTGGACAGAAAGGTGACTACACACACGCTGGTTTAAGGCGAAAACCTTTAATCGGTCATACTTGTGGCCACGAGCCTCTCCGTACGTCCGTTACGCTCTTGAGCAACTCGATAAGAAAAGCTTTTTTGTGCACAATGTGATTCGAACTACCATCCTTCCGTTCCACAGCCAAGCTTGCTAACGACTACGATACTTCCTGCAAACGCATATGTAGTTCTTGTCTAAGACGCTGGAGAGTTTTTGCGGAAAGGCGTCGAATCATACGGATCCCTTTCAAGCGCCTTCCAGTGTCTCCAGCATTTAAGATTCACGAACAGCTGTGTACTTAATCAACATCTTAACCACACATCAGTGACACAAGCAGCACCACCGCGCTTAAGGCTTTCGCCTCACCGCACTTTAAGTCAACATAGGTGCCCCCTGAATTTTTTTATTATATTTATTTATTTACTTATTTATTCAATATTGCCAGCTGCCTTCTGAAGGCCAAGGCAGGAGTGGCACAGGGATACGTCCTTGAAGGTATTGGTGAGCGCTATCAAAATATGGAAAGGGACGAACACATTTTGATCTATTTGATGTATGATATATTTTGGAAGCGCTCACCAATACCTTCAAGGATGCATTTCCAACTAGCCCCAGCTGTAGCTCTTTTGAGGGATACGTCGGTGTGCATTGCAATGCAACAAAGGAAAGGAAGAAGCGAGCACGGAATGAACATAAACAAACACACTGCGTTTCCTAAAAATTGAAAAGAAAAGGCGTAAGATGACCGAGATACACTACGCTTGTAAAATTGCATGACAGCAGATATGAAAGACGCATGACTTATTAAGCACACCATGTCACGCAGAAGCCCATTCCATTTGGATATCATCTTTGAAAAAAAAGGAAAACTCGTCAGTTTTCGTTCGACACTGTGGCAACCTGAGCGTCAAGTTCTGTTTGCTGCGTGTTGGACGCGATGTGTTTTATTGCGCGTAGTCATCAAAGTTCACTTTTGTTTGGTTATTGATAACACTAAAAAGCATTTTTAAGCGATGCCACTTACGGTATTATTCAAGTGTCTGAGGTTCAGATCGCCTCAATATATTAGTAATTGAAACGTGTCTTCTATATGCGGTGTAGATAAGTTTTATTGCTTTCTTATGAACTCTTTTATTAAGATTTTTATCTATTTTTGAGTGCGGGTGCCAAACGACGTTAGCGTATTCCATGAGTGGGGGAACTAGTGCAGTGCAAGCTGCTAACTTCGTTTTACATGTGCAGTGCTTGAGCCGATTCCTTATCAGCCAAAGCCTGCTGAATGCCTTTAAAACTATATGCTCTATGTGTGAGCTCTAACCTAAGTTACTGTTAAACACAATTCTCAAGTATTTGTACTAATTTACAGAACTTTACAGAACTAATTTAGCTGCGCCATTAATTTTGTATGTGTGATTAAGAAAGCACTTTTTGTGTTATTGACATATTTGAATACTTGGAGTAAATATATTTGCCGAAATTGAAACCGCTTGGAAACCTCTGACAGATAATCTTGGAGTATGCAATGACCCTCTGCTTTTGAACTGGTGGGTACAGAGTGCAGTCGTCTGCGAAAAAGCGGCACCGACAGGGGAGGAGTCATTTAAATTATTAAGAAAAACAAGTGGACCAAGTACGGAGCCATAGTTGACGCGTAAGAGTGCTGGAGGCGGTGGTGAATTGGAACCAGATATCTAAACATACTGGTGTCGTTCACAAAGGTAGGAATGAAGCCAATGGACAGGACTCTGATTTTGAAGTAGATTCCAGAAGTTTTGCCATCAGCATGCAATGCGACGCGTGATCAAAGGCCTTCCCGATGTGGAGAAACATTGCATCAGTTTGTCCGCGCCTATCTAGACATTTTACCAAACCGCTCCGAAATCCAAGTTGGCTACTAGAAAAGAAGTTGCTGCTCTCTAAAAAAGAACCGAACAGATAAACAAGGATGTTGAGTAGCAATACTACTTACAAATGATATCAACTATGATGTTTTCTCTCATTTTTTATATGCAAAGATGCTCAGTGTCTGAGAGTAGTCTCGGACAAAACTGTGTTTTCTTTTATGTATCGATCGACCACCGGATTCTTCGGGTCGATGCCTTTATGTGTCATTTAGGTCGCTTGCTGAATTATGTGAACGACCATCGCCTGAACATTATTCTCAGTGGCGAGCTTATTATTGACTTACAGAAGTATTCTGCTGCTCAAAAGACGCTTGTATCGACGGTTGAGTTTGGTTTATGGTTTATGGGGGTTTAACGTCCCAAAGCGACTCAGGCTATCAGAGACGCCGTAGTGAAGGGCTCCGGGAATTTCCACCACCTGGGGTTCTTTAACGTGCACTGACATCGCACAGTAAACGGGCCTCTAGAATTTCGCGTATCGACGGCTGAGTCCACGTGTCACGTCATTTTAACTCAAACAGCAACCCGCGTCACAATGCAATATGCTACACTTCTTGATGTTTTCATAACTAATTTCCATACCGACTAAATTCTATCCGGGACTTTATGGTGTGATATCAGTGACCACTACCCAAATTTTCTGTTTCTAAGCGGCATTACAACAAAAACAAATGCTCTATCCGCAATGAAAACTTCACAGAGTGTCACACCTGGTAATCTTGAAACATTTTGGTTGCACATTAATAATCAAAACTGGAGTGATGTGTTTAGTTCCGGTAAAGCTGACGAAGCATATCAGAGGGAAAGTTCTAGGTTTAGAAAGTTATACCACGAACACTTTAAAGAAAAAGCTGATAAAAAAGTCCAAGAGGTGCAGTCAACCATGGATTAGCCATGAATTACTGAAAATGATTAAAAAGAAAACAGAGAACATTTCTAAAATCGATAATGTTGCACGACCTTTCAGAAATATAAGCAGTATCGCAATACACTGACTTCTCGAGATGAGAAGAGAACACTACATAATGAGTTCATGACCGACCACTGTGATGTAGGTGCCCAAGTTTGGGTAAAAGTTAAACTATTTCTTCGTATTTAAAATAACACACACATTGTGGTGTCCGGCCTATCACCGCAGTCGTTAATGCGCACGCGCGCAAAACGAATAAAATGCGTGCGCCACAACCTGCGCGCGGGCTTATCTCGACCAGCCACGCACCGACGCACATGGGGCAATAAACGTCGCTTCGCCCCTGGAAACTTGTCTATTCTTTCGCATGAACCACGCAATACAACCACTGGCGACGCGGACGGGATTTGAAGAATTCATTTTTCAGATTGGATGGCAAGTGTATTCGAAACTCACTCGGTGAAGAAGACTGTCTTTTTGTAGTGTGCGGAGCCTGTTACTGTCATGACTGGGGCCGAGGCAGCAGTGACGCACTTCGCTGGGCGACTGGGCCAGCTGGAACCCTTCGACGAGTCCGCCAGCGAGTTGGCTTCGTACGAAGAGCGGCTTCGTCGTTCCTGATTGTCAACCGAGTATCCGACGGCGACAAGGTACACGCCTTCTTGAGCATTATCGGTCGGAAGACATACGGGTTGTTGAAGCCATTAACTTCTCCAGAACTGCCTTGCCTTCTACGAAGTGTTTCGAAGCCAAGAAAGATATGAGCGACCACCTGCCACCGAAACCGTCGGTCATTGGAGAACAGGTCAAGTTTTACCGGAGGTGTCAACGAGAAGGCGAGTCCTTATCTAGTTATGTTGCCGAGCTTCGTAAACTGTCGCAAACATGCGAAAGCGCCCTTGACGAGTTCCTTCAGGAGGGCTTCGTGTACGGCCTGCTACGAGAAGACATTAAGGGAGTGCTTTTCACGGAAGATAGCAAGCTTACGTTCCAGAAAGCGGTGGAGCGGGCTCTTGAAATGGAAGCGGCTAAGAAGAGTGCTGCTGAGGCACGCGGCACCGACGCCGCAGTCGGCGATGTGCACAAGGTGCAAACTGAGCGCAGAAAACATGCAAAAGCTGTTTTCGCTGTTGTTCGCCAAAGCACAAGAGTGAAGCTTGCCCTCACTTGGACGCAACCTGTTTCAGTTGCAACAAAAAAGGGCATATCCAGAGAGCCTGCCGAAGCAGTGTTAAGACTTTTATCTAAGAAAGAGCAGATGCTCACGATTGTGTCGCGGAAAGCTTCGACCCTCAGTCTAAACGGCGTGTGGGCAGCTCAGCGCGACCGTGTCACCATACAGATAACCATCGACGGCGTCTTGGTGTGGTGAACATGGAGCTAGACACGGGAGCGGCTGTTTCCATCATGTCAAAGACGCAGTTGCGTCAGCGCTTTCCTTCGGCTGTACTGGAGCCTACTACAGGTAAACTGCGGACCTACACAGGAGCACTGGTACGACCGCAAGGGGTCACTTCGGAGCTCCAGCGACTACGTCTGAAGCTAAGTGCCTTTTGGTGTTTGCGCTTGTACATGCTTTCGGGCAGTAGTTTTAAACCGAGTTAAGGGTAGAAAGGCTAGCGGAAGTGTGTGTGCCGAAGGTTTTTGCGTAGAAATTTTGGAAGGCTTTTACCTTGCGTATTGCTAAAAGTTTTTGGTGTAGGATTTTTGGCGGGCGTTTACGTTGCGTAGTGCCGAAGGTTTTTGTGTAGGAATTTTGGTGGGCTTTTACGTTGTGTAGTGCCGAAGGTTTTTTGTGTAGGAATTTTGGCGCGCTTTTACGTTGCGCAGTGCCGAAGGTTTTTGTGCAGGATTTTTAGCGGGCTCTTACGTTGACTAGTGCCGAAGGTTTCTTCTGTAGGAATTTTGGCGGCCTTTTACGTTGCGTAGTGCCGAAGTTTTGTGCAGGAGTTTTAGCGGGCTCTTACGTTGACTAGTGCCGAAGGTTTCTTCTCTAGGAATTTTGGCGGGCTTTTACGTTGCGTAGTGCCGAAGTTTTGTGTAATATTCTTGGCGGGTTTTTACGCATAGGAATTTTGGCGGGCTTTCACAAGGCGTAGTCGGCCGGACGATGGGTCGGCAAGCTAGGAAAGTTAGGGAGGACAAGGACGGGGAGTTAGTACAGTGCCAGGAGTGCGACCGTTGGTGTTACTTAGATGAGACAGGGTTCGGGAGCTTAGCCGAGGCGGGTGAGGCTAGCTTCGTGTGTAAGATGTGCAAGCGGTTTGGGGACGCCGTTCATGCGTTAAAAGGGGAATGGGAAGCTGGGTTTAATGCACTTAATGCGGACCGGCAGGTCGAACGAGAGGATCGGATTAAGCTGGAAGCTCAGGTCGCCGATTTGATTAAAAAGGAGGAGAATAATGCCGCCCTGTTGAAGCGAATGGTGGGCGAGATTAAAGAAGAGCGGGAAAAGCGGGCCCAGCTAGAAAAACAGGTTGAAGCGCTCAGGTCGCGGCCGGCTGGGCACCCCAGTTCGGAGAAGTGTCAGGTGGAGGACGAGGCTCGTCGATCGTACAGTGCTGTAGTGCAGCGAGCAATTAGTGAGAAAAATGCGAACGAAATGAAAAAGGTTAAAGCGGGCATGGAAACTCGCGACAATAGCGTACAGCGGCAGGAGAGTCAGCTAGAGCGATCCGGAGGCCAACAGATGGAATTAGGAAGCGAACGTTTGGGGCACAGGAGAGTTCTGGTGGTCGGGGACTCGAATGTAGCGAGGGTTGAGGGAGGCGTTCTGACGGCAGTGAAGGCAGACAGGCGGGTGCAGGTGGAGGCTCAGTCGGGAAAGTGCATGGTGGATGCAATGGCCAGAGCCCGGGAGGTGGTGGTGGGTAGCATGGATGGCGAACACCTTGTGGTCATCCATGCTGGTCTCAATGATGTACTGCAGGGGAGGAGCCAGAATCTTGAGACGCAGTTGGAGGTGGGGATGCGTAGGCTTAGAGAGGCCTCTGAGAGTGTGCATGTGACCATATGCACAATCCCAGAGGTCCAGAGGCAGGCTCGCGAAACGGAAAGGAGGGTCGTGGAGACTAATCGGGTAATTAGGCTATTGAGTCGACGACTAAGATACGAGGTGATGGAGGTCAACAGGGAAGTGTACGAGGTTAGGCCCCACCCTTTTGCACAGGATGGCATCCACTACGGTGGTGCCACTGGCAAGAAGGTGGGTAGTAGGATAGGTCGCCAGGCAACAGCTTTTTTGGGGGGACCCAGAGCTCTGAAGGAACCAGTGTAGAGAAGGAGGAATTAAGATCAAACGGACAATGGAACCATAGGGGAAGAAAGAGACGCAAGCGCCAGGGCCAAGTTAATTCAGATATAGGTTTCATTAACATGCAAGGTGGCAGGAATAGACTGAAATGGGAGGAAATAGAAGAACAGTTAAGACAGGAGGAATTAATGGTATATGGTTTAGCGGCAACACATCTTAGAGACATGGAGCAACCACCCTGTAACCCAGACTACGCATGGGAATATTGCAATAGAACAGAGGGCAGCAGAAAGGGAGGTGGAATTGGGGCATTCATTCATAAAAGTATGAATTTTCAAAGGGTTAGACTGGGATGCAGGGAACATTTATGGCTAAAAGGAACAGTGGCAGGCAAGCAAACACTCCTTGGCTTTGTATACCTGTGGACAGGGGTTAATGCCAAAGAGGAAAACAGGAAAATGTTAGAATGTATTGCAAGCGACATTGATGAGCTAGGAGGACAGGGCGAGATAATTATATTAGGCGACATGAATGCACACATAGAAGACCTGGATGGGTACACGGATTCGACAGGAAGCATGCTGCAGGACATGTGTGACAGGCATGATTTAGTTGTATGCAACAGCACCGAGAAGTGTGAAGGGCTCATAACATGGGAGGCGGGGAGTCTGCACTCGACGATAGATTATGCACTAATGTCACAGAGGATGTATAACAGATTAGGGGTAATGAGCATAGATGAAGATGGTTCCAGAAGTCTAGGTAGTGACCACAAGCGTATCAAGTTGAGCTTCAGAAGAAAAAGCAATGTAGGACTGAATCAAGATAAACAATCAGGGGGAAATTTTTACTCAGAAAAGCAATTGGAAGTAGCAGCCAAACAAATCGAGAAAGTAATTTTTGAGGATAGTGAAACAGAATGGACTTATACCAAATTAACTCGATTACTGGAGCTAGAGCTAGCTAAGGTGGGAGTAAAGCTAAAAGGGAAAAGATGCAAACCCAAGAGTTGGTGGGATGAGGAGGTCAAGAGGGCAATAGAAAAGCGCAAGGAAGCATCCAGGGAACACAGATATTCCAAGAAGAGGGGGGAACCAAAACCCGAAGTAGACAGAAAATGGGATACCTTCATAAAGTGTAGAAGGGACGCATCCTGTTTGATTAATGAGAAAATTAGAAGAAAGGGTGCCCAATGGATGTCAAAAGTAAATAAAAAGGATAGAAAAGCAGCCCAAAAATTCTGGAAACATCTAAATGCAATGAGTAATAAAACTAGGCTAGAACAAAGGTTTATTGTTACAGATGAGGGTATTCGACTAGAAGGGGATGAAGCAATAAAACACATAGGAACAAGGATGACGGAAAAATTTTCAGCAAAGCACGTGGTACATAATTTTTCGAAGGAGGATAGACCGGTTACAGCAATAGCTTCACTTGAGCAAGGAGAGTGGGAAAGGGCAGAGAAGAAGGTTCCCAGTGGCACATCAACAGGACCAGATGGTATCCCGATTATGTTGATAAAGAAGTTAGGACCAAAATCCAAGCAAACACTAATACAGGTAGTGAACAAAATGATAGTGGATGAGAAAGTCCCCGATGAATGGCGATTAAGTAGAATGAACATGATATATAAGGGAAAGGGGGACAAAGCAGACGTAAGTAACTATCGCCCCATAACAGTGACGTCTGTGGTTTACAGGGTGGTGATGCAAATTATAAAGGATAGACTGCAGGCTTGGGTGGAGAACGAGGGGGTGCTAGGGGAACTACAGAATGGGTTCCGGAAACAAAGGAGGTTGGAGGACAATCTATTTTCATTGACACAGTGTATAGAAATTGCGGAAAAGGAACATAGGCCCTTATTGCTAGCATTTCTGGATATTAGGGGAGCCTATGACAACGTTACTCAGGAGCATTTGTGGGACATATTGGGCACATTGGATGTGGAAAATGGAGTAATTAATCTTTTAAAAGATATATATAGAGGTAACAGAGTGCTCATAAAATGGGAAAAAAATGTATCAGGGCCTGTAGAGATACAGCGGGGGCTTAGACAAGGATGTCCTCTGTCCCCTTTGTTGTTCATGTTGTACCTGCAAGGTTTGGAGGCCAAGCTAGAGGGGAGCGGACTAGGTTTCAACCTATCTTTTTTCAAGCAAGGGGAATTGATTAAACAGACATTACCGGGACTAATATATGCGGACGATATAGTGATAATGGCTGACAACAAGGAAGACCTGCAGAAGTTGTTAGACATATGCAGCACAGAGGGAGATAGATTAGGCTTCAAGTATAGTAAGGAAAAATCTGCAGTCATGACATTTAATGAAGAGGGCGGCGAGCATAGAATACAGGAGTTCGCGCTAAAGGTAGTGAATGAGTACAAGTATCTTGGGGTGTGGATAAATAACAGTGTTGAGTATCTGACAGAGCATGAAAAATATGTAATGAATAAAGCTAGTAGGAATGCAGCTGTCATGAAAAATAGGGCACTGGAAAGGGGTCTGGAAAGGGGTGATGGTCCCTAGCCTGACCTTCGGGAATGCGGTCCTGTGTATGAGGCCAGATGTTCAAGCAAGGCTGGAAATTAGGCAACGGGGAGTAGGGAGGTTAGCTTTGGGAGCACATGGCAATACACCAAATCAGGGGGTACAGGGTGATATGGGATGGGCGTCTTTCGAGAGCAGAGAGGCTAGCAGTAAGATAGCATTTGAGGAACGATTGAGAAGGATGGAGGAAAAGCGGTGGGCTAGGAAAGTTTTCAGATACCTGTATATAAAGAATGTTGACACGAAATGGAGAAAGCGAACTAGAAAATTGACAAGCAAATATCTGGACAGCAGTAAGGGGGCAAATCAGCAATTATCGGTTAAGAAAAAGGTTAAAGGAACAGAGAGAGCTTTGTGGAAAACAGGGATGCTGACGAAATCGGCACTAGAAACATACCGGACCTTTAAACAGGAAATTGTCAAAGAAAATATCTATGATAATTGTAGGGGAAGTTCTTTGTTGTTTGAGGCCAGGACTGGAGTTTTGCGGACTAAGAAGTATAGAGTCAGGTACCAGGAGATAGACACTTTGTGCATTGCATGCGGAGAGGAGGAGGAAACGGCTGAACACTTGATACTTTTCTGTAAAGGGCTTCACCCTACAGTGGAAGGCAGCGGGGCTGACTTACCCAAGGCATTGGGGTTTAGGGATAGTGAAGGGAAAGTGGATTTTAAGAGGTTAGAAGTAACCAAGCGAAGGTTATCTGATTGGTGGCTAAAAGCAAGACAGGAGTAAAATTTCACAAGACATGGCTAGGTGGCTTGAGCCACCGCCCGATGTAAAGGGTTCAGCCGTATCCATCCATCCATCCAGCACGGCGACCATTCTTCAATTCATCCACTCTACGTCGTAGACCACAAGGGGCCACCTCTACTGGGCCGGGAGTAGCTCCACGCCGTCCGGCTGGAGTGGGCGAAAATCTGGATCCTGAAAAACATTACAAGTTCACACTCCTACTCATATCAGCGTCAAAAAGAGGCTTGACGCATTGCTGTCGTAGTACCAACACCTTTTCAAAGACGAGTTAGGCACGATAACGGAAGAGCGCGCCGAACTTTTTCTTAAACCTGATATGAAGCAGAGATTCCTAAAAGCTAGGAATGTTCCATTCGCGTTGCAAAAAACTTTCGATGCTGAATTGGCTAAAATGGAGCAACTGGGAATTATATCGCCGGTTACGGCGTCAGAATACGCTACGCCTGCGGTACCCGTAATCAAGCTAGATAGTAGCATACGGATTTGCGGCGACTGCAAGTCGACCGCTACCCATTACCGAAGGTGGACGACCGGTTCATAGGCTTGTCGGGAGGTAAGCATTTCTCGAAGATTGATCTCAATCGGGCCTATCAGCATGTGGTCATGTCTGAGTCATCAAAACAATACTTCACGTTGAATACGCAGAAAGGATTGTTTGCTGCTAATCGACTCGCGTTTGGAATTTCGTCCGCACCTGGGATTTTCCAAAGAATAAATTACACCATGCTTAAGGGCTTACACAGAGTTTTCTGCTTCCTAGACGTCATTCTGGTGAAAGGTAAAAATGAAGAGAATTTCATCAATATGGTAGCTGTGTTAACACGACTTTTTGAAAGAGGCGGTCGTGTCAAGAAAGAGAAGGGCTCATTTTTTCAACAGGACCTTCGTTACCTCGGACACAGAATCAGCGCACAACGCATCTCGGCAACGACGGAGAAGGTTGACGCACTCATCAAGGCTCCAGCCCTTAAAGAGGCAGCAGCTGCCGTCGTTACTGGGAGTCGTCAATTTCTACGTCAAGTTCCTTTCTTACCTAGCAACGGTGGCGCTACCATTTTTCAGGTTGCTACGTAAAAACGCGCCGCGGTGCTGGAATGAGCGTTGCCAGGAAGCGTTCACCCAGATAAAGAGCTTGCTAGCCTCTCCCGCGACTTTGGCTCACTACGACCCGTGCAAACCGTTGCAGCTATCATGCGACGCATCGCACTATGGTTTAGCGCTGTTCTTTCTCATGTTTTGGATGATGGCAGCACAAAGTCAATTGCTTTCGCATCGCGTACCTTGAACGATGCCGAAAATAAATACATACAGCTTGCGAAAGAGGCCCTTACAATAATATTTGGTGTTACGTTTCATTTCTACCTTCATGGCCGTTCGTTCACATTAGTCACCACCGATAAACCGCTTCAAGCAATCCTTGCGCCCAACAACCAGCATCCCGACTATCGCAGCAGAACGTTTGCAGCGCTGGGCCGTCACATTGTCAGCTTACCGGTATTCGCTTATCTTCAGAAAATCAAGCGAGCATGCTGAAGCCGATTTCTGTTCTGGACTGCCGCTATCAATAGTGAAAGACGAAACACAAGAAAGAGGAAACCTTTTATTCATTGCGGTTGCAATCAATGCCAGTTTCAAGCCAGGCCATTGCTCAAGCAACAGCTCGGGACCCCTGATGTGTAAACTGATAGATTTCATAAATGTGGGGTGGCAGGCGTCTGTGACTGAAAAAGATTTGAAGCCTTTTGTTGACCGACGCTACGAGCTCACAGTTCACCAAGCCTGCATCATGTTCGGGATGTGAGTCATCGTGCCGGCAAAGTTGAGCAACTTGCTGATGGATGAACTCCACGAAGGGCATCCAGGCATCGTGCGCAGCAAGCAACTGGCTTGCAGCTACGTGCGGCGGCCGTCCATCGAGGCGGACCTTGAGCATCGTGTCAAGGCCTGCGTAAGTTTTCAAGAGCAACGTTGCGGGCCGCGCACAGCCCCGCTTCATCGTTGATCTTGGCCGACAGCACCATGACAGCGCGTACATATTGCACGCCATGTTTCTTGAAGTCGTGGACCCGCACTTCAAGTGGCCGGAAGTGTTTCTTATGCGCTCGAATACATCGGATGCTACAGTTCACAAATTGAGAGAGCTGTTTGCGCGGTTTGAGTTCCCTGAAACCGATGTCACTGATAACCGCCCGCAGTTTACTTCCGAAGAGTTCAAGCTTTTTGTAAAATAATGGGTTGTCGTCACGTGCTTACAGCACCGTATCATGCCTGCTCAAACGGGCTTGCAGAGCGTTTTATTCAGACCCTTAAGAACGCTCTTCGTAAATCTAGCGGAGCGGACACATTACATCTGAGGCTTCACAACTTTTTGCTTACCTATCGCAACTCGCCCAATGCGACCACAATTTAGTCACCAGCAAACTTGTTACTAGGACGACGGCTGCGAAATCGATTCGATGTTGGCAAGCCAGCGGTGAGAGGAAGGGTTGCATATAATCAGTTCAAGCAATCCGTGACTCGCCCACGTCGTTATCGTGACATAACAGTCGGTGACCAAGTGATGCTCGCAATTGTCCAGGCAGACCAAACTGGGTCCCTGGTGTTGTTGTGGGGCAGTCCGGCCCTGTCTTTTACCGTTCGTGCTACCACACCCAGAGACAGTTCCACCTGGTGTCGTCCCAAGGACCAGCTGCTCGCGCGGACAACGGATCCGGACCGCGAGGCATCTGACCAGGAGGGATACTGGTTCCTGGCGTTTCCACAAAGCGTCGACCCAGGGACATCCTCCGCTCCTACCATCAGTGGCTCTGCCGCTTCGCAAGACATCCAGACAGCTGGTGCAAGACGCTACCCGACTAGAGACCGCCGACCACCGGACAGATATCAAGCTGGAGTTTAGATTTTTAAATTAGCCAATATAAAATGGGAGGCATGCGGTGTCTGGCCTATCGCTGCAGTCGTTAATGCGCAGGCGCGCAAAACGAATAAAAGGCGTGCGCCGCAACCTGCGCGCGGGCTTATCTCGACCAGCCACTCACGGACGAACATGTGGCAATAAACCTCGCTTCGCCCCTGCAAACTTGTCTGCTCTTTCACAGGAACCACGCAATACAACAAACATTACTCAGCTTACTCTTGAAAGCGGCAGTCTTGAGGGAACAGAGCTTGCAGAAAAATTCACGGAATTTTTTCAAGGCGCTGTAGTGGAAAATAATCATCGAAAGGTGTAAAACATAATATACATGCAAGAGATCACGCTATTTTCCTAGAAGTCACCGTTGAAAAGGAAGTTTGCAGCATTTTTGACTCATTAAATAATAATACGAGCTTGCGATACAGAAAATGTTCAAATTAAACCTACAAAATACTTCATTGATTGCATAGCTCCCATCCCTATAAAAAAGGAGACAAAAATATGTATAATTATCGACCGATCCCAATCTTGCCGGCCTACTCTATAGAATTAGAAAAAAATACCTTCAAAAGGTTGATGAACTTCTGCTTGAAATTCAGACTTATTTCTTCCTCATAACGTGGTTTTCTTTATGGAAAATGGACCGGAACAGCATTATTAACTGCAAAAGAAATTATATTAGCAGCAATTGAAAATGAAAAAATTCTGTATTGGAGACTTTTTGGACTATTCAAAGGCTTTTTATAGCCTCAGTCACTCTGTTTTATTTATTTATTTATTTATTTATTTATTTATTTCAATACCCTAAAGGCCCAATGCGGGCATGACATAGGGGGGATTAAATCAAAGAAAACTTGACAAATATACAACACAGGATATAAACGGCTAAAGATAGAAATAAACAAGTCAAGAAGCCAGGTACAAATTAATAAGAGAGGGGGAGGGGGAATGGCTAGGAATAGGCACTGAAAAAATGCACATGTAGCAAATCCCACAAAACAAAAAATCGCACCTTCAGAAGTTACAAAACATGGCATCTAACACTTCATGGAACGTTACGGCCGACACGCACACACTGAAGCAAACGAAATAAAAAAAACGCACATTATTCTACATTGGAATTTTCTAAGTATGACCAAAGAGCTGTTTGAAATGATGATGTTTCAACGATAGCCGCAATGCTAAAAGGACGCGAATTCCACTCTTCAATAGCTAGTACCAAAGGTGAGTATTTGTGTCGCTCTGTCCGAGCGAAAATGGGTTTAGTCTTCTTCATACGATCTACACGAGCCGATGTATGTGTTGCCGGGTGAAGATGTGAACTTGCAAATGGTGTGTCGCTGTGGTAGAGAGTATGGAAAAAAGATAAATGGCTGAATTTTCTGCTCATGAACAGAGGCGGGAGATGGAGCGATATTTTCAGTGCCGTTACACTTTGATACCGAGAGTAACGGGAAACGATGAATCGAGCAGCCTTGTTTTGCACAGATTCCAACATGGTAATACGATAGCTATAATGAGGGTTCCAGATTACTGACGCATATTCTATTGCAGGCCTGATTAGCATGTTGAATGCGTGTAGTTTTGTGTCCTGGTTGGCTTGGTGAAGTTGGCGTTTAAGAAGACCAAGTTTTTTTAAGGTTTTAGTAGTGATCAGTTCAATATGAGAGCTCCAGGATAAATTAGAGCTGAAATTAACTCCGAGGTATTTTGCCGACGCTGCAGTTTCAATGATAGTATTATTAACTGTGTAGGCATTAGGACTCGTGTTAGCAGCGGAAGTAAACTTGAGATGTTTAGTTTTATCTGCGTTTATTACCATTTGCCACCTGCCGCACAAATGAGTTAGCTCATCAAGATCAGTCTGGAGAGCAATGGTGTCGCAAGGGTTCGATATTACTCTGTAAATTACACAGTCGTCTAAAAATAATCGTATTGTTGATGTTATTTTTGACGTGATGTCATTAATATATATTACGAAAAGCAGTGGACCCAGCACCGAATCCTGGGGTACTCCTGAAGCAACATCTGTTCGTCTTGATAAGAAGCTCCCTAACTTAACTGACTGAAAGCGGTTTGTTAGAAATGCATAGATCCACTGCGTAGTACGTTGATCCAGCTGTAGGTTGCGTATCTTTATCATTAGGCGGTTATGTGGCACGCGATCAAAGGCTTTGGAGAAATCAATAAAGATGGAGTGAATGTAGAGGGAAGAGTCGATTGCTTGATGAAGGTAGGTCCGTTATTAACTCAAATAACTGTGTCTGACACGATAAATGTTTGCAGAAGCCATGTTGGTTGTTATGGAGCAGGTTGTTCTTGTTAAGATGAGTCATAATGTTAGTGTATATTATGTGTTCGAGTACCTTGCAACATATCGAGGTTAGAGAAATTGGCCTGTAATTGTTAGGAACGGATCTGTCTTCAGATTTGAATACCGGGATGACATAAGCGGACCTGCAATCTTCTGGCACACATGTCGTATCAAGTGACTGTTGGAAAATGAGAGATAGCAGGATATCTGTGTGCTGGAAGGTAATTTTTAACAGTTTCGCATTGATACCATCGGGTCCTGGGCTAGTGTGGTGAGGTAGGCGTTCAATTGCACGAGCCACACCAAGCGCAGATATGTGAATGGGTGAAAAGGGAATCTGGATATCGGCCTCAGGAAGCAGCAGTTGGTTGTAAATGGGCAATTCGTCCGTAAAATTTTCTGAGAAGTGGCCATTGAATTGTTCTGCATGCTGTTCTATAGCTGGGGGGCTGCCGTTTACACCCAAAAGAACAGGAACCGTACTAGCGCTTTTAGAATTAACAGTGTTCGAAAATTTCTTGGGGTTGGTATTTATCAAACAAGGCAGTGTAAAATTAAAATATTTGTTTTTTGCTTCGGAAATTTGTTTTTCAGCTATTTTGAAAATGATTTTGTAGTTTTCCCAGTCTATAGTTTCCTCTGATCGAACCGCTTTCCTAAATGCTCTTTTTTTCTTATTTAGTGCCCTATTTACATCTGTGGTAAACCAAGGATCATTAGTTCGTGTGCTTATCATTCGTTTTGGCACGCAGGAGTCTTCAATTTCTTTGAGTTTGTCACGAAACAACTTCCAATTTTCATTAGTCGTACGGTTATGAAAATTGGCCTGAAAGCTATTTGTGAAAGTTTCCAGCAACAGGTTCATTGTTTCAACCTGCGCACGAGCGTAGTTGTAGATAAGCTTTTGGTTTTTGTTTTGTCGGCCCGTGGAAGTAGAAGAGAACAGTGCACAACTTTGTGGTCACTTATTTCTTCCAAGGCGTGGATGTCTGAGATCTCAGGATGGGTTGTTAGGATGAGATCCAGGATATGTTCACCGCGAGTAGGCTCGTGAACAATTTGGGTGAGCTGGTGATATTGAAGTAAATGAAGAAAATTATTGTTCTCCTGTGGGTTACTATCGGAGCCAACAGTTAGCGTCGTCCAGTTAATCGCGGGAAAATGAACGCCACCTGCTAAAAATAGGAGGCAATTAGGGTGCTTTACAAGGATCTGCTCGATAGCGTCATTAAATAGTTCAATGAATTCAGGTTGGCTGCTTGGTGGCCTATAACAGGCGCCTATAATGCAAAACACGTGACCAAGTTGAGCAGAAACCCAGGCTATTTTTAAGGGGGAGTCGATAGGGATAAGAGATGCATGGAAGTCTTTGTTAATCGCAATGAGCACTCCTCGTCCTCGTCGAGAATCAGCCCTATCTTTCCTAAAAAAACAAAAAAAACGAACGATGATGGAAGCGCGATATCGTTACATGCAACGTCTTCGGTTAGCCACGTTTCCGTACCCACGATGATATCAGCTGAGCAGGTATGTGCAATGGCTTTAAGTGCGTCTACTTTGTTATGCATGCTGCGGAAGTTTGCCAAGACCAAGGAGATTGGTATGGTTTTGTTACGGTTGGCTTTCTTTGTGGTAGATTGTCAATTCTCGGGGGGGGGGGGGGGGCGTGTGCCTGGAAGGAAGTTTTTTCACGCTATCTGTTGCCGAGTCATACCGGTATACACCATTTTTCATGTGAAGCTTATCAAATCTTACAGAGTAACGCTCGTTTTCTGTGATGTTCGCTTTGGCGAAGTCGCGCAGCTTTTTCCTTGCATGTAGAACCTTCGGGGAGAAGTCTTCGTCTAGCCAAACATTTGGTTCGGTGAGATCTTTCAATTTATGTGCATGTTTAAATGCTTCGAGTATAGATTTAAAGTTCCGAAACTTATTACGGAAGCTGGAACTATATGGGGTACGTGGTACGCCACTAAGCTTAATAAAGTCTTATCTTCAATACCGGCTCCGAACAGTCGAATGATGGTTCTTCCTGTTGTCACTTGAATCTGTTACTGTTGGCGTACCACAAGACAGCATATTAGGGCCTTTCCTTTTTATATTGTACATAAATGACATAGTAACATTTCATGAAAATATATGCACGCTTACGATACCAGCGTCTTTCAGGGATCCTCTTTAGAAGTCCTTTTCCTGATTATCAATGAGGCATTAAATTGCTTAAACAGAGGTACTGCAAATAATGCACTAATATTAAATACAGAAAAAGCTAAGGCAGTATTATTTAGCTAAAAAAACTCAGCTAGCCAGAACCTTGTCATGAAGATAGGCAACTCCAGAATCGCATTGACGAATACGATAAAAACACTTGGAATACTTTTACACGGTGATATGAGCTGGGATGGCCAGTAGATTTTGCTATATCTCGTCTCTCAAAGTGATCTGGCATTCTTACTAAATTCCGGTACTTCCTTCCCACCCCAGTCAAGTTGAATATATATAACGCTCTATTTTTCTCCCATTTAAGCTTCTGTTTTTAGGTATGGAGTACCTGAACGGAAACAAATATTTGTAAAATATATGCTCTACAAAAAAGCAGTTTGTTTCATAGCCAATGTTGATTGCCATGGCCCTACCGACCACCTGTTTTCACAGTACAATATTATTTCAGTTGATAACTTGTATAAATAGTATTTAGCGACCAGGGACAAAAAAAGTTATTCAATACAAACTTCGAGGAGTCTTAGACATACTTTACCTAAAACAAACTACTCCTGCTTATGCTTTCTTGCATACGGAAAAATCGTTTATCCCTTTTTGCCGCACTAATTCTGAAAAACAGATGCTTCGTTTTAGAATACCAAAACTGCTGAATCACCTGAATCGATAAACATTATAGAGAAAAAAGTGGGCTATGAGAAATTCGTGGTGCTTTAACATTGAGGAATGCTTGCTGCGCTGTGAAAGTGTATCTTAAATGCACGGATGCAAGTTTTAGTACGAATATGCTTTATATTGTGCAAAGAGTGTTAACCATTGAAAAATCCTCTGAACGCTCTGTAATGAATGTTCTATGCCTTGTAAAAGGGGGGTCCCAGTTCCCCCCTCTCTACCAGGACCTACTCACATCTATCATATGAATAAATATGCATCTGAAACTGAAGCACACAATAGTGAAACTGGCCTATAGTTAGCTGCACAAAGTTTGTTACCGGATTTGTGAATGAGGATAACCTTTTGCAACCTCCCAGTCGGTTGGAACTTCTGAATTTAGAAAGATTTCGTTATAGATGATCATCAGGTATCTAACACAACATTCGGCGCGAAAAAAATTCATTTCGGATGTTGCCTGGACCTGGACACTTCCTTTTGTCTAAATTAAGTAGGGCAGCGACAACTGCTGCCTCAAATAATAATAAGTCTGGCAAGGTAAGACATGGAGACCGAAATTGAAGGTCACGCCTGTTGTCTTCTGTACCAACTGAAGAAAAGTAACGGTTGAAAACTGAAGCAATGCAATAAGGACCGTATATTTTGCTTTGGTTAGAGAAAATTTTACTAACTAGTTCTTTCTCTTCTTTTGTCATATAGAAATTACACTTAAGTGCCAAATCTAAGGGCCCATCCTGGGCGTACGCGCCCAGCGTGGGCGCTCTGGGCGTACGTTGGAGCGGGCGTCGAAAAGGGGCACGCATCTCCATGTTCTTGGTGCTGGCTGGCTTGCCCACTGAAGCCGACGGATAGAATTTAAAGTCGTGAAGAAAAGAAGCAGGAGGGCGCTGAAAGGACAACTTAAACCATGAAGAACCTGAAAGAACTTCAAGAGGACAGACCTTTGGGATAGTCGGTGCATTGCAATCACATACAAACGGAAAAAAACATGGACAAGGAAAGACTTAGACAACACGAGCGCTGTACAACAAGGACTTTAGGCCATGAATAAAAGAGCCACCGAGAGCCCCGCTGTCCTCCGACTGTCGTAAACCGGACCCAGCTTCCGTCACGTGTGCGAGCGCCCGTGCGCTGGCGCTGATATCTGGCACCAACAGATATCAGAACCTCGCCAAGGTTCGGTGGTGTCTTCTGCAGTGCGCATGCGCGGACCTGTTCTGGCGCACGCCAAGAGCGCCGATGCAGACCGCGTACGCCCATGAAGGGTCCTTGGAGTTGGTACTTGAGATTGTTTTATTTTCGTGCGCAGCTCTGCGCGAAGGGAATGAAATATAGTGTGACCTGCTGCCATATGTTTTGATCTTAGGCGCTTGATGAAACGTTATAACTGTAGGATTTGACATGTAAACATGTAAGCCAGGGACTAGTGCGATTAATTTGCTAAATTTGTTCTGCACGTATCGTGTGATATATTATTTCACAGTATTATTAAATTGCATCCATCCATAGATCATTCATATTGAGAGGGCCATCCGCGTGTTTTTTGATGTATTTTTCGTAATCTAGCTCCAAAATATCTAAAATGCTTGCATCAAGGGCATTGTTAAAGTCAAGGAACTAGTGCGCGGGCTCGTGCACCTTATTGTGCTCAAAAGAGCACCGCTTCGTGGTAAGACATTCCTGGTATATTGTGAACAGAAAAACCGAGCCTCCCAACGGCGTCGCTAATAAACGCAAGGTAAAGAAGTGAGCTTGACCCTGACGTAATACGAGTCGGTTTTTGTAATACTTGCTTTAAGTCAAATGCAAAGGCGGTTTGAAGCAAAAGACCACAGTGTTGACATGACGGTAGTGTGCACAATATTTTCCATTTGATTTCTGACAAGCTGCCATCGCCACACATCAATACATGAGTGGTTGCATAATTTCTCGGGAAAGAAATTATGCAATCACTCATGTATTGATGTGTGGCGATTGCGTGATTTTGTCCCCGAAAAATCTTGCAATCGTTCAAGAATCAAAATGCCTGCATCAAGAGGCCTGTGCAGGGAACCGATAAAATATATTCAAATGAAAGAACCACAGAAGCATTCAGACTGTATTGATGCCTCTATTATGTGGAGTGACTGTGTTCTCTAATTACTTTTTATAACAATGGCTACGCCCACTCCCCTCGTGCTGCCATCATGCCAAACTATTTCGTGGCTTTTAGATATTACTTCTGTGCAACTTATTGGTTTATTCAGCCATGTTTTAATTATGGTTGTGACGTCAACGTCGTGTATGATAAGAAGACCTTATAGTTCATCGCATTTATTCTATATTCTTCTTCTTCTGGCAATGATGTTCAGCAAAGAAAACGGGAGCCCAGAGCACGATTGTCTAACCGCTGACTAAGCAGTTCGGTAGTTTGTGCACGGCTCCCAGACCTCTCAGGGCTCCGACAGACTGGTCACTGAGCACCTACAGGTAGGGATTGAGGGCTCGGAAAAAAAGAACTTTGGAAAAGAGACTGTTCTTTCTGTTTTTCCCCCAGGGCATGAAAATCGAAAAAAATCAGACTGTCGGGTGCCAATCAGCAGAAATCTGCTGAAAATTTGTATCTGAACTATAATACCATGCTAAACGGTTGCGTCAAAAGAATCGCAGAAAAGGTGACCGCTAGAGTGCCATTCTCTTTTATTGAAATTACTTTGGTAACAACTACCTTTGACACCGTTTTATAAGAAAGCCTAAATAACTGAGGCGCGTTAGTATGCTGCGTTCTTGTATTGCCCCTTTCGCATTGCGTTCGTCGCGAGCGAAAACCTAACACAGTGAGCACTGCTGAGCTGCACTTTTTTGCACTTCCCCGTTTTACAAATCAAATTTACGCATAAATAATATAGCGCTTATTTGTTTTTATAATTAGTATACGCCTCATGCCGCTTACTGTCGCGCATGGTGATATTAGATTCAAAAAGTGCTATTGGCAACATCAGTCGTGATCTGTGCCGTATTGCGTGCCTTACTTTGAAGAAGATGGTGGTGCCAGTGTTAAGCATTTATCATCATATCTGTCAGGTGAATCAGTTCCGAAAAACGTACGCCTAAACGCAACACACAAAGAATGGTAATCCCGTGTTTTTGAAGATTTTATTGAACATTTTTGGTTAAAGCATTGGTTTAATGCCACAAGGTTGCTTTAAGAATGTGATAAATTTTCAACCCTAGAAATTAATTCACTGAGAGTATATATGGTCTGACTAGAGCGGGATAAGAGGAATAATACAAACAAATATGTTCAGAATTTTGCTGTCAGCTCAGATTACTCCGAATAGTTGCTGAAGTCATTTCCATCGACAGTCATTAAACCACAGGTTTTAAGCCCTTGGCTGGAGCGGACGAAAACCAGCACCTGCACTCTACGCCCCTTGAGCCTACTGCTATTCTTGGTGTGGACACTGCCGAACCTTGACCAGTTCCTTTCGCTGGCAGCAGTGGAGGGCTGAACTTGTAGAAGGCGAGACAATCTGGTGTCAGAGGCTCGGTAGCACAAAGGCCTTGTCACCATGTGGATGGCGAGACGTGGTTCGCAGAGTCGTCGAGGCCTTTCCTGGACCAGGCGCCTGAGCGGCTTCTATATCAGTAAAGCAGCTGAATGGGCTAGTTGGTTTTGCATCTTAGTGAAAAACAGCGCACAAGCAAACACAGACAGAAAAAAGGGGACAAGCGCTGAACTAGCAACTGAGGTTTTATTGAGAAGCATGGCGAAATATATACAGCACAGCATACAGCATTCAAAAAGCATATAAACAGCACAAAAAGGCGGATAAGAAGCCAGCATCCAAACTCATCGCTTAACGTCGCATATCCAAGAATTCCATCTCTTTTGTTGAAAGAAGGATAGACGGGGTGCTGACACATGAGTCCTCCGCTTTTGCTATCGCCCTAGCCTCGATAATTTCCCTTGTTGTCGTGCACTTGTTTCGTGCCAGGATTTTGCAGCCGTGAAGGTCGGGTATGCAGGCAGGTTTATGATTGCAACGGTGACAGTGCTTAGCCAGAAAACCTGATGAAGCAATGAATCTTACATTGTTGTTATGCTCCAGTAATCTTTCGTTAAGACACCGACCGGTCTGGCCGATGTATCTGCTTCCACACGGTAACTTAATTTCATAAACAACACCCTGATCACATGCAACAAAAGGATTCTGGTGGTTGATTTTGCATCCAGGACGAGGCTTTTTCATTGGATTTGTCGCTTTACACAGTCTTATTAGTTTTTCTGGGGCAGAAAACACAACCTTAACATCGGCCTTCTTGGCTGTTTTCTTAAGGTTGTGCGAGATCTTATGCATATAAGGGATGACCACAACTTTTTGTTTATCATCTCTTTGTCCCTTTTGTTGATTGCATCCCGTCTGCCCTTCCGCTTTTTTCTCTTTTAGAACACCTTCCGCCACTGACACTAGCAATTCACTGGGGTAGCCAGCCGCACCTAGACGGGCAGTTTGTTTCATTAGGCTTTCCTCAACTGTGTGAAAACACGACCTGTTTAATGCATTACTAAAGCATAGCTTAGCAATACCCATTTTCACCAATTTCGAGTGTGCCGAATCGTACGGAAGTATCGGATTTTTTCCCCTAAGATCATAAGTCCAACAGGTATGGTTGTTCGTAAACCGGAGGCTTAAGTCCAAGAAACGGATGCTTTCATCCAGAGGCAGTTCATTGGTCAATGTTGGGGGTTTAAACACTCCTCGAATATTCTTAGAATGCTCCCGAAAGTTTCGTCAAGAGGTCGGTCTGTCCTTTCTATTATAATCAGAAAGTCGTCAACATATCGTGCCACGTTTAAAACTTGGCAGCCGTCCAGACGTGTTAACAACACATTGTCACACTCAGCCAGAAATAAATCGCTCAACAAGGGCGCTATGCATGAGCCTATACACACACCTTGCTTTTGTAGATACGTGTTTTTTCCCCAGTCTACATATGTAGATGTCAGATAAAGATGAAATAGTTCCAAAAAGCCCCCTACATCTATACCCGACTCATTCTGGAATGCAACAGCTCCTGCCTTATCAATACACGTTTCTACACACGACATTAATCTATCATGCGGGAGTGAATAAAACAAATCCTTGATGTCAATATGCTTTTTGAATGCTGTATGCTGTGCTGTATATATTTCGCCATGCTTCTCAATAAAACCTCAGTTGCTAGTTCAGCGCTTGTCCCCTTCTTTCTGTCTGTGTCTGCTTATGCGCTGTTTTTCACTAAGATGCAAAACCAACTAGCCCATTCAGCTGCTTTACTGACAATGATTTCTTGTATATCGGGCTCTTTTATGTGTAGCAAGTTGGACCCAAGCTTCCTTATTTTACTCACCGCCGACGCAGCATGCAGAGCAAGAATTCTGTCTTTCTGCATCAGAAAAAAGGTTTTGCCACCAGACATACGAGCACTTTTCGGGTGCATAAATCCCTCCAGAGGGCACGCTGCCAGAATCTGCAAGCTTCTTCGTTCTGAATGGCAACGACAAGCACGTATGTACAAGGATTGCCTATACGCGAAATTAAGCACTCATGGGTCGCCGTCTACGAGGAAGATTTTGTGGTCACAGTGGAAGAAATTCCTGGACTGTACTACTGAATTCTTGTGGCAACCAGTCCTTCGCGGACTTCGGGTCTCATTGGCTCCAAGGAACACCACAACACGAAACCAGGTCCACACAGAGGACGGCGTCCGCCTTCCGGAAGGAGTTCGTTGAGTGCTGGAAAAAGGGCCGAAATTCGCTATGGAACCAAAACTGACCGCCTCCGAACAGTTGGCCTTAGTGAGACGGATTTCTCGAAGGGCAACGGACCGCAACATCGATGGGTGTATTTGGAGTGGCGTAGATGTGCTCGGCCAACACAAGCAATCAAACTCCAGGGTGCCACTTCGAAAGACGCTATCCTTCCTTCAAAAAGAGGCACTGTGTGTTCTGCCTGCCGATAAAGAAGGTGGGTTTGCAGTGTTTTCTGTGAGACCTTCTCCCGTAAAGCATCACAGGCTGTGACTGCTGCTTTTGACAGCAAAAACGTTTCACTAAAGAGAGCGAAATCAAAGGCTAAGAAACTGTGTAACAGGCTCAATCTAACAGGACTTGTAACCCACATAGACAAGAGTGAGAATTTGTCATTAGAAATGTTTTTCGCCGCCAAAACGCACAAGCCAGAGTGTCCTTTCAGGGTCATAGTGTCGGAGCGTGGGACGTGGCAAAAGAGCATTGGAATTTTCTTGCAGGACCAGCTGAGAAAGCTTACCTTTGATGACCCGTTCCTAATCAGAAATTCCAATGAAGTTGCTAACTATTTCAATTCTGTAGAAGGAAAATCAGTGACGGCCTTTTCTATTGACATCAAGGATTTGTTTTATTCACTCCCGCATGATAGATTAATGTCGTGTGTAGAAACGTGTATTGATAAGGCAGGAGCTGTTGCATTCCAGAATGAGTCGGGTATAGATGTAGGGGCTTTTTGGAACTATTGCATCTTTATCTGACATCTACATATGTAGACTGGGGAAAAACACGTATCTACAAAAGCAAGGTGTGTGTATAGGCTCATGCATAGCGCCCTTGTTGAGCGATTTATTTCTGGCTGAGTGTGACAATGTGTTGTTAACACGTCTGGACGGCTGCCAAGTTTTAAACGTGGCACGATATGTTGACGACTTTCTGATTATAATAGAAAGGACAGACCGACCTCTTGACGAAACTTTCGGAAGCATTCTAAGAATATTCGAGGAGTGTTTAAACCCCCTAACATTGACCAATGAACTGCCTCTGGATGAAAGCATCCGTTTCTTGGACTTAAGCCTCCGGTTTACGAACAACCATGCCTGTTGGACTTATGATCCTAGGGGAAAAATGCCGATACTTCCGTACGATTCGGCACACTCGAAATTAGTGAAAAGGGGTATTGCTAAGCTATGCTTTCGTAATGCATTAAACAGGTCGTGTTTTCACACAGTTGAGGAAAGCCTAATGAAACAAACTGCCCGTCTTGGTGCGGCTGGCTACCCCAGTGAATTGCTAGTGTCAGTGGCGGAAGGTGTTCTAAAAGAGAAAAAAGCGGAAGGGCAGACGGGATGCAATCAACAAAAGGGACAAAGAGGTGATAAACAAAACGTTGTGGTCATCCCTTATATGCATAAGATCTCGCACAACCTTAAGAAAACAGCCAAGAAGGCCGATGTTAAGGTTGTGTTTTCTGCCCCAGAAAAACTAATAAGACTGTGTAAAGCGACAAATCCAATGAAAAAGCCTCGTCCTGGATGCAAAATCAACCACCAGAATCCTTTTGTTGCATGTGATCAGGGTGTTGTTTATGAAATTAAGTTACCGTGTGGAAGCAGATACATCGGCCAGACCGGTCGGTGTCTTAACGAAAGATTACTGGAGCATAACAACAATGTAAGATCCATTGCTTCATCAGGTTTTCTGGCTAAGCACTGTCACCGTTGCAATCATAAACATGCCTGCATACCCGACCTTCACGGCTGCAAATCCTGGCACGAAACAAGTGCACGACAACAAGGGAAATTATCGAGGCTAGGGCGATAGCAAAAGCGGAGGACTCATGTGTCAGCACCCCGTCTATCCTTCTTTCAACAAAAGAGATGGAATTCTTGGATATGCGACGTTAAGCGATGAGTTTGGATGCTGGCTTCTTATCCGCCTTTTTGTGCTGTTTATATGCTTTTTGAATGCTGTATGCTGTGCTGTATATATTTCGCCATACTTCTCAATAAAACCTCAGTTGCTAGTTCAGCGCTTGTCCCCTTCTTTCTGTCTGTGTTTGCTTGTGCGCTGTTTTTCACTAAGCGGCTTCTATACTCGGCAAGATTTGAAAGCACTTTTCCGACTCTCAGATCGAGGCCCTCTGCAGCTTGTGTGATATAATAAAAGGCGTGTTATAAAATTTTCTTGACTCAGAGAGTGTCCTCTGTTCCTCGAATCAAGCAAATTTGCAGCTGCATGCGACGGACGAAAAATGAAATCGCGTCTGTTACGGAGAATTTTCACTGCAGCTTCTTTCCCACTTGTTGTCAGAGTAGAATTAGGGAGGGCCTTTTCACTTCTGTAGACGCATTGACAAAGGTCTCATGAACGTCTGATAAGCGAGCGGTGTCAGACTCTGTATCGGAAATCGCATGAGCAATCGGCGCAGCACGTCAATAGTGCTCTCCAATCCCTCCAGAAATGGTCCTCATCTAATACTGTTGTCCTGATTTTTTTTGCTCACTCCCAGTTCAGTGGTAATCACGGTTTCTTGCAGAGCCTATTTGTTCTTGAGAAGGCTTTCGAGTGACGTCACAACACTTGCCCAGCGCGTTTCTGCTGGCAGTTTGAGAGTGGTCTTATTTCCATCGCAGCCCTCTGGCTCGCACTTCGCGAAATGAGCAGAGACCGCATGAGAACGCTTCACATACTTTATCACACATTTCGCCTTCCTAACAACTTCTTAAAGAGTCACCCTCTTAACCATGTCTGACAAAAGCAAATTTAGTGCGTGGGCGAAGACACCCAACATAGTGACACTAGGATATTGCTATTTTACGATTGCCCATGCGGCCTTCATGTTACTAGCGTTGTCTGAAAGCAAGAGAAAAAGTTTATTCTGGCCAAGCTTTTCTATAATTTTGAAACCTTACCTGCTATGTACACTCCTGTATGCCTATCATCATCTGCTTCCACCACACTGTAGAAGATTGAGTCCAGAGTAGCCGCAACAAAACTCTTGACACTCTCCCCGTGCACGTTGGTCCAGCTGTCAGTAAGCAACAAGATGCTGAGCACAAAACTGATTTTTTCTTCCACTTGTGTCATCACCCTGACGTACTCAGCTTCTAAAAGCCGCCCGCTAAGCGAATTCCTTAACGGCGGCACAAATGCGGGTCTTAGAAGCTTGAAATCTTCTCTACAGTATTTGCTTTCTGTGAGCAACAGAGGTTCTCCACTAGAGTATATGGCTCGTGCCAGAGCCTCAGCAAGGTTGTTTTGAAAGCCCGGTGTCGCCCTGTCAAGGAAATTTGCTATAGAAACATTCTGAGTGGCTAGTTCGCCAGACTTTTCTGGTCCATCATGCTGTCATTTTTTGAAGACAAAGTCTCCGACTCCACAACTTCAACGGATGTGCTTATGGAGCTACTGCAACCAGGTAAAGTTTCCGAAGCTTCGTCTTGTACCGCTTGTGCAGAGGATCTAATGTCCGGTGGACACTTCCAGCCCTTTGCAATATGGCTCCTCAAGCGCGTTGCATTCGGAAACCCGTACTTAGCGCACCTGCACACCGCTGGTCCCTTACCACGGTTTAATGCGCCACAGTTCACCCAAATGTTCGAACGAGGTCTCACCATGGCGGCGACGGCAAGGAATTCAAGACAGATGCCGGACGCCGACACTGCAGTCCAGTAGAAGTCAGGCACCTCACGAATCAAAACTCACTTCGCTATCGCCGGATCGCTCTCACAAAGCGTGCACTAGCACGCTTTAATGTTACTGGACGGCTCCATTTGCAAACACTGTTGCCAGATCAGCAATACTAAATGATCTAAAACCATCAAAGGTGCAGTTAAGACGTTTGAAATCGAGAAGTGCGCTGCAATATAGGACTTAACGACAAGAAAGCACGCAAAAAATAATCGGTGTTCAAAATGGAGTTGTGCGTACTGTTTTATACCTGTTCTTGGAATTTATAAAATGTTTACAATACTTCCGGAAAAACTGCTTTTTTTTCTTTTTTACCAGCATTAAAATTTTCGTAAATCTTACATCCCTACCGCTACTCATTCCTCGCGGGTTTCATCCCATCGTTACAGCTTTCCGTTTATCTTTACCTGGTAGAAAAAGAGAAAAACATTGGCGCCGTTTGCCTTTTGCTCTGGGGTTAGCGCCCCAGAGCAAAATCCGCTGCGAAGCAAAATCCGCAGCAAAATTCGCAGCGAAATCCGCAGCGACAGAATCAACAGCGAAGTCTTCCAATGTGATGCAATTCGTTATCTTTTAGATTGCCGCAAGTTTGGAAAATCCTGCTCTTGTACCTTCGGTCCACCAGTTTAAAGATTACTGGGCGACATTTGTTACCTGTGGCCCTTCGGATTCTATGTATTTCCTAGATGGCCACATTAGAGACCTTTAGTATGTCACATAAAATTTTTGCTGACATAAATGCCTGAAGGTTCAGGTCCTGTTCACCCCCGTTTTTTGCTTTCACGCCATAGAAAATTACATTGTTTCTCCTGCTTCTGTTTTCTAAGTCGTTAACACCCAGGAGCAGAGTTCCAACACTTCTTTGCATTTCATTGATCGTTTCTGGATATTCAGTAACAATAGAAGTGAGTCCATCCAGTTTGCTTTGGATAGAAGTTGCCCTGTAAATTGTTTCTCCTAGTTGCTGGTTTACAGAAGTTGTTTTTTTAAGTCATACAGTTCATCAATAATTGTTGAAAAATGGTTTCAGTGGTAGTAGCAAGACCAGGATTAGGCTCAACATCGCCGTACAAAGCAAGTCTACGAAACAATGCTAGTATCAAACTGATCAACAATGCTAAGTTGCTGGAATCACACCGATCACAGGCCGTGGGCACGGCAGAAGCAAAAGACAGACTTCATCACTACAAGAAAAGCGAGCAGGACGGTTGTCCCACACATTGTATAAAAAAAGATTTCATTCGATTTGAGTAGATAGGCCAAATGCGAAATAAGTGAGTTAGGTTAGCAGTTCGCTTTCCCCTTCGGTTCCGATTTTCAGATCCAGCGCTCCCGTATGGCAGTTTTTTCAGATAGCGATAATAGGTAAATGTCCATATATGCGCAATTGGTCATTCTCTCTATGCATAGGTCCCTGGTTGTCTTCCTATCATTCCTGGCGAAGTGGTGCAGCTTACTGTCACTTCTGGTGTCCCTCATGGATCAGTGCTGGGGTTAATCTTATTTTTAATGTATAAAAATGACATTTTGAATGTGGTAGATCTTGAAGTTAAAATTAATCTTTTTCCAGACGTCTGTGTTCTGTATACACCAGTGTACTTCACAGCAGATCAAGTTATGTTTAAAATATTCTACGTAAAATATCGGTCTGGTGCTGTGATTGGCGGGTGTTTTTTAACCCTCACAAGTGCTTGGTACTGCGGATATGTAAAAAGAAAACGGTTCTGCAACACCAATAGAAAATAGGTGGAGAGATACTGAGAGAATTCTCGGTTATAAAATACCTTGGAGTTCAAATCACTGACACTTTGAACTGGGGTATTCATACTGACACTAACTGCGCGGGTGCCCTGAAGTCCCTTTTGGTGTTGGCGACGCAAGCTGTCCGAAGCTCCATTGGAGTGAAGTTCGCGGCGTATGTGGCTTTGGTGCTGCCTCGCCTCGAGTACGCGTCTTGTTTAGGGAATCAATGCACAGCAAAAATATAGCTAAACTAGAAAGAGTACAAAGGATTGCAGCCCCATTTAGTTTGCAATATAGACAGAAGGACGGACAGCGTAACAAAAAATGGTAGACTTCATGGCTTAGAATCGCTACACACGAGACGCACGAGGCCAGAATGAACTTGTTGTATTTAATATATGATAATTTAACGAAAATCATCAGCCGTCAGTACATTACCCACGTTTCCCGACCGAATACACGTCATAACGATGGAAAAATGAATCAAGAATATAGAACTTACAATAATGCATTTAACTACTCATTTTTTGTAATCACATTTGCCAACTGGAACAAACTGCCGAAGTGCGTAGCCCGAGTGTAGAAACGTTTCTTGCTAATTTGAGAGCCTTCAGTGTGTTTACTTTGTAATGTTTTCGTTTGATATTTATGTGTATACTGTAATATACACACGCTCGTATCATGCATCTGTGTATTGAAGTGTATTTGTAGTTTATGGTATTTCACTCTGATATTTTGATAACCCCTGTTTGGAGTCACAGTGACTTGCAGTACTAATAAATAAATAAATAAAATTCATACGCAATTCCTTCAACTAAAATTTCAAACTCTACATAAAAACATGACTTCAAAGCAAGCTCCATCTTACTGATCTGCATTTCGAAACATATACGTGCACGCTACTGCGTCTTTAGTTTCTGTCTCACTATTATTCCAAACTTTGCGGCCCTTGAGGGTCGCTAATAGCTGCCACTATGGTATAATTAGCGGCACGTGTTCTGTTGTTACCTTTTCGACGGGCTCGATCTATTCCTTTGTAGCCTGACAGCATTTTCGGCACACGAATTGCGAAGTATGAAACGAAAAATGTGTCTTCATTAATTTCAGATACGTATGGTTATAAAACTGCGCATGTGAACAGCGATACTAAATACAAAGTGTCTCGGCGTCTAGGCATAGGCTGTCTTCCTGCAACTCTTCATATTGGCATGTGCCGAGAAGTTAAAATAGCTGCGCATGCGAGAAAAAAAAACCCACTTGGAAGTCAGGATTACAACGATAGTTGCTAAGCTACGGACCCAGGTGTTTCGTATTTCACGAACACTTCCGGGCTTCCTGGAGGCGTCAGGCACGTCAACCAAGAAATTCTGCAAAACGTATGCGCTTGTTCATTAGTAACTAGAAGCTGAAGTCTGCCTGCTTCTAGCCTTTTAGCATCGGTCTCAGGACAATGGAGCTTTCTAGTTTGTTTCCCACGTTATAGTCACTCCTAATTAAACTTTCATCGAGAAGTGCTTGCGGCTGCTGCTGTTGGCTTCTGCTAAGACATGCGAAATATATTGCTACATGCTGGTAGAAAGAAAGCCTTATAGCTATTTTATGATACATGCAATGGGGAGCAGGCTTACGGTCATTATAAGGCGCTAGGCTCGTGCCTCAGTCAACCGATTTGGGAGAGCCAAGAGGCCGAAAATAGCTGTGACGATAATAAACGGTGCCTTAGGCCCAGTAATGACGATTTAAGGATAACGTAGCATAATTCTGATCATTTGAAGTACTCCCTCACTGATGGTCTCAGCATTTTAAAAAAGTTACGGCTCCAGAATTAAGGTGGCGAAATTATGGTAAACTCCGAGACTTTAAAAAATAAATCTGCACAGAAATATTGAAACCAGTAGTATAAAACAATATGAGAGGTAAAAAAATTGCCAGTAAATATAGGTAGTTTGGCCAACGGCTATTTAGGCACGTTGGCACGTCGGTTTTCAGCGCCCGTACCCTTTGTAAACGGATGAAAGTTGTTCGAATATCGATAACGAGTGAATGCATGCCCATATGTATGGAATTTGTTATTCTCTACATTCATAGATTCCCGGGAGTTTCCGTACCATTCCTGCGGCAATGGTGCAGTGGATAAGCGATGTAGCACTGCCCTTCGATGGAATTGGCTGCCACCGGTATGGCTTGTTCGACCCAGGCGGTGTGTGTGTGTATGTATATATACACACACACACACACATATATATATATATATATATATATATATATATATATATATATATATATATATATATATATATATATATATATATATATATATATATATATATATATAAGAGAAGTGGGCACTTCTACAAAGACACTTTTATTTATCAACGTTTCGACCGCGGTGCGGTCTTCTTCAGGACTGTAGTGGACTCGCGTCAGATGGACGTTTTAAGTTTGTGAGCTCAAGCTCTTGAGCTCACAAACTTAAAACGTCCATCTGACGCGAGACCACTACAGTCCTGAAGAAGACCGCACCGCGGTCGAAACGATGATAAATAAAAGTGTCTTTGTAGAAGTGCCCACTTCTCTTAAATCTTTATTCTGCGGAGCCAACGCAACCTACATTCGTGATATATATATATATATATATATATATATATATATATATATATATATATATATATATATATATATATATATATATATATATATATATATATATATATATCAACCTTTTATTTTCCGTTCGTCGTTTTCACGCGACGCGTCTTCCTTTTCTATTACGTAACATGACTCCCGGCGGCACGAGCGCAGTCCCGGTTTAGGCCGATGATAGAGGAGCGAAGTGGTGTGGCTTGAGGTGCGTAACGTGAACACTATCGGCAGGTTGACTACATGATGAGGATGCAGGCGTATGAGGAGCAACCTCATGCGTGAATTCGGTCACCTGGCGCACCACACGATAAGGGCCATGGTAGGGAGACAGAAGTTTCTCAGAGAGACCGACGCGGCGGGAAGGGGACCACAGAAGAACGAACGACTCCGGCTCGTAGGTGACGTGGCCGTGACGATTTTCGTAGATTGACTTCTGTGCTTGCTGGGGCACTTGGAGCCGACTGCGGGTGACTCGGCGAGCGTCTGCAGCTTGAACAATGGCGTCACAGGCATAGGCGGTGACAGGACGTTCAGCGGATGGAACGAGTGTGTCCAATGGAAGGACGGCGTGTCTCCCATATAAGAGATAGAACGGAGAGTCACCAGCTGTTTCATGCCGGAAGGTGTTGCAAATGAACGTCGCATAGGGCAAGGGGGCATCCCAGTCTTTGTGGTCGAGGGAGACGTACAGGCGCTGCCAAAAGTAAACGGAGTGCGCTATTGCCGTCTAACATTTTTCACTCGCTTCCTAATTGAGACTGGCAACTGTGGTATGTGCACGCTAGTAGTACACGATAGTGCGCTTTCTCATGAACAAATAATGTTACGTCTTATTCGATAGGAAAGGCGAGATTGCAATTAGAACGTAAAGGAGTTCTCCGTTTGCTTACGTCCGCGCCTGTACATAGACATGTCTCTCAATGTCCGGTTCAAAAGCTAGGTTAGACCGTACGTCTGCGGGTGGTATGCTATGGCAATCTTACGTTTGGTAGAACATGAACGAAGGATGTCGTCAACCACTGTGGACATGAAATAGCGTCCGCTCTCCGTGAGTAATTGACGAAGGCCGCCATGTTGTAGAATAAGACTGCGCAAAAGAAAGTCAGCGACATGGGTCGCTCAGCTCGTAAGCAATGCACGTGTGATCGCGTACTGAGTGGCATAGTCTGTGGCTACTGCGACCCACCTATTTCCCGAGTCCGAAGTCGAGAATGGTACAAGGACGTCGAGCCCTACACGGTGGAACGGCTCCGCAGGCACGTCTATAGGGTGCAGAAGACAAGCAGTTGGTGCCGAAGGCTTCTTCCTGCATTGTCAAAGGTCGCAGGTGGTAACGTAACGCCGGACTGTACGGTATAATCGGGGCCAAAAGAAACGACGCCGTGTCCACGGTCGTAAGTTCTTGCCATCACTAAGGTGTCCATCTGCAAGCGGGTCATAGAGTTTGGCGATTATAGAAGAGCGCAGCTGCTGGGGAATGCCTAAAAAGTGGGAGGGCCTGTCAGGACTGAAGTTGTGGCGATTGAGGAGCTTTTGGAGATGAGGCCCTCGATGATGGTTTGCAAATATGGGTCTTTGCTCTGCTCCTCGGCGATGTTGTTTAGATCAGAAATACCAAACAGACAAGGGATACAGTCAGTGTTACTAAGGTCAGGCGGTTCGACAGGGTACCGAAACGGGCAATGAGCGTCTTAATGAAGACGTCCAGACATGTAGACAACAGTGTACGAATACTACTGAAGGCTTAGAGCCCAGCGGCCAAGTCGCCCGGAAGGGTCTTTCAGCGAGGACAGCCAGCAAAGACTATGGTGGTCCGTGACAAGAGAAAAATGCGCCCGAACAAGTATGGACGGAATTTAGCTACAGCCTAAACCAGGGCGAGTCACTCACGTTCGGTTAATGAAATTATTTTGCTCGGCAGGTAAAAACACGCGGCTTGCATATGCAACGACCGCGGCGGCTGCGTGTTTATGGAGGCAAAACGCTAAGGCACCCGTGTGCTGTGCGATGTCAGTGCACGCTAAAGATCCCCAGGTGGCGGAAATTATTCCGGAGCCCTCCACTACGTCACCTCTTTCTTCCTTTCTTGTTTCACTCCCTCCTTTATCCCTTCCCTTACGGCGCGGTTCAGGTGTCCAACGATATATGAGATAGATACTGCGCCATTTCCTTTCCCCCAAACCAATTATTATTATTATTATCATATGCAACGACGCGGTCTGGACCGCGGGGAGCGTTGTGCCAGCCCTGTTTCGATCTCGTTGCCGCAGGCGTCTGTGCAGAGTCCAGGGGGGGGGGGGGGGGGCGAGGGATCAAAATGTGCCAAAATTGGTAAAGACATCAGCTGGCCGACAAGCGTGCAAAAGTCATTTTGTTGGTCAGGGCCTTAAAGAAGTCCATGTCGTTCTTCAGTAGGTTAGTGACGGGACGAGCGATATGGGCCAAATCTTGAATAAAATGGCGAAAGTAGGAATGCAAACCAAGAAAACTGCCCGCGTCTTTCTGGGACTGTGGACGAGGAAAGATTTACACCACTTCAATTTTAGCGGGATCAGTACGTACACCGGAGGCGTTGACGAGAGGTCCAAGAATGGTGAGTTGCCGGCGGCCGAATTATATTTGGACGAGTTGAGCTGTAGCCCAGCAGTACGAATCACAGTCGCGATATCCCTGAGACGTTCAACGTGGGAAGCAAATGTGGGCGAGAAGTCTACAACGTCGTCCAGGTAGCACATAAAAGTAGTCCACCTGAATCCGCAAAGAAGCGAGCCCATCATCCGTTCGAAAGTACATGGTGCTTTACAAAGTCAGAACGGCATGACTTTGAACTGGTATAAATCGTCAGTTGTGAGAAAAGCTGTATTCTCGCGGTCCAGCTCATCAACGGGCAACGGCGATTTGCCAATAACCGGAACGATGATCAACGGAAGAAATGTATTGCGATCCGTAGAGGCAGTCGAGAGCGTCATCGATCCTAAACAGTGGTAACACGTCTCTTTTTGTGATGCGGTTCAGGTGGCGGTAGTCAATGCAGAAACGCCAACTGCCATCGTTATTTTTTACAAGGACGACTGGAGAGGCCCCAGGACTTCCCAACTGTCCGATGATGGCTTTAGCGAGCATCTTTTCGACTTCCTTTTGTATCACTTGGCGTTCGGTACTGGACACCCTGGAAGGTGGTCGGTGCAGAGGAGCGGCGTCACCGATGTTGATAAGATGCTGCACACTAGTCGCACTAGCTAAAAGGCGGTCATCGAAATCAAATATGTACTGAAAGTATGCCAGAAGTTGGGTAAGCGCCTGTGCTTGGTCTACGGAGAAATAGGAAGCGATCACATTGGCAAAGCGGTCAGGTCTCGAAATTGGTGCGAAACAACCGTCCGAAGACAACGAGACTCTTTGTGACTGAGGAGATCACATATTCATCGATCGGGGACAGCGTGCCGAGGCACATGCCTTTGGGAAGCGTCTGGACGTGCGTTCTGAAGTTAAGAACAGATAGACATGCGCTGTTTGCCGCGACTGTAACAACTGTATGTGCAAGGGCAGCATTCTTTGTGACGGGTAAATCAAGAACCGGAGTGATGGCGTACTGGCCGTTAGGAAAAGGTGGAACGGATTCCAACAATACGTTATTAGCAGGGGCTTCAGGATGCAAGCGGGAGAACTCGGCAGTACAGAGACGGTGCGCAACTGGGGCAGGTGGTTCTGAGAGGAACGGTAGGTTGAACTTAACAACACTTGTAGCACAGTCAATATGGTCTGCGTGCTCACTAAGGTAATGAAGGCCTAGTATGATTTTGTGAGGACACTGGTTCAGGACGGTAAGCGGCACGGTGTTTTTGTGGTCAAAATTCGTCACATGAGCGGCACACAGGCCGAGGACTGGGGATATTGTGCCTTCGGCAACTCGAACAACGGGTGTAGGAGCAGGCGTCAGTAAATTGCGGAGGCGGCGTCGTAGGCAACTCCGTGAACTTTTATGCTCAGAAAATGGCGCGGGGCACGAAGAACTAAAACAGGATTTGGCGCCGGGCCGTTACTGCAGCATGACCTCTAGATGCTGCAGGGACAAAGTATCCGCCTGTGATTGGCCGTAGGTTCTGGGAGAGGAAGCGTGTGGTCGTTGCAGCGAACGGGACTGGCGGCACTGTAGGGATGGTGAGCGGCTGAAGCTGAACTGCGAGACGTCGTGGAGCTGGATGGGTCCAAAGGCTCGCGAGAAAGAGCTTGAGAGTGCACTGTCGGGCCGATAAGTGGGGGTCGAGTAATGGGTCTGCTGGGAGAAGTATCGTCGACTACAGCAACGACGGGCGATGTGGCCGACACGGGAACAATTTAAACATATGGGCCTGTTGTCAGGCGTACGCCGCTCGGAGGGACTGCGCGGCCGAGGAATGGCGTAAACAGGCCGGATAGGATATAGAGGAGGGACTTGGGGTACTTGGGAGGGATGAAAAGCGGCGACAGAGTTGAAGTCCAAGTTAGCAATTCCCTGTCGCACGACGGCTTGAATAAGTGGAAAGGCCAGAGGCTGGTCGGCTAAAAGAGTTGCTAAGGGAGTCGGACTAATTGCTTGAAGCTCACGGCGTACAATACGGGCCACGTTCTCAGGTGAGGTCGGCAGGTTTCGAGAGCAAATATCTTAGCAGGACGAAGACGCAGCCGTGTTGGGCAGGCCTGCGATATGCTAAGTGATCCGTCGGCTTTTGATGTCCTCGAAACAGCAGCATTATTTTATGTTTTCGGCAATTTTGGTAGACGAGCAGATTGAAGGTGCCATCTACGATGCTCTTGAGCACATGTCCGACTTTGTCAGCCTCGCTCATCTCTGTATCCACGGTGTAGCACAGAGTCACCACATCCTGAATACTGGAGACGTAGGACTCCGTAGATGACTGGGCGCGACTTGCAAGATCTCTTTTAGCGGAGCCTGCCGGCCGAGTGATTTGCCGAAAAGGTCGATAGTTTTCTGCTTACAATCGTGCCAACTGGTCAGGGTCTCTTCGTTGGTATCATACCACCTGAACGCCGTGCTCTCAAGGTAAAAAACGTTCGCAAGCATGAAAGTTTGATCCTAGCGGTTATCAGCGCTGCACCGTTCATACTTGGGAAGCCAAGTCTCGGCGTCGGCATCATCGTCCCCAGGGAAGGGTCCAGGATCACGAGGGTGAGTGGGGACGACGGATGACACCGATGCTGCCGAATCTTGGGCTGATGCTTCCGTCATTGTAGGCCGTGGTAGGTTGCGTCCGCTGCGTAGTTCCGTCTTGCCGCACCTCCACCAAGGATGTTAGGGTAAAATGCTATTTACATTTATTGACAAACATTATGAGTGAAGAATGAATAGTGGAGCACGAACGCGAACAGGGAGCCACGTCAACGCCTCTTGTACCCCGTTCGCGTTTTTCACGCGATCGGCCACTTCGGCTTTCTTTCCTATTATTAACAATATATGAAATCATTTATTTACGTTTCGACCATAGAACGAGCTTCAACGGAATTCTCACCAGAAATTCCGCGTTGGTCTGCATGTTTCTTACATTTGACTACGCCAAGAAGATTCGAATTTCGCGAGATTCACTTTCAGCACTTTCACTTTCAGCACGCGGCAGCGAGCGTGGCTCGGCTTGAGCCAGTGGGCAGGCCCGTGCACTTTCCTTTCTTCGTGTCAACAACAGCAGCAGGAGGAAGTTCGCGCACCGCGCTCACACAGAACCCCACTCAAGAAACCGGCCACCCTGGCCGCTGTTTAGATAGGAGAGGGGCGGCGAGTTTATAGCTTCGTGTGCGAGACGCGAGCAATCTCATCCGAGCGTCGACTGCGATCGGCAACGGTGTTCGAGAGGGCAACCCAGTAGTTCACGGGATATAATCGTTGAAGTACCGTGTAAGGCCCAGAGAAGCGGTAATAAACTTCTCGCACAAAGCAAGACAGCAGTCTGATGTCATCAGAACTTCATCAGTGGGGGAAAATGAGTAAGTGTGGTGGTGCTGGTCATAACGATATTTGCGTTCTTGCTGTGCGAGCTCAGTGTTGGGGCGAACAAATCGGCAACAATGGGTCATGCGAGTAGCAAACTCTCTTCCCAGAGACAGCGAGACGGGAGAAGAGAAGAAGGTGACCTCCAATACTGAGGACGGTTGACGGCCGTAAAATAGTATTAAAGGTCTGTAGCCAGTGGCGCGCTGAACTGCGGAATAACAGGCATAAATGACGAACGGCAAAGCGTTGTCCCAGCTCTTATGGTCGAGACTGGTGCACATCGATATCATGTTGGACAACGTCCGGTGAAAACGCTCAATGAAGCCATTGATCTAACGATATATGCAGAGTGTCTTAGAGCTTAGATATGTCCTCCAACGGTCGTTAATGAGGATAAGTGGAGCACCATGCCACACGACTATCACACGCAGAAAAAATTCGGTGACTTCAGAGGCGGCACCGGAGCGAAGAGGGGCTGTTTCAGCGCACCGAGTCAGGTGGCCAGAGGCAGTGACAACCCAACGTTGGCCGGCTGGCGTGTGAGGCAGGGTGCCAAACAAGTCTATGGCGACAGAGTCATAAAGCACAGATGGGCAAGGAAGAAGTTGCAGGGGCCAGCAGGAAGGGATGGAGAGTGCTTACAACACTGCAGAGACTCACAGGATGACTTGTATTTGGCGACGCTCGTAGAAAACCCGGACCAGAAGTAACGGCTCTTTATTTGGTCGTAAGTATTGTGGTTAGGTAAATGCCCGGCACTGGCGTCGTAGGAGTAACCCTGCAAAACTCGATGACGAAGGGAGCGATGTACAAGGGGAGCCCACCAGTGACCAGTAGGGTAGTATGTGTAGCGAGAGAGCGTGCCATGCTGAAATCTGAAGGGGCGGAGTTGACGACGCGAGCGACTGCTGAGTGCCGCTGATTGACCGCGGAGACGAGTGATAATTATGCGGCAGTAAGGATGAGCTGGCTGGAAGGACCTGAAATCGGTGCGTGGGAGGGGGAGGGCGGAGAATGGGGGTCGACCTACGTATCTCGAGCTTAGGTCGAGACTGGAAAATGCTCAGTGCCTTCGAGGCAGTGCAATGCGTCGTCGATGACAGGCAGCGGGTAAACAGCTTTGCGGGTCATTTTGTTAAAAAGACCGGTACTCACAGAGAAACGGACTGAGTCATCTTTTTTCCGGACGAAAACAACATGAGGGGTCCAGGAGGTCGTTGATGGCCGGATGATGTTTCGCACAAGCATGCCGGAAACTTGTGCTCGAATGAGTTTGCATTCCGATGAGGTAACGCGGTATGGACGCCGACGTACAATAGCAGAGCCGTCCGTCTCTATGCAATGGGACGTGACAGAAGTCTGGCCTAAATCTGAGGTCAAAAATCAAACAAGTCTTTGTGGTTCACAAGAACTGCTAGCAAGGCCGGCGAGTGCTCAGATGTTAGGTCAATGCTGATTGTGGCCGCGAGCACAAAGGAAGGACGCGGAGCGGAGTATCAGCATGGTATTGCCACACAGGAGAGCGTATTGAGGGGAAGAGCGTCTCCGTCAAAAAATTGCTGATGGCCTAGAGTGGCAAGGCCAGGATATATGTAGCGAAAGTGCGGCGACTTCTGGATCGGAAGAATGCATTCACCAGATGTGCCTTTATTCATGACTAAACCTTGAGCCGTCGTGGCGGAGTGGCAGCGTCCGCGCCTGAAATGATAAAGGCCCTGGTTCTATTCCCAGCCTGGACACAAGTTTTTATATTCAGTAAGTGTGCGGGGGGTTTAGTGGCTCCCATAGATGCCGCCACCGGATACGTTGCTTAGCTGTTAAGCGCGTAATGGCGGGTAAGGGAAACGAGACGCGTGGTGTGACGTCATGCCAGATGGCGCGGCGAGCGCGCGGCGTCGCCCATCTGCGGCGTTTGCCAGACAAGAGCTAAAGGTCTGTCTGTGTGCCTCCTCGGAGCAGCGGCACAAAAAAATCGCAAGTTCGTGGCCAGTAAAGCTTTCGCTTTGAAAGAACGCCAAGAGTCACGCCTTTTTAGTAGTAATAACGATTTGGTAGTTGGGGGGGGGGGGGGGGGAGGGGGTGTTCAGCGCCGCGACAACCACGCAACCGCGGTTGAAACAGGTCACGCTAGAGGCAAGGGCTATGCCGTCGGAGATTCACCGTGGAGCCGGCTTAACTATGCATCTTCGTCGAAAGCGTAGTCTAACAATAATGAACTCCTCACGTCGGGAGCACAAAATAAAGTCAACGGCAGTGATCACAGGTGGGGGAGAGCAGTCAGAATCAGGTGCTAGTTCGGTGTGCGCAATGTGAATGAGGCGGTCGCGACAAGAGATGAGGCAAACGCCGGCAAGAAGTCCCAGCCCAAGATCAGTTGATTGACGCATGAGCGGAGCACAAGCTCAGTATGATCCTGGTAGTCATAAATGAGAACGCTCGCGGTACATTGCTCCGTGGGTTTGATGTGAGTGCCGTTGGCTCCCCTGAGCAGTAGACCGATGTATCGATTTTTCACTTTCTATTGGCGGGAACACTGGGTGAGGTAAACGGCGCCCGGCGTCCAGGAAGGTCTCAAAGTACACTGTTTCGATAAATGCTATTAACGTGGTGTTCGACGGGCGTCCACGAGGAACTGCACACTTCCTTCGGAAGGAACTGCACAGTTCGTACGCGGAGCAGTGTGCCCTGCAAAAACTACTTCTGTTAGTTTTCCGTGCTAGGGTGAAGCTTTGAGAGTGGCACGAAGCTGTTATGGGTGGCTAAAAGCCGAAAGGGATCGGCGTCGAGTAAAACGAGAGGGCCGAGAAGCATCCTGGGATTCCGGAAGCGAGGTAGAGCGCCGGGAAAAGTCGCGGGAGAAGCACTGGCAGGTCCACATGGGAACGCTCGAGGGGAGCATAACCGCGTTGATCGTCTTGCTGCCGCCCTCGACAGGCACGGTATAATTACGACCACGTATCCCGCAGTAATAGCACCCGGGACGGAAAGGCCGCCTTACTGGAACATAATGGGGCATTTGAAGATATGGTGCCGCGATAGCCACATGACCACAGATAGATGCAAGAGAAGGGGTCGGGGCGGAAGACTGCAAAGCAAATTCGGCGTAGGTGGGCGAGCGTAGGTGGTATTAGACGTGGCGGGGCGTCACGGCGCAGGTGAAATATGACGACACTGCACAAATCCGGTATAGCTGGCGGGTGATTCGGCTGGTCAGCCAGCAGAGCTCCTGCCTCGCATAATGAAATGCAGTTTCCCGTCAGCGAGAACGCCGCCATCAGTACGGTCTTGCCTAAGGCGGCACAACTTAAGTTCGTTCAGGCGTTGACAAGCAGAGGCGCTAGCCGCCACAGTGGAGATCTCGGCCAGCAACGTGGAGAACGCGCTCCGCCCCCCCCCCGCCCCCCAGCTTAATAGCAGCATTTACTAGTAGAAAGATGACTGACGCCAACCAGGTTAATTTTTGAAAAACACGTTTCGGGGACCGGCTTGGTCTCTACTTCACGGTGTGACTACGGGTGAGGTGCAGCTTGGCTTTTTAAGCCTGGGCGCTTACCACCTTCAATCCCAAGCCAAAGTTGTTCCTTCGATATGTAGACGACTGCTTTTGTGTGGTGAAAACGTCAGAATTAGAAAACCTCCTAATACATCCAAATTAAATTGAACTGGCCATACAATTTACAGTTGAACGTGAGCAGCAGGGCAGTCTGCCTTTTCTCGATGTTCTAGTCACAAGGCACGACAAAGGCTTGCGGTTCTCGCTATACAGAAAACCAACCCACACGGGACGGTACCTCCATTTCAATTGGAATCATCCGACTCCCCACAAGGCATCTGTCATTACATCTTTATTGAAGAAAGCCGACAACATATGTTCTTCACATGATGAAAAAAGAAACGAGAAGTACCGAGTAGTCTCCGATCTCCAAAAAAATGGGTACCCCAGTTCATTCATCCGACGCGTCAGCCAAGAAAAAAAGAAAAAAAGAAAAACAGCTGTATTCCTTCCTCAAGCAGACGCCAAAACCGGAAACGTGTTTGCATACCATATGTGAAAGGAGTGAGCGAGACGCTGGCTCGAATTCTCGGTAAAGAAGGGATGCTAACAACGCAGAAACCGGCTACCGCCATCGGACGCTCCACCCCCCCCCCCCCCCTCCCGGAAGACCGTCACCGAAAAGAAAGGGCCTAAAGGGTTGTATACAAGATTCCCTGCTCGGTCTGCCCGGCCTCGTAATTGGGGGAAACGAAGAACTTCGCCAAAAGAACGAGGCAACACAAAGCGGACGTTCGACAAATGAATCGTCATCAGCGCAGCGCGGTGGCCGAAAACTGCGAGGAATGTGACCACCGAATTGACTTTGACGGCATTATTGTACTAGAGACCGAAGCTAACCAGTGCAGGAGGCCTCTGCTGGAGTCGTGGCACATACAGCAGACACTAAGGAATGTTAATCGCTCCCTGGGTACATTTCCTTCGTCTTACATCCATGGTTTGCGGCCATTGACCCGGAGGTATTCAACACGAGGGCTTAAAAATCCAAGCTGTGCCTCACCCGTAGTCACACCGTGAAGAAGAGACCGATCCGGTCCCGAAACGTCGTGTTGTTCAAAAATTAACCTGGTTGGCGTCAGTCATCTTTCTACTGAATTAATTTCCCCAACCAGACAGACTTCTGTGAAATGTTTTCTTTTGAGCATTGACTAGGCGACAAAAGGCGAGCACGTCCTAGAAGTAAGAAGTGTACGACTGGCCATATTGCTGCAGACGGGCGGTGAGATTTTTTTTTTTTTGGTCAGCTCAGACCGACCAGGAGGCGTACCGAAAATGTCCGCAGCTGCACTGTGATGGTTAGCCAGTCGGGGTTGTCGTTCTCTCCATTCAAAAACCAGGTTTTTGCGAAGCCCGTCAAGTAGAAGACGACGTTCATCAGTTTTCGGTGTCATCCCAGCCGTCGAAAGTGCTCGCCCAGAGTAACTGTCGTGCCAGTCGTCGACATTGTCGCCAGGAAGGCCGTCAAAAATCTGGGAATTGTGCCAGCGGCTGGTGACGGTTCAGGCTGTGCTGGCTGCAGCAGTATGTGCAGACGTCAGCGGTGAGCGTTCCCTCATTCATAGCTGAGAGCCGAGAACGCAAACGAAGGCCGGTACAGAGCTCCAAGGAGCGAGGTAGGCGGGTATACATCAGGAGGTAGGGAATACGAAGGGCTCCTCCGCCACATGTGAGCCACAGCTTGAACGAAGCGTCTTTAGTCCAGGACACCTTGGCACTATTCGCGCTACCCTCAGAACAGAGGCGCGCCATCACAATGATGGGTATATAAAAATGAAATTTCGCTAGCCGCACTTTGTGTGTGTACATACATCTTGCAGGTTGGGCGCCCTCTCACACAGCAGGCATTAAACGAAGGACAAAGAAACAAACACAAACAGGCTAAATACGAGAACGCCCACTATAAGTGGAATCGCAGTAAAAACTGAACGGGGCAATAATCTCCGTCTTAAGGGCAGAACGAGAAAGCGTTAATCAGTTAATGCCCATGTATGCGGTACTTGTCTTTTCCACTTTACCTTCGTAAATCGCTGGGATTCTTCGTACCGCTCCTGGCACAGTGATGCGTCGGTAAAGTCACGCACCAGAGCTTCGGCCGATGGCTGTCTAAAACACAACCACCGCTGGGGTTTGTGAGATCCAGGTTGGTCTCTCCAAACAACCCTTCCCTTTTAATCACTAATGTAACTGCCACGTGCATGAGTGGAAGTTTGCTCATAACCCCATGGGCAAGGTTGTGTTGATTCTCAAGTTCAAGTTCACTTTGGCAGCAGCGGCAGAGCGAGGCGGACGTCGAATAATCCGTTCTTCGCTGTGTTTTACAGTCGCAGATGCTGCAGTGTTTCCGCGGTGCTTCGGACAAGAATCTGGCCTGTTTTCCTTGCGAAGGCTGAACTCAACCATTTTTTTCAAGCATCGTTTCCATATCAGCAAGACGGAGCCAATCAACGGGAGCCGACGGCTGTGACGAAAGCTGCGGAAACTTTTGCAACGGGGGGCATACTTCGCCAGGCACTTTGGCAGCAGCGGCAGAGCGGGGCGGTCGTCGAATAATCCGTTCTTCGCTGTGTTTTACAGTCGCAGATGCTGCAGTGTTTCCGCGGTGCTTCGGACAAGAATCTGACCTGTTTTCCTTGCGAAGGCTGAACTCAACCACTGTTTTCAAGCGCTGTCGCAAATTTCATGACCAAGATCAACATTACTTCATCAAGATTTATCTGTTTGGGAGACTTCAACACTCCTGGCATCCATTGGCCATCGTTGTCTGCATTTGGTCGTGACATTACAATTTGTAAAGAACTAATTAACATTTCCTTATTGTTTGGACTAACTCAGGTTGTTTCTAGTGCTACTAGGTTGAATTCCATCCTCGACTTAGTTTTTCTAAACTCTACTTTGGCCCAAAATGACTTCTCTTGTGAAGTAATTGATGGGCTCTCAGACCATAGAGGCGTGTTAGTTTCACTCTCTTGTCCAGACTCCAAATCACCCTATTTGTTTACTACTTTTCCTGACTTCACTCGTGCTGACGACCATTCCATTATTGAGGTTTTAGCTGATCGTTTCGATACATTCTCTGCTTTCTCAGCTAGCCACGACGTAAATTTTCTTACTAATTACTTTGAATGTCTTGTCAAGGATTGTGTCCAACGCTTTGTTCCTATTAAAACAAAGAAAAGAAATACTAATGTTCCTTGGATGACTCGAGACATTTTGCATTTATCTCGTCGCCTTCGTAGGCTAAGGCGTTCGAGAAGAAGCAACGATCCCATAACCTTAGACAGATTTCACAAGGCAAAAAAAGAACTTAATCTTATGTTGCGCATGGCCAAGGATTTCTTTTTTCGTGTCCACCTGCGCGATCTGTTAAAAACTAACCCCCGAAAATTTTGGTCATCCATCTTACCTCGTGACATTTCATCCACTTCGTTCAGATTAGATAATGACGTCATCAGTGAGCCTGCTGTAATATCTGATGCTTTCAACAAATATTTTAACTCGGTGTTCGTTCCGGATAACAACGTCATTCCGCCACTCACTAATATAATTTCTTCTCCAGCAATCAGTGATGCTGTCATAAACACTGATGGCATCCTAAATCTTGCATTAAACCTCGACGTTAAGAAATGTACCGGCCCAGATGGAATACATAATGCGTTCCTGGTTCGTTACTCCATGTGGTCTTCGAAATATCTGACCATCATATTCAACAAGTCCTTATCATCCGCTACAGTTCCTTCTTCTTGGAAATTAGCCAAAGTGCTCCCTCTTTTCAAATCTGGTGATAGACAGTGCTTGTCGAACTACAGACCGATTTCATTGACATAACTATCATGCAAAATGTTGGAACACATCATTCATAAACACATCATGCTTTTTCTTGAATCCAATAATTTGCTATCTAACTTTCAGCATGGGTTTAGGCGCGGCTTTAGTACGGTAACACAATTAACAGAATTTGCTCATGATATATTACATAACCTCGATGTCGGTAACCAAGTTGATGCCATTTTTATAGACTTCTCGAAAGCATTCGATACTGTTTTACATTCCAAGCTTCTTGCTAAACTAAATGCTATACTAAACAATCCTCACTTGGTTGATTGGATTTCTAGCTTTCTCTCATCTCGTTCCCAGTTCGTATCCTATAATTCTTCTCATTCTACTGCTGTTGATGTAACATCAGGTGTGCCTCAAGGCTCCGTCCTTGGACCACTACTCTTTTTAATATATATAAATGACTTGCCGCATAACATTTCTTCTAACATTCGTCTTTACGCTGATGACTGCGTTTTATACGAAGTAATTAATGGCCCTAATGATCATCGTCACCTCCAAGAGTCATTTGCTATGTTTTGTAGTTGGTGTAGTACCTGGCAAATGAGAATTAATTTCGACAAAACCGTCCTCATGTCTTTTTGTAACAAATCTTCCGTTTCCCATTTTAGTTACTCTTTCAATGGCCGTGTGGTAGATAGGGACTTGCAGTACAAATATCTTGGTGTCATATTCACGCATAACATGTCTTGGTCTAAACACATTGAGTACGTATGTAATAAAGCACTAAAAAAACTAGGTTATCTACGACGCACGCTACCCAATTCACCAAAAGACACAAAGCTACTGTTGTATAAATCTCTAATCCGCCCTGTTCTTGATTACGCAGCTGTAGTGTGGAACCCGTACAAGCAATTCGAAATTAACATGTTAGAAGCAGTCCAGAAGAAAGCTGTGCGTTTTATATGTCATCGTTATGATCGCGATTTCTCACCCTCTTCTACACTTCTCTCATTGAATTTAACCACGCTGTCTGTCCGTCGCCACACTGAATCATTAAAATTCTTACATTGTGTCGTCAATTCCTCAGTAAGGCTGTCAGCTAACCACTACATTAACTTTGCACCATTATCATCTACAAGAAGTCATCACGAGCTTAATTTGATACCGTAATTTGCGCGTGCTAATTTGTTCAAATTCAGTTTTTTTCCCCGTTCAATAGAAGCCTGGAATTCTCTACCCGGGTCCATTCGTTCTTGTCCATTTCAAAACTTTGTAACTGCCGTTGAAGACGCATTATAGCTGTGTATTTTTACCCTGTCGTTAACAGTTCCTTTCTTGTTTGATATTTCATTTGTGATTTTATCTTTTTGTAGTGCTCACTTTGTACATTTTTCTGCATTTTGTTTCCTTGCATTTTTGTGTTTTCCCACTCCTGCCATAGCGCATATAATTGCGCTGCAGTATGTATAAATAAATAAAATAAATAAAATAAATAAATCAGCAAGACGGAGCCAATCAACGGGAGCCGACGGCTGTGACGAAAGCTGCGGAAACTTTTGCAACGGGGGGCATACTTCGCCAGGCACTTTGGCAGCAGTGGCAGAGCGGGGCGGACGTCGAATAATCCGTTCTTCGCTGTGTTTTACAGGTTGGTCAAACCTTTTCATATTAAGTTCGTGCATGTTGCTTAGCTATCTGCCGCTGCTGCCAACTTGCTAGTCGATATTGGTCACCATGACACGGTGTTGCAAATGTCGCGAGAAACTAAAGAATGACGATAACGCCATCACATGCAGTGAGTGTGAATTTCGTTTTCATGGGGCGATATGTTCAGGCATGAGTGAAACGACATTTGCTTCAAAACGTGGGTCGGCTAAGAAGGTTTGGAAGTGTGAAGCGTGTAAACGTTCGACTGGAAGCAAGGGTGACGCCTCAAACGGTGACTCGAATACGGATGCCCACCTGAAAGTCCTTATTGTGGAAATGAACAGGAAATTGACTTCCCTTCTCCCTCTTACCGAAAAGCTAGATGCAGTAGAGAGCTCGATCCAGATGCTGCATGAAGAGTTTGCCACTATAAAAGAGCGCCTTGATACGCAGGATAAGAAAATCAAAGGAATTAAAGGCAGAATTGACAAGCTCGAGAGAGATGCTGGCTCAAAAGTTATAACTCAGTTACAACTCAGTGTCCATAACTTAGAATGGCGCAGCAGGCGCTTGAACATCAAGATTGATGGCATTCCTGAGGCGGAAAGAGAGGACCTCTTGTCAAAAGTCAACGAAGTGGCGGAGAAAATTGGCATGAACCATCTCACTGAGGTGGACACCCTCGCCCTTCATAGGATGTCTGCGAAACCAGGAAAGACAAAAGGTGTGATTGCCCGTTTTGTAAGGCGGAATCTTCGAGACGCTTGGCTGCAGAAAAGGGTGGTTCTTATTGAAAAACACGGCTCAGTGTACATCACAGAAAACATGACCAACTATTTCAGAGTATTGTTGCAAGCCACAAAAGAGTGGGCTAAACAGGCTGGCTTTGCATATGTGTGACATGTCAATGCGAGAATTTTGGTGCGTAGAAAGAGTGGCGATGGTGCTAAGGTTATCAAGAGCATGAGTGACCTCTCCACACTTCGTAGCTAAATGCCCTTTTCGTGTAGTCGGGAACCCGTGACCCTTATCTTGATATGGCGCACCTAGGGCACGTTACCTTAGAAGAACTCTTAGGAGCTTGGTGGTCAGACACATGGTTACCTTCGTTGTTTTCACTTAAATGCACAGTCTGTGTTCAACAAGGTTGCTGAACTAGAATCCTTGTTAAAAAAGCTTGAGAATTGTTTTGACGTTCTGATGATAACAGAAACATGGCAATCAAGCAGTTGTGACACTTTTGACCTTCCTAATATGATAACTTTTTCTGTTTATAGAACCACTCGTCGCGGTGGTGGGTTGTCTGTGCTAGTAAGATCTCTTTTACAGCCTGTATTGCTTTCTGAATTTTCTTGTGTCACAGATAGTTTTGAGATTATTTGTCTGCAAGTGAAAGATGCTGTATTTGCAACTTGTTATCGCCCTCGGGATGGTTCTCTCCTTGAATGTTTTGTGTTTTTAGATAATTTATTTTCATTTGTTAACCAAAACAGATACAATGTGATACTTGCCGGTGATTTTAACGTTGATATGAGTAGCAATAGTACGAAGAAAACAGATTTTGAAAATGTATTGCTATCTAATTGCTGTATAAACCATATTACTTCTCCCACACGACTAACGACGTCTACGCAAACAATTCTTGACTTAGTAATAACAAATTATGGTGCTAACCTTGTCAGTTCCGGTGTTCTCAATTACCCTATTAGTGATGACTTGCCTGTGTTTTGTAGCATAAAATTTAGTACTCGGGGAAACTTCCACAATAAAGTGTTTAATCTTTTACAGCCTGTTACACCTACCTTCTTAGAAGCTTTTTATCATGAGTTAGAAACAGTTTGCTGGGGCGTCCTTCAGGCAACAAATGCGAACGTAGCTTATGATGCCTTTTTGAGTTTGTTTCTTTCGAAATACCAACGTCACTTCGTTTTCCAACGCCACACGGGTAATAAGAGATGTCGAAAACCTTGGGTGACAAAGTACCTATTGAAGAAGATTGAAATGAAAGAACGTCTGTTTAAAACATTTATGCGAACTCGTACAGCATCTGATCTCGCTACGTTCAAAAAATTTCGTAATGACTTGACTAAGCAGCTAAGAAAAGCAAGAGAACTGTACTATGAGAATATGTTCGGTTCAACGTAAAGCGCACTGACTTAATGTGGAATAACTTAAATGCACTGATGGGTCGGAAGGAGAAAAAAACAGAGTTGAAGAAATTTATCACGAAGGACAGATAATAAAAGGAGAAGAAATGGGAAATATTTTTAATGACTACTTAACAGGGATTCTACTAAACACCAGGCATCATACAAAACTTTAGGGCAGAAAAACTCTAGCACAAAATTTTTGAACCAACAGATGCAAATGAAGTGTGTTCTCTTTTTTTTGAGTTTAAATAATTGTCATAGTGTTGATGCTGACGGTATACAAATAAGACCAGTCAAATATGAGATACGTATAATCAGCCACATTCTAGCGCATATTTTTAATCTCTGCATTTCTACAGCTGTTTTTCCTACAAAAATGCAAGTCACCCGTGTGATAGCCTTATATAAGAAAGGAGATAAAAATAATGTATCCAACTACAGACCGGTGTCAATTCTTCCTGCCTTTTCGAAAGGACTGGAGAAAATTATCTGAGATCGAATATCGCGCTTCTCCAGCAAGCATATTATAATAACTACTTCGCAATATGGCTTTAGAAGGGACAGGTCTACAGAGCAGGCGCTGTTGGACCATAAGGAATATATTCTAAAACATTTGGAAGAGAAATGTATTGTTATGGGTATTTTTGTTGATTTTAGCCAAGCTTTCGATTATATTAGTCATACTATCCTTTTTGAAAAACTACATCATTATGGTTTCAGGGACATGTTTTGGCTGTGCTCAAAAGTTACCTATCAAATAGATTTCAATATGTCGACATAAATGGTTTCATTTCTCACAGAAAAAAAATAATTTCAGGAGTCCCACAGGGTAGCATTTTAGGCCCTGTCCTATTTAATTTGTACATTAATGATATTGTACACATCTGCTCAGATACCAAGTTCGTTATATATGCCGATGACACGAGTGCTTTGGTGCCATCACGTTCTGAAGCTGAAGGAATTACTAAAGCAAATATTTTTTTGCACAAATTGGACTCGTTGACTTCCAGCAATCAATTAAAACTTAACGCAAAGAAAACAAAGGTGGTAGTTTTTCGACCAAAAATAAACAAATTTCGTTACAAGGAACCGTAATGTTTAGATCCGCAGCCATTGATGTGGTAGATACTGTCAAGTTGTCAGGGGTATATTTTACTTCAACTTTACAATGGAATGATCATGTAAACAGTCTAATGAGCAAACAGCTGCATACCTGGAATTTTAAATTGCAACCGTTATACTCTTCCAAAAAAAGTTAAACTAACGGTCTACAACGCTCTTTTTGTCTCCCATTTAAACTAATCTCATTTAGTTTGGGGAACATGAACAAAACTAATGTGTTGAAGCTTGAAAGGCTACAGAAAAAATGGTACGAATAATTGAAAACGTTGAATACACAGTGCCTTCTTCACACATCTTTGCTTCAAATAATTTATCGAAAGTAAGAAATATATACGAAAACAAATTATGCAGGCAGTATCGTTTAAGTGTCCAACGAGAGAGTACAGTTTTTACGGAAATGGCAGAATTAAGACCCAATTGTCCCGCCTACAGCACCAGAACTACAGAACCGTGGAAAGTTCCAAAATGTCGCAATGCCTATGGACAACAAACACTCTGGTATAATCTTCCGCGATTATTGAATGCTGCAGAAAAAGAAGGTGCTGATCTATTTCATGTCTCGTCTAAATATGTACAAATATTTTGCTACTCATACTCTTTTTTGTGAATGAATGCAAAGGTCTATCCTTAAGTTCAATTACATTACATTGTTTCATTTTCGAAAAAAAACATTTTTCCAGGCGTCCAAATCCAGTGCTCTATTGAAGCTCTTATTTTGGCTTATTTTATTGTCTGATGCGATACAGTGCTGTTTTTTTTTCTCTTTGCAACAAAACATGTGACTGTCTACTGCCCCACTCTGCTACTGTATACACTGTAAGGGGGCGGAGGATTTTTCAAGCCGCAAATGTACTGCTTTTACCTCCACCTCCTTCCACTTCTTTGTGGAGAATAATACCCCTGTCACACGGGCACTTTCGATCCTCATTGAGTCAATGCTCATCGAACTCAATGCAGTTCGACGGTTGTCACACGGCCACTTTCAAGCGCAATCGAGCTCGATCCTGCTTGACTCGATGCCGATTCCTCAAGAGTGCTTGAGGTTCCAAGCACAATCGAGAACTCTCGCTCTCATGAAGCTATAAAAATAAACACAAGTTAACAAAACCAAACCACAATTGTTGTTGTTGTGATCGATTAAAATGTAATACAGAACATTTTTCAGGTACTACGCCTGCTTATATGCAAACATTTGAAAGTAATCTCGACATCACGCTCTACGCTTCGCCGTCAGTGTAAACAAAGATGGCGTCCTCCTGCTCGTCGGCGCGGAAACTGTGGAGCGAGCGCGAGACAGCCGCTCTCATCGACTGCTGGCAGGACCGCCTAAATGATTTGCGGCGCCAGAAGAGAAACGCCGCAGTCTATGCAGAAATCGCGGAGGCGTTGCGGGCCCTTGGGTTGCATCGCACAGCAGCAGAGGTGCGCCACAAAAACCAAAACCTGCAGATACGCAATGTAACGATTTGGCTACGGATTTGGCTGCCGCTGCCCCCGACTGCACAGTGTGGCCGGACATCGCCCTGTTATGGCTGTCGGCGGAACACTTGGCGCCACCTAACACACATGAGGGAAACTTCTCAATGAGCATTGAAAATGTCCGTGTAGCACCGGAAGTTTCGAGCGTGCTCGAAAATCTCGATGCAGATCGAGCTCAATGAGGATCGAAAGTGCCCGTGTGACAGGGGTATAAAACTGTATGTATGTATGTATGTATGTATGTATGTATGTATGTATGTATGTATGTATGTATGTATGTATGTATGTATGTATGTATGTATGTATGTATGTATGTATGTATGTATGTATGTATGTATGTATGTATGTATGTATGTATGTATGTATGTATGTATGTATGTATGTATGTATGTATGTATGTATGTATGTATGTATGTATGTATGTATGTATGTATGTATGTATGTATGTATGTATGTATGTATGTATGTATGTATGTATGTATGTATGTATGTATGTATGTATGTATGTATGTATGTATGTATGTATGTATGTATGTATGTATGTATGTATGTATGTATGTATGTATGTATGTATGTATGTATGTATGTATGTATGTATGTATGTATGTATGTATGTATGTATGTATGTATGTATGTATGTATGTATGTATGTATGTATGTATGTATGTATGTATGTATGTATGTATGTATGTATGTATGTATGTATGTATGTATGTATGTATGTATGTATGTATGTATGTATGTATGTATGTATGTATGTATGTATGTATGTATGTATGTATGTATGTATGTATGTATGTATGTATGTATGTATGTATGTATGTATGTATGTATGTATGTATGTATGTATGTATGTATGTATGTATGTATGTATGTATGTATGTATGTATGTATGTATGTATGTATGTATGTATGTATGTATGTATGTATGTATGTATGTATGTATGTATGTATGTATGTATGTATGTATGTATGTATGTATGTATGTATGTATGTATGTATGTATGTATGTATGTATGTATGTATGTATGTATGTATGTATGTATGTATGTATGTATGTATGTATGTATGTATGTATGTATGTATGTATGTATGTATGTACAGTACTCACGGATTGAAATAGGACATTCGGAGCGCGTGGCCGTCGCTTCATGGAGCGCCGCCCGTAGACGCTCATGGAACCAAGGTGGTGCATTGTGGTATGGCGTGAGAGGGAGAACATCTACAAAGCAGAATTGTTCCTTCCAGTAGCCAATCAGCCGGCTTGTGGTTTACCACATGCCTGCGTGGCACTGCAAGGCTAGCGCTCCCAATGTCCTATTTCAATCCGTGAGTACTGTACGTACGTACGTACGTACGTACGTACGTACGCACGCACGCACGCACGCACGCACGCACGCATGCATGTATGTTGATATACGTGGCCCATCTGGGCTACTTCCGTGAGCTTTGTTCCCTCACACCGGCGCCACCGAGGACGACGAAGGTGCTTGGTTTTCCACTGAACGGGACCGCTAACGCTTACGCGTTAGCACTGTTCACCGCCCGGCAGTGCGCTGCATTGCAGGCAATTTTAGTGTTCTTGCCTTTAAGATTAGTGCTTATCTTTCCAACATGTCAACCTTACACCTGCCAATTCGAACTTCAATTTTCGTCTGGTAATTACGCTGCAAAAGAAATTTCTATAATTATCCCATGAGCTAGAATGCATAAGCATTACTCTGTTTTGTTAGGTGTATCATACGTGATAATTGGAGCATTAGACTCATTAGGCCGACAACGATTGGTTCGACCATGGAACGGTGAGGCTAAGCGGCACCGCTGCCGTTAGACGAGCGTAGGCTGTCGGTCTGATTCGCTCACAAAATATGCGAAGTTAATTTCGTTGCATGACGAGAGCCAAGCGGCTGCGATAGAATTGGGAACATTGTTCGCAAGTAGCATAAATATATTGGTTGCGGCAAAGACACGGGGAGTGCTCACGTGATGTGACGAACGCCAGGATGAGAGCGACGCACATGACGAAACTGAGGGCGAAGCAAGCGCAGCAGAACGCCGCGTAGTCGTCCTGTGTCCACTCGGCGCTCCTGAATGAAAAAGCAACAAGACGCGATCACGGTTAAACATCGACGGTAATTATGCTGAAAAAAGAAGGGGCTCATTTGCTGTCCAAGAGCAAGCTCCAGTGACACACATGATCGCTCAATGTTGCAGAGCCGTCGAGAAAAAATGCCAGTCGTTCTGCATCGTAAGGCTTAACGCGTTGTAATTGCCAAAAAAACCCTTCTTAGCGCAATGTAGAGGATTTATAAGACAGAGAAAACTGGAAATCAACGACAAGTATTTCCACCAACAACCTATCTCACATGCAAAATGCGCTCGCCGACGCATATATTTTTGGGGATCCCTGAGGATATCCTGCACTGCTACTCAGTCCAAAGCGGTGGTAAATCCGCCAGCACATCAGGAATTTGGATTCACTCAGGGAAAGCTTTTAAATCCAACCTTCTTGGCTACAAATGTGCCTTTTTTTCGTAAAGGCGTTCGTCAACACACGAAGAAACAATCAGGGAATTAATTTTTACTGCAAAAAAATAAATGCATGGAGTTATTCGCAATGTCCCTTCCGTGGCACAAGAGAGTTGACGAAAACCGCAGCGCCAAAGAAAGTAGAGCGGGAACGCAAAAGACAGGACGGGTGCTCCCTGTGTTTCCGCTTTTTTACGTTCTTTCCTTCCTGTGGAGCTAACAAAAGCCGCGATTCAAACCAAAAGGAAAGCTTGCCCCAAAGAAGACCATGGCTTACGTGTCTGCTGCACATGAGATGCATGCCAAATTTTTTTCCAAAACATTTCTTCCCAGAGAAAGACGAACACAGAGGAAAAGCATCCCCGGCATCATGCTTGGAGACAGTATGAAACCCGTACCTCTAGATATGAGGCTATTTTTTTATTCTTTATTCTTTTTTTATTCTTTATTCAAGAGTTACCCCGCATTTGCCCGAAGGCGTTATAGCATTAGGCCAAATTTGCGGCAAACGGAAAACAGTTCTCTCCGTCACTTGGGAGCAATAGTCAGCCACTGGGCTCTCATAGGTGACAACGCCAAGTCTTTATCTCACTCATCAGTAAAGTACCACTACAGGCCCGTTGCTGTACTTCTGTAACAATGGCTCCTAGTACAACGTCATAGGACCGACCCGGCCTCCACTGCATTAAGCGTAGTGCGCTTCTACAGCGTCCCTCGAAGCTCGCATAGTTGCTCTTGCCACCGCCAATTATTAATTTAGCATTAACATCACCATAGAAACCATGGAAAGCCTTTAGTAATTGTTAATTTTGATAGCAAAGGGCTCAAGCACAGTTATCTTTAATTTTAGATGGACGCAAGGAGCACTAGTGACAACTCATCACCACAGGGCCCCTAATCCACGACCACTGCCTGCTGCGGGAGGCGATCTTTCCAAACAGGACACCGTAGCACTTTATTACCCTTAAGTTTTGATGATGCCTTATGTTCCAGTAAGCATTAGGCCTTTTAGAGACATATATATGAGAAACCGCGAACCTATATCAGTTGTATAAGCAACTTATCCGCATTCGCGCCTCATTATTCACAAGGACAGCAAAGCAGCGACAAGGTTTCCGCATGCCGACAAAACAAACAAGGTATTTTCCAAAATACTTACTCTGTGAACGCTTGTTCTGTAGAGGACCACGCCTGTTCTGAATGCAAAAAATTGAATCTTGGAGGCGGTTCTTTACATGCATTTGTAGGGCACTTTAGATGCTGCCAGTAAAACGGACGAGGTCTTCCCTCGATTTAATCTGCTCTACATACAGTCTGTTTCGCACTCAGACGGAAATTGGGAACATGCGACCGCCGTGTTTCGAAGTTTGCTCCTGCATATAGCCGGTAAGAATAGGGGGCACCAGGCGCATGCGCAGAAAGAGCAGCTGGAAATGCTTATTGCGCCTGAGCCTTTGCTGCCGATTCTCCACGGCTGTCGGCGGCATCGTTTCGCGAAGCGCAGCGGTCACGCGCTCCCAGTTTCCCTGTAAGTGAGAAACAGTCTGTGCGTCAGTATCGAAGGCCTGCCGCTATATGCTCGCGGAGCACCAGCGAATACCATTTATTCGCTGTCTATTTGCCCCTTTCTAACGCCTGAGTGAATGCTTAGCTCTCTGTCTGCCTGGCATGCCATCCTCGCCGGTATTGTTTATAAACGACAGCTCAGCAGCGAGCCCAAGTTCGCACATTTGCTCATATCACTGTCAAAAATAGCCCCAACGATATCAGAGAAGTTCTTTTACACCGTCTTAGCAGACCTGTAAGGACGAAAATAACTGTTGTTCTTGTTAACAGCTTTAAGTAGCCGTTGCTTGCTGCACAGTGATGTTCTTCTTGTCAGTTTCTCTAGCAGCGACAGCTAATTGCGTGGCATATTCCTGATATATAATTTCGTGCTTGCCCACAAACTGTACACTTAATTCTCGTAATTTTCAAGATTGCACTGTGGTTTATGCGGGAAACTGGAGAATCCGTCAACATCCGAAGCTTTATATTGCTGTCACTCTGGAACAACCTATATTAGGCATCAAGCACATTGGACATCATCGTCGTTACCATCAATGTTCTATCGTATCCTGCATACTGAAACACCTGGATGCTTTAAGGTAAAAAAGCACGAGCTTACTTCACACATTCCGCTTTTCTTCACTTTGTAAATTTTCGACTGCCGTTCTTTTTTCCCCCCAACTTTTCAGGTACAGCGCCACCAAAGCGAGTGTCATTTCATTTTCGATACAGTGGCTGTGAAACACTGGTGACGAAGTAAGGTGAAGTAATTGGATTCCAAATACAGTCACGGACAGTGCTCGAGACATAGCTTGGGCCAAAACACACGGCCGCAAGGGCGCATATTCACCGATAAAGCGCTATACCATCAAGTAAATGTCCTTTACCCGCGACCGCCTTTTAATTGGCGCACGCTAAACAACGGACAAAGAAGAACGAGCGGTTCAACAACGACTGTGCAGAGGGGCGGCTCGCTGCTCACGTAACAATTCCAGCTGGAATCGAGAAGAAACAAGGTGAAAAAGTACGATTGCAATGCTATTTTCACTGAGTCCTACAGTTAATCTTCAGCTTTTATTGACTGGTTTGAGTGACACCATACCCCTTTTATATTTTCGCGGCCTGTTGCTTAAGTCGGTCATTAACAGCGATAGAAATAAAGAGAATAGATATGGAGTAGAATTATCACATAATGGCCAGCCATCTATAACAAGCGAAACGCTGTAAACTGATAAACCATACATAATTCTGCGATAAAAGAGCTGCTCCCGCCAGGATGCTTTCGCAATATATCACATAATGACCTGCCCCGTTTGTTATACTCGGTCTCGCTGACAGTGCAGCGCTTGTTGTGGGTATGCGTGTTCCTCTGTCGGTATTTCCTCGTTTCCTCTTGGAATACGAAAGATGTTACGCTAACAACCAAACGCGTTCTTCGCACATTATGTGCGCTCACACACGCCCGCCCAAGCCTACGTCAGACATGGTCTTTTCATAGAAAATGTGTTGTCTTAAAAACCAACATGTCCGACGGTATGCCGATGAAAAGAACGCGCCTATTACCAGGCGGGTACCTTATGTGTGTTCATGACGGGAATAGGGCGCTGATAGAGAACACCACCGCACTAGTGATCCATATGCGCCTTATATCCTTGATACCCTTATATGACGTGAGGTCTTCCACTGGCGCCTGCGGTGCTTAGTCGCGAACTGTTTAAGTCATGATTTACGTGTTCTGCAATGCCCATCTTAACATGTCCTCTGAAGCAAAGAGTTCCCCAGTGTTATGATGTTCTGTACCAGAACCATGCTGAAAGAAAAGGCAAGGATGTTGAAAGGTAAGAAATGAATTATAAGTACATCTTGAGAGAGTTAAAACGAATGCATCGGGTTGCGAAACAATAAGGAACCGAATCTCAACTAAGACGGCGTCTGCTTCTCCAGCATCCACGCTGCGGCTTCTACATACTACTGCGCATTCATAATGTCGCTGTCGGTATGAAATAGCTGGGATGATGGAAAATGGAACTTACCAGTGTGGACCAAAGATTCGCTCGCTGAAAGAGAGTGAAGAATCTAAGGACGTTTAGATTAGCAGCGATATTACGCGCAGACGGCGCAATTAATCGAACACCTCTTGCAGCGGTATGCGCTAAACAAAACGGCATGCTTGTCTAGAACGAAGTGTGGTGCAATTCGCCAGAAAAAGGCAGGAAACACGAACCTCTAAGCTCTCGCTTTAATTCTCACGACGCCTTCAAATTTATTAGGCGACAACTGACAATAATTGTGCGTATCGGTTAGTCAGGAACCCTAAACACGTTGTCTAGAATTTTATCTTGGCTTGCACATCAATTAGGTTGTTGCCTTGTCTTCTGTTAGCTCCTTCACTGAAATGATTGTTTACACCGCAGTAACACTGAGACAAAAATACAGAATTACAGTAATGACGCAGAGAAAGCTCCCCTTGCTGTACACGACTGCAGGATTAACGTGTCACTGTGGGCTACCGTTGTGGCCAGTCAGTGGCAGGCAGTCCAGCATCACACCACAGAGACGTGATTACGGGATGCGTCAGGTGCCCTCTGAGGCGGTTTTTGCTCTGCGATATCTTAGTCTTTCCGAACTGGAATTACTGAAAAAGCAGCTCGCGATTCGTGCTGTTTGAAAAAAAGATCGTCGACACCATTCAATTCTACTGTCCGCGGTGTTCTTCAGAGTCGTGGTCACTCTTCACAACTCTGGTGTCCGTATGCCCGGCTACCAAGTGCGAGAAAGAACCCTTAAGCATCGCCACGACGCGCATCACTTAACAAGGCTATGATGGCCAACATGCAGTTTATTAAAAGAACACAAACACAAAATTTAGAGGTGTCTACTTTCTTGCTTTAATAAAGCCTACAGGCCTAGAGGTTATAAACACGACCTCAGAACCCCAGTGCCCAGCGTATTAATTACGGATGATTTTGTACTGTAAGCTTCGGTCTCAATAGGGGCTAGCACTTAAGTTCATATTGTCGCCACGGTCGACCGGCCAACATGGACTACCACATTCTGCGGTCTTGCGGAAACGGTGGGCACGGGTTTCTTTTACACTTAAACCTGGACCGTTATACCTACATCGCTGAATTTTGTTCGCTGTATATACCAATATTTTTGTGCTCATGTGACGAGTTATTCAGTCCCATTGTTATTAATTGCCACTGATTTGATTGAGTTCACCTCCGTGATTTACTTTCTCTACCTGTAAGATCCCTGGCTTAGCTCACTCTACAATTTTGCCGCTGCAGTTGTGCCTATTCACCTTGGGTCCAGAATGCAGTCAAGCTATGAGTTTTTGTTTCTGGTGTCCTCTGTGTTCTGTTCAGGTGTATTAATAACTAATTACGAACCGATGATGCTGATGATGATGATTTATTATATTGGCCCAAGGACAGATGTGCACAAGGAGCTTCATGACATGCAATATTATTCGCTATATAAGGTGAGGCCAAAGCCTTAATTTCCAAGAATTTATCCCCAGCAAAGCCGAGCACCAAACTAAAATAAAGCTTGAGCCCAGAGGAAAGCGCTGGGTACCAGGCGGGCCTAAGCATCGAAGAACTCCGCACCTACCGCATATGAGGCGGATGCTCAAACCACAAGGTCATCTCCGCGGTGCTTGCGCTTTTTATTGCACATGTATTCAAGTGTTTTCTGGTGTCTCCTGCGTTCATCTCACCGTGTATTGCGCGTGATTGGTTTTTTAAGACATTGTCTCACATAATGCACTTTGTGTAGTATTTCCTGTAGAAGTTAGAAGTTAGGTGTATATTCTGCACATCAGCTTTTTAACCCAGTCTCAGCTTTCTGCTCGTTTCCAACTTATTGCTTCCTCCTATTGCAGTGTTCGGCTCACGGTATTTTCAGGACTGTCCAATTATTTTCTGTTTGTGCGTTTGTTAGTCGGGCTTATTGTCCCAAAGCGACTCAGGCTGCGAGAGACGCCGTAGTGTAGGGCTCCGGAATTTTGACCACCTGCGGGTTTTTAGCGTGCACTGACATCCCGCAGGACACAGGCCTCTAGCATTTTGCCTTCGTCGAAATGCGACCGCCGTGCCTGTCATATTACATCGTCACAGTAAGTTCATCGTCAACTGTTTGTACAAAGCACAGCTTTAACAACCACATTCGAGAGAAACATGCGCAATACGCTTGATGTGAGCCGCGCTTACAGGTGCGACCGGCATGAATTAGGACCGCAATCACGTCTTAGATTCCAGAACGGGAAGTAGGTGGGCACAGGTGTAAAATTTTTACAGAAGTCCTACAGTCGGTGCGGACTGAGCAGCAGAAGACATGGGTCGTGCTTCGTATAGTTGATTTTCGCTACTAAAGAAAGACCCCATTTCTTGAATTATGTTCAAGTAGCTTTCTGAATTTTTCATGTCTCCCTGAATTGCAAGCTGCTTCCCCATAATTAAGAAAATTCACTTGAGAATTCGTTTGTTCTAAGATACAAGCTTGTTATTTTGTGCTAAAAAACTCCAGTGCGCTCTGCCAATTCAAATCGTTGTAAAGAACAGTAGTCGTTTAATTTAGCAGCACTAAATTTTTATTTCTGCGATCCTACAGCAGCCAGCTCTATGTAATATTACGCTATAGAACTGCTGATCACGACAGAATATAACAGCATGCATGACGCCGTATGCACTTACACACTATCGGAAAGGCAGAATCCATTCGTTGTGCTAGGAAGAGATAATAATTGTGAGTGCTGAGAAAGAGGGAAAAATATGACTGCGAGAAAAAAAACTAACGTTTCTAAAAACTACTTGCCAGGCTGGGTTTCATTGCCTATAGTATACTGCGAGTTATCTCCAACGAAAACTTTTTCAGCCTAACAATCGCGACGCTTCAGAGATGGCTGGGCTCCTTCCTCGGGGCAGACAGCGGCCCGTTAGCTTGCGTCTTTAGGCAGCACGAAAATCGGAGGAAAGAAAGAGTGCGGCGTTGTGAACGGTACGAGAAGGGAAGGGGAGAGCACTCACTTGGGGTCTACGGCTGTGAGTCACGGTGCACGACTCTGCAGTGATTGCTGCTGGCGTCTTCTTTTTTAAGCTGCAGAACGAATTGCTTGCAAATGCACAGGGAGGAGGATGCCCAGTGTGTGGTTGACATTTCTTTCAGTGGGTTGAATGTAACAAGTTACGAGTAAGATACTTTTTGAGGTAATTGGTTTCAGTCTGCGAACTGCAGGCAGGAAATTGATAGGCCTAATGTAAAGAGACAGGAATGCTGGTCAGGGAAGAAACGTGGATTAGGGATATCCTAGTCGAAATCAGGAAGAAATGGGCGTGGGTAGGGCGTGTAATACGAAGGCAAGAAAACCAATGGTCTTTTACAGACTGGGTACCAATAGAAGGTAGCGTAGCAAGGGAGCCGCTGAATATCACGTGGGCGGACGAGATTAAGAAGTTCGCGGGAATAAGCGGGCCGCAGCTGGCACAGGACAGGCTTAATTGGAGGGATATGGGAAGGGGCCCTGGTCCTGCAGTGGGCGTAGTCAGGCCGATGATAATGATGCTTGTTTCGGTTCTGTGGACATTAATTTCTTCACAGTTCATTCTACGGTCTGCAGCTTCGTAAGGCAAACCGACATCCGAGCATCCCGAAGACGCAGACCATAAAATAAAGTTCGAAGAAACCATCGTTCTCGTACCCGAAACCAATCTTTCCCCCCCAATGGACGCCTTCCGCGACCCGTCTCCACCCTTCGGAACGCCGCTGCACTTCCCTACTCCCCATCACGCACTTAAATCCGGAAGCGAATAGCCCACTGCATCCAATGAATGAGGCTAATGGGCTACGAATTTTTAAATAAATGTCTAGTAGTTTATTTCTTACAATTAAGAAAATTTTTTACTGTGAGAAAGCTGTGAACTCAGATATCATTAATAAGAAATGGTCTTACAGTAGCCTATGTCACGACATTGTCAATGTGCATGAAGTTTGTGCGGTGGCAGGTCATGCAATTCAAATATGTCCAAGCACGTCAGCCGAAGTTAGCCTTTTCAAATTGAAGAAATTGTGACAGACGTATATTTACCGAGCACTGTCCTAGAACTATCAGATGTGAATAGAGATGAATGTTTTTGTGCTATCGCCAGTTAATACAGAATGTCATTATCCAATAAAAAGTGCAATGAATCCTGTTTTATTCTCCGCGGCATGTGCAGGGCAGATTGCCTCACAATCAAACACCCTGAAGCTTCGTGTTCAGTCTGCCTATCACTTCCAGCGACTAAACTAATTCTAAAGAAAGAACACGCTAGTAGCCATAGGGCATTTCATTCTTTTAGCCAAGTAACCGATCTACCTCACATACAACGAAGATTTTATTGCAAGGCCGGCTGTTTCTTTCCAGAATACGTAATAATGGTAGCCGTTTCTGGCCAAATGGTGGATGCTCTCACTAACACTAGCTCTAAGAAAAAAAGACCGTCGAGGTTAAGGCAGTGCTTTGTCTTGGGTATTTTTTTTTCTGAGCGCTCGTTGATTTTAATGATGTTGGCTGATTTTGGTTGATTTTAATGCATGATGCAGTTGTGCACTCCACCCTTTCGGTTCCAAAATTGTCGAGCTATAAATATCGATTATAGATCTCTTGTTGCGTGAACAGTTATAAAATTGGTGCATATCAGCGTGCACGATTCGAAACCTTATATCGAATGATTACTAATGACACGGTGATAATATCCCCATGCGAAAAATTTCGCAAATACTCGTCTGCGGAGCTATAGTACATTGCGTATCCGCACGATTTTAGTGGCTGTCGCACTCGCGCTTTCTTAAGCTGTGCTCTAATGCAACAGATAGCTCATTATGAACGCGGAGGATACCGCTTGCGCGGGGATTTCAATGAAGCACGGGAAATGCGCCTCTAGACGAAACGCAGATAAACAGGAAAACATACAAACTTTGTCCGTAAACTTTCGAGACTGATTTATTTTCTTCTCTAGAAATGATTCCCCAAAACAAATGTTGGTGCGTATGTGTATCGCCATCTTTCCGGGCTAACCTGAGCTATTTCTGTTAATTGCTGTGGCAGCCGCTAGATGACACTACATGTAGAAAATACGTTGTCACCAGTCGTCTGCGCATTCTACTGCGAGTGAATGTGGAGATGGACGTCCACCTCGAACAGCGTATAAACATAAAATTCTGTGTGAAGCTTGGCAAGACAGCCACACAGACGTATGAGCTCCTTCCCGACACTTACGGCAACGAGGCATTTTCGCGGGCGCGAGTTTTCGAGTGGCACAAGAGGTTCGTTTCGGGGACAACGTGGGTGGAAGGTGACAGAAAGCAGGGGCGCCCTTCAACACCACGGAATGAAAACAACGTGGTTCACATCGGAGAAATCGTACAGCAAGACCGCATCATTACAGTCCGCATGCTATCACATGCTCTCGACATTAGTAAAACATGCTACCAAATTTTGCGTGAGATCTTGTGGAAACGAAAGCTGAATGCCTCACTTGTGCCGCACTCCCTCACACCGGGCCAGAAGGACACGCGGGAACCAGTGAGCGCTGATTTGCTCTCCGAGGCAGAGAAGGATGCTGCATTCGTCGACAGCATCATTGCTGAAGACGAAATATGGTGTTTTCAATACGATCCTCAAACAAAGAGGCAGAGCGCCGAATGGATATCGTCAAGTTCTCCGGCATCGAGAAAGGTGCGGTGACAGAAGACGAAAACAAAGACGACGCTGATAGTTTTTTCGATGCTAGAGGTGTCATACACGACGAGTTCGTCCCACAAGGGCAGACGGTGAATCAGGAGTTTTATATCCGCGTGCTACAACACATGCGTGAGCCACTGCGACGCCATCGCCCTGACTTATGAGCATCTGGGCAATGGAGCCTTCTCCGCGATAACGCAAGGCCGCACAGTGCTCTCAGCGTGACAAAATTTCTCACCAAGCACAACATTTCTTTACTTCCCCCATCCGCCATACTCGCCTGACCTCTCCCCATGCAATTTTTTCCTGCTTCCTTGTGTGAAGAGAGCCCTAAAAAGTCGCTGGATGGGGAGCGTGAAAGCCATTCAAGACGCCACGACAAAGGTGCTAACAGCCCTGCAAAAAGAAGCGTTTCTCATCTATTTCCTAGACCCCAGGAAGCGTTGGAAGCTGTGTATAGACTGCAAGAGAGACTGTTTCGAAAGGGCGCTGCACAAATGATTTCAATGTTAAACGCATTTTTTAATGGGCTTATTCTCGAAGCTTTACAGACAAATATAAAAGCTTCGAGCCCGCGACGAGAAAGTTAGCGATGTGAAAATGCGTTGCCAGATTTTGCTTCGCTTTCCTTGCAGGTCTCAATAGGCCCTCTGTTTAATTCGTAACAATGCCAGCAATGCTAACCATTAACTTTTTCTACAGTAAATTTGATCGCTGCAACGTGAAGCATGGCACCAGTTTCTCCATCTCTTAAGATCCAATGAACGCATGCTTCTAATACTTGTACAAACAACGTTGTTAAATAATAATAGATAATAGGTTCTTCACTGCTTCAAAACAACTGCGCTAGATCTCGATATATATTCAACAATGTAGCCACCATTCCGTTCTTAACGGCGGTGCGTTCTATTAATAACATAATGAAAGCCGCAGCAATATTTCTAAATTCAAACTCACCAAACTGCCAGCAACGCCATCACGGCGGCTACATGGCAAGCGCTAAAACGTCAACGTGCTTTTTAATTTCAAAATGCAAAAATTGCGGGTTTCTATCCCCCTCTCCCTCCGCCAAAAAAAAAAAAATGGGGCACTTAAGTGACACTAAAGGTGGAATGCGATAGCAACAGATTTCAAATTTGTTTCAGCCTGCTTTTGCATAAGTTTCTTAGCAATGTTGCTTTATACTGCAACGTGCAATGCGAACAGGACCACCGGAGCAGAGACGAAAAACTGCGGCGGTCCTTGAGTGTACCGAGCGCGCGAGCGACAGGCAACCAACTTTTGCCCTACTAATGCATGCGTTTGTATTGCTTCTACAATGGCATGTAGCACTGCCCTCCTCTTCTGCAGCATCGACACGATGCGGCTAAGAGGAAAAAATCAGCTCAAGAGTAGGACACAGCTGCAGTGAACCGGCGTTCAGTCAGGTAGTCTGCCGTGGTGAGGCTTCATGCGAACACTGCGCACGACATCAGTACGGTCCGAAAGGCGCGATGAGCAAGCCTCTGGGGTAATAGCAACTGCATACGTGGCATCACTGATGTAGCGCACTACTTAGTAAGGGCCGAAGTATCTGCGCAGCAACTTTTCAGAGTCCGCGGCTACGAACAGGTATTCAAACCCATACAAAGTCGCCGGGCTCGTAACTGACGAAGCAGCGTCTCGAGGTTTTACTTAGCGGCGGCAGCCTCCGGCTCACGGTAAATTCGCAGGTGCGCCAATTGCCGCGCTTCCTCAGCACGCTGAACGAAGGTGTCTACGTCGAGGTCAGCGTTAGAGTCGCAGTAGGGGTCAACAGGCCACATAGCATCCAACGGAGTGGACACTTGCCGACTGAAGACAAGCTTAAAGGGGGTCAGACGGGTGGTCTCCTGCACGGCGCTGTTGCACGCAAACATTACGTAGGGCAGAATGGTGCCCCAAGTTCGATACTCGACGTCAACATACAATGAAAGCGTGTCGGCTAATGGTTGGTTGAGTATTTTCTGCGGGTGACATGCTGTAGCACGTCGATGGCTGGTGTGGGTCAGAGTAATCATAGACTGTGCTAAGCGGGCCGTGAAAGCAGTCCCCCGGTCAATAGAAACAAAAGGCGGGCGCCCCACGACGCAATACAGTGTTGTGCACGAAGAAATGCGCCACTACAGCAGCAGTGCCTTTGACAAGAGACGTAGCCTCAGCATACCGTATCAGGTAGTCGGTCGCAACGACTATCCAATGCTTTCCTGACGAAGACTTCGGAAAAGGACCAAGGAAATCAAAAAAGGTCTTCAGTGTATCGGCGGGGTGAAGAAATGCGGCTGGTTTCAATGAAGGATCAGTTCCGACATTGGCATTCATGACAAGTTTTTAAGTAGGCCCGCACCAATGGCAGTAAACTGGGCCAGTAATACTTTTGTCTAAACCGCGTGAGAGTACGGTTAACTCCAAGATGGCCGGCGGATGGTGCATCATGACAGGCATTCAAGATCTCAGGCCGCAACTGTGTTGGCACGATAGGTAGGAACGTTTCTTTTTTGTTGGAAACGTTGCGCTTGTGCAGAGCACCAGATCGTAATGTGAAAGAGTAGCGCCAACAAAGAAAAACACGCGGAATGCGAGCGTCGTTGCTTTCTAGGTAACCGATAAGCGGTACGAAAACCGAGCCTGCCTTCTGAAGCTGCGCCATTTTGGTGGTATTAACAGCGCCCAGAAAAGAACAATCGTCACGGGTTTCTTCGGTATCTATTGTGACAGGCGCGTTCGAAAAACTGTCCAAATCTTGGTGCTTATGGCTCGACTTGTAGACTGTTAAGTCATATTCTTTAAAGCGTACGCTCCATCTAGCCAAGCGTCCTGAGGGGTCTTTGCGACTCGCCAGCCAGCACAAAGAGTGGTGGTCGCTTACCACACGGAAGGTTCGCCCATAGAGGTACGGTCGGAACTTGCTGATGGCTGATATCACTGAAAGGCATTCTTTCTTCGTCGCAGAATAACTGATCTCGGAGCGCGTAAGCGTTCCAGTGGCGCAACTGATGACACGTTCTGCAGCGTCTTGCCGCTGGATCAGTACCGCACCAAAGCCAACATTGCAGGCATCAGTGTGGATGTCCGTGGCAGCGTGTTCAGCGAAATGGCGGAGTTTCGGAGTACTTTGAATAGGGCTTTTAAGCCCGACACATGCAGCCTCTTGGTCGCTTCCCACAGCGAAGGGCGTGTCGTCGCGAGTCAGTGAGTTTAACGGTTCAGCGACTAGCGAGAAATCTTGAACAAAGCGCCTATAATAGAAGCAGAGACCCAAACACTAGCAAATGGCCTTCATGTCAGGTGGGCGTGGAAAACCTTAGACGGCAGCGGTCTAGTGAGGGTCCGGGCGAACACCTTGTGCGCTGACAACGTGGCCAAGAAAGCGAAGTTCCTCAAAGCCAAAATTAGATTTCGCGGCTTTAAAGGTGAGGTGCGCCGATTTCAGCGTTTGTAGCTCAATGCGCAGCCACTCCAAGTGTTGATCAAAGGTGGTTGAAAACACAACGACATTGTCCAGGTACACGAGGCAGGACTGCCACTTCAAGCCGTAGAGAACGATGTCCATCACCAGTTGGAACGTGGCCGGCGCACAGCACAGACCAAATGGGAGCACCTTAAATTCATAGAGGCCGTCAGGCGTCATGAAAGCCGTCTTCTCCCGGTCTCTGTCGTCCACTTCGATTTGCCAGCACCAGCTTTTAAGATCCAATGACCGGAAGCATCGGGGGTCCCACAACTGTTGGAGCGCATGATCTATCCTGGGCAGCAGGTAAACGTCCTTTTGGTCAGGTTATAAAGCGCTCTGTAGTAAACACAGACACAGAGAGTATTGTCCTTTTTCTTTTAGAAGAACAAGAGGCGATGCCCATGGGCTGGTGGGCGGCTGAATGGCATCGTCTGCAAGCATTTCGGCAATCTTATTCTGAATGTTTGATTATAGATTTTTATTCCGCATGGGCGTTTATGGCCAGAGAGCGCCATGGCACAAAGTATATTTCGATTACTAAAGGTGGCGTCAAAGACCCATTTACCAAAAATTTCAGCCCTTACTGGACGAGCACCAGGCCAGGGGAAAACTTGTACCCATTGTATCACTGGTGGGTACCCGGCGGCACTGGGGATCGAACCCCGCACGTCCGGCATGCGAGGCGGATGCTGAGCCACTCGGGCACCGCTGCGGTACAGTCTGATTCTGAATAGCTTCTCGCTCCATAGGGGAAACACAGTATGAGAGCTGGCAGACGGATTGCGTAGTCTTATCAGTGATACGGTGTTGGCCAGTGGAGTTCGGCCGGCCTTTGAGCACGTAGCGAAACAGTCTGCAAAGTGTGCCAAGAGATCCCAGAGAAGATCCTTCTGAACCCATGGCAGAACAGCACTTATTTTGACTGACTGAAGAACGTGGTGTGGGCCAGCATTGTCTGGAGTGGGTCATCCCACGGTGCACAAACCTGAGACGTCTGCAACGTCATGGAGGAACGCAATAGACGTGCCTTTGACGAGGTGCTGATATTCGTTGGCAAAGTTGGTCAGGAGGAGGTGCATGCGGCCGTCACGTAATTGGACGAGACCTCTTGCAATGGCAAGTCACCGCTCAAGCAGCAGCGGAGTATGTCTGTCCGCCAGGCACTCCTTACCATGAAATAGGTCGTTCTGCACAAGCTCCAGTAAACTGCACCGCAGCGGCACCGTTACGTCATTTTCGACCATGCGCAGAGCGTTGCTGCAGGGATCTCGGGAGTCAAAGCGGGCCACTGCCTGTTTGGTCGAGAACGCGACACGTGAGTCCTGAAAGTCAATCACAGCGCCGTTCACCTGCAGAAAGTCGATTCCCAGAATCAAGTCTCTCGATCACTCACGGCAGGCGTCGGGGTAATGGGACTGCAGCCAGCCCTGCGAGGTACAACGAAGACGTACGTGGGTCTGTCATCGAGACATCTGCAGACATATACGAAGTGTCCCACCTTGCGGCAGAAATCGCAACGAGCTTTACGTGCTGGGCATTTAACTTCCGGGATGAGCAGTGCGATCACAGGCGAAACATGCGTCGGTTTTTTCAGTTTCGCCGATAGGACTGTGAGACGCCTCACCGCGTTCCCCAGTGGCCGTAGAAATGGCTGGAACATGGCTTCTTGGCCCTACGTTGTTAGCGTCTGACAAGGAATTTCGCAGCATCCAAATTCATATCTATTGGCTTGTTTGTCTGATCTGAATCCTTAGCGCGTTCCCATGTCCGCGTATTCTGCTTGCCGTGCCTGTACCCATGCTTATTTGAGCGACAGCTTTGCGTTGCGCGCCAGCTGGTCCGAGAGGTGCGCGTTCGTTAGGCCTACCACAAAGCCGGTTCCTGACGAGACGCTCCTCGACCTCCGGACAGCCGTAGTTGCAGCGATTAACGAGACGTGTGAGCTCTGCTTAAAATGCATCGTCGGACTCCCCCGTAGCTGTATTCAACGGTGAAACTTGGTGGGCTCATGTACTTCGTTCACTGGTTGCACAAATTGGCCCTCAAAGCGGCGCACGACATCAGAATAGGGCCCGTCTGAGGTAAGTGAAAACGAATGGAACAGGTGCTTCGCTTCGGGACACATGCAGTACAGCAGCAGGCATACCTTGACATCCTCGGGCGCCGACGAAATTCCAGAATCGAAAGCGCAGTCCTCATATTGGGTTCGCCAAGAAGGCCACGATTCCGCGTCGTAGAAGTCGAATGTCTCAGGCTGGCGCAGAGCAACGCTGTGCCATCTGTGCCACTGGCGTTCAAGATTGTCGTTACAGATGCCGCGTCCTTGTGGTCGGAATCTCCATTGCTAGCCATGGTGGATGTCTCTGCCACTGGCTGGAGCACGCTGCTCCAAGACGCCGTTTCCGAACCGCTTCTGAGACCATGTCGAGGCCCGGTTATGCCTGGTGGGCTGTATGTGAGGAGGCTAGAAGGAGACGAGTCACTCTCACGAACGGCTGACTGCAAGTGACTTTATTTGTACACTAGCTCGTACGATAATACACAGGATACACATAGAAGGCGGCGCCCTACACAAGATGCGGTAGATGCCTAACGGCGTCTGCGGAGGATTCAATGCGCCAACGCCTCATAAGTTCGCCCAATAACCAGCGCTGAATTGTCTCATAACCGCACATTGCGCGGTTAACAAAGTGTCATTTCCATCGCGCACGTTGGTCGTTGCGGCTCCAACCTACCTGGATAACAACTTAGGTCTCGTTCTCTAACCACAAAAGAGACAGCGGAGTCCGTTATCTGATTGAAAGCACACTATGCAATTACGAGCGAAACGCAAACCAAGAGGCATTCGACAAAGTCACTCTAGTGAGCATTCTCAATAGCACTCGTGAACTGATTGTACAACGAAAGAGCTATGCGTGAAAATTTAGCGAAATAAAACGTCCTACGAGGAAACCCACAAGCGGATTAGCTCATCAGGCTGAGAGAATTCTTCGTCCTAGCATGCAGCGCCAAATTCTAGCTGTCTGTGTGTACTGGCAAATACAAAACCACTTACACATGAACCGAAGAACCACCTAGCAGAAGTGACCGTCTTCTTCCTCCTTTTCGTTCACTTCAGGCACGCGCTGAAGGTGATCGCTGCTGTTGTTGGCTGTATTTACGCACAGGCGGCATCACTCTTACCGTGGTCGGTTGTCAAATGGTACGCCTGACAATCGCTCTTCTATGCATTTTGTGAATTTGAGGCACGGGCGACGTGAGGCTCGGGGGCTGGGGTGAAGAAAAGATGGCGAGGACTTGGCTTACGGGGTTTAACGTCATAAAGCGACTAATGCTAAAATGAATGCCGTAGTGAAGGGCTCCGGATGGCTCGACCAGCTGAGCGACGACTAATTTACAAAAGTTACATATTTAATCGTCACCCCGTATACTCCTTTAAATTAGGAGAGCGCGTTAAATGTGTTCATCCGCGGCTAGTCGGCTGCATGTCGTCTGCTCGCGGCGTGCACAGATATAGTTAGAAAAGAGTATAAATCGAGGCTGTTTACTTCGCCAAACGCTTGCGTTTAGCACACGTAAGCGTCTTAACGGTTATGTTAAGACGCTTATCTCATTGCTACAAAGGGAACCATTTTTGTGAACAAACCGAACCTCTTATTTAGGACTAGAAGCACTGGAATTGTCACTTTAAATAACATATAAAGCAGATTTACCGCTCGTACGTTTTGCTATACGCGAGATGAGACGAAGCAAAAGCCTGGTGCCCCATTGCTCTTGAGTACACGCACTGAAAACGGCACTAAAAATGACGAATTCAGTCCGAGGTGAGGGGTACTATTTCGAAGGGGGCCGCCATTTTAAACAGGATGTTTTAGAACACGCAAGAGTGCACACGATCAACTCGGGAAATAGCGTCTGTACCGCCAGCGTATGGTAAGGCTCGATAAGAAATAGCATTTGGTGCCTGTGCACTTTAAAATGCGCTATCCCATATGCCGGTATGCTGATTTTATACTGGCACTACATTCGGAATCGTAAGAACGTTGCCTGTGCACTCATGGCGACATTGGTATTGCTGCGAGAAACTACTGGGATGGAGTATATGCGCTACAGTGCGATGCATAAAAGGCTCGTCTCGGCTTCAGCGTAAAACTGCTACAGTGATGGGTTGTGCCACGCAAGCGAGACAGGAGCTGCCACCTGTCGCGCGGCGGGCAAGGCATGTTTATTTGGTGCTGCCATCAGTTGGAAACTGTAGTAGATGTCTCATGCCTTACAGCACATGAGGGAGCGTTTTCTGGGAGTAATTAACCGTGGTCGTCACTGCAGCTTATGCCTTTACATGACGAAGACAAAAACACTGAAAACCCTGGTCAACCCCGCTTCGTGAGAATGAGCCATGCCACTTAGGAAGCAACAAGCAGAATATCGATGTTTTTACGGTGATGTAAAACGAGCAGCGGGGGTCTTTCTGGGAGGTTCCACCTCCTGTCTTTCCGTAGAGGTAGGCTGCGGTCTAAATGTCTCAGAAACCATGCATGGAAGATGGTGAGTATAAACATTGCGGTGGGTGTAAAGGCCGTGAAGGAACGACGATGAGGCTCACTGATCTAGTGGTACGTTTAAGGACCTTTATTTCACGAGGACACCGGTATTTATATCCTTTACTGACATGACACTAAATAGGCAATTGCAATGTACTCATCTGCAAAGAAAAGGGCAGAAGACAATCCAATAAACTGAAGCCAGAATCGAAACCTAATATAGCCATCTAAAAGAATTTTGCCAAAAAACGCATGAATTTTCGGGTAGCGAGCCTGCCAGAAATTTTCTGTAAGGGTCTGTTTTTTTTTGTTTCCAGGCTGTTTGTTTTGAACACATTTTGTGTTTTCAGATAAAAAAATTGCATAATGTCTATGTTTTGTTTTCTTTCTGTTACTTAGGCCGCCGCGGTGGCTGAGTTGTTACGGCGCTCGACTGCTGGCCCGAAAGACGCGGGTTCGATCCCGGCCGCGGCGGTTGAATTTCGATGGAGGCGAAATTCTGGAGGCCCGTGTACTGCGCGATGTCAGTGCACGTTAAAGAACCCCAGGAGGTGGAAGTTTCCGGAGCCCTTCACTACTGCGTCCCTCATAGCCTGAGTTGCTTCGGGACGTTAAACCTCCATAAACCATAACCTTTCTGTTATTTACCACACTTTGTTTTCTGCAAACTGATATTTTGATGCAAATGTTACCTTTCTTGTTACTTAAATATGCATTACAATTTGTGCAAAACATTTATTTAAGAAATAGCTTAAAGATACATTCGATCCATGAAATTATGAGGTATTTTTATAGCATATCGTTCCAAGCATTGCTACTACTTACAGGCTCCAAATGGGTACCGCTCGCAAACATTCACAACTGTTGTGTGTCTCCTGAAATGAAAGAATATGTTTATACAAAAACATCGATACATATTTAAGCCAGATAATGAGCAATAAATATATTATCAGAATGAATAATATATACAGAGCACAGCAGGGCTCCTTATGGAATAAAACCGAGATAGCAGTGACCAATAAAATCCCGCAACAGTCTCCGGTTCTTGCGAGGACAGTATTTGTAGCTTGCATTAGGCGCTTTATCTAGGCTTTCACTCATTGTAGTACTTCACACAGTATGCCAGAAATCGCAAACTCACCGTTTAAATGTGGGCTGCTCTTCGAATAAAGCATGATTCGCACACGATATATATGAACAAGCAGAAGTGCTATCTAGCCGCTCTTTTTGGTACCAAGGTTGGGCCTCAAACGGAAACATTTTATAAACCTACATGAGAGAACCAACAAGTAACACTCAGCTCGCTAGTTAGACTACTGCAGGTTCATTGCTAGCGCAATTTCTGTTCATTTGCCAGCGGGCGCATTGGTGCGGGCAATATGAAGGGATACTAGTGAATGCGCGATACTACCGGTGGCACCACGTCCATAGGTGCTCTAAAATTGGTCTTTACGGAAATTCATTCATTACAAGAGCGCGCACTTCAATTTTAATGAGCTGCCCTGTCCGCAGCCTGGTACTGTCTGCACATGGTTGCAGCACTAAATATGGAGTCGACGGGGCAGGCACAATTATATGCAGCTTTAGCACATTTCTGTACGAAAGATATGCGCCCGTTTGACATAGTCAGCGGCAATGGCTTTGAAAAAGTTGCTCAAGAGTTAATCTGCATTGGTACTCGCCATAGCAATGTACAGGTTGATGATGTCCTTCTTCATCGCACCACTGTCTTAAGAAAAGTATCCATCAATATACAGGTTGATGATGTCCTTCTTCATCGCACCACTGTCTTAAGAAAAGTATCCGATTTAGCCGCACGAGTTCGGGACAACTTAATGCCGAACGTTGACACAGCTGTAATCGAGGGGCGTTGTGCAATCACTACGGACATGTGTAGAGATGATTTTCCCAAAGTGGCGTACACGACGGCTAAGGCACATTACATAGACAGTGAGTGGTGGCTGCACTCCCACACGACGGCTAAGGCACATTACATAGACAGTGAGCGGTGGCTGCACTCCCACGTTCTTCTTACTTGCAATTTTTCTTAGGAACGCAAGACTGGTGATAACAATACAAAAGATTGGCAACTCTGTTTTTCTAAACTGGGGATCAGCAGGGATGCTCCGCAGAAGGCTACATTTGTGACTGACCAGGGTGCGAACAATGATGTCTGCTCTCCAGCCCTAGAGTAGAATGGACTGTGGTGCACATCTCGTGAATAGTGTTCTTCGGAACATTCTCTGAAGATTTTATTGCAGCTGAAGCCCTGTGTGTCAGTGAGACATTGTAAAATGTCCAATTGGTCGTGAAATTCCTGAAACAACTTCGCCTAGTTAGCTACCTCAACCAAACCGTCTGCCAGGAGTTTCCGAAAGGATGGAACTTAAATCTTTTTGTGCTGAAGTCTGCATTCGGATAACGTGCAGAATTTCAAGCCCTTCTGAAAGCGAGGACGTCTTCTATCATGGACAACGTGGACAAAATGGCTCTAAAAAAAACTAATTCCATTTATGGAGCCGTCTTTTACAAGCAACGAGAGCCCTGAAGGCGGACAAAATCCCAATGCTGCCTCTAGTCTTATTGCCCTTTGCCAAATTAGAAAGAGTTCTTTATGACCTAGTTTATCAAAGGCCACAGAAATGGCAAAATTCAGCAACGTTCCAAATTTTTTCTAAAGACCTACGTTATCCCAACCACGCTGCACAAGATATCAATGATGTTCTGCCAGCAATTTCTACACAATTTCGATGAGGTCTACGGACGTATGCGAGAGCTCGTCGCGTCGTCACCAATGGAGTTCCCGATCTTTATAAAAGAATAAGCTGCACGAAAGAGCCGTGCATGGATTTTGTCCACGAGTGAAGTGACGAAACAAGTAATCACAACGCCTAAAGAGGCGAGCTGACCGATTACTTGGCCGCAGAATCGACCCCTTGCTCAAAGTTTGAGCTATTACAGTTTTGGAGATTCAGGCATCTACATGCCCGAAATTTTCTGTTATTGCTAAGAAATTATTAGCCACTGAAGCAGCGAAAAAATTTCAGCGCTGCCGGATTCATAATGCATGAATGTCGCTCTTGCCTAAAGCCATCATCAATGGACGACTTGCCCTTGCATAATAAGTTAGACCGCTCCCTAGTTATTTGGGGTAATGTATTCGCGCACTAAATCTAGTATTCCATTGACTATTAATAAATATTTTGTTTCGGGTACCGGAAGATTTTTTTTATAATTTATCAATCTTAACGAACCAACGAACCGTGTATTGCGTGTTGTTTCGGGGCTAACGCCGTCTAAAGCCCCAACTCGATGGACACATCCTACGCGTACCGGCGGAGCGCCTACGCGCACGGGCGTACGCTGGATCCTGTCTGCGCATGCGCAAAGCGAGACACGCGCGCAGGCGCGCGCGTTGCTAGATATCTCTTTATGTCAGATATTTTCGGCCCTAGCGACGCGCTGGCGCACGCGCCGGAAGTGGCTCGCTGGTTTGTGGCCAATGAGAGGGCACAGTTCCCGCAATATCCGGAATGAGCCTCCGTGGAGCGCCGACTCCCGTGTTCTGTGCGATGTCAGTGCACGTTAAAGATCCCCAGGTGGTCGAAATTTTTCCGGAGCCCTCCACTACGGCACCTCTTCTTCCTTTCTTCTTTCACTCCCTCCTTTATCCCTTCCCTTACGGCGCGGTTCAGGGGTGCAACGATATATTAGACAGATACTGCGCCATTTCATTTCCCCCAAAAAACGAATTATTATTATTAGACCTCTACTTCGGCATCTCTTTCTTCCTTTCTTCTTTTAATCCCTCCTTTTATCCCTTGCTAAAGGCGCGGTTCGGGTGTCGAACGAAATATGCGAGACAAGTACTGAGTCATTTCCTTTCCTCAAAGCCTATTTTCATTCTTCAGTCTCGTTTGTGTCTAGGACGTTTACGTACCTGGCTTGAAATTTTTCTCAGCCCCACATTTTCAATGCCACGAGCAGGCCTTTTTAAATTTTTTTCATTGTTTTAGTTCGTTCTTACTGCCGTTGCACCACAAAAACGACACATCAGCGTCATCAAACTGCTGAAGTTGGTTCGACATAAAAATCCAAATTTGGATGTCTCTTTTGGATTTTTATGACGAAGTGGTGTTTCGAACATTCCGGTCGCTTTATTGCCTTCCGATGGAGGCGCTATCCGACTGAACAAGCCGGAGGCAGTGCAGGCAGCTCTTCAGTCCACATCGAAGCACTTCATGGGCATTACGCAATGTCCGGCAGTTCGACAGGGGTGGTATTTTGTGCAGGTCGCCGGATAAAGACAGTATTGATGACCTGCTAAAGTGTACGACCTTCGCCAACCACCCGGTGAGCGCATTCATTCCGCCTCATCTAGCATGTTCCAAGGGCTTGGTCCGAGGGGTCGACTCTCGATTGAGCCCTGTGGAAACGCTTGAGATCCTCTCGCCTGCAGGAGTGATTGCTGTCCATCGATGCAGCAGGATGGTTGACGGAGTAAAAATTCCTACGGAGTCCGTCATTGCCACATTTGCAGGAATATTTTGCCTGTCAGAGATTAAGGTGTGGCCATTGGTTTTTCGAGTAGATGCCTTTAACTCTCGGCCCCTTCAGTGTCAAAACTGCTGGCGATTTGGCCACAGCGGCAAAGCCTGCAAATCGGCCTTACGCTGCTGTGCCTGTGGGGAACGTAATTGCAGAGAGGAATGTCCTGAACAGCAAGAGAAATGTTGTTTGTGTACCGGTGCTCACCCTGCTGATTCGCTTGACTGTCCTGCACGAGCAACCGAAGTTCAGGTGCTCGAGCTTATAGACAAGCGCAGATGCATGCGGAGAGAGACTTTTGCCGCAGTCCAGGAGAGAGCCTCAGGCTACTCTAGTGTGGCTGCCAAATGCCAATCCATATTGGATTCTAGCTGGTCCCAGGCTATTACAGCGGCAGTTGAGAAAGCTGTGGCAAATGCAATGGATCGCATTATGGAAACCGTGTACACGTGCATTTCGCAGGTCATAGCTGCTCAAATGACCAATCTTCTGCAGGCGTCCACCGCTCCACTCTTGTCTTCTTTGGCTTCGGAAGCTACCCCTCCTTCTGTAGTAATCTATTCCGCTCCACAGGGCAAAAAACAATGTGAGCAACAAAATACCTCTCAGGCCTATCCTTCGAATAGCGTTATGGACGCATCCTCTATGGATTCTATGGATATGGAGTCCGATCTCCGCGCCCAGAAACGAAGTGGGTCTCCTCTTAATATTGCAGGTCCAGCTTGCCCCCAGTCAAAGACAAAGAAAAGTAACGGAAGTCAAAACGTTAAGACCAGGATTCTAGAAAAGGCAGTCGCGGCTGCGGCACTTCCGCCAAGATAGGGTTCTTAAGTGTACTACAGTGGAATTGATCTATATTCTCAGCTTCCACAGATTTAAATTGACTATGCAATCAGCTTCTACCAGAATTCGTCGCTTTACAGGATTCATGGAACGGCTTGACCGGCCATCATGAGGGGTAGGGATGTTAGTGCTCATATCTACAAAGCTTTGCCACAGGGCATGGATTTCTTTTCAATATGCGGACAATGAATGTGAAATCCTTGCGGTTGACCTCAGTGTCCCAGGTCAGCAGCCCCTTACGGTAGCTAATGCATATTTCCCATCTGGTGTGCGTGACACTCGGCCCCTTGACTCACTTATGTCTAGTAGCCGATCTCAGGTTCTATTACTTGGAGACTTCAATTCGCACCATGTGACGTGCGGGTTTAAAAGAGACAGCTTTGGTTCTAGACTATTTGATTGGGCTTCTGGCAACAACTTGATCTGCAAAAATTCCGGATTGCCTACGTTTGTTCGGAGTCAATGCCGCTCTGCCTTGGATTTAACTTTTTCCTCCCCAGGAGTCTCTGTTATGTCTTGGGCGCCTGTTGACTGTGCAACAAACAGTGATCATCTACTGATTAGTTTCACTTTTGCCTGTACATTAACTGTTCCTGAGTGACATCAACGCGCGTTAATAAATTATAGATGCTTTAAAGACACGCTAAAATCAGTCCTCCAAATCACTTCAGACCCTTGCGCTCAGACAAGTGCCGAAAGCAAGGCTGCACATCTATGTTCAGTACTGGACCATGCAAGGCAAAAGTCTGAATTTTTGGTTAAGGGAACCAAGGGTGCAATCGTGAACAATTGGTGGAATGCTGAGTGCACGCGTGCATATAGACCACGGAAAGCAGCTTGGAGGAAACTTCTCATCAATCAATGCCCAAAAATTTGGTTGGATTATAAGTATGTTGCAGCAACATTTAAGCGCACCGTCGCCCATGCAAAGGAGAAATATAATACAAAACATTATTATTTCCTTTCACAATCAGGAAATAAACGAGCTTTGTTTAATTTCAAGAGGCACAACAAGGTGATTCCACCGGCTGCCAACATTGAATCCCTCGTTCAGTCCCCTGCTGACATCGCAAAGGCCTTAGAGGATATTGCGTGTGGCCTAGAGCTTCGCTTTACATCTGCTCTAACTTCTCATGCTATATTCACAGGCACCGCAAGTGATTTCACTGAGGTCTCTATACCTGAGCTGTCGCAAATTGTTCTGCGCTTATCCCCAGCGGCTCCTGGCCCCGATAAGGTCACTTCCTCTATGATCAAAATTTTGTTGAATGAATAACCTGCCGACCTGTTGGCTTTAATTAACCATTCTATTAAAGGCTCTTGGATACCGCATGAGTGGCGTCATGCTGAAATAGTTCCATTGCTTAAAAAGCAAGGGGAGGGCTTAACTTTAGACAATATACGCCCTATTTCGTTAACATCGAACCTAGTGAAATTGGTGGAAAGGGTCCTTTTCAGCCGTGTCATGTCATTCATTTAAGAAAATTCTCTATTAAATCCATGTCAAATTGGTTTCAGGCCGGGTTGTTCAATGTGGTGTGCTCATACTGACCTTGAGAGTCGTATTAAATTAGCTCGCAATAAAAAACAGTTCGCTGCGCTTGTCACCTGGAATGTCAGTAAAGCATACGACAGCGTTGAGCACTCGATTCTATTACTAAGATTACAGGAACTCAACTTCCCAAGCTATTTTGTAGCCTGGATTTCTTTTTTTTTTGGAATATAGGGAATTTTACTGCTGCCAAAATGGTGTTTCCTCAAGGAGATTTCCACAGAAAAGAGGTCTACCGCAAAGATCAGTTCTTTCGCCGGTTCATTTTAATATCTTTCTAAACTCAATTCCATGCATTCAAAATGTGAAAACATGTGTACGCCGACGATATTGCATTTTTTGCATTTATTGTTAGTATTTCCAGTTTCTGTTCCTGTAAATATCTGCCTGGTCTATAGAAATAACATAATACCTCAAGTTCAGACGGTGAAGTATCTCGGAGTAATATACGGCTTTACTCTATCCTGGCGGTCACACATTCAGCAAGTTTCTGCAAAAGGAGTTCGGGCCATTGACATCCTGCTCAGGCTTCGTAGTGCTATGTCAGGCATGAGAGGGCATACGCTTCTGATGATTTATAAAATGTACGTCCGCCCAATTTTGGAGTTCGGGTGTGTTTTATTCTCAGGAGCTCCTGCCTATAAACTTCGCCATCTTGTGCTTTTGGAGCGTGAGGCGTTGCGCCTTTGTCTGGGGCTTCCAAAATATGTCGCCAATGCTGTTCTGCACCTTGAGGCGCGAATGCCATCGTTATCAGCTAGGTTTCGCCTTTTAACAGTTCAAACATTTTTAAAATTGTGCGACTCACCTCTTTTTGCTTCCAGTATAATAATTCTTAGTCAACCTTCTGCCTTTTTTAGTGCTCCCTGGTCTCGTTTTCATACCCCGCAGATATGTTACGTGCAGTCCCTCCTTGATCGCATAAATATTCATTTCACAGATGTCCGCCAAATGTATAACAACTCCTCATCTGTCCAGATTGAATTCGATGACATTTTTTCCATCAAATTCAAAGCTGCAGCCCTTCCCGCTTCTTCAGGTTCTGTTGCAGGACCACCTAAGGCCCTTTCCCTCTCATGTTCTTATTGCTACCGATGCCTCTCAGGATCGCGAAAAGGCACGTGTGGGAATTTTTCCGCCTTCACTGGATTGGTCTTTTCCTCTCCATCTTCCTGACTTCACTCCGATGTTTCTGGCTGAATTATTAGCAGTAATCTTAGCCTTACGAAAATTAGAAACTACCGTTTCCCAGGTCGTCGTGCTTATGACCGACTCTCGGTCCATTTGCTCTTATCCTCACCCACTGAGTCTCGGGCATTACGCCTCTTTAAGTTCTTGATTCCGGTCCATCTAAATTCGGTAAGGTTGCTTTCGGTACCAAGTCACATGGGCTTTCACTTAAATGAGGTTGCAGATTCCTTAGCAAGAGCTTCCCTCAGCGGCCCAAATGTTGCTGTCCTGCCAACGTGTGCATCAGCATCTTCTGCATTCTTGGAGTAGCAAAGACTGGCGCTCACGCAGACTAGAGGTCTCTTTCACGCGCTTCCGTTCCCGGGTTCCCCTGGTAAATTTCTACCTTCACAGATCTGGCCTGGCAGCTTCCCCACTGTGCCCTTTTTATGCCGAACCTGAGATAATAGATCACTTCCTGCTGTTCTGCCGCCGCCTCTCTCATTTGAGTAAGCGTCTTTTGCAAATTTCATTTCATCAACTGGGCATGCCTGTGTCTTCCGCGGTTGTTTGTTCCATTGGCGCTTCTTTGCTTGGAAGAAATAACAGTAGTGTGCGCTCTGCTGAGCAAAAGTTTCTTCAAGAAACGCAGTGACTCCTATTCTAATTTCTTTTACCCGCTCTCAGTTAGTACGACACTGAAACATTACAGGCATTGTATACTATTATGCACATTAAGCCATTGTCCCGTCTTCGATCTCCAAGTTAACAGGACCCCTGTCCTTCCCTCTTCCAATCTATCAGACTACATACTATTACCACTCCTTTTTTTCGCCAAAACTTTCTTGTATCCAGTAATTAACCGCCTGTGTCTTGGCCACTCCCCCGTAGTCGGTATGTGCCAGCAACGTCTGAAACCTTCCTTCCTTCCGGTAGCAAACAGCGCTCTGTCGCACGCCAAGCCAAGGCGCGCTTCTTGCCATCGCAAGGCTTGAGAACAATTAACGCTTGAACATTCTCAACCATTGAGATAAGCAGGCATCAGTCATGCTCGCATTTCCAAGCACAAGGAACAATCCCGCCAAGGCGCCCTACTCTACGCTGGAAGAGGAAGACCGCAGCGTCCCGACCGACAGCAAGCGTCGATGGAGACCAGCAGATCTGCGCTACCTCATTCTACTTGCCGTGGCTTCCTTAATGGCTGGGGTTCTTGTCGCTGCTGTCGCCTTCCTCATAGCCGACAAGACGAACAAGACTGGAAGCGCCGTTGAGCACGCCGACGACTCGGGCCATTTCGTAGTGGACGACATCTACTTGGAACTACACCAGAAGCACGCGACAGATGCCGAACACGTCGTCACCGTGAGGCGGAACCTCAAGGGGTCACGTGGCGGTGGAAGGCTGGGTTCCGTGATAGAGACGAGAGAACAATCAGGCCTGCCTGCTGGCGACAGTTCGTCTTACGTCGGTGATGACGACATGCACGCTGCTCGAGCACAACCGAGTCGGAGGCAATCTGCGGATTCTTTTGCAGTTCCAGGAAACGAAACTGGCTTGCACAAGTATGGAATGAGGTCGACGGGACTTAGCCTGCAGGACGCTCCCACTCCATCACTGGGTGCACATGGTTCATTACTCAGGGGTCACAGGAATGACGCCCAGAACGCGTCGCAGACTGATTGGGCGCGAAACGTCGAACAGATCCTCAAGAGCATGGAGGAGGGCAGCATGAAGCGAACATTTTCACGAATAAAGAAGTTACTACAGGCCCATCAGATTTGAATCGTAATATCGAGAACGCGAATTATCAGCGCTCGGAGTCAAGAAATGTAACCCAATTCGATTTGTGCAAATATATTCGGGCTAGACCAAAGCTCGGCTTAATTATTGAGTCCCTTAGGCGGCCTGGGGTCTTCTTTGCTTATCAATTGTTGTTGCGACTGAAAGAAGAATGAAAAGGGAAGTGGTTGTTGTTGTTGCCTTGGTCGCATGGCACATACCCAGGACGAGGAATTGGCCAGGGTTCGGAGGGCATACCCCATAAATAGGAAAAGCTGGCACCAAGCTATTTAATGAACCTTAGGTGAAATTTCAGATTAGTTTAAAGGAAAAAGAAGGAACAAAATAATCGGGAGAGAATATTGGAGAATTGAAAATGTAAGATATGAAAATACCCAAAAGCTTTTTTGAATGCGGGAATTTTTCCGAAGCATTTAGCAAGGGAATCTGCCGGTAGGTGTTATATAATTATGGAGGTATTCATAAACTTGATGCAGTGCAAAAGCCCTGGCACTCGCGCCGAAAGAGAGGAGGAGAGGAACCGACAAGGTGAGACCAAATTTTGTAATCGGAATTTCTAGATGCGTTCAATTCTGATGTGCACACCTCCGGCAAGATAGTAAGAATTGCTCCAATGTCTCTACTTCGCCATAAGTCGCACAGAGGTTTGTCGGACTGAACCCGCATCTACATCAATACAGATTTAAACGGGGAATCCTGCACCGCATGAGTGTCATCGTTACCTCACACTGTCGGGTTTTACATGCACGAGACTTCCATGGGTACATGAGATGTTGGTAGTCGACATTAAAGTGTAAGGGATCGTTGCATGCAGTGGATATAAACTGAAAACGCTGAAATCGAGTCATCGCGAAGAGAACAAGATTAGGGACGCTACTGACAACTGGTGCATTTAGAGCTGCTTTTGCTTAGAAGTCTGCTGCTTGACTTGTAAAATTCCGCTGTGGCCTGGTATCCAAACCAAGCGCAACTCTTTCACAAATCCAGGAAGAAAAAAGTCTAGTGAGCCTCTCAAAAAAACGTCTCGTGTGGACTCCAGGGCCATCAGAACAGAGAGGCAATCTGAGAGGAAAATTACCTGAGAAACAGTTTGGGGAATCGCCAAAGCGGCCAGCCCCAGAGCCATGAACTCTGCTAGAAATATGGTTGTGTAATCCGGGACTCATAGCGAAAAGCTCCACGATAGAGAGACTGAGAAAATACCAACCCCTGCCTTCCTTTCAATCCCAGACGCATCTGTAGCAATTACAATATGATTCGGGTTCTGGGCGAGGTGATCCAAGAGAATTCCTGCTAATATCCTAGCAGGCAGATGCTTCGCATTAGGTGGGAAAATGAAATCAAAAGCAATATCCACAGGAGACGCAGCCCAAACAACTCGGCATACAAACCTGAGATCCACACCAATATTGGATAGCAGATTCTGGGTAAATACAACCTGAGGTAGGCTGAACGTTGGCCAATGAGGAGTGAGGAAAAGGGCAGGGTGAGAGACCAAAATAGGAGTAGCCACACTAGGAGGAGACTCAAATGCTCGAAAAAAAGTCCTTACAGTTAACAGATGAAACCGGGATGTAAGGTCGGGAATACGAGCCTTCAAGTCCAGAACTGTGGTAGAAACTGATTGACGGAGACCTAGGCAGAGGCGCAGTGTGCGCCTTTCTAGCAGCACCAATGGATGAAGTTTAAATTTAGGGGAGCCACAAAAAGTATGCAGCCAAATTCCAAAATGGGTCTGACATATGCTTTGTAGAGAAGTACAAGCGTATCCCGGCGCAAACCAAATTTCCTATTGCTTATCCGTATTAGCCTACCCATTGAACGCTCCCCTCTCTCCACGTTATTTTTTATGTGGGGCCGCCAATCCAGAGTGGCATCATAAATCAGGCCTAGATACCTCAACGAGTCTACCTGAAGTATAATATCCGAGCGATAGAGTAATCATATATACAGAGGTATGTTGGCTTTAAAAAGTAGTGCCTGCTTTTTTGCACATTCAATAGCAAATTTAATGTATCAAGCCAAACCTCAAGCGCATTGAGTTAATCCTGGAGAGAACGATATAGGGCATGAATGTCTGCTGCAGAAGCAAATAAGGCTATGTCGTCTGCATAAACATATACTGTAACGTCAGGGTGAACAGGAATGTCGCACATCAACAAATTGAATAGAAGCGGCGAAAGTACTCAAGCTTGTGGCACGCCTCTGGTTTGAGCATAGGATTCTGAAGTGAAGGAACCGTCAGAGCAAAAGAACTGCCGTCCTGTTAAAAATTCGCGTATCAATGGAAAAATGTTGTACTGTGTGCGTAATAATGCCAATTTAGAAAGAAGGATCGAATATTCAGCACTGTCATGTGCTTTAGCAATGTCAAGCGTCACTAATGCTGAGACTTCCTTCTTGTGCATAGCAAGGCGGATTCTGCTCTCCAAATCGGCATGAGCTGACCAAATGGAGCATCCCCGGCGAAAGCCAATCTGGGCAGAGCTCAATGCATTCATTACTGAGATATGAGCGGATAGGCGGCTGTGCACAATTCTTTCTATAAGCGTCACCAATATGGATGTTATAGCTATCGGCCGAATGTTATCAATATGGAAGCCTTTCTTTGAATATTTTAAAAGCAAAATAATTTTCGCCACCTTCCAGGAGTGCGGCAGCCATGCAGTTTCTAATGAAGTATTAATCAGGTCGAGGAGGTGCAGGGTGAAGTCTTGCGCTAGTATTTTCACCATACCGACTGTGACACCATCCCAACCCGGATCTGAGGTTTGCATTAAAGAAACTGCAGTTGATAACTCTGATTTGTCAACGGAAACATAGTCTGAGCAGGGGTAGGGGTGAACAGGGGGACTCTACGCTGCTCCTGAAAACGTGAAGCAAGTCCTTGGGCATTTGTTCTAACTCAACTTGCGTCTCCTGTGAAGAGAGCACCACCGAGCTGCTTGTTGTTGTTGTTGTTGACCTCACATAATGGCACATACCCACAAGGGGGATTGGCCATAACCAGGCGGTGACTATTTAAATGACCAGTTGCATGTGGCAAGCATGGGATGACCTACCAAAATTTGGATCGCACAGTTTCCGTAGCCGAGGTGGTTGCAGGTGGTTAGGGGGGTCATACAAACTAAAATTTAGACAAAGAAGGGGTAGGGATTAGTATAAGTGGTTGTAAAAACCGAAATACAGAAGCAGATAATGGGATGGGCAGGACGAAAGTTCATGATGGTAGACGTTTTGATTCTAGGAGATAATTTTGAATATGTGTTTAAATTTTGATTGTAGTCATCCTTTGCCTTTGCAATAGTTCTTTTAAATGAAGCCGAGAAAAATTTGTAGTTGATCCAATTTTCCGGGCTCCGATTATGCGATAGAGACCTCCACGCTGCTTTCCTACGACGGAATGCTGTCTCACACTCTTCATTCCACCATGGGGATGGTGATTTATTGCAAAGAGCAGAACGCACAGTGAACTGGGAGCTCTCCGTAGCCTTCAAAACTGAAGAAAACACTCGCTGAGCCCTGTTGGTCGTACATGAACAAGGATCAGATGTAAGGCAGGCACGCAAAAAAGATGTGTAGGCTTCAAGATTAACTTATTTTCGGGCAGAACCATGCTCTCGGAAGGGGCTCACCAATATGGTGAAAGTAATTGGCAGATGGTCGCTAGAAGTGCCACAGTCAATCGTGGACCATGCCCCTATATCTACACCTCTTGTTGCCAAGGGCAAATCGAGAACTGAGCGCGAGTGACTGCGGACGAAGGTTATAGCCCGGGAATTGCAACACCGTACATCATTTGCAGACATCCATGCCCATAACTTATGGCTACGTGAATCAGTATAGGAACCCCAGACTACGTGGTGGGAGTTGAAGTCTGCAGCAATGATTACCTTGCTCGAGTTTGCAAGTAAGCTGTCTAGGTGGGCTGTTCTACATACTCCATTTGGAAAATGGACATTTGCAACTGTGACTGTAGAGCAGTGTGGCAAAGTGAGATCTATAGCTAGGAGCTTGCAATCGGAATCCATTACTCTTTAATTATTGATGCCCGATGGCACAATTTTGACGAAATCATGGTCACCAGCCCGCCGCCCCTACCATTTATGCGATTCGCAAGGAAAACACGAAACCTGTTTAAAGAAAATAACTTAATAGGGGATAGCCAAGTTTCCTACAGGAGCACGATATCTGGGTTATGAGATGATAGAATAATTCTTAAATCAGAAAGAGAAGATGCAATGGAGCGGCAATTCCATTGTCGAAACTTCAAACCCGCCATGGAGCCTATTTGAGAATGGAGGCTGAAACAGCCTCTTGAAGAATATGTGACTTGGGAAGTACACTAGGCGAGCCTTTTTTGGTCTTGATCTGGGGAACAGAAGACTTAGAAGGAGAGGATGAAGCACGACGCTTCTGCGTAGGACCAGCCATTTCTATGTCATTAGTGCAAACAGGGGTGCGAGACAGACTTACAGGATCACTGTCGAGAGGCGGCTCATGAGACGGCACCTGGGGTATTGACGTGGCAACGACAGTTTGAGCGCAGGCTTGCTGTCATGTTGGAGGTGTAGTAACTGCAAGCTGAGGTTGAGCAATAGCCTGATTTGTAACAATATCAGCCAAGGCCTACGTGAAGCTGCTGAGCATGCGCTCGGCCACCACTGAAAGCGCTTTTTCGACCGATGCCACTATTGAGGCAGGCAACGTGGCCTCGAGGTCAGGAGTAGAGGAACGGACTATGCTAGCATATGAATGTTTCCTGCGGATATGTAGTGCATAATCATCTGCCCGTGAGCAGCGGTTCTGCTCAATCAATTTCAATAAACTTTGCTCCTGAGACCGACTTTCACAAGTGACATCATCGGCGCCATGACTGTTATTGCACAACAACAGCTTGACTGTTCAGCAGAGCAGCTATCGGAAGAATGACCTTCACCACACACCCGGCATCTAGTCGCCGACTTACAGGCTCTACCACTGTGTCCAAATCTCCAGCAGTTGGTGCATTGCAGTGGTCGGGGATTTAGCGGCTCCACTCGGTAGACAATTGGCCAAACCTTCAACTCCGAGGGGCATGTACGGCCAGCAAAAGTTGTTATGACTGACTCCGTGGGTACACGTACTCCAGCCATCTCGCGAGAGCAGCGGTATACAGCAATAATGCTCTCCCCGGCTTCTTGGAACTCCGCCAACATTTCTTGGATTGATGAATGCGGGTCCACTCCTCGTAAAATGCCCTTAGTACACGCAAGCTGCTCAGGAATGAAGGCCATAACTGGAATAGAAGGGAAGGTTTAACATTGGAGCAGATCCGACACACACTCAATGCTTGCCGACTTGCAAACAATGCCACGCCTGCCGAAAGGTCGCACTTCCGAGATGTCGAGATAATGACCGGTTATAGTTTTGAGTTGTTCCTGGAGTGATTTTGGATTGTTTATTTTAAGAATTCCATCTCCAATCGGTACAATCGCCACAGGGATTGTATCAAGGCCATTTTTTAGAAGAGAATTTAGAGGCAAGCATTCGGCCGGCAGGCTGGCGAGCTTCCTCCCGGGGAGGTGAAAGACATGCCTACAAACTGCGCTCCGGCACCCTTACATCACCCAAGACAGCACAGCAACCCTGAACCCAGGCAAAAACCCCACGAACGTGGAATGGCCTCACCAAGGACACGCCCGGCACAACCAGGAAACGAAGCAGGCAGGCAGTCGTGAAGCAGCAACAGCCACGAACGGACGCCATCAAAGAAAAAGGGGAAGTGCACGGGCCTGCCCACTGGCTCGAGCTGAGCCACAATCGCTTAAAAGTAGATGTGAGAGGAAGGATTGAAAGACCAGCAGACCGGCGCTACCTCATTCTACTTGCCGTCGCAACAACCGCGTCATGTGAGGCGACGACGACGGCTTAGTAACAGGTATCGCCTGTGACAAGGAGCCCTCCCCACATGTGAGAGAGCCCCTAGATCTCAGCCCCGTAAGGACAGGAAGGCACTGCGTTACGTTTCTGGGCGATTCGACGAACGGCGAGCAAGCGGTGACACCGAAGGTTGTCATTAATGCCTTTATTCCATCTCGGCAGCCGTGCAGAAAAGAGCAACGCAGCGCTCTGCCGTGGCGCTTAAATAGCCCGCGATATTAGCGCCGCGAAGTCAGCGTTTTTCATACGCGTCATTATGAACAGAAAATCAGCAATACAGTCCGCACGACAGAGGGTGTTATCACCAGAAGAACGTAACAACCGCCAATCACTTAAGAGATATGGACACTTCAAAACTCAACAACATAAATAGCAGTGTCCGTGTCACTTCACAGACACGAACACTGCTCATTATATTGTTGCATATTCCTTTATAATATTATTCTTTTTATTTTTGTTGTATCCTATTTATATATCGATATTGTTTGATCTATTTGAACCATAGAAAGCCTAGGCCTCCCTTTAACCAACTCGACCGAATGTTCATGGGTGTCGAGTGTTGTCCCAAGTGGCAACGGTTCGAGTGCCAGCTGGATCATTTATCTTTCGAGTGCAGGATTTTCTTTGTATTCCGTTTCTTTCTGCAGAGGCACTAAGTAATGGTGGTATTGGCCTCACAGACTTGTTTAACAATGAAGAATTATGAAGCGACATCATAACTGTTGTAGTACATTGTGATCCTTGTGGGGTGTTTTGATCACTTGTGTCATATCATGTGTTTGTGGCATCATGGCCCTCTCGACGAAACTTGATTACTCGACATTAGAATATATAATTAGCGGCGGTTTGACTGAATTTACAAAGAAAATGAAAATTGGTTTTGGGGAAAGGTAGTGTGACGCACCATCTGCCTCACCTATCGGCCGACACCTGTACCGCGCCGATTGGGAAGGGATAAAGGAGGGAGTGAAAGAAGAAAGTAATGAAAAGGTTTTGTAGTGGAGGGCTCCGGAATAATTTTTGTCCACCTGGGGATCTTTAACGTTTCACTCTCGTGTGGCTACGTGGGGAGATACGCTCGAATTCTGCCACCCTTAAGATGGGGCCAATCTTTAACGTGCAATGACATCGCACCGAACACTGGCGTCTTTTGCTTTTCACCTTCATCGAAACGCAGCCACCACGTTCGGGTTCGAACCCGGGTATTCTGGCTCTTTAGACGAGCGCATTCACCACTCAGCCATCGTGGCGGGTCATTTAGCTACTGCTGAACCTGGTTAGAGTGCCCCCCTCCCCCCTACCATCCTCACACGTGGAAGTTAAATTAATGGTTGACCGCGAGAGGTTGGTCACCCACTGAACGCTGCTGATTATAGCAGTGCCGCGTGTCTGCCACAATGTTGTCAGCGCCGGTTAATGCATGAAGCCCCCATCTCTCACTTACCGCCGCCACGTACTCCAAAACGCGACTGAGGCGCCCACTGACCCACGGAGCCAGTCATGCGCCCTTGCTTTCCTCAATATGATCGGTGTGTATAGAACGTTGTCAACCCCAATGCGTCAACACAATGAACACCGACGGCCTATGGCTTCAGTGCCGCGTTTCTTCCACGTTGTAAATGCCAACGCATGCGGCGCACATCTGTCTCTACCGCCACGGAGCTCAACCCGTCGCGGTGGCTCAGTGGTTACGGCGGCGCTAGACTACTTATCCGGAGTTCCCGGTTTCCAACCCGACCGCGGCGGCTGCGTTTTTATGGAGGCAAAACGCTAAGGCGCCCGTGGTATGTGGTGCGATGTCAGTGGACGTTAAGGATCCCCAGGTGGTCGAAATTATTCCGGAGCCCTCCACTACGGCACCGCTTTCTTACTTTCTTCTTTCACTACCTCCTTTATCTCTTCCCTTACGGCGTGGTTCAGGTGTCCAACGATATATGAGACAGATACTGCGCCATTTCCTTTCCCACAAAACCAATTATTATAATTATTGGTTTTACGGAGCCCTACGGGTGGCTGAGGTTTACACCGTCCCAGGGGGCCATCAGTAAATGAATGAATGAACTTTATTCCCGTCATCAGGGGGCCTCACGGTTGGGGCGCAGCAAATAGGAGGGGGTGCCTCCAGGCCGGCTCTCAGCACCGGAGACCGCGGAGTATTGTAGTAAGCTGTCTCCGCCTGACGGATGAGGAGTCTTTGCTGATCCGGGTCGTGGCTCTGGATCACCTCATCCCAGGTGGCAAGGTCTGGGATGCTTTGTGATTTAGCCCCAGGAGAATCCTTACACTCCCAAATTACGTCAGTTTGCGAAGTCATTCTGTCGCAGCTACTGCAGAGCTCAGGTTCAATAGTGTCTTCATCGTGTAGCAGAGAGTACGGAAAAAATCTGCTGACCTGAAGCCTCCTCCAGGCCCTGCACTCCTTTGGAGTGAGTGACTTACCCGGAATTGAGAGTGCTCTCCTATCAAGTCTAGATGTTTCGGTAATTTCTTTATACGTTATGAGAGGGTCTTTATTCCCACTCAGGGGCACTTCCAGGGCAGCTCGGATATATAATTATCGAGCAAAGCTGTGAGCAGCCTCATTCGTTTGGTTTCGAAGCTCCCGCTCTTTATTGGCTTCGCCACAGCTGCGGCTAGGCGATGTCACGTGGTTCTTCTCGGTTCAAGGCCATATGAAACACACGCCGAACAAGCTACGGAAGGCAGTAGTGAAGCTTTCGCTTTAAAATGTGTGAGAGAAGAGTTTTATGTGGCTTTGCGCTTTCAAGTACTGACATTTTGCCAGGCAAAGATATGTAAAACTCCCTCGGTTGCTGCCATCACCATCGCTCCACTTAAGCGAAAGCTCCTAAGCCTCGATCGAATGCATGGCCTTAAAAAAGAGTGAGGAGGTGCAGCAGCGCAATGGCTGGCGAGGTCACTAATGTTTCGCGTTTCGATTAGTTTCAAAATTACCCGCCACAGTGACTCAGCGGTTACATGAACTAGCTACTGAATTCGAAGACTCGGGAGCAAATCCTGCCCGCGGTGATTGTTTTCATGAAGATATTGAACCATTGGTCCAATGGAGAACTGGTGACACTCCTGATAACCAGGATGACCCAAGAAGAGCCATTCACAACCTACAACGAAATCACAAGAAACTAACCAGAAGAACTCTCCCACCCCCACATAAATTACTGAACAGACTCTAACAGGTAATCCGGAGACAAATACAGAGACTTACCCTAACTCGACCTATTTTGCTAAATTTAATGATGAAATAAATCCTCTCTGCTGCTTCAGTACCCTCAGCCTCAGTACCTGGGTTCGAAGCCGACCGAGGCGGCCGTGTTTAGATGGAGGTTAAACGCAAAAGCCGCCCGCGCGCTGTGCGATGTCAGTGCACGTTAAAGATCCCCAGGTGGCCGAAATCATTCCGGAGCCCTCCGCTACGGCACATCTTTGTTCCTTTCTTCCTTCACTCCTTCATTTATCCCTTCCCTTATGGCGCGGCTCGGCTGTCCAGCGAGATATGCGAGACAGTTGTATGTAAGTGGTTTTTAATAAAATAATAATAAAAATGAAGGAAAGATTTTTGCTAGTCCCGGCATCTGCCATCGATACTGAAGCACCTGAGCTGGGGCAGCGGAAATAAAGGATAGCAGGCAGAATGGAGAAATTAAATGAAAGAGGTGAGGGGACAGAAAGAGAGGATAGGGGAGAGGTAATATACACAAACTATTTACATAATAAGAAATGTGCCCAGGTTGTGCGCGTGCTTAGTTCATGATCGAGCAATAAAAACACACGCGCACAGCACTCTGTTGACTACGACTGGAGTGAGGCATTGAGTTGTTAATTGTCTAGTTATTGCGCCATTAAGAGAATTCGGTTGTTGGCGGAAGGAAACGGCGTAGTATCTGTCACGTATCGGATGACACCTCAACCACGTCGTAAGGGAACGGGTAAAGGAGTGACTAAGAGAAGAAAGGAAGAAAGAGTGGCCGTAGTGGAAGGCTGTGGAATAATTTCGACCACTTGGGAATCTTTACCGTGCACTGACATCGCACAACACAGGCGCCTTAGCGTTTCGCCTCCATTAAACGCGGCCGCTGCGGTCGCGTTCGCACCCGCGTACTCCTTTCTCAAAAACCAATTTTTTTAGAATAATATAACGGGTATTCTGTTTGACTGAAAATTCTTCGAAAATATATGGTAATAGCCGCAGAGCATCACCTTTCGCGTGAGGTACCCGGCCAGTTCGATGTGAAGCACATATTTGCTTAGTCACATACTGTATAATTAGGATTATGACCCTTTATTATTGTTTTTTGGATAGAATAAAATAGGATCTATGATGGACGAACTAGCAGGTCTTTGAATGGTTGAATGCATGTTTGTGTTCTCTTTAAGGAAACCTTGTCTTATATAATATTTTTTATATTTCTCGCCGCCTGGAGCGTGGAATTTCGCCTGTGGTGGCGACAGATTTAATAGCGGACACCCTGCGGAACATAGAATCGTTGCGTATAACCTCAAATCTTTAATCCGCGCGTGCACGATTCCGCGTCTTCACAGGCCTGTGTACCTGATGCGGGGAGAGAGGGGCCTCTTGTCTGGTGGAAATAAAAGTCTCAATCATCAATCAATATCACGCACCTTGTTCAACAGCCTAGCGCGTTCCGCTCTCCTATAAAGCTGACCCTAAATTCACACACGTGATTTAGTTTTCACGATGCGTTTTTAGTGGCCCACTCAAACCACGTCTTCCTGCGTACAGATCAGTTCTAATGTAAAGAAATGCAGAGTACAAAGTGGTGGATATAGGGATCAAATTCTCACTACAGGAACAGATGATCCCTATAAAGGGTGACTGTTACCACAAAGAAATATTAAGAAAGTAGGGCCGGCTTGCGTGAAGCAAACGTCATTGTGTAATCATATTCGGAGTCTGAAACCTTTCTCGGTTTTGAGAGAAAGAAAGGAGCATTGCTGGTGCACTTCGTCGGCGGACACCTGAAGCGCACCACGAACGCCGAAATCTTGGCAACTCAGTTTTTTTAGTAAGCGTTCGTGGCGCGCATGAGGCGTCCCCCGACAAAGTGAACCAGTAACGAATGCGCCTTTACATTTCTCAAAACCGAAAGAGGTTTTAGACCGCTAGTAAGATTAGACTGGGAATAGACTGTCTTAACTGCTTCATGCAAGCCCCCTATTGTTGTTGTTGTTCCCTCGCCCCAGGAAGCAGAGGTGACCACCATCGCCCTAGCCCTTGCACATTCGGACGCCCAATACATCTTCAGCGGCTCCAAAACGGCTCTGTCCACCTTTGGCAGGGGCAGGATTCACACCAGGGGCTTGAATCTTACCTGGCAATGGTTGAACACTCGTACCCAAAATTTTCCGCATATGGTTGAGCTCCACTGGGTGCCGGCTCAATCTGGGAACCCTGGAAACGAGGCTGCCGATAAATGGGCCCTAGGTTTGCTTTGCCGGGCTCAGAACAGTCTCGATCCAGGATTCTCGAAGGAGCGGGTGCACACCTTTGCAGAGCTCACGCAAATACCCCGTTTGGACCGTTGGACGTAACCGCGCTACTCACCCGTTTCTTACGCACTACCAGCAGATCCTCTTCAGACGCGTCCATACCCGCTGTCATCCCCTCAGCTGTTATCCCACTATTATGGCACATCCCCTGCATGCTCCCCATGCGGTGACCTTCACGCCACACTCTCCCACATCCTTTTCGGCTGCCCTGCTGGCCCTCCCCCGCAAGGACAGCACGCCATCTGCAGCTGGGAGAACTAGGAGGTCCTGTTCACGTCTGCAGACCCGCATCGCAGCTTGCTGTGGTGACTCGGGCTACCGACGTCCTGTCCCAACATAACCTGCATGATGCAGTGCGGGACCGCGCCGTGGCCCGAGGGGCCGTCAGGGTCTTAAACTCACTTGCGAAAAAAAGTTTTTCTGACTGTCTGTCTGTCTAGGCTTATATTAAGTGGCTCAAAAATAAAAATTGAGGAATCTTCGAAAACACCCGCCGCGGTGGCTCAATCGTTAGGGAGCTCGGCTACTGATTCGGAGTACCCGGGTATCGAACGCGACCGCGGCAGCCGCGTTTGGATGGAGGCGAAACCCAAAGGCAACCGTGTGGCGTGCGTTGTCAGTGCACGTTAAAGATAACCAGGTGGTCAAAATTATTTCGGAGACCTAAGGCCGTGTCGGCGAAAGCTGTGCAGGAGTAGAAAGTTGTTACCAACCATTCCTTCATTACGGCACCTCTTTCTTCCTTTCTTCTTTCAGTCCCTCCTTCATCCCTTCCCTTACGGCGCGGTTCAGGTGTCCGCCGAGATGTGAGATAATGCGCCGTCTCCTTTCATAAAAGCCAATTTTCAATTTCCATTTCATCTGGGAAAACGAAATACAAATTTTGAGAGATTCGGAGGAGATTGGAACGAAAAGCGAGGTAACCAGAAATGAGGGTTAAAATAAATTCTTCACTTTGTTGTGTTGGTTGTTTTAGTTCTTGTTTCAGTTTAGCGGATTGTCTTGTCTTTGTAGGTGTGTACTTTGTAATTGGCTTATATAAGAGTCAGGTGACTAAAGGGTATAAATATAGGAGTCTTCGTCTCGAAACGTGTCCATCGTATACCACTTGTAAAATGAGCCCCGTCTCTGTGTGCTTGGAGGCTTCTGCCTCCACCGCATTGACTAGTTAGACCTGAGTCCCCAGTTTTATAATTAGGTCGTACGGCAAAAGCCGCTGCAAAATAATCGCAACTAATATTCCTTGGGTCCGTATGCTTCGGCTGCTACTTCAAGCTTCGTCGGCACAACTCCCACAGCAAGTGTGAGTCCTTCACGTCATTTTCCTTTGTTCGACTGGATTGAGCGTCGTCCTTCAGCAGGGATCAAAATGATCCATTACAGGGATGATCCGTTTCAAGTAATCTGCTTATCTGCATTCTTTTTGTCGGAGTCTTATTCTTTTTCAACTTTCGAGGTTCCCTTGGCGGGTATCGTTCGTAATCGGTGGTAAACCGCGGGGCGAAGGCGTCACTTCGAAATCCATGAACATCGATATGTAGAGCCGATGTGCACCATGAATTCTATCAAGGACTAAGAGGATATACAAAGCCTACTGTCTAGCTACAAGTATTTTTAACGGAAACCCCGAAATTAATGTCGAGTGGTTCGATTCAGTAGCCAGCGTCCGTGGACACGTTTACTTCACGGCGCACAACATGGCTTCTCATGAGAACGGGCATGCGAGATCTCAGTTCTTCAATCCATACGCAACGACAGAAATTACAGCCAAGCGGCCTTAATTCGAGGCATAATGGAGGGAAAATTAGTAGGAAAGGGCCAAGCACAGAATAGTTTTGTGGGGAGCCAAAAAATAATTTTGCAATATTAAGCGGCAAGCGATCGACGACGGCGTCCACTCCCCGACGGGGATTGAGCGCGTGGCGGCAACGGTCAGTCGCGAGGCCTAACGGAACCAAGGCAGTTCTACACTGCGTAGTAGACTCCGAAGCTCAGCGTTCGTTAAAACAGTGACTCACTTTTTTTTTTTATTCGAGGAATGTAAAGAGTTTTTTCTGGAAATGTCTCAGTACGCGGTAATACCGGAATTCCACATCAGCCGCCAACGGCGTTCTTACTGAGGCCGCGCTAGCCTTAGGACCCTGTTTCTCATTAGTTGGCACCAAAGGTCACTGCATGGAGGGTCATGACTGCCAGCAGAGCACAAAGGTGCACTCATTTATCCCCTCGATGATTATGGTGGTGTTATTTATAATGCAGGAAAAGCTATTCAGCCGCCTTTTGTTTATTCAGCCTTCAGTTTAGTGGACTGTCTTCTCTTTTTAGGTGTGCACATTTCAAATTGGCTTATATTTTTTATGTTTTACTTACATTGTTTTTAATTTCTATTCTTTTTATGTTTTTGCGTTTATATTTATATTTTTTACGAGCACTGGAGCCAGATCCACGTTCAATGTTGCTAGCATAGGCTCGTGGCCTATGCTTGCGTAAGGGTTCTTTCGTCTACCGCTCGACCAATGAGTTTTGTCTCGCTCCCTTCGAGGGCTTTGTCCCCCACCACACCCTTTTTTTTGCTTCGATAAAACTTATTTGAGAAAAGACAAGGGAGTTAGCTTGAGCATGACGCGAGCAAGCGAAAGGGAAGATGTGGAACACTGGTCCACATGATATCGCGACGTATGGCGTTCATCCCCATCACTTGGCGCACTCCAGCGTCAACTCGATAACATATTCCGTGGTAGACGCTCCCCAAACCGATCTTCAAAAATTTATGAGGGCACTTCTCTGCTTACGTGCGTCTGCCAAAGTATGGAACTTTGTAGAATGCGGGTTTACTTCCGCGACGCCTGTACCCACTGTTTTTTTCTGTTTTAATTACTTTCGTTATAATTTTTATTTTGTCCTGTGTGTATGTTTTTGTGTTTATTTTTATATATTTTTGCCCTGTTTTGGTTAACGTCTGCCTGACTGTACTTCGCTGTATTCGTTGCTTCCCTCTATTCCAAGCCGTGACCATTCGATGTGAGAAATTTATTACCCCCTTACTCCCGTTTTCGTTTCCGTCCAGTTTTTATTTCTTTATTTCCTTTGCGTTCGTTATATTTTTGCTGATGGTTTTGTTTTTATTTATTATTTTATTTTCGTGCTTTTTAACTTTTCAACTTATTTGATTTCGTTTTGTTCATTGCATTTTTGTTTATTTGTTTGTTCTCTTTATTCCGAGCTGTGACCGTTAGATAGATGTAAGAAATTTATAAACCCCCTTACTCTCGTCTTCCTGTCTATTCCGTTTTTGATTTTTTTATTTCTTTGCGTTCGTTATATTTTTGTTCTGATTGTTGTTTCTCTTTATAATTTTATTTTTGTTTTTAACTTTTCAGTTTATTTGATTTCGTTTCGTTCATTGCATTTTAGTTGTTTTAAGTCTGCTTGCGGGCAGCAATGTCAAAGCATGGAACTTTCTAGAATGCGGGTTTTTTTCCATGACGCCTGCAGGCATTTTTTCCAGTCCCTATTTTTCTTTTTTAATTCATTCTTTTGCGTTATTACATTTCATTTTCTTGCTTTAATTCTTTTTTGTTTTTGCTGTTTTAATTTTGATGACGTCTTTCGATTGACAGGTGAGTTGGACACTACCTGCTAATGGACACATCCGGCACACTTCCTGCTAACGAGCACTTGCGCCGGACCATGAACCATTACAGGGTTTCACCTAAAAAATGCGGAGCAAGTGTCTTCTGGAGGGTATCGGTGCTGCTGTTGAGGACTTGGGCCAGTTGGAGACTGCTGGAGCTTGACGGTCTGGAGGATAAAGCATCGGAACTCGGAACCACAAGACCACCACAGGACCTCGGAATTATTGACGACCACTGAACGGAACCTCGGCGCACTGGGTCATACTGGGCAGCCGCATCTTCGGGTAGGGGCCTCGTACCTCAGGATCCCATCTTGCTGAAGGACCTCAGAGCAACACAAAAACCGGCCAAGAGCGTTTCCTTCAGCTGCGGTCACCATCGCGAGTCGACACGTCATCGCATCAGGTGAGCATTGGCGATCACTACCGAAATGGCTACAGCGATCACACGCACAAATGGGTTTATGCTTGTTCATTGCATGTGCTCAACATGGCCCTCTTAGCCAGTCATTACTACCGGTCGTCGGTTTCAAATAGGTCGGTGCCTATCATTAACTGAGGGCGCTCATACAATATGAGGCGATGCAGTCCCGCACAGGACATGAGAACAGTGGGTGCATATGCAATCATTGTTTTGTACGGAGTGGTCACGCAGGAATTTTCGCTGTGTTTAAACTGGGTTCCTGGTTATTATGCATCGAGTTTTTGCCTCCGTGAAATAACTTGAGCAGCAACACGCACTTCCTGTTGTGTCCATCAAGCTGTATTTGCCATTAGATTCGCGTAGCTACCAATCCGACTTTTATTCGCGGTTGTGTACAGCACTAGCCTTTTCATGAATTCGCTGCTGCAGCTTTGAGCTTGCTGCTTTGCCGATGGAGCTGCTCTTATCGATTGAAGTGCGTTCCTACCAGTTGTGCTTTTATTCGTGACACCGACAATCATCACGCGTAGCAATGTCCACCGCGATGAATGGACGAATAGTACCTACATAAAAAATGCCACAGTACTGGCAGGAGTGACGTAGGCTACGTCATCAAATGGAGGATAAAAAAATTAGCTACTGTTCCACTACTGCTAAACCTGGTTAGAGAGCGTGTATCGTTCAACTACACGCGGCTTCGGGCGTCTAGAACGTTGAGTGCGTTCCGCACACTGGGTAGCGAGCGCGCCCACCCTGCCACACTGGCAGGTGGAAGTTAAACTAATGGTGTACCATGAGAGGTTGGTTACACAATAAACGCTGCGGCCTATTTGCTGCAGTGTCGCGTGTCTGCCACAAAGTTGCCAGCGCAAATGCATGTAGCCCACAACCCTAAAACCACCGCCACATACCTCAAAGCGCGATTGAGGCGTCCACTTTCCCAGGGATTAAATTATTCGCAATAATCGTTGTCTAGAACGCGGTGTACGCCAACGGCAATGAGCCCAATGAGCGCCGGCGGTCTCTAGCCTCAATTCCGCGTTTCTGCTACCACGTAGTTAATGCCAACGCATGCAGCGCACATCTGCCACTACTGCCACGCGGGATAAAGCGCGACTGAGGTGTCCACTGTCCCAGGAGGCCAGTTGTGCGCCTTTCCTTTGCTTTGGAAGAAAATTGTAGATTGGCATCGAAAACTAGGTTTGAGGGAAGGAAATAGCGCAGTAACTGTCTCACATACATCGGTGGACACCCGAACAGCGCCGTAAGGAAAGGATAAACGCGGCTCGGCTCAAAATTGCTCAAGGTCACTCTCCGGCCCACGCGTCTACTGCTTTATCTAGCGTAGGGAAGCTTTTCGGTTCAAAAGCGGCCTCATCTGTTTCAGAGAGTCAGTGGATAAGTTTTCACACTTCGTCATTCCTTTTCCTCGCCCCGTCGAGCTCGGAAGAAATATGGAAAATGGAATCCGTACACACACGCAATGTGTTGCTCCAACCAGTTTACTGCTTCCCGTTTATTGCGACCGTCCGTTTGCTGTATCTTGCATAAAAATTCTGGACAAAAGCATTTTTAAGCGGGAAAATTGTTTGAGAAGGCATTTTTTTCAAATGTAAGATTTCGCTATAACAATATATCCGGAGGTCTCCCTACGTTGGTGATGAATGTTTCTCCTATTGTCGATTTTGCTATACTACTACTACTACTAATAATAATAATTGGATTTTGGGGAAAGGAGATGGTGCATTATCTGTCTCGTATATCGTTGGACACCTGAGCCGCGCGGGAAGGGAAGGGATAAAGGAGGGAGTGAAAGAATAAAGAGGTGCCGTAGTGGAGGGCTCCGGAATAATTTCGACCACCTGGGGATCTTCAACGTGCACTGACATCGCACAGCACACGGGCGCCTTAGCGTTTTGCCTCCATAAAGAAGCAGCAGCCGCGGTCGGGTTCGAACCCGGGAACTCAGGATCAGTAGCCGAGCGCCCTAACCACTGAGCCACCGCGGCGGGTATTTTGCTATCGTCAAAGCATGCTTTAAAGGTTTCGCTACATGTAAAAAGACTGGACCATTACCTTAAATATTTTGGTAAGAGTATCTTAGAATTTTCAAATTTTCAATTTTTTTGTTCGAATATGCTGAACATTTGCTAACTTGCAAGCTGGTTAACTAATGTTATGTTATCATTTTAACTATTACTGATAGGCTCCTTAATTGTTTAGACGTGTAGCCTGCCATAAGCGATATCCATATCAGATTCTAGAATTTCGAAAATGCGGTGAAACTCGGCGCTGTAGTCCATGCAATTATGGCTACATCGCGCCAAAGTACACGCGCTTTCAAGAAGCTTGCAGGCAAAGCCGCCTCTCCAGTTCATGTAAGAGGTCGAAATAGCCAAAATTTGATGGGTGTGGCCGTGTTTTCGAAATTGAACTGATATCTATATCACTTGCGCTGGGCTACATGCCCCTCAATAATTAAGAAGCCCAGCAGTAATAGTTAAGATTACTATTCAATATTAGCCTACTAGTTAGCACTGCTTATAAACTCGCGGAGACATGCCGTAGTACAGCTCTCGCTTTTAGGAGCGCCATAGTTAAGGGGTGGGGGGGGGAGGGGGAGTATAATTTTGAACGCCTTTCCTTTTTTAACCGGTGCTTTCAACACACAGCGTACGGGCGTCTTTAGCTTTCTGAATCCATTTAAATCCGACCTCCGCATTCGGGATTGACTCCGCACCTTTGAGCGCAGTAACCAAGCATGTGTAACCGCTTAGCCACCGTGACGTGAAATCTGTTTTCTCATAAGCAAATGCGGAATGACATTGTCATTACTCAGTGCGCATTTGAAAATTACTTTTGATGAGAGGAAAATTGCAGTGATTTCCTCACTCATTGGTGGACATCAAGACCCCACCGTGAGCTAAGGATTCAAAAATTTCGTAGCTGTGGTCTCCGGAATAATTTCCGCCACTTGGCCATTGCACATAACACGGGCGCCTTGTCTGATGGCAGTGGACGCTAAATTTACGCAGGCAACTTGAGACTATAGTTAAGCAATGTGAATGCAAAAACATTTGCGTCTCATCGTGGGCTGCTAGTTAACGGTACCTGTTTACTATTCAGTACTAGACTGATGTCCCAAATGCTTCTAGGGTAAAAGCGTTTACGCCAAAGGTCTTTCGGGTGAAAGCTCTCAAGTTCAAGACTTTACGTTAAATGTCTTTGTTATCTCAAGCTTTTATCTGTTGTGTCCGTCGCAGAAATACCCCCACACAACACTCGTCAGCAGCTAGCAGTACTATGTTTTCGGTTGCTTCGACACGGACAAATTTCTGTGCTTACAATTGCGCTAATTCATTCCTGCTCGCCTGTAGGTCCCGAAGAGGATGCCGTTCCTTGCTTGTCGTGGAAACAGGCTACAAATACACGTGGTGAATCTCCGTGGAGATCACGGCGGCCTCGATGCATTCTCGCACAAAGAGGCTGCATTCTGCTCAGAACGAAGAACATGTTCAAGTGTACCACCTGCGGCAGCCCGCGCAGCAACTCGGCAATTTGACGTTCGTGAGTATCTGGCTCTTCGGAAAAATGTGGCTTCTGTGTGTCTCTGATGATTTTATTGCCGTTTAAAGAAGAGGAGCGACTTTTCGGTGATGGGCAGAAAATGTCCGGTCGTGCCATAGCGCCCGAAGAGGAGGAGAGATTTCGTCCACTCTTGGCGTTGGCTCGAACCTGTAGCTGATGTCCAGCATTTTTTGTCTGTGCAAGTCAGCTTCTCTTCACATTGCACAGGACATTGGTGCGCATCTTGTTGACAGTACAAGCGCTGATAAAGCACTTACTAGTGTAAAGCACGATGTATATGAAAGTTTCGATACTGGAAATAGCACCTAATGACATAACAGACAGTTTAACTACTGCTGAACCTGGTTAGAGAGCGTAAGCTCTGCTGTATCGGGCAAGTAGACGCCGCTTGGCGTCTGTAACGTCGAATGCATTCCGCACACTGCACAGGCAGCGCTTCCACCCTGGCAGGTGGCAGTTAATGGTTGATCGAGAGAGGTCGGTCACCCAATGAACGCTCTACGTGCGCTCCTCGCCGCACTCCTCGATGGCGTACAACGGCAGTTTCCATCGCACGACATCACGCGATTGCCACGTGACTACTCTACCGACCTCTACCGGCGAGTCGAAAGGTCAAAGGTCATGATCAGGTGGTGCGACACCGTGATGGTCCACAAGGTTAGGCTGAAGGGCTTAACTGTGGTGCAACTTATAGCCATACATGGCCTCTAACTCGGTGAAGGTCAAATGTAGTGCCCCGCGACACCACAGCGCAGTCAACCTTTCGCTTCAAAACGCCGCCGCGGTGACTCAGAGGTTATCGAACTCTGCTGTTGACCCGATAGACGCGCGTTCAATTCCGGTCGCTGCTTTCGAATTTACATGGAGGCTAAATTCTAGAGGCTCTTGTATTGTGCGAAGTCAGTGCACTTTACGAAAGTTCCGGAGCCCTTCACTATGCGGCGTCCCTCATAGGCTGAGTCACTCTGGCACGTTAATCCCCCGAGAAACCAGTAGGCTAGGAAACAAACAGGAGGTAGGGATGTCTGCGCTTATATCGAGAGTACAAAACTGATGACAGCAGTCCAACAGAAAATGGATAGTCATCGGGACTATCTTCCAAAGAAAAGGAAGTGCAGCAGGGTGTGGTGGGGAATACGGTGAGTTCGTTTCAAAACCGCACTGGGGAAAAGCTGTCTTCCTCGGTATGCATCAATATTGACGGCTCAGTGTTGCGCTATCGTGGTCTGTGTGGAGGAAAATATAAACAAAATAATCAAGGGGCAGTATTATCTGCACTGAAGCACAAATTGCACAAACAGAGCAGTGCACTGGTAATCCAGTCTTAGCATTACGTGCTGATAATAACGCGTAATAAAGCCAGAGCCACAACGGATGGGAAAAAAATTACAGAACTGCACTTGTCTGCTTAAGTGCCGAAATGCGAAAGCCTTTCCCTTTCGTCTTTCTTTCTTTCTGCATTTCTCATTTTTTGTTGTATTTTTAAATTTTGTTTGCATAATTTTTATTCTGTATTTTATTTTTGCTTTTCATTCACTAATTAGGCCTTCTCATGCATTTATGTCGTTTTTCATTTGATCAGTCACACGAAACCTGATTCAAACACAGCATTTTTCATTAATTCAATTTAATTAACTTATCGCAGTTTATCAAGAAAACTTTTCTCATTTCAAGATCGACTCACGCAATACCTAACACAATTAAACTTTTGCACATTTATCTCCGCAGAACGACATAATGACATAATCGTGCGGATAAAATTTGCGGACACTTTATTGCTGGCACGACATCATCATTTAATGCTTTCGATTTGATAACCTGAAATTTCGCTGTGTCCCCTGTTAGGTCGGTATTACTGACAACGAGCGAACGGAAGTGTGCACTGCACAAGCGCGCAACGAGGAACCCAAGAACATAAATGTGGCTCAAAGAATTTCTTGAAGGTCATGATAGTCATTGAAGTTCATGGTGCTGGAAATTCCATGATTGTTAGGTAAATAACAAATTGTCTATTTAAGCCCATAATATAGCACATTATCGTTTTATGCAGCAAGCTCGAGTCACTTAGGACGCTGCTCGCAACCTAATAATCAACGTCCCCAATCGCATCAGAGAATACTACTTGGAAGAAATCGCGGTCGTTGGCGGCACTTCCTGTGTGTTACTAGTTTATGAGAACCACACCTTCTGTACAATAATATTTTATTAAACCTTTAATTATTTTATACTGTTCAGAAACAGCCTTGCGTTTGTCCCATGATGGTTGCTTGTGCCCCATGATGCGGTACTTGCCACTTGAAGCAGGTGAGAGGCTTCTCCTCGGGCCTAATTTCTTCAGTCAGTCCACTACCCATTCTGTTGTGTAATACTGCTTTGCGTCACACAGAGCATCTCTAGTGAGAATATCAAGCAGCACGCTAATCCTGCACGTATTCGTCACATTTCGCGAGGGATAGTTTGAGTTAACACTCGCGGGTGAGAACAAGGGAGTTAATTATGAGGAGGTGCTGTTTAATGCTGTTTCAACATGCTCTGGTTTAAGGAGCTACGATTTCGTGTCCTTTATGCCCCTTTAGGCACATATTTTTTGAATTGAAGGGGATATCGTTTAGTACACAAAGATTTATTTTTATGAAAGACGCGGTGGGAGGCCTTACTTTATATGACCTATTTATCTGCTTTGCCGCTCGCAAAACAATCCAGTATGGTTCAGATAGACTGCTCGCTTTGCTCCTCAAATACCTTGCGGTCATGCACCATTGTAGCAAGTCGTTTAATATACTGCACTTCACAATAGCGTAGTCAGTACAGGTACACGGTCGTGCACTCTTAAAGGGAACACGCGCGCGCGTGGCCGCGCAGTTAGCAGCAACACTGCATCCCACACGGCCACGCATCGAGGCAAAATTGGAGTAGGGGAACATGGATGTGGCGATCAGTCTGCTACATCGATTTGGTGCTCGGCTCGCTCCGCTGAGGAACATCAGTGCTGATCTGCAATATTCGCGTTTGCAACAGGAGCTTATTTATACACATTAGGTGTCAGCTTCGACGGTTTCGTATATCTGTGACAACCACGTATGCACAGAGCCGCTTTTAGAGCGAAAGCTCTACTCTTTGCATTACAATTCCCTAAGGTCAAAGTCTGCGCGCGTTTGACCTTGAGCCGGCGGAGCGGAGGTGTGGCAAGCGACGTCGTACCACGTGACTCGCTGTGTGGAGGCGCCGCAGCTGCGCTCGCTCGGATCCTCGCCGCTGCTTTACCATGTGACTAGCGGGGAGGGGGGGGGGGGGCATCACAGCTTTGCTCGGTCGTTCAGTCGTGCCATGGATGAGGTGCTCGCAGGACCGACTCCGGCGCCAAACTATGGGTAACCATGCTTAACAGAGCTCTCGCTCCTATCACTAGGTTTAACAAGCGCTAAGCAGCTGCCAGTGTTTAATCTTTTTCTGCCTATCACGCGCTCTTCGCAGCCCAGGCCATTGCCGCTGATTCTTCGGTGTCTTGGAGACGCTGTCGGAGGCGGGTACACCAGAGCCTTACCTCTTATACTGGTGCGTGCATGGAGAGGCTGTAGCGACGGCCAAGCTTGTCTCAGCATGGCGTCGCTCGAGCCAGCGCAGTACGGTGAACATGTCCACGCCGCACGACCGCTCCCCTTCGCCCGAAGGAGCGCAATGCAAGCGGTGAGCACATGCATCCCTGGACAAATGTAGCACAGATCGGAGGCGCTCTCCTCTTTACTCTTGCAAGACATCAGTCCTTGAGAGAACAGATTTGATTATTGGAATACCGTGAAAATATGGTCGCACCGTAGAGCCTAGGGAAGGGTGCGTCAAGCAGTGCTCTGTGTAGACTGTCGCCTGGAGCCTGCGGACACCTTGAGTGACTGGCCGAAACACTCTTGCTGAACCAAAGTACTATGTCAATGGGATGCAGACAGGCTTTGAATATTCTGTGACCACTTTGAAAAGGACACAAAGCATGGCAGCTGTGTCAAGTCTGGCTTTCTGTGGCAAAAATTTGGAATATGGAAATATGTAAGACACTTTATGGAAGTATTGAAGGTAATGGTCCATCATTCTGCTATGTAGCAGAATTTTTCCTTTAAGGTGTTTTCCGTCAGTCGCATCGAACAGTAAGTCTGCCATAGAAAACCAATGGGGAGCGCTTTTGACTACAGGAAAAACGTGATAGAAAAAAAAATACAAGACTGCCGTCTGGTGATCCGCGAATATATCCCACTCAAAATGTTTTTGTCCAGAATTTTTTGGGTATGAGCTTGTAGACAAGTTGGTACAGATTCACAGATGACAACAGCGCGGTGGACAACACGGATTTGAAGGGAAGACAGATTGGAGAGTGGGTCTTTTCCATGGCATTGCTGTTCGTGGCTTTGTTGATGTATCTACTCCGGTAGAAAATCATGCGTTCATTGCTGAGACAATCAGGTTTTAAAATTTTCCCGCCTCTTGGTTCAAAGTCGTGACTGAAGGCCTGAACAGGCTTCCACAAGTTAATAGCAATTCAGTCTTGCCTGAGCGATCCGTGCAGCAAAACACAATCTTGATAGCTTGCTTCTGAAACTTGCCGAATGTGGCGACACCCATATTTGATGTCTGCAGCGCAGCTATTTGGCGCCCGTTCCTATGTGCAGCACCGGTGGCGTTATAACCGTAAGAGCTTGATGGGCAGACCGGCAAGGGGAGCGTAAGGAGCGAGCATTCGAGCAAAACATACACGCAACGCGAAGAAAAGCATATTGTCACAAGTGGCTTGCAGAATCAAAATGATAGGCACAGGCCACAAAAAAGGAAGGAAGGAAGGAAGGAAGGAAGGAAGGAAGGAAGGAAGGAAATAAATCAAGCAGTGTCCCAGCTTCTTCTTCTTCTTAGTAAGCATGGCACATACACACGCAAGGGGATTGGCCAAGGTTCAGTAGATAATCCCAATGAGGTATTTGCGTGGGGAAAAATAGGCGTGAGAAGACTAAATCAATATACAAATTCGAACAGTCAAATGAATAAAAGAAATATGAATTACCAGGAATAGAATCGATCATTTTTGGACATGCGACAAAATTTTGTATGCAGCTATCAAGGTAATCGGCCAGCTGCAAAGAGAACGCGCGACTCACTTCTTTGTCCTTAGACGCCGCCTGGGGACAGCTGGCGGCATTATTCCCCCTCCACATCCAAAAAAAAAGAAGCAAATACGTGGGCGCACTTGGAGCGAACTAAGTGCCCGTTACTGCGTAAAGTACGGCTTCATACACAGCATGCGCACGACCTCATGCTGCGGTCGACGGCGCGAACTGGGCAGAGTGCCATCGGGGAGGACTTCATACGTCACATCCGTGATGCGGCGCAGCACTGTGTAGTGTCCAAAGTAGCGGCTCAGAAGCTTCTCCGACAGGCTGGGGCGACGTACCGGGGTCCATACCCACACTTTGTCGTCGGGGTGGCACTCGACGTGGCGATGTCGTTGGTTGCAGCGTTCTGCATCCGTTGCCTGCTGCCGGCGGATGTGCATACGGGCCAGTTGGCGGGCTTCCTCTGCGTGCCGAGTAAATTCCTCGGCGTCTGGCATGAGCGCCTGGTCGTCAGGGGAGCACGGAAGCATGCGTCGAGCATCGATTGGACATCAAGGCCGTAGACGAGGCGAAACGGCGTGAATCGAGTCGTTTTCTGAATCGCCGTGTTGTAGGCAAAAGTCAAATATGGGAGGATCTCGTCCCAAGTCTTGTGCTGTACGTCGACGTACATTGCGAGCATGTCTTCTAAGGTTTTTTTGAGGCGCTACATGAGCCCGTTTTACTGCGGGTGGTATGCAGTAGTCCTGCGGTGGTTCGCGTGACTCAGCTGGAACACCCCGTGCATGAGCTTCGCTGTAAACGCGGTGCCCCTGGCGGTGATGACGGAGGACGGGGCGCCCTGTCGTAAAACAATGTGGTGTATGAAGAAGCGCGCGATTTGAGAGGATGTTCTTATAATCCACTTATTGCCAGAAGACGACACAGGGAATGGGCCCAGAACATCAATGCCGACTTGGTCAAAAGGAGTGCGAGGTGGCGCAATTGGTTGAAGCAAACCAGCGGTCTCGAGCGGGGGTGACTTACGACGCTGGCACTCACGGCAACCTCTGACGTAGCGGTGGATGGTCTTTGCAAGTTTAGGTCGATAATAGCCCTGACGCACTCGAGCGAGCGTGCGTGCAAGTCCCAAATGGCCAGAGGTGGGCTCATCATGACACGCCGAAAGGATGTCGTCGCGGAGGTCTTATGGCACGACTAGGAGGTAGGGTCGGTCACCGTTGCTGGAGTATTCTTGAACAGTGCGCCACTGCTAATGCAAAAAGAGTACAAGTGGCGGGAAAAGTGTCGAGGTATGTTGAAAGTATGGCCCTCCAGGTGATCCATGACAGACCACAGGTCAGCGTCAGCACGCTGCTTTGCCACTAAATCCGAACTGCTGATCACACCTCGGAAACGATTGTCATCCTCTGCGCTGTCATCAGCTTGCTTGACGGCTACGCGTGAGAGCATGTCGGCTTCTTCGTGTTTACGTCCGGACATATATGCAATTGTGGAATCAGATTCTTGAAGACGAAGGCTCCAGTGTGCAAGGCGGCCTGATGGGTTTCGGAGATTGGTAAGCCAGCATAAGTAATGGTGGTCGGTGACCACTTTAAAATGATGACCATAGATGTAAGGCCGAAATTTCATCGTGGCCCAGACGACAGCGAGGCATTCCTTTTCCCAGGTGGAGTAGTTGATTTCGGTGCGCGAGAGTGTGCGACTCCCATACGCGATCACACATTCCACGCCTTCTTGGTGTTGAACGAGGACGGCACCAAGCCCGATGTTGCTAGCGTCGGTGTGTATCTCGGTAGCAGCCTCCTAATCGAAATGTGCCAGCACAGAGATAGTGTGCAGCCTTTGGCGCAGCTCTGTGAAAGCAGCCTGTTGCTCGGAAGTCCAGACGAATGGTGTATCGTCACGTGTTAAACGGGTGAGTGGTTCAGCGATCTTGGAGAAGTCGTCTAGTAGGAACACAAACCCTAGAAGCGCTTGAGCATTTTCTATGTAGTTGGACGGGGATTTGGCTACGGCGGCAGTTTTCTCGGGATCGGATGGTATGCCATCGGCGCTCCCAACATGGCCGAGATACTTGAGCTCTTTGTAGCCAAAGTGGCATTTCTCGGGTTTAAGTGTCAAGTCGGCCAACCGCAGGGCATCCAACACGGTCCGCAGGCGTTCAAGGTGTTGGTCGAAGGTTTCTGAGAACACCACCACGTCATCTAGGTAAAATAACCAGACTTTTGAGGCCAGCCAGGACAGTATCCATCATGCGCTGAAACATCGCTGGCGCAGAGCAAAGGCCGAAGGGCAACACCTTAAATTCATATAGGCCATCGGGTGTGATGAAGGCCGTGTTTTCGCGGTCACGTTCATCAACCTCTATCTGCCAATATCGGGCCTTTAGGTCGATCGACGAAAAATACTTGACGCGGCGAAGTCTGTCCAGCGAGTCGTCGATGCGGGGCAGAGGGTAGACGTCCTTTTTCGTTATGGCGTCGAGCGTACGGTAATCCGCGCAAAACCTTAGTGTCCCATCCTTCTTCTTAACAAGCCCGACGGGCGACGACCACGGGCTCTTAGAGGCCTGAATAATGCCGTCTGTAAGCATCTCCTTCACCTGCGTTTGGATAGCGTCGCATTGCTTCGGGGAAAGGCGGTACGGCTGCTGTCGTATGGGGCGAGCGTCATCGGAAGTGATGATTCGATGCTTCGTGATCGTCGTTTGCCTCACTTTCGAGGAGGATGCGAAACAGGTTTTGTACTGGAGCAGTAGGGCGCGGAGGTCGGGCTGTTGAGTCGCTGAGAGCCCGGAGCTAGTATCGATGCGATCCAGGGACGTGTCCAGACGGTCCATGGCCTCGGACGCAAAGCACTCAGTGACATCGGCCAGTTGGTCGGCCCACGCGACGGCAGTAGCTCGGAAAAGGTGACGAAGTTCGCTCGTAAAATTAGTAATCAGGAGTTCCAACCGAAAGTTACGGAGGTGATACAACACTTCGGGCCGCGCAAATGACATGTGTCAGCAGCAAGGAAACGTTGCCCTCGGCGACTGCAGGTCCATCACGCAGCCCATCATCGCATTCGACGCTTGCAAAAACACTGGAGCGCGGCGGAATCAAGACACATTCTGTGGAAATACGATGGGCGGAGCTGCGTTGCCGAACGCCGGAGGTGTCGTCGGCTTTCGCTGTCGAAAACGTAACGATTCTGTGCCGCAGGCAAATAACAGCATCATTCTCACGGAGAAAATCTGCGCCCAAAATTAGGTCACGAGAACACTCGCGGAGCACGAGGCTGCTAACTATGAACGTCGAGTCGCTGATCTTGACCCTAGCCGTGCACTGTCCAAGCGGAGCAATGATAGGGCCCCCCGCCGTCCGGATCTGCACGCCAGAGCAAGGGGTTGTAACTTTCTTCAGAACCGCTGCCAATTTGCCACTGATAATTGAAAACTCCGCTCCTGTGTCCACCAACGCGCTAATGTTGTGACCATCGTGAAGCACAGGTATGTCGAGAGAGAAGCAGTCCTTTAGTTCAGCTGCTGTCGTCGACGTTGTCAAAGCTCTATCATCGGATGTCTGCGTCGTCTGCATCGTCAGGAGGCCTTTACAGCTTCGATATCCAGTGGCCACACCCAGGAGGTGGCGGTCCTCAGTTTTCCTGGCGAGGGCTGGGCGAGCGGTCCGCCGTCGCTAGCGAAGAGTTCTGCGCATTCGGCGAAAACGATGATCGGCGAGGTAATGGTGATCGGGACTGACGGCGCGCCATGGGCCACTGAGGCTGCTGGGTCATTGTACTCTTCAATCTCACGGGACCGTTGGCCAAACCGGGGCCTTGGCGCATCGGAGGGAAAACTCTGCAGGTCAAGCATTCGATATGGGCACCGGCGGAACAGGTGACCGGGCTCCCCACACTGGAAGCACAAATGCCGGCGGTCAGGGCCACGCCAGACGTCCGCTCTGCGCAGGGATTCTCGATCACTCGAGCTGCGGTGCTGCCCTGGCTGCACGGAGGGTGTCTGGACGTCGTGGTGGTTGAGAAAAGCTGCCGCTAGATTCGGGCCAGGGCATCGCAGCGCGTCAGCGTAGGTCGGGCGGCAGTAGCCTGTCTGGTTAGGCTGTGGATCGGCGTGTAGTAACGAAGGCCTGATAGCTTGCTGCACCTCTTCGAGGATAACGCTTATAAGGGAGCTGGCCACTGGCTGCGACGTACCACAAATCTTCTCTAGCTCCTCACGGACAATAGCGCGGATCATGTCGCGGGGAAGGTCGGTATTGCTGTTGAAAACCGGGAGGGACTCCGTACCAGAAGCAGCAAGGACTGGCCGGCCGTACGCGGTGGAACGCTGCCGGAGGACCTGCTCCATCGTGACTGCCTCCGCTAGAAACTCTGCTATAGTGCTGGGGGGGGGGGGGGGCTGCGCACGAGGCCGGCGAAAAGCTGTTCTTTAACACCGCGCATTAGGTGGCGCAGCTTTTTGGCTTCCGACATGGCTGGGTGAGCCCGTCAGAAGAGCCGCGTCATGTCTTCGACGTGCATGGTAACAGTGTCATTGTGCATTTGCATACGGGACTGCAAGTCTCCGTCAGCCTTCGTCCGCATTTCTTTCAGATCGGCCCACTAGAAGCCCTCAGCAACAGACGACGAAGTGACTCTGTCTTATTTGCTAAGTCCGCATTTGACCATTGATCCGCCCGCCGCGGTGGCTCAGTGGTTAGGGCACTCGGCTACTGATCCGGAGTTCCCGGGTTCGAACCCGACCGTGGTGGCTGCGTTTTTATGGAGGCAAAAACGCAAAGGCGTCCGTGTGCTCTGCGATGTCAGTGCACGAAAGATCCCTAGGTGGTCGAAATTGTTCCGGAGCCCTCCACTACCGTGAGATGTAGCGCCCCGGAAAAATAAAACACGACACGACGAGATACGAACGCGTGAACACGGCATCTGCATTCGGTCGTGTTACCCAACCCTGCAGGACACAAAGCCTATACCATGGCACTGAACTCGAATATTCACTTCTTCTGGGAAGAAAGCAACTTGTTTTTGTAGCTCTGAGGGTCCACTTAAGGGGACAAGGTAAGAGAAAATCTGAAAATTTTCGATTTTTTATTTTTGTTATGTTTCTAATTCTGCATTCTTTTCTGCACTTTTCTTGTATCGCAATTTTTCCTGCGTTGTGTATTATTTCACTTTAAAGAGCTTTGCAAATGAGGAAGCACGGCCAGGCCCCATTTTTGGTAGAGGCAATGTCTTGCCAGCGATTTGAAACACAATTCCATGAACGGAACTAAATGTCTCTTACTTCAATTGGAGTGAACACACATTTAAGAACAATCTCGGAGCTCTCAGGCTGCTTTATATCATTTTTGGCCTTCATTCGCATCATCTGGTCGCAAGCTCCAAAAAATACATCTTTAGTACCAGAAGCACTAAGCATGTGCACAGCACATGCTCTCATAACATGGAACGGTGCTAAAGCAGCAAGCGCAAACGTTCTGCAGCCCTTTTGGCTAACCTGGAGTAGCAACTCTCTCCACCGGCTGAAAGACGTTGACTGGTGACAAGTTTCGTCCTGTCGCTGAGCAGCATAGCAAGTAAAAACAAAAAGTGTAGGAAACTAAACGAGCTTTAAAAAACCCTAAATTACATTGGAATAATGAATATGGAGGTCGTGCCTGTGGAATAAATTGGTCAACAAATGTTTTCAAAGCGAAAAAGTAGGTAATATTTACTTTTTGCTTTGAACTCATTTATCTCAATGCAATTTTTTTGTAACGACATACCATTATCTTCAAAACAATACAAGGCAGAAGGCCCATTCTCTTTCTCGGCTTTTTATCATAATGTGGGAATATACTGAACTAAAATTAGCTATGCGAATTTTATACCGAGGTAGTCAGTTATGTTCATTTTAATGGCGCAAAAGCAGCTTCGCCAAAAGCAGCCTTGATTATTACCTAGTCTTGGAGAGAAACATAATAAAAAATTAGTGTTTTAATAGTGTTACAAAGTGTTCATTTGATCGAAAGAGTGCAACGCAAAGATAAAAATGATACAGACAGTTAGGCGCTACCTCTATTGGTTGTTGCGGAATGTGTACCGAAACATGCCCTACAATACATGGGAAAGATGGGGCTTACCTTGTCCCCTTAAAAAGCAAAGCACAAAATGGCCGGTGTGTTCCTCTTACGTTGAGGCAAGGATGTGCCATGCAGCGCATTACAGGACAACAATAATCGCCGGCGATGACATTCAACTTCAAAAAGTTTTCTTCTTGCCCAGGGCATTAAATGCTTCGTTAAAAATTGCTGAACGCAGTTACGATCATATTACCTATTTGATAAGCCGTATCTTTTATTTTTACTTGGAATGCCTCTCTATAGAATTTGAGGCTGAATACGCGACAAGTCTGGCATTTTTTTTAAACCTGGGACCTTTTTTACGTTCGCTTTGTTTTATTCCACTTCAAACATTTTTACTAAGTAGTACACGTGCTAGAAAGTCTATGAAGGGCTTGGTGGTACCTCATGAGTGTCGCATATGTTTTGTAAAAAAAAATTTAGCTCGTACATTTTGCGTTAAAATGAAGAACTAAAAATTTATACAACATGTTCTCCTGGCAGTTTATTCTTGGTTGACACTAAAGCACAGTGCGTGTACATTGTTCGCGAAAAATTTCGACCGTAGAAAAGAATTTTTTAATGACACGTAGTTTTGCACTCTTCTGGAAAATTCAGAGCAGGGTCACGTGACTACAAGTTCGTTTCCGCAAGATATTGGAGGAAATTATTTTCGACCGTCTGATAAAGGGTCATAAATTTTGGTTGAGAAATCGGGAGGGTCGAGCGCGATGTCTGGTACGTTTGTCGCGGTGTTTGGCTTGGAAGCACATACTAAGGAGCACAAAGGGGCACCGATTGCTGTATTCTCTTCTAAGTTCCTGTCCTTTACCACCAGTGCATGGTTGTCAAGCGATTCTTTGCATTTTCCACACCGCCCGAGGCAGAAGAAGACGGTCGTCAGTATGAGTAGCTAATCCCAATGTATCCTAACAATACACACGCTCCGTCCCAGGCTCTCAGTTTGCAACGAAATGGAGTGAATAAAATATTTTTCATTTTTATTTCGTTCCTTTGTTTCATTCTCGTTACGGAGACCGTAGCAAAGCCAAAAGGCAAGAAGCCTAACACAGGGATATGAGTAATCTATTCAACTACTTGACGTATCATTAGCAATATTCACATTAAAAAGAAAAAAATAGTGGCATGGGAGACAAGAGCTTAAATGTTGTTGCCAGAGGAACCTGAAGTTCAGATCTTGGATATAAATTTTTGTAGAGCGCTGCAGACATATCTCTGCAACCTTTGTTGATGGCTGTCACGTAGCACCCGTTGTGGAGACGTGACGAAGGAGTCGTTTCGATGCGTCTCCCTGAGTTGCCAAACTGAGAACAATGTTCTCTGTGACACAAGCTCACTTTATCCAGCTGCACCGTAAGCATCCAGTTCCGACATAGCAAGCCAGCTAAAAAGGGCCGGAGACCTCTCCGTTACGTCCTACCGTTTGAATTGCAACTCAACCAATCATCGTAATCCACTGAGCCGAAGCTCCCGGGTTTGAACCCGACTGAGGCGTCCGCGATTCGACGGGGGCGAAACTCAAATAGGCACCCGTGTGCTGTGCGATGCCAGTGCATGTTAAAGATCCCCAGGTGGTCGAAACTATTCCGGAGTTCTCCACTACGGCATCTATTTCTCCCTTCCCTCACTCCCTCCTTTATCCCTTCTCTTATGGCGTGCTTCGGATGGCCACCGAGTTATGTGAGACAGTTACAGCGGTATTTCCTTTCCTCGGGAACCGATTCTCATATTAATCTTTGGAGAATTGCCTTTTTGGGCGCGAAGCCCACACAGCTTGTAGCGATTTCAATTTATCGTTCATTCAGGGAGCATCTGCATTTGTGTCTGATTTTGCAGGCGAGCAAGACATTCCGCAGACTCTGAGTGGTCGGCCATTGCGGCAAGCCGCAGTGGGAAAGAACTACAGAGAGCCTGGAAGTGGAAGGTAAGTACGCATTTCATCTCCTTGGAACATGTGTGAGGGTATGCTGGACGAAGGAGCGCAGTCTCTCATGCGAGCGACGATGGTATGGTTGAAGTTGAAGCTGGCTGTACTGACTACTCCTAAAGTGTAACGTGGCCCACTGTGTGCAAGAGTATGCGCCGAATATAGCCGGGATAGAAAGTGAACCAAAATTGGTTGATAGCTTCCGCTGTATCATGCAGTAAGGACTCATTTTTTAATTCTGAATCTGTATCCCTCCATGATCTCAACCCTATCGCCGTGCATTCACTGTTTGTATGCAGAAGCCACATGGCAGTAAGCGGACGGTCAGTAACGTGAAACACGGGTGCGTATCATATGCATATGCGAACAGGGCTGGTCTTGTGCGGAGCTGAAATGAGGTGCGCTGTCGCAATCACTTTCGCGTGGCATGAAAAGGGTCCTTGCCTCGTGCCACTTTTTTACAAAATGGTCCGAGCTCAAATGCGAAATTTGTGATCATGTAACCTAGTATCGCTGGACAAGGTAATGAATACCGGTGCCAAAAACGGGTGCTCCGAGAAGGTCTTCGAACACCATTTTCGTTTAGATTGAGCAGAGCCGTGTTCCCACCGGTAACACAACACATCTATGGTACGCGGCCTGCAGTGACAGCAGGGACCTATAACGCTTGCCGGCCGATTTGAAGTGCTTATGCCGCAACTTCCGTTTTCTGGAAATAAAGGGACAATAAATGTTCACTGCTTGAATTCCACTTTATAATGAATCCTTAACTGTTAAACACAGTTTGGCTGCCTTCCGAATTACTCTAATGCTCACGTAATGCGAGACCCAAATCCTATGCTAGGAGTTAAAAAGAAAACACCAAGAAAAAATAATCACATGCTGAGTACTGGCTTTTACGGCACCTGCCTATACCGTTTTTTAGAGTGCCTGCTTTAGTCGTACCGATGCCCCTTTGTGCTGGAGGCACGGAAGCATGCTGGAAACATGTTGCCTATGGAGCGAAAACCGAAGCTCGAGGAGGCGGCCTCTACATGATGGAGGGAAGGGGGGGGGGTCGACTCACTAACGCTTGAAAGTAGGAAACGAGTGAAAGCTGTCGTCTTATTCTGTAAACTTCCACTCCTGACCGCAAGACACCCTTCATCACGCCCGACAGGCTCTTCGTGCCAGCAACATTTCATCGGATTATGGACAAGGTGTTGGCAGGCTTCAAGTGTCAAACCTGCTTCATCAACCTAGATGACATTGTTGTCTTACGCCTAACTTTGACGAACATCTAAAGAAATCGCACGCACTACTCGAAGCAGTCGAGTCTTCTGGGCTTACATTAACTCCGGAAAAATGCCGCTTCGACACCTAGAGGCAGCGACTCCTAGGCCACATTAGATACATTATTTATAGGGGGACCCTATCGGTTAGGGGCATAGTGTATAGTGGAATAGCGGGTAACTAGTGCGCATGCGTAGGACAATAACCGGAAGGGCGTTATTGCTCTGCGCCTGCGCACTGGCGCCTTGCTTTTCCCCTATTCCCCTGGCCGATGGGGTCCTCCCATTCCGAAAGTCTCTATCAGCAAGGACTGCGTCGTTTCCGCAGATATGTGGGGTATTCACGTGACTTGACAGCGTCACTTGAACACCACCGTGGTAGCACGGTTGGCCTAGTCGCCACAGCAACTGTCCGAGATATGAGCGATGCGCGATCATTCAAGCACAGTTAGGATGAGGAGGAGGAAAAAATGTTATTTGAGGCCGCAATTAAGGCCCAGGGAAGAACAGTGCTCGCTCCGCCAAGGCCCGCTGATAACCTGCTGAGTGCGAGTGAAGCCAATGCACTCCAGAAAGAAGGGGGGGGGGGGGGGGGTGTAGGGTAAATATGCAGAATCGTCGAGAAGCTCGTCATTTTTTTATATCTTGCTTCATGGAGGACTCTAAAGGTCCAACTCCATCGGCCCTTTCCAGCGCGCGTGCTGTGCGCTTGGGCGCCCACGCGCCGGCCGGAGGAAGTCGGCATATGCGCAATGTGTCGGCCGCCGCCGAGCGCATCCACAGACGCTCGGCTCCGACAGTGCCAGATATTCTGCGCGCGCTCTACTCGCGGCAGCGCGTATGCGATTGCCGCCGCGCCAGCATCGACCAATCAGTGGGCGTTCTGCTTCTGTGTATTCTAGAGCGGATCGGGTCACGCGCGAGACCAGGCGCGTACTCGAGCCATGCGCTGGGAGTTGTGTACCCATTAAGGAAGGAAAAATTCGTTTTTGCGTGTAGCGCTTTTTTTTTGCGCGTCCGGGCGCGGCGCTAGGCGCACAGACGCGTGGGACGCAGAAGTGTCTATGGAGTGGGACCTTAAGTGCAGCAAACGCGGAAACCTGCAAACCCCGGGCACTTTCTCTTCGAGCCAGTGTATGCTTGTATATCGTGTATCTAATGCTCGCAATGACGATGGCACTGCAAAATGGTGGATACAGTGGCATAAATAAACATTTATTTTTTTTTCCGGCTCTGCTTCATCTAAAATCTCAGTGTCTGGTGTCACACCATCAAATCCCACCTGTCCAGTACATGTTCGGTACTAAAATTGTCAACAGCAGTGCTCGACAGCACCCCTGAGCAATTCGTGGTCGTCCACTTAGGTGTTACTATCTTTATCTTAATGTTATTGCTTTGTTTATCTATTATCATTACCTAATTGCGTATTTCCCATTGTGAGCAGACTCTATGCCTTTTCATTTTCTGCAGGAAACCAAGGCGCCGGTGACTTCATCGGCCTGTCTCCTACAAGAAGTTTTTTTTTTTTGCCCTGAGGCATCTTTTCATTTATATTCGTTCTAAAACCAGAAGTGTGCCCCGCCCGGGAGTGGCCCTCAGTCCAGGTATTCTATGGTGGCTGCCGTCAGTCTGGCCCTGCCAACCAGCTTGCGCTGGTCACCCAGGTCCAAGCTCGACAGCACTGCTTACCATTGGGCGTGGGAGGGGTTGGGTGACAGGGGGAACTGCTGGACTCAGGTGGCACGCCCGGAAAGCATTCACGAATTTATCTGCTCATTCTTCATTCTGATGTGAAAACATTATATGCCTTATCCGCAACGAAACCCGGCGTCGGCGTTGACCAGCAGCAGTGGCCCCAGAAATTCTGGTTGATGTCAGCGTTGTATCAGAGAAAAATAAAATTCTTCCGACGGCGCCCGTGTGCTGTGCGATGTCAGTGCACGTTAAAGGTCCCCAGGTGGTCGAAATTATCCCGGAGCCCTCCACTACGGCACCTCTTTCTTCCTTTCTTCTTTCACTTCCTCCTTTATTCCCTCCTTTACGGCGCGGTTCAGGTGTCCAATGATATATGAGAGACACTGCGCCATTTCCTTCCCCAAAAAAACTATTATTATTATTATTATTATTTCGAAGGTACGGGAATTTAGCCCCAAACTTCCAGACTGAAAAGCGAGCATGGAACCCGCCACCAAACAGCGTTGCTTCTTGGCGAACAAAGGTTAACCTAGAATATGCGTCACCGTACATGACTGTGCTATGCGACTATGCTAAAAGACGTTTATGAATCCGTCTTCTCGGCATAGTCAAGGAGCTTAAAAATAGTCCTTAGAATACCTCTTCTAGACGTCGTAAAAGAACGTCTAGAAATGCCCAACAAAGACCTTTTTGTCTATGAACGCAGGTTGTTTTCAATATGTTTGCAATATGATTTGTTGCCCCGATTTCGTTCCCGCGAATTTTGTTCTTGTTCAGCAAAAGAGGAGCTAGAGCACAGTGGGTCACCGTCAGGCATTCGCTGTGCACTGCATAACCAGCCTCCTTCACGCTGCAAGCGTGACGATGGCGTCAACTGCTGCTGTTTCGCGTAACTGAAGAGGAAAAGTGAAAACAACGCTTTTTATTATGACGTATAAAGGACCATATCCAAAACAAACGGTACTAGCAGCAGCTCAGCTGATGGTACTAAATAGGGTAGCGGAAAAAAAGAGCGTACCTGGAATATATTAAATCACCAGCATCCGATGTAGATGAATGGTGCATCAGAAACGCAAAAAAAAAAGCAGCATTGCGACACAGAGCCAAGATCCCATTCGGAATCTCCCGAGGAAAGCTGCTTAGTCGCGGTGATATGCGCATGCACGATTAGGCTTATTAGGCAGCGAAACATTCATATATGGGTGCCTGCCCACTTCGGGAATACCGGAAACGAGGCTGCCAACGCTTTAGCCCAAGGTTCTCTCAAGCGGGCACCGGCGGTCTCCGATCTAGGGTTCTCACGGGAGCTCATGCTTCAGTGAACTGACGCAGGCCTGCAAAGCCGAGCGTCGGCTCTACCCCCCCAATCCCTCTCTCGACAATTTGGAGGCGGCTCCAAACACGCACCTTACCCTCCCCTTATATACGCTGCCGCTATCAAGTCCACACAAACCCCTCTTGTACCCTCTGCCACCACCCCAAAGCCACTCTCGATCATATCCTTTTCCTCTGCCCGGCGGATCATCCACCGGTCCCGCCGCGGTGGCTCAGTGGTTAGGGCGCTTGACTAATGATCCGGAGTTCCCGGGTTCGAACCCGACTGCGATGGCTGCGTTTTTATGGAGGAAAAATGCTAAGGCGCCCGTGTGCTGTGCGATGTCAGTGCACGTTAAAGATCCCCAGGTGGTCGAAATTATTCCGGAGCCCTCCACTACGGCACCTCTTCTTCCTTTCTTCTTTCACTCCCTCCTTTATCCCTTCCCTTACGGCGCGGATCAGGTGTCCAACGATATATGAGACAGATACTGTGCCATTTCCTTTCCCCCAAAACCATTTATCATCCACCGCGGTGCCTGGAGCACGTCTTACCATTTGGGAGGCTTGGAAGACCCTACTGCGCTCCGAGGAGCCGGCCAAGCAAGCCATCGCCACAGGCGGGGCTGGCAGCGTCATGAGCCTCCGGGACATGAACGTTTGAGTGCAGTGGAGCCGTGCGGGGGCCCAAGGACCTGCGTGTCCTAAAGTCACCTGTGTCTATTAAAGTTTTCACCACCACCACCACCGCGAAACATTCGTTTTATGGCGAGTAGCCCTACAAAAAAAAACAGCCCTGACCGCGCCGGCTTTGCTCAACGGCCAAAACCATTTGATAATATAATGAGGAAACATGCCTTGCCTTGTGACCTCAACCGTGCCAGAAGTTTGGAAGAACGCAAACATTATCTTAAGAAAGGAGAATCCAAGGACTTGAAAAATTACAGATCGACCAGCGTGCTGTACGTTGCCTACAATGTATTTACGTACAAACGAAATCGCTTATACAGTCAGGGCAACCTTAGACTTCAATGAACCAAATGTTCAGGCAGGCTTTCTTAAAGGACATTCTGCAATAGAGAACATCCACACTATCAATCAGCTGATAGAGAAGTGCGCTGAATATAACCAACCCCTATATAAAGCCTTCATTGATTACGAGAAAGCAATCTAGGGTGCGGAAACCTCAGCAGTCATACAAGCATTGCGGAATCGGTAGCCTTATGTCAATATATATATATATATATATATATATATATATATATATATATATATATATATATATATATATATATAGCAACTACACAGCTGCCGTAGTCCTCCATCAAGACAGTAATAAAATTCCAATAAGGAAGGGCGTCAGGAAAGGAGACACGATCTCGCCAATGATATTCACCGCCCGCCCGTTTACAGGAGGTACTCCGAGGCCTGAATTGGGAACAGTTGGGGATAAGAGTTAATGGAGAATACTTAAATAATCTGCGATTTGCTGATGACATTGCCTTGCTGAGTCACTCAAGGGGTGAACTGTAAATCATGATCATTGACAAACAGCACAACGATGGGCCTAAACATTAACATTCAGAAAACCTAAGTAATGTTCCCCAGTGGCTCAGTGGCTATAGGGCATTCGGCTACTGATCCCGAGTTCCCTGGCTCGATCCCGACCGCGGCGGCCGCATTTGATGGAGGCGAAAAGCAAAGGCGCCCGTGTGCTGTGCGATGTCAGTGAATATTAAAGATCCGCAGGTGGTCGAAATTATTCCGGAGCCGTTCACTACGGCACCTCTTTCTTCCTTCCTTCGCTCAGTCCCACCTTTATCGCTTCCCTAACAGATTCTAAAGAAACGTGCAAAAACTACACGAAGGGCAGAATTAGCAAAACGGCTCTCAGGATACTCAGCGGGCTAGCCCCTACCGAGTTAAACAAACCCAGACACAATCTGATTTGGATCCCAGGCCAAGCGGGGGTAGAGGGAAACGAAAGGGCAGACAGCCTAGCTCAAGGCGAAGCAATCCGAGCAGGACAGTCTAACGCCCCGGAGTTCCATCTGCAAGCCTGCGAGGGGGGATACGCAGAACTTTTAAACTTACACAGGGGGATCAGAATCAAATATCCACCACCACACAAAGCTCTGACAAAGGAGGAGGCCACCATCTAGCGTAGACTACAGACAAACACCTTCTCAAACCTACACATACTCAACAAAATGTTCCCATCACAATACAGGGCCACCTGCCCGTGGTGCGGAGCCACACCCACACTATCACATTACTTGGGAGTGCGAACGCAACAAAGCATTCCGCAAACACGAACACCTGAGTGCGGAGCAATGGGAGAGCCGTCTCACCAGCAGCAAGCTCACGCCCAACGGGCCTTAGTGAGGCACGCGGGCGATGCAGCACGGCTCAGTGGAGCCCTGGAACAGGGGCCCACCCATGCTGAAGAGAAGACTCCGATCGCCAGCGCCAAGAACGAAGACGACGGAGCTTTCGAATCCGCGAATCTCTTGACTGTATCAATAAAAGTTTTCACTCACTCACTCCCCAATAACCAATTTTCATTTTTCATGTTCAGCAGTCTAGCAAGGAATCAGCAGTTCACAATTGGCAGCGAGGGGCTGGAAGCGCTAAAAGAATACGCCTACTTAAGACAGGTAGTGACAGCTGGACAGGTTCATGAGAGGGAAGTAACTAGAAGAATAAGGATGGGGCGAAGCGCATATGGCAGGTTCTCTCATATCATCAGTGACAGTTTACTAATATCAACCAAGAGAAAAGTGTACAACAGCTTCATCTTACCGGTACTTACCTACGGGGCAGAAACGTGGAGGCTAACGAAAAGGGTTCAAGTTAAGTTAAGGACAACGCAGCGAGCTATGGAAACAAAAATGATAGGTGCAAATTTAAGAGACCGAAAGCCGTCAGAGTGGGTGGGGGAACAAACGTTGGTTAGTTGGGCGGATGAGATTAAGAAGTTTGCAAGCATAGGGTGGGCGCAGCTAGCAACGGACAGGGCTAATTGGAGAGACATGGGAGAGACATTTGCGCTGCCGAGGCTGTAGTAAGGCTGATGATGAATGAGGAAACATATCGTGAACTTTTCTGTCTCCTTGCGCAGACTACGCGGCGGAACGATTGTTCTTTCTTCCTGCAATAGCTTCTATAAGACGTAAATTTACTGACCGTTAGGCTGCAAATCAAAACCAGGACAATTCAGCGAAACGCGTGCAAGGAAATGCGTCGATATTGTTTTGACGGAGACGTTGAATGCGCTGTGTGGTTGGCGGGAACATGCCGGCTTCGACACAGAGAATAAAATAGTAACGGCGCTTTTAGTACAGCTCTGGTTCAGTGTAAATAATATGTGCCCACATTCTTCACCTGTCCGCAAGGCGAGGAGACCATTTAAGCATGGCGAATCAATTATCTTAGAAGGAGCGAAAGCACATTCTGTATACTAACTTGATAAAATAAGGGAGTAAAGCCATACCCATGCATGCGAACAAAATGGGAGGAGTACTGTGGCAATAATGGGGCATAGAGACCCACAATTCTGCTGCCCTTTATAAGGAGCACTGCTGGGAACTCGATGGAGAGGAGGATTGTGGGGGGATTGGGTGCGTAGAGACAAAGAGGCAGAGGGGGATGCAGAGCGAGTAGGAGGGAATGTGGTTTGAGTGCTAATCCAGGACACATTTGAAACATGGGTCGAATGACACCACTCTTAGCGTTGCGTACCCTAGCTGCTACAGGACAATGACAACGGGTGGTGGGACGTGCAGTGGCAGACCCTCAAGAGCAGAGGGGCCTCCAGGCCCACACACCGCACCCAGTGGCGTCTGCTACAGGAAACATGGTCCACCACTAGAGTCATCGCCACCAGCTTCGCCCAAATGGCAGCAGAGCGCAGGGGCGCCTCAAGTCCAATGAGACGCTGCAGCTGCAACAGCTCCCGGGAAGGTGATGCGAGCGACGATCGAGGCGCGCGTAGAGGTGTCCACAGTTCACTGAAGTCGGACGGCAGCTACATGAAGTCGGACGGCGGTATACATTTAGAGGCACGCGGACTGAAGGAAGCACGGTGGAAATGCCGCGCGAGCAGGGGAAGATAGCTGAGGAAGCACTACACAGCGATGGTGAGAATTGTGTCCTCAATGGTCGCTGCACGACGGGGATGTCGAACAACGACTATATAGAGTTCGTTGGATACCACTGCGTAGCGGTGGCACGAAGGGAAGAACGCGCGATATCCACCGTGCAGCGAGAAAGTCGCACGAAGGACAAAGGAACCACCGGTGTGACCTCACTGTAGCTTCTAGGCAGCGACGCGGACAGGTCTACAGACACGCGAAGGTTCGCACGAAGACCGCCACAGGACGAGTACCGGGCGACGATGGGAGGCCCACAGGATACTCACCCAAAGCGGTGGCGCGAAGAGCAGGGCGAGCGCACGAATTGACACAATGGCCGCCGTGCAGGGAAGAAGCCGGACGAGCTACGAGGGATCCGCTGCTGAAATGCGCTCAGTTGCAATACACAGTATAACTGTGTGCGTGTGAGTGTGTGCGTGTGTGCATGTGCGTATGTGTGTGGCTGCGAAAACAGGTGAATCATGTTAACCTGTTAGCTTTTTAACTGAATTTTGGTACGTAACTTTTTAATTATCACATATATTTGCCTGGTTGCGGTAACAGTTTTCTAGTCGGCTATTGGCAGTGGTGTTGCCAGTTATAAGAATCTCGGAACCGCTGAGGAGTGCGCGCAACAACTTCCACCAGTGCGCTTCACTTGGTGGCGCATGTGTCACATGGCCTTCCCTGCCTCGTTTCCATGATATAGAGGGTGACGTGGAGTTACGTGCGCAAAAAAGTGATTTCTTGGTTTTAGACTCACTTCGTAGCGCATTTTAGTTGCTTTCAAATGATAGAAAACGTGCTAGGGGTATACACTCCAAATAACTTTTACCGCTTTCTTTCAAACAGTGTGAGAAAGAATTGAGAAAGGGCCCAATCCAGACAAGGCTAATTTTCGCTAGTTTACCTTGTTTTCTCGCATTTAACATTTCTTTTCACGGGGTACTTCGCTTTTCGTTTGCAAGATTTGTCATTGGAGCTAGTACGCTTTCCGGATGCTAGACGTCTTGTAGAAGCTTGAGTTCACCGTTACTGGAAATGCCAGCTGAGCACTCAACAACATTGTTCGGTCGAGGAGCCCACAAACCACTTTTCAAAACATGGACTATTCAGAGAGCTACTGATGATGCAGTTCCAAAAGTTAATGATATAAATATGCGAAGAATCAAAGTGTTTAACGATTTTCAGTCCTGGACAGCTCTTTACGTCTAGACTGAGAAATTTAGATCCACGATGGATACATAGAAAGCTGCTCTAAACTCGTGGATTTAGCGAAACAGCACAGAAAATGTAAAATGAACAAACTGGCTGCACAGAGAGAGTGCGAAACTGAGCAATATTCGGAGGCGGTAATCAGCTTTCGAAGGCTTCGAGCATCTGTTTCTCAGAACATACTTTTTGTGTTCATGTACCATTTTTTTCCAAGCACAATCTCCAGCTCAATGAAATTTTTTGATCAGGTGAAGTAAGGACTCATACACACTCAAACCGCTCCAAATGGTGAACGCCGTTTTTCTGGGTACTTATTAAATGTTGAACTCTGGAACCTAGAAATTCGATCAGCTCTGCGCAAAATTAAATAGAATCTATTACATGATTTCCTTCTGGGCTCAGTGTTCTAGTTTCTGATGTGTAGGGACAATAGGCTTCCGTGCATGCCTATTTCAAGGCCGTGGGATCAAACGCTACTCAAGGCGCAATTTTGTTTTGTAAAAATAAAAATAAAAATGCGTTGAGTGTTTTTAAGTTAAACAGTTTTAGTGACTGTTGTTTCTGTGGAGTATTTATTTACACATTAAAAACGACAGCCTCAAGTGTCATCTCTAAGGCCTCTAGCCTAAACCATCTTCTATTGCCGAGTATTTTTGCCTTATCACTTATTTGCTGCGTTTTGTAATATTTTAGTTCCTGCTTTTGATTTTCTTGTTTTGTAATGAAATCCTACGTAAAGTCTTGCCCGTTCTTTTGCGGTAACACATATAAAATTAAAAACAGAATATTTGTTTTGGTTTGGTTTTATGAGGCTTTAACGTCCCAAAGCAACTCAGGCTATGAGGGACACCGTAGTGAAGGGCTCCGGAAATTTCTACCTCCTGGGGTTCTTTAACGTGCACTGACATCGCACAGCACACGGGCCTCTAGAATTTCGCCACCATTGAAATTCGACCGCCGCATCCGAGATCGAACCCGCGTCTTTCGGGTCAGCAGCCGAGCGTCATAGCCACTGAGCCACCGCAGCGGCTAACAGAAAATTTGTGTCACCTCGATAATCAAATGTGTGCTCAATTGGTGCTGCTCTATTTTGTCAGTATTTCAGTCAAGTAAAAGTATTCAGAAAATTGTTTTAAATAATTACGCGTTGGCGTGCATACCCGGAAAACGCGCATTATTTGCCATCTCCGTTACCACCAAGTCGTTTGTATTCATATTTGCTTACTATGAGCTGAAGCTTTGCCATCGAAGACCTCACCTCCAAGAACGAGTTGCCAACAGATGAAGGCTATTGGGTTACTCCCAGGGGTCGAAGATTGACCTCAGAAAACAGAAAAAATGCCGCTAAAAAACACTTAAGTGCAAGCAGGCAAACAAGCGCTCTGAAAACGATTACTCTTCTTTTGGCGGCCGGCTAAACCAACGCCACTTTGACTCCGCTGCAGCCGTTTACTGAAGAGATGAATTAAAGGAACCAGAAACAATAAACAACGTATTTAGTGAGAAGCCTCGCCATGTGTTGTCGCGAAAGCGGGCAATTCGTTTGACTGTGTACGTAAATCCTTTGTCAACGTGGTACAAAAGTTTTTTCTATTCATTATAACAGTTTGCACAGCTGCGCCAGAAGCGGTGCTGGGCTACAGCCCCACTTTTTCTTGGTACTCCGTTTAACTTTGGCGCCTGCAGAGCGCCTCATTCAAGTCATCTCACCTGCGCTGCAGTTGCCGTTATTCTTCCTTCGATATGTAATAATTCAGTTTGTTCCTTCATCATCAGCTGGACTACGCCCACAACAGGACAAAGGCCTTTCCCATGTCTCTTCAATTAACCCTGTCCTGTGCCAGTTGCGACCACCCCATACCTATAATCTTTTCATCCACCCACCTAACTTTCTGCCGCCCTCTGCTACGCTTGTCTTCTTTGGAATCCACCTCGTTACCCTTATCTTGCCTTCACATTACAGGCCCTGACCAAGCTCGTTTCTCCCCCTTGATTTCTACTAGGATGTCATTAACTTGTGTTTGTTTCCTCACCCACACCGCCCGCTTCCTGTCTCTTAACCTTACACCTTCCATTTTTCTTCCAATAGCTCGCTGAGGTTTCCTTGAGTTGAACCCTGTTCGTCAACCTCCGCTTATTCTTGACGTCACCGTTAGAACGTGCTTCTCCTTGATTCCTCCGCCGGCTGTCGAGGTAGTCGGACGTGCGTTCGACGAGCTCCGTCGACATCGGGGGTTGCGAAGCACTCAGGGCCGAGGGTGCTAACCTTCTTGGCTGGAATCAACGACGACAAGGGACGCCCGATCAGCGGATTCACCGAATTTCACAAGTTGGGACCGTATTTTTCTACATTTCATGCCCGTGAAGTCGCCACATGCCACGTGGGACGCTGAGCCTACTAAGGCCTAGGGGCAAGACGGAAGACAAAGGAGGAGACCGAGGCCTAACGGCCCCGCTAGGCGACTCTGTACGACATGGATGTCGTAGAAGGGACGGATATCGATCCCAGCGAATTGAAATTCCCTGGACAGTGGTTCAAGGCGAAAGGAAACGGTAAGATAGTCCCGGCGGAGACGGACAATGGTGGCCACGATTTTTTTTTCAAGCCGTAAAGGAACGGCTTTTCTTCTTGGCCCCTTTCACAATGTGTACGTCATGTTGTGAAGAACAAATAAAAATGAATGAATGAATGAATGAGAGGCGTGAAGGGAGACGACTAGCGGCGAAGTCGGTGGAAAGGCAATTCACAAGAATTCCAAGCGTCTTTGAGTACATCGTTATGAGACCTCAGGGGGTCTCGAGAAACCGCTGAAGCATGGAGGCGCTTTCCTGGCTGACGCAATCAGCAAAGCGGCCGGCACCAACGATAGAGGCATGGACGACATCATAACATTCAATACGAAACAGCAATCCATCCTCATTGCTACGGAGGACGAAGCGAAAAGAGAAATACGCAGCGGTCAAAGAACTCACGATAGGAAACGAGAAGGTGGCAATAAAAGCCTACGTGGCGGCACCGGAGAACAGCGGCAAAGGCGTAATCTACGACGTCCCATCCTTCTGGACGGAGGAAGAAATCATGGAGAGACTCGAATACTTCAAAACGAGGAACCCCTCAATCTTAGGGGTAAGAAGACTAGGGAAAGACTCCAAGGCTGTACTCATTCTCTTTGAGGACAGGAAGGTTCCGTGGCAGGTCTACCTCTCACCCGCACCGACTAAGTGCGTACTCTACAAAAAAAAGATACGAAGTTTGCTACGCATGTGGCCGTATGGGCCACAGAGCGGACGTATGCCCGGACCCTAACAACAAGAAATGCAGACAATGCGGAGAGAACAACCCGCAGGAAGACCACCAATGCAAGACCAAGGGCCAGCTCTGCGGCAAGGAGCACTCACTTGGCGACAAGAAATGCAAAGAGATGTACAGAACACCGTACGAGATCAAGAAAAGAATATGGGAGAAGAAGATCGAGAAACAGGAGGAGCTGCAAAGACAAGCCCAGCAACGGGAGCAGGCCGCGGACAGAGTTAAGGAGCTCCGCAGGGAAGGCAGCTTCCCAAGGTTGGGAGAAGACCAGAAGGACCAGGCGACCCCCGGGAGCCAGGAGGCCCCCAAAGAGCACATAAGATCGAGGTCCAGAGGCCCCAAGAACCCCTGGGGCAAGACGCGGAGAGACCCGAGCAGGGACGCGAAACAAGTAAGCTTTGTAGAAGGGCCCTCCCAGGCTAAAGATGATAAGGATAGGGAGATCGAACAACTAAAAAGGAAGGTAGAGGAGCTTCAAGGGCTCCTAACCAATTTTATCAAAGAACAGAAGGAGGATAAGAGAAAGGCAAAAGCGGAATCCCCCTCTCGCACACAACTAGCACAGCCAAAACAGATAGTCCAACAGGTCACCCCTCCAGCACCCAAACCGCAAGCAATAGCAGGCGAGGCGATGGAGGAGGAAGAAACCATCAGGAGACCCCCGCTCAAGCGTAGGGGGAGGAAGAGGCCGACATATGGGTAGCATTCAAGAAAGAGGGAGAAGCGAATTGGGCCGCAACTAAGGCTAATCAGGCAGAACTCAGAGAATTCATGGCACAAATGATGCTTGCCCACAATCAAGCGCTAGAGAACGCAAACCAATAACACGAAAGCCTAGTCGCAGAACTACAGGCGCAGAGAGTAGAACTGCAAGAGCAGAGAGCAGAGCTACAAATGCAAAGAGCTGAGCTGGTTGACCACGCGGAGCGGCAAAAAAACGTTGAAGGAATTCTAACTCAGCTACAACATGGCCAGAAACTTGCCAATGGAACTGACGAGGGTTCCAACGCAAGCGAGCGCTACTGCAACAATACATAGACACCTTAGAAAAAAAGCCGCTGGCAATAGCGATGCAGGAAACCGGTAAACTAGCAACCCTCCCAGGATATCAGGCATTTCACAGTCATAGGGGAGAAAAATCACATGTAACGACTCTAGTGAAAAGAAACATAGCGACAATTGAACATGAAATCAACTCTAAAAACATAGAAGGGTTTTTAGTAGAGATGCTCACGGGCGAAAGGAAGAGCCGAGCCTCTTTCTCTTAAACATCTACTCGCGACCAAAACAACGGAAATTCAGATTCAGGGCCATCTTTAGGCAGGCCCTGAAGGCGGCGGGGAGAAATCCCCTGATTACAGTGGGCGACTTAAATGCGCAACACGAGGAGTGGGGCTACAGAAGAAGAGACGGCAAGGGCAGGCAGCTATGGGAGGACATACAGGAGCTAGGTTTTACACTACACACCGACCCAGGCTGCCCGACCAGAAGAGGCAATAGCGTGATGGTGGACACCACGCCTGATCTGACGCTCTCCAAGAACGTAATAGCGGTTACTTCGGAGAATACAGAGCAAGACTTGGGAAGTGACCATTATATAATAGCCACAACATTAACGAAAGGGGTGAGGGAAAACCGGCAAAAACAGCCAAAAGTAACGGAATGGGAAAGATTTAGAAAACGGCGGGGGGAAATCTCGATCGGAACCATCACGGACATTGGGGATTGGACAGATACACTAAAGAGACACGTCGCTGAGGCGACGATATCTTTAGAGGGTTTAGACGCTCCAATAATAGCCGACAGCAGGCTCCTCCACATGTGGGAGGCAAAATATGGCCTAGAACGCAGACTTAAAAAGCAAAGGTGGAATCGAAACCTCAAAAGAAAGATAGCCAGACACAACCGGGAGATCGAAAAGTATGCGATGCAACTTTGCGAGCAAAACTGGTGTAGAAGGTGCGACGACATGGAAAGAGGTATGAGCCTAGCAAAAACGTGGAACATTCTGCGACACTTGCTAGATCCAACCAAATCAAAATCTCAGGCAGAATTCAGGCTAGCCAAAGCGCGACACGTATATGATGGGTCAGACGAGGATTTTATGGAGGGAATCATACAAACATACGTAGGAGATGTAACTTGCTTTAGCCTACCGGAGTATAGGGAGCCTCTTAGAGAGGAACTCGATGCGCGTATAACGGAGGCAGAGGTGAGAGCAGAGATAAGCTCAAAACGAAATCCGCTCCGGGCCCGGACGGAATCAAAAACACAATGCTGCGGCATCTAGACGACGAGTCGATCACAGCAATCACAAACTACATCTAGCAAGCGTGGTAAAATGGTGAGCTCCCCAAGCAGTGGAAAGAAGCTAGTATTATACTAATTCCTGAACCAGGCAAACCACCAAAGCTGGAAAACCTTAGACCGATCTCTCTTACATCCTGCGTAGGAAAGTTAATAGAGCACGTGATCCAAACGAGAATGACTCGATTTAAGAAAGACAACGAGCTATGGCCAAACGAGATGGTCGGCTTCCGAACGAGCTTGAGCACTTAAGATGTAATGCTGAGACTTCAGCACGACATCATAGATTCACGGTCGAGAGACGCAAAGGAAATCTTAGGATTAGACTTTAAAAAAGCCCTTGATAATGTCAAGCACGAGGCAATCCTAGCAGAACTGCAAGAAGTAGGTGTAGGCTGTACAACCTACAACTACATAAAAGACTTCCTGTCTGATAGGACAGCGCGTATAAAATATCAGGACATAGAATCAGAGGAAATCACGGTGGGTAGCAGAGGTACCCCCCAAGGCTCGGTACTATCCCCGCTCCTCTTTAACCTAGCAATGAGAGGCCTCCCCACGAGACTCAAAGAGATAGGAAACCTAAACTTCAGCATGTATGCGGACGATATAAACGTTTGGATTAACCAGGGTAGCGACGCTGACATCGAGAGCAAGCTGCAGGAAGCCACGAATATAGTGGTGGACTACACAGTAGCTAGGGGGCTCTCGTGCTCACCAGAGAAGTCAGAGCTCTTGGTGTACAACCCTAAATCTCTGAGACTTAAACAAGGCAATGACTTTAACATCACACTCGAAGGTAAACAGGTCCCCAAGGTAGACAAGATCAGGATTCTTGGTCTCCAAATCCAAAGCAATGGATATAATGATGCGACTATAAAGAAGCTGGAAGGCTATGCGGCACAGGTCATAGGAATCTTTAAAATAGCCCTCAAGGAAAGAGGGCTTAAAGAGAGGAGCCTAATTAAGCTGGTGCAGGCTTGCGTTATTAGCCGTCTGAGCTACGCCACACCATATTTTAATGTACGGGCCTCGGAACGAGACAAACTAGATTCGATAATCAGGAGATGCTACAAGCGAGCACTCGGTACACCCATAAGCACCTCAGTCGAAAGACTCTTAGGAATGGGAGTTCACAACACATGGAGGGAAATCGCCGAGGCTGTTAAAAAAGCCCAGCTGGAAAGACTTAGCCAGTCCAGCACAGGTAGGGCTATCCTAAACTTGGTAGGACTACAAATAGACAGAGGTATGCAAAAGAAGCAGGACATCCGAAGAATAATTAGAGAACCACTTAGGGTGGATCCTCTCCCTAGGAATATGCACTCCACCTTTCACAAGGAAAGCAGGGAGAAGAGAGGTGAGGCGCTAGTCAGGCGCTTCAGCGAGGAAAACGAGAAAACAGTAGCATACACGGACGCGGCGAGCGGCAAGCTGGGAGCGGCGGTAGCCTCGGCGGTGGATGGCCGGGGTGAGGCAGTCTCATCAGCAACCACACGCAGCCGCAATCCGGAGTCAGCAGAAGAAGCTGCAATAGCGCTTGCTTGCGTAGGGACAGAAGCAAAATTCATAGTTAGCGACAGCAAAACGTCCATATATAACTATGGTAGAGGTAGGATTGCACCAGAAGCGGTGCGGATACTAACAGGAGGAAAGATAGACAGGAAAATTAGCCTCGTATGGGCACCAGCTCAAATGTCAGTTCCAGGCAATGAGGCGGCTTACGCTCTGGCTCGAGATCTCTACTTCCGAGCCGGAGCAGAACCGCCCAACTCCAAAGAACTAGACGAGAGACTGCAGAATTACACCGAAATAACTGAAAACTACAGATTACAAAGGAGACTAGTCCCTCCACTGGACAGAGATCTCGGAAACAAAGAGGCGACGATCTGGCGGAGATTACAGGCAGGAAATTACATTAATCCGGTCTGGGCATCGCACGTCCTCAGAGACGAAGACATAGATTAAAAGTGCAAAAAAATGTGGAGAGGGGGACTCTCGATCACGTAATTTGGGAATGTGTAGATTCCCCAGGGGCTAACGAAGGAATTGATAGTAGAGAAGCCTGGGAGACCCTTCTGCGGAGCACTGACCCCGTCAAGCAGAATCAAGCCATTCATCTGGCGGTGGAGCCCGCGGAGAGCCAGCAACTCTTTGCCTGCCTTGCCTGCCTGCGTGCCGGGGGTAGGGAGTAGGGGGCCTCCCTTCTGATGGAAATAAAGGTTTTTGGAATGGAATGCTTCTCCTTGTTCACTTTGTGCAGCGCGTAGCCAAACGGCGGCTTCTACTCTTTAGACATAGGTTCAACACTATAATGATAAGTGTGACAGACTGTGAAATAAGCGTCGCGTGTTTGACGGCGTTCTCAGGCTTACGGTTGGCGTCGCCGTTGCGAATAACCTGAATACCCTTGAAATGTTCCGGGAAGGCCGAAGCGCGGAAGAGACGCAGAACAAGCGCTGTCAACGGCAATTCTGACAATCAAATGAGTGGAAATGATATCGGGTTCGCATAAGCACAATTAACGTTACTTGGACGTCGTTCGCCATCGAATAATTTCTCAGGCATGGATTACTTTCTTCCTGAAAACAAAACGAAAACACGAACCCGGACTGCACAGTTAAGAAATAAATCATTCAAAGTTCAATGCCTTCCACGTTACTCCAACGTTACCTAGCCCCCGAACCACAAAAAGCTCCATTTAATCGTCGCGAATTTGTGCAAGCGTGAAAAGCATTGCTCAATAGTTCTTGCGCATGCTAGAACGGCTCATAGGTGGCGGTAGCCTAGGGTCTTTGGGTGCACAACATGGCCCCGTCTTCGCCCGCTTCTTTTCTTCGAGCTAGGCAGCGCAAGCGGCCTACTTTCTTGTTTACACGGCTTGCGAAGCCTGCGTCATCATCCGCTTTTCTGAACTGGTATATGCAGATACATGCCCCTGGTGTGATGGTATTGCTACATTTACAAACATCACAAGGACATGTACAGCTAAATCCAACCACTTAGAGCCGCCGAACGCGGCGCTGTATCAGTGGGAGGTTACACTGGCCAGCGGCACCCTGGAGGAAGTAGAGGCACTAGTCGCCATCCCCAAAGCATCGGAGGAAGCTACTGGAATCCTGGACCGAGGACTCCACCCACAATCTGCTTCGGTCGTCATTAACATATTTATTCCCTCTCTTAACTAGACAACGTGATTAAGCTCCTTCGCCATTTGTAGACCTTTACATACCGCCTCGCTGAGCCGCCGCTTCTTTTCCTGATAAGCGGTGTTCTCACCGTTCTGCGCTGTTTGACACGCCAGAGTGTCCGAACGCTCTGTGTGCATAAGCGACACGTTGGGCCGCTATGGGCGCCCCTTAGCATGTAGCTACCTAAAGCTGCCTTTGGCGAGATAGAGCCTTTCAACCGGCTCGCTTGAACAGTCACGGCGGCAGCACTGCTGGCTCCAAGAAGAGGGCGCTCTGCCTGGGCTCCGCAAATTGTCGCTTCTTCCCTCTGTGCACGTTATATTGCGTTTCCTGTAAAGTTCAGAGTGATTATAGGCTGCACAATGACTATACGTCATGACTATAAATACGAGTGATGTTTTCATTGGTCATAGTACTTCACGTTTCATCATGGCTATACACCTCCGCTTGAGTGTTCCTAGACTACAGCGGTCGGCTTTTGTCCCAACGTGTCATATAATGCGGTCGCATTTAAAAACGCCGCAGCTGCATTTGCTTCGCAGACAGGAGTGGCGAGGTTCGATCTCTAGTGGTGTCAGGTACCCACCGGTAATACAATGGGTGCAAGCTTTACCCTAGCCTGGTGCTAGATTTCTTTGCTTTCAAATTTTTCGGAAATGGGTCTTTGAGGCTACGTTGAATCGATAAATATTTAGCATGCAATGAGCGATGAAATCCAAGTCGAAGCATTTAGTGATTGTAGCCTGGCAATTTAGGCCTAGCCGGAAACATTTAGCACCGCGAGCACAAAGTTTCTGGTAATACGCATTATCGGTCGCTTTATGTACTACAGGAAAAACCGTCTCCGGACCAGTTCAGATAAAGGCCGCTGTCTCACTGCACACAGTGCGGGCAGGGCACTTTTCTTCTTTTTCGCGCCCTCTCAAATATATGTCTCAGGACACAGTATTCGTGCGTTGTACAAGATGTCCATGCTGTCCTTACTGCTCTAATAATGGAATAATGGATACAAAGTCAAGGCCTGTAGTCTGACTACACTGGTGTCCAGCCGTCGACTGTCTTACGCTAGCCTGGAGCTCGACTTCCTTTACTTCCTTTAGATGAAACTAATGCGATATCAGCTCTGTTACCTTTGCCTGCAAGGTATACGCCAGAAATGAAGACACAGTTGAAGCGATGGCCTCCTCCAGCTTTTTCACAAGCGCACGAATCTTCCAGAACATTTGCGAAGCCAGGTAGTGATTTCTTTTATTGTTCAGGTAACGATGTCGTCACATCAAAGAAGGCAACGGCGTGAGCGTCAAAGTATGGTGACATTTTCAGCTGGTCCCGCCGGCTCTCGGTGATCTTTCCATTTTTCTGTACTGCTACTTTGCGTCTCGCCTGCTGCATCCGTCTTTTCTTTTCATACGGGATCTGCATATGCAAAAATGAGTAGCCACGGTGTCATACACCTTGTCTAAGTAAAGAAGGCATGCGCTGAACCTCAGCTGAGCATGAACAGCAGCGGTGCCTGAGTGGTTTCAGAATCCCATACCTATGCTGGAGGCGCAGGGTTCGGTTCCCAGTGTCGCCGGCTATACACAGATTTCAAATGAATTCAAGCCTACCCCATGCATTGTGGTCTGCTTATATTCAGGTGAAATTCTTGGAAAATGGTTGTTCGGCCCCACCTGGTGTAGAGAAGAAAATGCTCCGCGCCGAAACGCTTTTGGCCACAGCTGCCCTAATGGTGCTAGCTAGCACCACTAAAGTTATTCATTACTCCTTAACTCAGAGCATACCACTTAAAAACTAGCCAGGTAGCAACATTAAACCAAAAGGCTCTGTCCCGCATTCCAACGCTGCTCTGAAGCCACTTGACTGACAGTTATCACAGCCAAGCAGCTCGTAGCGTTTCGGCACGTGTGAACAGAGAGACAAAGCCAGAAAATGTTGACAAACCGTAAAAGCAAGTTTTTAAAAAATCACATAAAACCAACCCATGTGATCATTTTGTTTCTTCCTGCAGTGTTGGTAATTCCAGATCCTATCAGCAGAAATGTAAACCCTGAAGTGTAACACCATGTGAAGAAAAGCCATTTCTAGGTGATTTTGAAAAAGAGGATTGCCTTGAGCTTTTAAAACAAAGAATAATGTCAAAAACAACGAATAATGTAAAATGTAATTTGCGATAAAAGGACGAAATTATTTGCATTTATTCTCAGGGAGCCGTCTGTTCCTTACGCCAGGAATTAAATTATGCCAGAAGTCAAACTGCTTCCATGCACTCTTATATAACTCCGCATGACGAAGTAGGCAGTATTCCTCTCCGAAGCCTGGTGAGATCGGTAAACGGGAGCCACTGGTGCAGTGACTCGTACGCTGAAAGCGGCATCTTTCGCATGTAAATGTCAGCCGCTCTGCGCGCGTTCAGAGTCGAACTCGCCATATGGACATGAGCCCGTCACGTATAGTGTGCAGCGTCAAGTGCTACGCGCGTGCCAAGATCGTTTCACATCGGCTGCTGCTCATCTGCTGATTGGTGGTTTTCGGCCACGTGATTGTGTGATGTCAGTTTGCGGACGCCACACACCTGCCCGTTGACAGCTGGTGCTATAATAGCCGTTACAAACCACCACACGCGTGCCAACGTGGGACATAATCCTGACAGGCGCCATGAACTATGCACTCAAGTTTCCGTACTACGGCAACATGACAAAGTTGTTCGCGTGTTACTATTACTGTCAGTGCCCTAACCGTAACACGTGCGTGAAAATACAGTCCTGTCCCTGTTTTTTGCGCCGTTGCATTCTATTTACGAAGTTCCGCTTTTAACCTCAATGGCAATCCAGATAAGTTCATAAATAACCAAACAGTCCTTACATATTCTACGCTGACAGTAACTGCTTAGGCTGCAAAGGCTCTTCAACAGGGAGACGTTCACTGGTGCAATGGTCAGCACTTCGCCCCTATACAATCGTGGAATCACGGTGGAATGAACACGAAACGTGGAGGTACGCCGCGTAATTCTGAACCAAGAACTACACCAATATGTATTCGCAGAGTGGCTCTTTTGTAGAGTTCTATTCAAAACAAAACAGTTGCAGATATAGGGGATCTGTTCATTGGAAAAAGAAATGCCTTCATACATTGTATTTTATTTTGCACCTGGTCCTCCGCTTCGGCTGCTTTCTAAGGCGCGTTGTTTCACGCTGATAGGAATTTAATATGTGTACGTCTATTGTATGGATCGTGCGGTACACTGCACAGCCTCTATACACTGTACAGCACCACATATCCCGCATCAGTATGTGTAGCTCTCAGCGATTCAGTCATGTCGCGGAATAGAGTGTAAAAATTGCTGAAGCACTGATTGTTTGCTGTAGCACACAATTAAAGTATTCCATGTGATACAGCAGCTTCAAAGCTGGCTGACCTGCGCAAGAAGGATGTCAAGTGGCCATCGCGATCGCCCTGAAAGATAGATGGGGTAGAAGCAGCATGGAAGTAGGTGAATATGCGGTTTACAAAGGAAGGCGACAACAAAACGAAACTTTAGCTGTTCATGACTGCAGATGTGATCAGTATAAGCTACGATTGCCAATGTACTCGGAAGTGACATTCAAGCGAATATCCAGACTACGCGCGGCTAGAAAAAGTATAGGTACAGACTCGAATTAGACTGAGTTTGAGCTTCGTTAGGCTTGACAGAGTCGTGGGCGAAAACACTACAAGAAAAACATTTGACTAATAAATTCTTTCTGTTACAAAGACCCATTGCAATTAAGGCCTTAATACACGATATCATTTTGCGTATGGAGCAAATTTATTGGTTACCGACCCGGAGGCATCCCGGCTCTTGAAGCCTAATGGCTGTCAGAGAGTACAGTAACAAGAAGACTTCGTAGGTTTCTGTTACACCCCCCTAATTCTCAAAAAAGGACAAGAAAGCGAAGCAGAGCTACGATGTTTTATTTCTGCTGTCTCTTACATGCTGCCCGGAACATGGCGAGTCAACGCCATGGGACGGTTTCGTCAGGCTGTGCGGCGTTGGTTTTGTCGACGTTGGCGTAAGCTTCCGGCGGCGTTTTAGAAAACGCGTCGGAGATGGTAAGCCGCACGACCACTGTAAATTTTAAGCTTCGCATATGCTTCATACACGCGCAGAAGCTTGAAGACTGACGTAGTATGTACCGATCAAAGCCCTAGATGGCGATTCCCGCAAAGTTGCCGGATAATTTTTAAAGGGTCTACTGCTAACTACAATCATTCCAGTACCTCGAGTGAGGCCATCGCGCACAAGTTCTTAGATGGTTTTGCCTAAGCACACCATCGAAGATCCGTGGTTTCAGATAAACATGGGAGTCCAATGGTGAAATCGCATTTTCTAGGAAGCTATGAAGAGAAAATAGTCTCAGCTCAATTGTTCAAGCGATCACACCGGCCCAGTCCGAAGAGATCTAAACGAAAAGATCACAGAGCCAGCGCTTTTCAATGGGTGCACAAAGGGAGTGTTTCGTGACTGTTTCGTCGCAGTCACTCACCCGTCCATCGTGTAAGAAGAAAGGCTGCCATGGCGACCGCAACGCGAGCCGAGTCGATGATCATGGGCAAGCGATGCAGGTACTCCACACGCAAAATAAGCGATGCAGGTATTCCACAAGAAAGAAAAATAGAATGTGATGGCAAGGCACGATCCCAGCTCCACGGTGACCCTGCACGAGGTTAATTGAGGTGACATCAGAAAGCAGTATACTTGGAGTAAAATCAACTGGTTTTTCAAAATCGATTTGTTCAGATATGTTACGCGTTGCACTATCGAACGGAAAGAAGCAAGGAGAAGCTTCTGAATAATGTCAGGTCATCACTGGCTTATGCGCGCTCCACATATGCATTGTGATCTTCATCTCTCACTGCACTTTTGACAACTTTTGATGAGGGTAAACAAACAAGAAAACCCATAAGATCTCTCTTGCAGACAAACCTAGCAGTCGCCGCAGTGGTGGCTCAGTGGTTATGCATGGCGCTCGGCTGCTTACCTGAAAGGCGCGGGTTCGATCTCGGCCGCGGCGGTCGAATTTCGATGGAGGTGAAATTCTAGATGCCCATTTACTGTGAGATCTCTTTCGCGTTAAAGAACTCCAGTTGGCCGAAATTTACAAAACCCTGCACTATGGCGTCCCTCATAGCCTGAGTCAGTAAACCAAACTTCACATCCATTCAAAGTGCAGTCGGAAGGAGATGAAAAAAAAATCATTTCTTCGGACTGCTTCAAATGCATACTTTTTGCTTGTGTGCATAGACTATATTAGTGACTTATAGCTGCAAGAAAAAAAGAGAACTCATTCACTTAAGGCGGCCCGCGGTTCATTCATTACGCGCCATTATATACTCTCCCTTCTCTGGAAACAGAGCATGACTCCGTATTTTGATGAGGAAAACGCTGCCGTGCCTTCTAACAGCTCCTTCGCCACCGTTCATTGCGCATTCCGTTCAATCACGTGCCCTCAATTCCAGAAGCTGCCTTTGGTAAGCGGGTGTTTGTTCAAGGCGTAGGAAAGAGAGTCTCAAACAGAGACGGGGAATATCTGCGCACCAAGTCCGTTGATAGCGTCCGAGCATCACCTCAACTCGAGGGCGCACATTGCGAACTAAATTATGATCTGATTTGGTTTGGTTTATGGAGGGTGTAACGCCGCAAAGGGATTCAGGCTTTAAGGGGCCCCGTAGTTAACGGTTCCGGAAATTTCGTACTCTTGGGTACTTTAGCGTGCATAGACATCGCATAGTACACGGCCCTCGAGAATTTCTCCTCCATCGAAATTCGACCACCGCGCCAGGGTTCTAACCCGCGTCGTTCGGGTAAAAAGTTTTTTTTAAATAACAAAAGCATTTCTGAAGCTCTTTGTGGAAAGATTATTTTGCATAACACTGTGTCGAATGCAAATTTACCAAGTCTATAGGCTGGTGTGCATGCGCAGGTGGATGACACGTGTTGCTGTTGGTAATCATCAATCGCGCAGTTCGTTCGCAGTCAGTGAACTCGAAATCGGCGGCGGCACACAGCTATGCGCCGTTTTAGCATCGTTCGCAGGGCAGTGTGCCATGTTAAACAGCGCACTATAATTTGCTAGGAAGAGCAAGTGATCAGTCGCGAACCATGTGGAGCGGTGAGCGTTACCACTTTCACCCGTTCCTGCTAGGGTGGCAGAGCCACCCGGCCTCTTCTCCAGTAGCGAGGTGATGATCGGGTTTGACGTTGACGGTGACAGACAGCAGAGCTTCGAAACGTGGGATGAGCGTCAGAAACGTCAGTATTAACGCCCTAGCGTTAAAGGCCCCGTTTATCAGAAAATCCGCTGTCGGCGTTGTCCATGGCAGGTGACGCCAAGAGCAACCTAAGAGGCAGGTGGGTCACTTTGCTCATGTGACATTGCAGCTTCACCACAACCTACTACTACACCGGATAGCGAGCGAAGTGCCCACCGTGGCAGGTGGCAGTTAAATAATCATTGGTCGCTTGAGAAGAGCAACCTGAGCCACACAAGGCCAACCGCTGGGAGCACCTGCCACCGCAGGGCAGTGGCGAATCGCTTAACCAAATTCACCACTGCACCAGGAGGGGCGTGAGGACTTCCAGGTATCTTTGAAAGTAAAGCAGAGAATGACCTTGTGCATATATGGAATTTAGCCATCATTACGCTAGCACGAAATACCCTTTCCGAGCTTCATTGCCACTCCAATTTTTTTCAGTGCCATGATGGGCTAACGAAATAACGTTCGGTAAAGAAAGCATATGACACTACCCCTCAAGAAAGTGGAAAAACGCACTCATCAAACGGGCCCAGGCAGACAGTGCACACTTCCGTGTGTAGCTCATAGAAGCACTTTCTTGACCCCAGAGTCGCGTCGACAGTGGTTCATGTTGAAAGAGTTTTGAATGTGCCAGTCATAGCAAATCGCATTAATAAAGTTAAGGCGACCAGAGCTTCGGAAAAAATGAAAAGTATTGATGGTGAAGGAGGCTGTATATACATTTGTGCAGGGCGTTTTCAGAAAAAAAAATCAAAGGTTTGTTGTTCTCTTTAGGCCTATCTGCGTGCGCCACTGTTGTGTTGCAATTCTTTTTGTCCATTTGTCACACAGCTTCAGTCTATTCGCAAGGGAATAATACCTTCACTGTGCGACGCCGCCGCGCCAGAAAAACAGTTAAAAACACCGTGAATTTCAAACTGCATTTTCTCGCCTGTACTGAGTGCGCATCCCAGCTAGATAGTCGGAAATGATTCACGATTGCTACCATCTATTTGTTCAATCTCGGCGCCTTTCTTATCTACCGCTAGTGGTACAAAGCTTTCATCGCTAAATTTCTGGTCCCCCATAGGGTTGAACTTTACTCAAACTAGTGCAGACACCTATGTTTGGTGGCATGTTTTCTTCTTTTCAACGATGCGGAAGAGACCACTACGCATGAAATGCTGTGTGATATTCGCCTACGACCGCTATAAATTTTACAACCGAATTTTTCTGTAATGCTGTTTCGGTTTCGGTTTCAACAAGCGAACGAAGGCTGTGACGTCAGAAAGTGTTTTTTATTACGTGACACATGAAAAACTGCGATAATGCCGCGAAGCTTGCTTTTTGTCTGGAACCTGCTGCTCTCGCTCGCGGGGCGAACTTTTGGCTCAGTCACCCCCCGGCGCTGCTTCGCTTGGGGAATCTTCTTATCGCGGCAGGCACGCCGCATTATCAATTTTCTGGGACGCGAGACGCGACCAGAGTTATCTCGATTTTTCCTAGCCTCGCGCAAGTGTGCCTACTATGTTCTGGAACTTTCCTTGCCGCCTTTAAAATCGAGCACGGCTAAGAGCGGCGGGCATTCTGTTAGTCGACGACCGCCGAGCACGTTCGCTGCTATCGCCGCCGCTGAGTTTTCAGGGCTGTTCTTAGTGGGCGTAAGCCAGCCTATTAAAGTATTCTCTTACGAGCTGCTCTGTGCCTTCCTCAAGACCGGACCCCAGTCGGTGCTACGTGACCCCGGCGGAGTTCCCGTCACCACCTCGTGACATCTGGTGGAGGTGCGGGGTAACCCCGTACCTCTCGCCGCGAAGCTTGCTTTTTGTCTGGAACCTGCTGCTCTCGCTCGCGGGGCGAACTTTTGGCTCAGTCACCCCCCGGCGCTGCTTCGCTTGGGGGATCTTCTTATCGCGGCAGGCCCGCCGCATTATCAATTTTCTGGGACGCGAGACGCGACCAGAGTTATCTCGATTTTTCCTAGCCTCGCGCAAGTGTGCCTACTATGTTCTGGAACTTTCCTTGCCGCCTTTAAAATCGAGCACGGCTAAGAGCGGCGGGCATTCTGTTAGTCGACGACCGCCGAGCACGTTCGCTGCTATCGCCGCCGCTGAGTTTTCAGGGCTGTTCTTAGTGGGCGTAAGCCAGCCTATTAAAGTATTCTCTTACGAGCTGCTCTGTGCCTTCCTCAAGACCGGACCCCAGTCGGTGCTACGTGACCCCGGCGGAGTTCCCGTCACCACCTCGTGACATCGCGTCATCGACCTCAAGTCCAAGTCCATCACGCTTTCGACGGACGAAGCTTTACCTCCGAAAACGACCCCAGAGCAGTCAAAGGCCCTCAGTGTTCTCGATGAAGAACTAACCATCCCACCCCGGTCGAGCGTCATCGTCCCCGTCTGTGCAAGAAATTTTGAAGACGCAGAAGGCATCATCGAGGGAAACACGCAGTTGCTCTTAGACAGACGACTTGGCGTCGCAAGAGGCATCGCTCATTTGCGGCATGGAAAATCCGAAGTTCTGGTCACGAACTTCAGCGAAGAATACCGACACCTCAACAGAGGCACTACAATTGCGTTCTTGGACGAAGCAACTGATTTACTGGACGCCTTCATCATCTCTGACGAACCTGCAAATGACAGCCTAAAGCAAGACCATGCTCCCACGTTCGCCATCAACCCAGCATTACCCCGGGACCGACAAGAGAAAATCACCCTTTTTCTTCAAAGTTACAGCGAATGTTTCGCCTCGTCATCAAAGGTGCGACAAACGACGATAGCCAAACATCGAATTATAACCGGCGAACACACCAGACCACTCAGCCAAAGCCCTTACCGTGTGTCGCCGCGAGAACGACAGGCCATCCGGGACCAAGTAGAGGAAATGCTTCGCGACGACGTCATCCAACCTTCGAAGAGCCATGGGCGGCACCGGTCGTTCTAGTGAGAAAGAAAGACGGTGCTCTTCGATTCTGCGTCGATTATCGGCGACTGAACAAGATTACGAAAAAAGACGTCTACCCCCTCCCGAGGATCGACGACACTCTGGACAGGCTCTGCCACGCCAAGTATTTCTCGTCGATGGATCTCAAGAGTGGATATTGGCAGATTGAAGTCGACGAAAGAGACCGGGAAAAGACTGCCGTCATCACACCGCACGGACTGTACGAGTTCAAAGTCATGCCATTTGGGCTTTGCTCCGCACCCGCAACTTTCCAAAGGGTAATGGACACAGTGTTGGCAGGCCTCAAATGGCAAACCTGTCTCGTCTATCTAGACGACGTTGTAGTCTTCGCAGCGAGCTTCGAGGAACACCTCCGGAGGCTGAAGGCAGTACTGGACGCAATCAAGTTATCCGGACTTACCCTGAAGCCTGAAAAGTGCCGGTTTGCCTACCACGAACTATTGTTTCTCGGCCACATCATCAGCAAGGACGGCGTGCGCCCCGACCCGCAGAAGAAAGCCGCCATTGCCAATTTCCCGCAGCCTCATGACAAGAAGGCGGTCCGCAGATTTCTGGGATTGTGTGCTTATTACAGACGCTTTGTGAGGAATTTTTCGCGCGTCGCGGAACCTCTGACCAAGCTCTCCAAGGCAGACGTACCATTCACATGGAATTCGGCACAAGCGGAAGCCTTCAACGAACTTCAGCGTCTCCTGCAGTCTCCACCGGTGCTAGGGCACTTTGACGAAAACGCCGAGACAGAAATCCATACCGACGCAAGCAGCTTTGGTCTAGGCGCCGTGCTCGTCCAGAAAAACGAAGGAGTCGAAAAAGTAATAGCATATGCAAGTCGTTCATTGTCGAAAGCAGAAGCGAACTATTCGACCACTGAAAAGGAGTGCCTTGCGATCGTCTGGGCTACATCGAAGTTCCGTCCCTACTTGTATGGACGCCCGTTCAAGGTTGTGAGCGACCACCATGCATTGTGCTGGCTGGCTAACTTGAAGGACCCCTCTGGCCGTCTCGCTCGATGGAGGTTGCGCCTCCAAGAATTCGACGTCACGGTGGTCTACAAGTCTGGGCGAAAGCACTCCGACGCTGACTGCCTGTCACGAGCCCCTGTCGACACGCCGCCAAAAGACGATGACGACGACGCTTTCCTTGGACTGCTAAGTTCCAGCGACTTCGCACGACAGCAGCAATCTGATCCTGACCTACAGCGCCTGTACGAGTATCTTGAGGGGAAGTCTCCTTCACCTCCTGCCCTCTTCAGGCGTGGACTATCGTCCTACTGTCTGCAACAGGGAATCGTCGTGAAGAAGAATTTCTCACCGAACAAGGCCGCCTACCTTCTCGTCGTCCCGAAGAGCCTTCGGGAGGAAATTCTGCAGGCTTCGCATGACGAACCAATGGCTGGCCACCTCGGGTTTACTCGCACCCTCCGCCGAATCCAAGAGAGATATTACTGGCCTCGTCTATCCTCCGACGTCGCGCACTACGTTAAGAGTTGTCGTGAATGCCAACGCCGGAAAACGCCACCGAAAAGACCAGCAGGGTTCCTGCAGCCGATTCGACCGCCATCAAGACCTTTCCAGGAGGTCGGTATGGACCTACTTGGCCCCTTCCCAACATCAACGACGGGCAACAAGTGGATTATTGTAGCGACCGATTATCTCACCAGGTACGCCGAAGCAAAGGCCCTCCCGAACGGCACAGCAGCAGAAGTCGCCAAATTCTTCGTCGAATCCATTCTTTTACGAAGCGGCGCCCCCGAAATACTGATAACAGACAGGGGGACAGCGTTCACCGCGGAGCTAACCCAGGCCATTCTGCAGCACAGCCATACAAGTCACCGGAGAACAACTGCGTACCATCCGCAGACAAACGGGCTTACAGAACGCCTCAACAAGACCATCGCCGATATGCTTTCTATGTACGTAGACGCAGAACACAAGACATGGGACGTCATTCTTCCCTATGTGGTGTTCGCCTACAACACCGCTGTGCAAGAGACCACCCAAATGACACCATTTAGTCTCGTCCACGGGAGGGAGGCCACGACCACACTCGACGCCATGCTGCCCGACGTTACCGACGAAAGTAACCTCGACGTCGCCGCCTACCTGCAGCGCGCAGAACAAGCTCGACGACTTGCCCGTGAGAGAATACAAGACCAGCAGCGCACCGACGCCCGACGCTACAATCTTCGAAGACGCGCAGTGCAATACAAGCCAGGCGATAGAGTTTGGGTTTGGACGCCGATTCGCCGCCGCGGACTGAGTGAAAAACTTCTGCGCCGCTATTTCGGCCCGTACAGGATTCTTCGCAGACTGGGTAATCTGGACTATGAACTCGTCCCTGACGGAGTTACAGCATCCCAGAGACGCCGCACACGCTCAGAAGTTGTCCACGTCGCCCGTCTGAAGCCTTACTATTCGCGCTAATGACTCTTTGTGCTTACATTATGAGTATTTATTTTGTATGCTCTGTATCTTTATGTCCGTTATCCCTGTTTTTAAGCATCGGGTCGATGCTTCTTTAAGGGGGGAGTTATTCCGCGAAGCTTGCTTTTTGTCTGGAACCTGCTGCTCTCGCTCGCGGGGCGAACTTTTGGCTCAGTCACCCCCCGGCGCTGCTTCGCTTGGGGGATCTTCTTATCGCGGCAGGCACACCGCATTATCAATTTTCTGGGACGCGAGACGCGACCAGAGTTATCTCGATTTTTCCTAGCCTCGCGCAAGTGTGCCTACTATGTTCTGGAACTTTCCTTGCCGCCTTTAAAATCGAGCACGGCTAAGAGCGGCGGGCATTTTGTTAGTCGACGACCGCCGAGCACGTTCGCTGCTATCGCCGCCGCTGAGTTTTCAGAGGTGTTCTTAGTGGGCGTAAGCCAGCCTATTAAAGTATTCTCTTACGAGCTGCTCTGTGCCTTCCTCAAAACCGGACCCCAGTCGGTGCTACGTGACCCCGGCGGAGTTCCCGTCACCACCTCGTGACAATATAATCGCTGCTCCATCGTTTTAAATCGCTAAAGTGTTGTACCCAGCCTTCCTGAAGAGTCGGAATGAGGACGAATGTAGAAGCAGTGATTTTATTTGCAGTTTTTTTATGCCAAGTGTGGTCTATAACCACCCTTTGACGTCAAAGCCATCATTCGGCTATTGAAAGCGACACAGCCCGAGAAAAGAATTCGATTATAAATCATTTAGCGGGCGTAGGAGAAGGCCACGTAGTAATCCATGTATAATAATGCCTCACGCATCATTACAAAGAAGAAAATACGCACCCGAATGTTAGGTGTCCGTACTATTAATTCTGCTGCTTTAAATACTATACGATATATATTTTCTCCTGTTACCGCGTACGTGACCTAATCAAGCTGTAGGAAAATTACTTAATGTGTTAAATTAATAGGAGCACGCAAGAAATAAGTGCCCTGGCCCCACTGCAAAACGCGGGGAAAAACTCAGTATTTCGCATCTGATTCTTTGCATTTTTAAGTCTTTACGGTTCTGAGTTTGCTGACACCAAGCAGTTATGGTGCATGCTTGAAAAGGTGCAGAAGTTCTTCAGACACTACAACAAAGCAGCCACCTTTGTACAACACAGGAGCCTTGAGGTCATTAGAAACCACGAACTCAAACAATGGACTGACGTTCAAAGACCTATGCTCCCACCGATCAGTCCTCGCGGCAACGCCTATGCGCATGTTTTGTCGTTTCACGTTCTTGTCTTTCCCGCCGTTCAAATCTGCGATATACCATTACATGGTTACTGGACCAACAGAGGCAAGCTCAGGCGTGAATTTAGAACGTCAACATTTAAGTCAGCAGAATCGCTTTTTGGGCTTCCCAGTGCGTAGTCAATAAACACTGTAGCGCAGCAGAGTACGGGGATACAGAAAGAGAGAAAACACTGCCTCAGTGTTCGACTTTAGAGCGTCAACTACGGGAGGTTCAAGTGTTTACATCAGTGTGCTCAGCAAATGTGGGGAAGATCAAATCCAAACATCCGCGGATGTTTCCGTTCCAGAAATACCCCTTATGAAACACAAGGAGTGCCATCTACCTCATTGATTTTGCACTACTATTGCTAGTTACAGCCACCTTCGCAATATCCAGTATATTTCCTCGTCATATTAGTTAATAAATTTATAAGCGTGTGCACCACAACACGAGGAATTGTTTGACACCATCCGGAACCCCGCTGCATCAAACGGTTGGACCGTAATAGCTTCCTGAAGGTCCTCGGAATGCACGGTGTGGGGGCGGAAAGGCCGTCGTTGAGAACCCCACACATAATTTGGGCTTCTACTCAATTAGTGATATATTCCACAGGAACGTACAAAGTCATTTGACACCATTTTGTACAATCTGCGTCGAACGAGTGGCCCCCAAATTTTATGCAAATGGTGGTCCCGTAAAAAGGTGTTCCATGTTGAAGGCCGCTGCCTAGCACTTATAGTGTAACGGATCGAAAATATCGGTATCAATTGAGGCGCTACGCGCTCACTGTTATAGTGTCGTCACATGGTTATTGTTTTGGTCAATTTGACCTTCGCTGCCGATGGACCCGTCCTTGACAAACGTTAGTGCTAACGCTCTTAAAACACGAGCGATGATTTCCGGACGTTTTGGTTCGTCTCAAGAAGGACATTTACATGGCAAACGAGTGGCCGGTTAGCCCGAGGGAATTTTTTTCGATTTGCTCTGATTTGCGCCACACTCTGTATAGTTGCATTGCACTGGCCTCGTCCATTAGTCTAGTGCTCATCAGCAGTCACTCACCTGTCCACCGTAGTGTGAGGAAGGCAGCGACATCAATGGCAGCATGTTAGGAGCCATGATGGTCACGTGACGCAGGTATTTCACGCCAACATGTGGGATCCAACAGCGCGAAACAGTCGGGGCTGCTTCGTGGCTCTGAAGAAGGGGGAGTTTTTAGGAAACGGTCATTAGCCAAATTGATTAACAAAGAACTCAGACACATCACACCGAACAACGAGAGCGATCGTGCAGCAAGCAGTGAGTGGCGTAATTTTTGTATTTACGCAAGCCCACTCTGTGAACACACTGTGAACGAGATCCCGCATTGTGCTTATGACACTCATATCGATGAATTTCGCTTAAATAAAGGCACCTTTTTCTCTTTTGCGCGACTCAATTAAAAACCGCGAAACGACTCGAATCAGTTTTTTGAAGCGCTTTAAGTTATAATGTTAGACGGACAGCAAACATGAGGAGTGGTTTTGGAGGATTACAAAAACGGCATCCAGCCAACTATCCTATTGACCGCAGTGGTGGGCTAGTGGTTGAGCATCCACCTCGCATGCGGGAGGTGCGATCCCCAGTGCCGCCGGGTACCTATCGGTGATACAATGGGTACAAGCTTTCCCCTGGTCTGGTGCTGGGCTTAACCAGGGTGAAGTGCATGGGAAATGAGTCTTTCGCCTCACTTTAAGCAAACGAAAATACCCGGTGCCATGGCGCTTTTTCGCCGCAGATTCTCTTGCGCCATAAAAATTCACTATCATTATCATCGATCCTATTCGAGAATATATCTGCTTGCATAATTTGACGCAATATTATGGCGCATTTTACCAAGTAGCCAGACATTACGTATTCCATATGAGTTGCGTTTTACACTTCTGTGCACGCACGCACACACGCACGCACGCATCGAAAAGAATTTCTCCGTGATATTCGCTATTGTATTGAGGCAACGCGGGAGTATATTTTTCGAACTCGTTTCAATGTCAAAGTCAAAGAGTTTATTCAGGCAACGTGTGGTACAGTTGCCTAAGGCGCAGACCAAAAGGTAAATGGATGCCTGACAAAGAGTCCGCGCCCTTCTTGCTCCCAGTCGAGAGCGCAAGACATTCAGCGTATAAAATAAACACTAAACGAGAAAATACAGAGTGGATTGGTTAACATTGAAACTAGACTTATTTCATATCGAATATTTATGTACAACAGTTGGGCAAATATTGTGAGAAAAAAAAACAGAATAAAAAGAAAAAGAGTGGCCATGCCGGCAGTGACAACAGATACATAGTGATGCTATTTTTGAAAGCTTTCAATGATTGACTTTCCTGAATAATTTTTACAGCAGGATGGTGATCATTTATGAAACTGGAAATTCTGTAGCTAAGTTACTGGGTGCTGTAGTTTGTACGTATTTTTCCCTTATAACATATGTGCCGGGTGTTGTAGGTGTGTGTTTTCGTTAGATACTGATGACAAAAAGTGGTAGGATCGGAATGCATTTGTACGTAAGTAGCTAACGCTATATTTATGTTTATAACATTCCACAGCGTAAGGAGTTGTGTTTTTTAAACAATGGGGCCGTGTGGCTAAGGTATGGTGCATTATCTATTAGTCGGAAAAATTTCTTTTGTACTAAGTATATGTTTTCTAAGCTTGTTTTAGGTGCTGTGAAGTGCATGGTCAAAGTCAAGTCAAAGTCGAGTGTATTCTTTTGTCAGTAGACTCTGTGAAGCCGGACGTGATGCAAACGGCGTCAAAGGTTATTTCATGCATGACGCGCATCTTGTGTTCCTCGCATACTGTTTGCTGGTCAACGAAGGAGTGGTCCCGTTAGAGAAGTGCCAGTGGAGTCCAGCGGATCCTGAAAAACATTTCGCCACGGCGTCGAATCGAGCAGCAATGGACACGAATGGTGTAGGAGGTGCTCGATAGTTAAGCAAGAAGGTTTGGCCCTGTGCGACAGAGCTCAAAGTGCAGGAAGCAGCAGCGCCAATTATACTTACAGCCCGTTATCCTCCGGCATGCGTAGCACCGTGCAGGACGCTGCAGTTCAGGTCGAACAAGCCGAGTACGACGTCAACAGGCGGTAGCTCCCTGCGAAGACAGCGCGCACGAATATGGCCGCGTGTGTCGAAAAAAACATTACTTTAAAGCCTTGAAACAAAAACTTGAAACGTTTTGCCACTCTGAGAATTTTAATCTGCATATAAGCCCTATCTTGTCAGACAACTAGAGCAGAAGTGGTTCTGAGTGCCGCCCACTCGATCCGCACCAAATACGCCAAGCGATGAAGTAAAACGCTTATTAACAATGGATTCGTCTATAGCTTGTATCTTTCTGCCAGAAGCTACAGCATGACAACGATAGGCCTAGCGCATCTTTGTGCTCCATTTTTCTCGCTGTTGCATGAGACCTCATGAAAAGGGATGAAGGGTCATGTCAATATAGCCGCCCGCTAAGCTTTTCAGTTCTTGCAAACAAGCAGCCATTCTAAGTGAAAGCAACTACTGGCGCTGTTTACAACAAAGGTGATGTCCCTGACAGGTACTGCCAGTAATGTCTTGTCCAATGCTGCTGTAAAGGCACAGAACTGTCCTTGTTGAGCACGCTTGATGGTGGGCGTTCCAAAGAATGTACAACGTATGGTAACCCACCCATCATAACAGCGCTCGTACAGAGATGGTGCATTCTGGACTTTCATGTCGTTCAGAGCCACAAACTTATGCTTCGTGGCAGAGGACTTACTTGGACTCTTTTGACGGTGAAGAGGTCTTCGCGGGTAGAAGGCCTGTCGGTTTCATTCAGGACGCTGGCTGAACCTAGTGCCTGGAATAAAAGCAGTTACGGATGCAACACTTCTCAGCACTACCGTAAAATAGCGAGCCTACGCCCTTGCTCGAAAAGCGCCCACTCCTCTTATTCTTGAAAATTCGATTTGTGTAATAAAAAACGTGAAAACGCCAATGCGATTATGTCCCGTATCCGGGAGTTGTTCGAAAACATGGAAACAGTATGCCAAGCGCCCATCATTCGGTATCTTTGCGACGCTCATAGCTGAGGGAGGGGAGGGGTGTGAAGGCGGCAATGAGAACATTCAGACGAGGCACGGAAGCCCAACGTGAAGCAGTTTCCAAGAGACACCAACAAAGGGATTCGACAGAGGGATGCGAAACGACTCGCATCAGTCTTTTGAAGCGTTGAACTTGTGTTAGGCGGACGTCAAATGTGGAGAATGGCTGTGGGAAACTGCGAAAAGAGCATCCAGCCAACGATCCTATTCCACGATATATATATGTGTTTTTTTTCGGTAAATTGGCCCAGTATTTCACCAACTAGCATGCCATTGCTTATTACATGTGAGCCTTGCGTTTTACACTGTCCACACAAACACACACGCACATCAAAAATAATTTTTCTATGGTATTGGCTAACGCATTTAAGCAACGCGGGAGTACATTTTTCGATTTTGTTAATATTCTTTTGGTCGGTATAGTCTCTATGCAGGCGGGCGTGAAGTTAATAAATAATAATAATAATAATAATAATAATAATAATAATAATAATAATAATAATAATAATAATTGGCTTTGGGGGGAAAGGAAATGGCGCAGTATCTGTCTCATATATCGTTGGACACCTGAACCGCGCCGTAAGGGAAGGGATAAAGGAGGGAGTGAAAGAAGAAAGGAAGAATGAGGTCCCGCAGTGGGGGGCTCCGGAATAATTTCGACCACCTGGGGATCTTTAACGTGCACTGACATCGCACAGCACACATGCGCCTTAGCGTTTTCCCCCCATAAACACGCAGCCGCCGCGGTCGGGTTCGAACCCGGGAACTCCGGATCAGTAGTCGAGCGCCCTATCCACTGAGCCACAGCGGCGGGGCAGAAGTTAATGGCGTCAAAGATAATTTTATGCATGCTCATCTTATGCTGCTCGCATACTGTTCGCTGGTCAGCGAGGGAGTGACCCCGCAGAGAACGACCAATGGAGACCAGCGGATCCCAAAACCCATTCCACCCCGCCGCCGAATCCAGCAGCAGTTGGCATGAATGGTGCAGGTTGAAGTCGCAAAACAGTGTTCAGCACGCACAGCGCTTTATGCTCGTTATTTTTGCAAAAAGGTGCTTATTACAAGAAGATTCTCGTTAAGAAGGTGCTCGATAGTTAAGCAAGAAGGTTTGGCCCTGTGCGACAGAGTTCAAAGTGCAGGCAGCAGTACCGCCCATCATACTCACTGCCCGTTATCCTGCAGCATGGGTAGCACCGTTCAGGACGCTGCAGTTCGGGACGAACAAGCCGACTACGACGACAACCGGCGACAGGTTCCTGTGAAGACAGCGCTTACGAATATGGCTGCGTGTATCGGAAAAAAACTACGGAGGCTCTTAAGACTACGTACGTGGTTTGAATGCGAGGGAATGGTTTTCTAAATTTTATTTCCTGTTTATTGTTTACTCTATTATTTGTTTACTATTTTTTCTCTTCCTTTATAGTGACACGCCTACTCAGTAGCATACAGTCGTAAGGCAACGCATATATACTAGGTTTACATATACGTTCGCAAAGGAGCAACGCGGTTTTGTGGCCCATGGATTGCGTGCTCGACTCCGCAGTTTGAAAGTCCTGGTTTAAGGTCGCCGCACCTTTTAAAGAAATTATTTTTACACCACGTTGATGTCATGCGAGATTTTTCGTTACAAATTTTGCTGTCAACACCACCAAGTTTCGTTTCCGATAAGCTGTATAATGCTTTCCCAATAAAACGGGCGCCGAACGCTTTCCTGAGGGCCGAGCTAGAACTCTGCATTGCATGCCACTAAACATATTTTTTATCCTTAGATCTCAGTTTTTCCTCTCCACCGAACACTGAGCAGGAACTCCGTTGTGTTCCCGTTCTGGGAAGATGCGTGCACTACAACTGCCAAGAGGAAGGCACTCGGCAGCTGCAGCGGCAGAGCCAACACGCGCCGGGAGTCGAGAGCGCCAACTGTTTTGGGCCCGGACCATTCCCTGACTGCTCTACCCGGCCTTCGCAACCGACATTCTCCTCCAAAATAAAGCCAGTTTAATATTGGCGGAGGGGCGGGCTATCCGGTGAATTGTAATTTAACTTTTAGTTTTTTTCTTTTTTTATACTGACACGAACTATATACTTCTTTAAATTGCTAATTTAGCACGTACGAAGCATGTACGCAGACCGACACCAGCTTTACGGATCCTGCTCCATTTCCTCCGACATTGCAAATGACGACTGCATAAACAACGTTAGCATAATTGTCTCGCCGTTTACCGATGGCCAACCGCCAAGAGAAATGAGGCCTGATCAGGATAATCAGGCCTTCAGAGCGGGAGCACTCAGGAGGTGACCCCGTTCCTACTTAGAGTCACTGGATGCTGCTCAGAGCGAGTACTACTGCTAAGCCTTTGTGCTCTTGTACAGAGCGGCTCCTGTGCTGCAGAGCGGATATTGGACGTCATGAAAAAAATATTAGGAGTACACTTAAGCTCCGCTGTAAGGGCATGGCATGATAGCGTAACGCGTTTAATGTCCATGTATCCAGAATTGTTCATTGTCTGCTTTGCATTCATAGATCGCCAGTTGTCCTCATACTACAACTGGCGCATTGGTATTGGGGTTAAAAGAGGCGCCACTGCCACACGATGGCAGGTAGCTGTTTCCAAGAAAACCCAGACTTGGACAGCAATCTCGATCCGCCATATGAGCGCAGGGAGGCAACCCTTCAAGCACAGCCACCGGTGGAGCTGGTGAGACTCAGGTTGCTCTTCCGCAGCCACGCCTCCCGACCAATCAATCATTCAGTTAACTGGCGCCTGGTACGGTGGGCAGTTTGATAACAATCAATCAGTGACATTCAATATACCCGCACAACTCCCGCCGGCAGGCTTGCATTTTTTTTTTGCTATGGACGGTCTTGCCACCGTCAAAGGCGTTCGCCATTGCTTGTCTATGGCAGTCTTAAGTGCTCGATGCGAGGGATGAAAATTCTTCAAGAGAAAGATGTTGGCACACATCTGAAGAATGGACCGTTAGCTTCAATATTTTCATAACAGTACCTTACACATTTCTAATATTGAAAACTTTTTGTCCAAGAAAGCAGGATATGATAGACTGTCTACAAACAATGCAACCATAATCCTTTTGAAAGAGGCATTTGCATTATACCGCATAGGCGATAAAATTGTCATATTCAGTATAGAGTCTGCACTGACGGCTCTGAATTCAACATGTAAACCTCGGCACAACTTCTGGCGGAAGCAAAACAACAACAAGCAAGAAACGTGACAAAAAAAAACAAACAAACGAACCAACACTAAACACAGACAGACAAAAAAACTTCGTTTCTGGAAGTGAGTTTTCGACAACTAGACACAAAGGAGACACAAGGGAATGTATTGCTTAGCTAAAAATGGGAGAACGGCCCATGTATGCAGGAGTTCCAGACGCTTACCATGGGCTATTTTCCTCGGTCCGATATGCGTTGCCGGAGCATGGCAACGCAGTGATATTCATCGCACCGGGCTGCTTCGGAAAACGCCTCCTTGCACCGCTGCTTCGGCCACCGGTCGCACCAACACGAGACCCGAATCCGAAAGATGCAGCGGCGTGACACACGATGCCGAATGCCTCTTCCGCTTGTCTCCATGACAACGAAGAAACTGCGTCCTCTTCCGCGGCATATGTAACAAGAGAAATACGGTCAAGAATAAATCCAAACGTTTCGTGATGCGCAGTTGCTGCTCACGAAAGCGCAAAGAAAAAAAAAAGCGAAGACGTCACTACTGATTTCGCCTTAACCACCTTCGGTTTTGTGATTGGTGCAAGCGAATTCATCCCGCCATTAGATTTCAACGAGGACGCCACCTTTCTTTGACGACTCAGTGAACGACAAAAGTCCGCTACGCGCGCATAGAAACATAGACCCTTAGCGAACACAGCTTTGTAATACGGCGAAGTGGCAATGAGCGGAGAGTATACTCACAAGCTGTAGGAACAAGACATCGATTAGTTAACACCAACTTTGAACTCTGTATGGCAGCGATTCTTTTTCTTTTCCTCTCTTTTTTGCACCAATCCCGTTTACACAGGAAGTTTGGAACACCATGTAGTTAGAACACCAAAATGCCTGATATAACGCTTAGGTCTCTGCCGACGAACAGATGTGCTACTCTTGTGCTTTGTGCCCCCAGAGCTAAATTTCAAACCGGGAGGCACTGTGCATTTTTTTGGGCAGTGAAGAAGTCCGGAAATCTCGATCACCTGGGGTTTTTTAACGTGTACTGACATCGCACAGTACACGGGCCTCAAGAATTTGGCCTCCATCTACATTCGACCGCTACGGCCGGGATCGAACCCGCGTCTTTCGAGTCAGCAGCCGAGCACCATAAACACTGAGCCAGAGCGGCGATTGCCACAATTATTAGACACCTTTAGTGTGCCGTGTACCTTGTTACCCTTACCGGTACCGGAGGACCGGGTGTCCGCACGCGAATTCGCATGCGCAAATCACCTTGACGGTGCCAGATGGCGTCTGGTACACGGAAGCTAAGCACGCGCCTGCCGTATCGGGACCAATCAGCGCGTGCTCTCCGGTGGTGGGCGGGCTCGTGCTTCTACGGTAACGGTAACGGTAAGACGGTACACGGTACGCTGGCGCACCGTCGGCATAACCCCCAAGAAACATATCCGGCACTGTAAAGACTGCGAAAGTGACTAAGAAAAGGCCACGGTGATAGCTATCGAGGAGCAAATGTTGGAAAAGAGATGTTGGAAAAAAGGGCTACTGATCGTGTGGATGAGGGGGAACACTGAGAGGTGAACCTCTACCTGTTCAACACTCGTGCTCAGGCACAAACGGCCCTTGCGCAACGCTCCCCGCTGCGCTGTCTCCGCCGCCGATCTCTAACCACGTGAGACTCGAGATCGAAACACCCAGCGAAGTGACATATATGATGCCTGATGCTTCTGCTACAAGTGTCATGACTTTCTCTGAGAGGGCCATAGGACCCATTAGTTATAATTACTTGCTTTCTACCTTGAACAATTAACGGCCGAGCGAAAAGGTATATTTTGTCGCTATGTTTTCTCTTATGCTAGTGGTTGTTGGGGATGAGGCTTCAACCCCATCGCAGGCCACCAGGGTTGGGGATTAAATCTCTCCGAATGGAGAATCCCCAGCTTTGATTCTCATGCTTGTAAAAAGATAAACAAACCCTACTGTACAGTTCTGCTCCTTTACGGAGTCCGACAACGCCCTTCGGAGCCGGGGCCTGCGGTGCTGACGAGTAAGCCAACTCAAAGGCCCCTCCATCTCCAACTCTGCACCTCCAACTCTGGTGGCACCGGCGGTGTTGAAGCGCAATCCCCAACACTGATGGCCTGCGATAGCTTTGGAGCCCCATTTCTAACATGGTACAGGATACCGAATTATGAATGCGCAGATAAAGACAAAGGACGACAGAACTGGAAGACACGCCAAGGCAACAAAAAGAACGATGCATTTTGGATCCTGCGGATTCTCTGCAAAGAAGCTAATAAAGAAATCAGAGTGCCTGGTCTATGCTGCGAAATGACTTGGAGAGTTTCAACAACGATATCTAAATGTTATTGAAGCTGACTGGCAGGCCGCTATCGCCGTCGTTCTGAAGGATCACTCCGTTGAGAAGGTATAACTTCATATCTACGGCTGTGCAAAAGGCCTAGGCGGACAAGACCGCTTTGGTGCTTCTGGACAAAGTGGCCCTTCAAAATCAAAGAGGAGAGTTCTGACGCCCAAGGCAGAGGAGTTGAATTAAATTTTTTCTGTGCCCAAAGCCGACAAAGCGCTAGTCTTGGCCAATTCTGTCATGCTATGTCTTTACCTGCGCTTTCAAAATTCGGTGCATTGTTTTAAATAAAAAAAACTGAGTGGGGTTTACGCTGGTGTGTGGAAGTAAAAGACTCGTACCTGGTTGCTGGCGCCTCCCAAGTCCTCTCACTGGCTTCTTCACCCTCCTGAAATAAAGATAAAGCTGTTCGCTGGAGAACCTACCAAGCGACAACAACGCATAAGCAGTATTATGGACCCAACGTCACCACAGAAAAAAGACTTTTTTTTTGATAGTCTGCTACGCTTAGCCGTGGGAATAAATATTATAATTCAAAGATGGATGTTGGCGGTCAATGCAGTCCTGGGAAAATACAAGCATTTTCTCTCCCATTCTTACCCTCCGCCATTCCTGGAAATTAAGCGAAATAAATTGCGTACAAAACCGTTGTATTATTCCTACCGTGCATACTGGCAGATAAAAAATTCAAGGCGAACGAAAGTTCTGTATATTGACGATCGCAAACTTATCACCGCGGAAATGCGCTAAAATTTTATTAACTGGCGTTCGCGTTTGAAGTGCGCATACTAAATGTTGTTTAGCTGTACCATCTCAGTTTCAGGTAGTCCATGATAACTAATTTTTTAACCACATACATAAAAAAGTCGTGCAGCCAGAAAAAAAAATCGCCTAAGTGCACGTTCGGCAAAAAAAAAAAATTAAGTGCCCAAGCTGTATACCGTGTACTGTTAGGTCTGCATAGTATACAAGACTCCATTCTTTGTAGATCGATACAGCAGCTTCACTAGGAGAAAGAGCCGCACTCCGCTAACAGGCACACAAGAATCAACAGATGAAAAGCTAAATGCACTACACAAGTCCGGCATGCCAGTAGTTTTGTTTCCAGAACTATGGTAAAGAGTAAGGTTAGTTCTACGAAGGGAAATGTCACGATTTTAAGGCAGCAAAATTTACGAAGGCTTTCTCGGTGATCGCCTGTAGATGAGGTTTCTATAAATTCTAGTATTGCGGCACTTAGCGAAATAATCTGAGTACATTAACATACTGCTAGAACCAGGACCGGTAACCCACAGCAATTATAGCTGTGGAGAGCTGTGTCATGGTTGCCAGACTCATGGGGAGAGATAACTGCGCAAAAACATTTCAGTAACGTGCTCGTATTCGACAGCCGCGGCCGGGATCGAACCCACCTCTTGCGCGTCATCAGGCGAGCGCCATAACCACTGATGCACCGCGGTCATGTGACCTTTTGACGCCATCACAACCTGGCCGCCGTGACAGGAACAACCGACCAAACAGATTGAGAGGTTAATGACCTTCTGACACCGTAAATGTGCCCACGGTGACTGGTGGCAACCCGGTAGAAAATCTGATTAGACACACAATTTGAAAGTTTACCCCCCCCCCCCCATTCCGCCAGGAAGATTCCAAACGGCCCCCAAAATTACGCCCACTCTAGAAAATTAAGGTTGAAGAATGAGGGTTAGTTGACGGAGTACCGTTGATTAGTGAGTCGGATTGCTTTAATCTTTCAGTATAATCGAATGGAAGGTACTCAAAAATTCTAGAAGGGCCTTCCTCGTGCATATCGTATAAGGGCAATGGAAGCTTTTCTGGCCGCAGTTTTGGCGCGAAAATCGCAACAACGTTAGACTGTAGACACCATGTCAGGCAACCTAAATGCTTTTGCATTTTCTTTAAGAATGTGGTATAGAAGGCTCCTAAAATTTTTTCCCATTTTTTATGAAGACCCAAAGTTTATTCATTTTTTACTTTCCACTCTATACAATTTGTTGTTGAGGCACAGCAGCGCACTTTAGACACCTTCTGCTTCTTATTCGCCTTTTGGTCATTACCGCACGAAGCCAAAATGCTCCTGTAAAACACCGTCGTTTTTAGGTTGGTCATCCACGACTGATCATCGATGCTATGGTGTTCGTGCTATGAACGTTTTCTACACGTTGTGAGGTGAATAAAATAATTCCAGTGTCTAACCACTACAGCTCATGCACGCATTCTAGGCAATGATCACTCACCCGGATACTGTAGTGGGAGGGACGCTGGGTGGCCAGGTTCCCTGGACGGGCATCCACACGCGACGCAGGTATCTCACACGAAGAAGCGGGCTTCGGCTTCGGCTTCGTCTCACCTGCACAGGTAAATCCCACCTGAGGATTTCGCACTCAATAGAAAATCAAGAGCGACGCGATGACATCTATGTTTAATGTTTTTTTAAGGATCAAACAGCCCTTGGTTCTCAGCTGGTTAAAAAGAAACTCCGGAGATTTTTTGATTTCACTCAGTGGTTGATTAATGTTGCTGAGGGCTTTCTCGGCAGAGTACGAGAAAGCCCTCATGCTTAGTTTATAAATTTACTGATATATTTGGTCTTTTTTTTTACCCACACTTGGGGAGTACTTCTTTATAATTCCTTTACATCAGCAAAATCTTTAAGCGGGAACAGGAACTGCCGCGTGAAGTGCGGAAGGCTGCTTTGTGTGACGTCAGCCGCGGTGCCATTCTTGGGAAGAGAGGACCATGTGCGAGCTTCCCGCGTTGTGTCAAAAGCCAGTCGGCGACAGAACAGCACGTATACAAAGAACGACCTTTAGTTCACGGTTCCTGCTCGATGTACTCCGACAATGACGGCTGCTTAACCAATGTTAGTATAAATTGATCGCAGTCTTCCGATGATCCATAGCCTAGAGAAAAGAGGTCTCATCAGAATTATCAGGCGTTCTGAGCGGGAGCACTCAGAGGTGAAGCCTACTTAGAGTCACTGGATGCTGGTTAGAGTGACTACTCCTGCTCAGCATTTGAATTCATGTAGAGTGACACCTGTGCTGAACGGACGCTGGACCTCGTGACCGCTTTAAAGGGTATGACACGATAGCGCAAAGAGTTAATGCCCATAGATCCAGAATGGTTCATTGTCTGCTTTGCATTCGTAGATCGCTGATCGTTCTCAAACTAGTGTAGCGGTTAAAATATGCCCCACTTCCCCGGCACGTAGCTGTTCCAAGCACAGCCACCGGTGGAGCCTGCGACACCCAGGTTGCCCTTCCCCTGCAATGTCTCTTCAGCTGTCATTCGTTTAAATGACGCATACCAAGGTAGCCAGTTTACTCACAATCAAGTTGGCAAGTTGTGATGGCGCCACATGGTCACGTGACATATTTGAAAGGTGCCTCATTCCGTTTGCGTGCTTGTGCTCCGATGTTTCAAGCGGTCGCCGATGCCCAAGCCGGGCAATTTTTCTCGGACATGGCGGTAGTAACAGTCAGATTAAAAGTAATTATACGGATCGCTTGCATGCGGCCTTTCAGGCAGCGGTTATCACTTGCGCTAGATTCGCAGCACGGACTCAGTGCTTGAAAGTCAAATTGAGTTTTAATTGAAACGAAAGGCGGAGACCAGTTTGCATTAATAAATTACTCGTCCTAAACATAATTTACTCGGACCGGTGACAGTCTACATAATAAAAACTACAAAAACAAATCAAGGTCTACAAAACGGTGTAATCACACCCAAATATCCTCGACAAAATCATTCTCGAACGGGAAAAAGTTTAGAACACAATTTTTTCATATATTTTAAGACCTCACTTTAACAATCAATATAACCGCAAATCTCCCGTCGACTATCTTGCATTTTTTTTTGCTATTGTCGCTCTTGCCATGCCAAAGGCGTTTCCCATTGGTTGTCTGTGGCCGTCTTAACTGTTCGATGAAAGAGATGGAAAATCTTTAAGAGAAAGATTTTGGGTCCATTCGGAAAAATGGACCATTAGCTTCAAATGTTGATAAGAGCACCTTACACTTTTGTAATACTCAAATTTTTTTTCCAAGAATATTGCGCTCGTTAGACTGTCTATAATCTGAAGTATAAACTTTCTACAGACAACGTAACCATAATGCTTTCGAAAGAGGCATCTGCTTCCAACGGCATAGGTGATAAAATTGTCATATACAGCATCGAGTCTACACTGACGACTCCGTAATCAGCATGTAATGCTCACAAATACTGCTGAAGGAAGTAAAAGAAAGAAACAAGCAAAAACAAAAAAAATAAAACAACAAAATTGGCAGTGGCTTAACTTGTCTAACACTGCAATTAGGAGAAAAGCAAGCACGCTTGCTAAGCGTCTGAGGCTCGCCCATGGCAGCTCCACCCAAAGGTCGCCCAATGTCAAAGGTCAGAGGCCAACTCAAGGTCATGGGTCAAGGACAGGGGTCAAGGGTCCGCCACCATAACTGTACCACATTTGGTCATGCACGGCTATCCTTGGTTGGAATGAAGGTCGTTCAAGGCCATTGTGCTGTACACCCAAGGACTGCTTTTCCTAGCGTAGTGAAGTTTTTCGCTTAAAAACAAAACGAACGAACCTACAACTAGATACAAACTATACACGAGAGAGTATTTATCAATTAGAAATTGCAGAACACGGCCTATGTATGTGAGAGTTCCAGAGGCTTACCATGGGCTCTGTTCCTCGGTCTGATATTCACTGCCGGGGCATGTAAAGGCGGAGATATTCTTCGCTCTGGGCTGCTTCGGAAAACGCCTCCTTGAAGCGCTCTTTCTGCCGCCGATGTCATCCACGCGAGACACGAGACCGAAACATGCGGCGATGTGACACATGCTGCACGATGCCACTGCCGGTTGCCTCCATGACAACGAAGAAGCTGCGTCATCTTGCGTGGAGTCTATGACAGAAGTACAGTCAAAAATAGGTGCAAATGTTTCGTGATGGGTAGTTGCTGTCCACGCAAGTGCAAAGAATAAGAAAAAAGCTCACAGCCTTCACTACTGATTTCGCCTTAACCACCTTCGGTTTTGTGATCGGTGCAAGCGAGTTCATCGTGCCGTTGGATTTCAACGAGGACGCAACATTTCTTTGAAGACTCAGTGAGCGACGAAAGTCCGCTACGCACGCATAGCAAAATAGACCAGTTAGCGAACAGAGTTTTTTCTTTCCTACTCTTTTTTGCATCAATCCCGTTTATACAGCAAGTGTGGAACACCATGTGGTTAGAAAACCAGAATGCCTGACTTAATGTCTAAGTCTGTACCGACGTACAGATGTGCTACCTTGTACTTAATGCCATCGGACATAAATGCCTCCAGAGCTAAATTTTGAACCGGGCGGCGCTTTGCTGTTGTTGAAACCGGTTGTTTACTTTAGGTTAGTTTCCTGGGGATTAACATTCCAAAGCGACATAGGTTGTGAGGGACGCCGTAGTGAAGGGGTCCGGAGATTTCTATTACGTGGGATTATTTAAAATGTACTGACATAGCACAGTACACGGACCTCTAGCATTTCGACCGCCGCGGCCGGGATCGAACCCGCTTCTTTTGGTTCAGCAGCCTTGCACCATAACCACTGAGGCACCGCAGCGATTGCGACAGTTAATAGACACCTTTAGTATGCCGTGTACGGTGTTACTGTTACCGGTACCGGAGGACAGGGCGTCCACATGCCAATCCGCATGTGCAAATCACCTTGACGGTGTCAGATGGCGCGTGGTACACGGATGCTAAGCGCGCTCCTGCAGTATAAGGACCAATCATTGCGTGCTCTCCGGTGGTGAGCGGGCTCGTGCTTCTCCGGTAACAGTAACGGTAAGACGGTACACGGTACGCTGGCGCACCGTCGGTATAACCACCAACAGACATGTCTGGCACTGTAAGGACTTTCAAAGTAACTAAAAAAAAGGCCACCGTGGTAGCAATCGACGAACAAATGCGCAACAGTAGATATTGGAAAAAGGGCTGCTGACCGTGTGAACAACTGGGAACACTGCGATGCGAACCTTCTCCTGTTCAACGCTCACGCTCAAGTAAAAACAGGCCCCTCTGTGCGCAAATTAGAGGGTGCTGAACGTCGCGGAAGCTCTCACACGTCCGATATACTGCTAGCCCTGCAGATGGTCCAGCTCATCCGTTGTGTACCACGGTTACAAGCGCCGCGACCTTCTCTAAGAGAGCCGTAAGACGCATTAGTTGTAATTACTTGCTATCTTGAGTAAACAACAACCGAGCCAAAAGGTATATTTTGTCGCTATGTTTTCTCATAGGCTAGTGGCATTGCATACCGAACTTTGAATGGGCAGATAAAGAGAAAGGACGACAGAACTTGAGGACACGCCAAGGCAACAAAAACAACGACACATTTTGAATCCTGCGCATTCTCTGCAAAGAAACTAATAAAAAAGAGTGCCTAGGCTACGTTTTGAAAGGTCTCGGAGAGTTTCGAATAACTGGATCTTAAGATTATTCCAGCTCACAGACAGGGCAGGTTCGCCGTCGTTCCGAAGGAACTCTGGCTGAGAAGGAAGAATTTTGTATGCGCCTGAGTAAGAGGCCTAGGCGGACAAAAGAACTTTGGCGCAGCGGGACAAAGTGGACCTTCAAAACAAAGGCGTCAAGTTCTGACTGCGAAGGGAGAGGAGTTGAATAAAATTCTTTCTGTAGCCAAAAACGACAAATCGCCGGACTTGCCAAATTCTGTCAAGCTATGTCTTTACCGGCGCTTTCAAAATTCGGTCCATTGTCTTAAATCTAAAACTGAGTGGGGTTTCCGCTGGCGTGTGGAAGTAACAGACCCGTACCTGGTAGCTGGTGCCTCCCAAGTCCTCTCTCTGGTTTCTTCGCCCTCCTGAAATAAATATCAAGGTGTCCGCTGGAGAATCTACCAAGCGACAACAACGCTCATGCAGTATTATAGACCCAACATTACCACAGATAAAATTTGACGTTTTTTGATTGTCTGCTACGCTTAGCCGCAGGAATAAAGGTTATAAACCAAAAATGGACGATGGCACTAAGCGCAGTTCAGGAAAAATACAAGAAATTTCTCTCCAATTCTTACCCTCTGCCATTCCTTGAAATTAAATGAAATAAATTTCGCACAGAACCGTTGTATTATATCTACCACGCATACCGGCAAATCTAAAATTACGGCGGAACGAAAGTTCTATATAGTGACGATCGCAACCATATCACAGCGGAAAAGCCCTAAATTTTTGTTAAGTGGCAGTTGCGTTTGAAGTGTGGATACTAAACCTCTACCATCTCAATTTTAGGTATGCCACGATAACTAATATTTTTAACCACATACATAAAAAAGTCGTGCATCCAGAAAAAAAATGGCCTCAGTGCACGTTCGGCAAAAAAAAAATTAAGTGACCGAACCATATAGCGTGTACTGTTAGGTCTGTATAATATACAAGATTCAATTCTATGTAGGTCAATAGAGCAGCTTCACCAGGGCAGACAGCTGCAGTCCGTTAACAGGCACTCAAGAATCAACAGATGAACAGTTAATAGCTCTACACAAGCCCAGTATGCCAGTACTTTAGTTTTGGCAACTACACTCAACAAGGAAGTTAGTTCGTTGGTCTTAAATGTCATGATTTTAAGGCAGCAAAATTAGCGAAGACTTGCTCGATGATTGCCTGGTGCTGAGGTTTCCATAAATTCTAGTATTGCGGCACTTACCGAAATAATCTTAAAACATTAACATGCCGCTAGAGCCAGGACAGGTAACCTACAGCAATTATAGCTGTGGAGAGCTGTGTCATGCTTGCCAGACTCATGAGGAAAGATAACTGCGCAAAAACATTTGAGTAACGTCCTTGTATTCGACAGCCGCGGCCGGAATCGAACCCGCGTCTTGCGGGTCAGCAGGCGAGCGCAATAACCACTCAGCCACCCATGTCATGTGACCTTGTGACGCCATCACAACCGGTCCGCCGTGACAGGTGCAACTGACCAAACGGATTGAGGGGTGCCGTGACCTTCTGACACCGTAAATGTGCCCACGGTGGCTGGTGGCAACCTGGTAGAAAATCTGAGCCCACAATTTGGATGGTGGCCTCCCTCCCCCCTTTGCCAGGAAAATTCTAAACGACCCCAATATTACGCCCACTCCAGAAAATAAATTAAGGTTGATTAATCAGGATTCGTTGGAGAAGTACGGTTGATTACTGGGTATGAATATTTTAATTCTACAGGATAATCAAATGCAAGGTACTCAAACATTCTAGAAGGGGCTGCCTCATGCAGATCGTATGAGGGCAATGGAAGCTCTTCCGACCGCAGTTTTCGCGCGAAAATGGCACCAACATAAGACTGTAGACACCATGTCAGGCAACCTAAATGCTTTTGCAATTTCTTCTGTAAGAATGTGGTGCAGAAGGCTCCTAAATTTTTTGCCCTTTTTTTGAAGGCCCAAAGTTTTATTCCCTTTTCACTTGCCGCTCTACAAAATTTGTTGTTGAGGCACAGTGGTACACTTTACACACCTTTGGCTTCTTAGTCCAATTGGTTAATTACCACACGAAGTCAGCATGCTCTTGTAAAACACAGTCGTTTTTATGTTGTTCATTCACCACTGAATATCGATGCTATGGTGTTCGTACTATGAACATTTTCGGCAAGTTGTGAGGTGAATAAAATAATTTCAATGTCAAACCACTACAGCTCATTCAGTCATTCTAAGCAACGATCACTCACCCGCAGACTCTAGTGGAAGGGACTCTGGGTGGACAGGTTCCCCGGACGGGCATCCACACGCGACGCAGGTATGTCACACGAGGAAGTGGGCTTCGGCTTCGTGTCACCTGCACAGGTTAAATCATACCTGAGAATTTCTCACTCATAAGAACATCAGCAGCGACGCTAAGACTGATATGTTGAGTGTTTTTTTTAAGGATCATACAGTCCTTGGCTGTGCTTAAAAAGAAACTCCGGAGATTTTTTGTTTTCACACAGTGGTTGATTAATGTTGCTGAGGGCTTTCTCAGTGTAGTATACGAGGAAGCCTTCATGCTTAGTTTATAATTTTGCTCATACATTTGGTCTCTTTTTTTACCCAAACCTAAGGCGTACTTCTTTAAAGTTCCTTTTATATCGGCGAAATCTTTCAACGGGAACAGAAATTGCCGCCTGAACAGCGGAAGGCTGCTTTGTGTGACGTAGCCGCGGAGCCATGCATCGCCAAGAGAAAGGAGGCCTGATCAGGATAATCAGACCTTTGGAGCGGGAGCCCTCAGAGGTGACGCCTACTTACAGTTACTGGATGCTGCTTAGAATGGTTATTACTGCTTAGTATGCGTGTTCATGGTAGAGGGACACCTGTGCTGTTGAGCAGACGCTGGAAGGCGTGAAAAAAAATGAAGGGAAGACACACGTTCCGCCTAAAGGTTATGACACGTTAGCCTAAACAGTTAATGCCTATATATAAAGAATTGCTCATTCTCTGCTTTATATGCATAGATCACCGGGTGTTCTCTAACTGGTGTAGCGGTTAAAAGATGCCCCACTGCCCCGGCACGTAGCTGTTACAAGCACAGCCTCCGGTGGGACTCGCCAAACCAAGGTTGCCCTTCCCTAGCAATGTCTCTTCACCTGCCATTCGTTTAACTGACGCATGCCATTTGGACCCTATGCTCACTATCCGGGTGGCAAGTTGTGATGATGTTACAAGGTCACATGATCTATTCGACTGGCTACACATTCTATTTGCGCGCTTGGGCTACGAAGCTTCAAACTGTCGCCGATGCCAACACCAGACAATTTTTAAGACATGGGGATAGTAACAGTCTACAAAAGAAGTTTATTCTACTGACGTCTTGCGTGTGGCCTTTTAATTAGCTTCTCAGCATGGACTCAGTACTTAGAAATAAAATTCAGTTTTAATTCAAACAAAAGGGAGCTAAAGGGAAAGACAAGCTTGGACAATTAAATTACTCGCCCAAAACAAAGTACTCCTTACAGAGGCAGTCTAGTCAGAAGCGCTCTCGCAGCCACCCAACCAGCAGAGGTAAGGGCAGGGCAGCCCACACCTGATATGAAGCTGCTCAATCTGCATGAGAAGAGAGATCGCGCAGAGCGACGGACGCGACGGACTGACAGAGCCGCCGACTGGACTGTCTACAACCGCTTGGACGCAGCAGCGCGCAGCCACGCCAACAAGCTATACCGCCGGCAGTGGGCTTCACTATGCCAAAGGATGGAGGAAGATGTCAGCTCGCGGAGGCTGTTTGACACCCTGCGGCGCATCACCGAACCACAGGCAAACCGTCAACCGCTGGCCGCCCTCGCAATCTCGAGCGGGCTCAGCTTTGTAGAATTGGCAGAGCAGTTTGCTGATCGATTCGCGCCGCCCAGCCCCGCAAACGCCGCTAACATGAGCTCCTGAGAGCCCCAGAAGCGACGCCATAAGCTCTGAATGCCATAAGTACACTATAAGCAAACAGGCAAGAATCTGTTGTGCAATTCCGACAAAATCTTGCAGGGACTCCACGGTGACACAAAATCACTGCATGTGTGACGGATATGTTAGGATGCATGCATTCCGGGCTGAGGAGCTTACTGATATCCTGAATTGGTTAATGTAGGCTGTGCTGTAAGGTAAGCACAAGATGAAATTCCAGTTCCTTCGTTGTTTTTGTAACAGACTATGACACAAACACAAAAACTTACTTTTCATAACAAAAACCTTGTTTTATGCTAGCCATCACTCTCTCCATCTTGTCCTCCATACAAAATTGAGGCAATGCTGATATGTGCCGGATACTCTCCATTTCATGTTGGAATAGTGCTACTAAATGTTCGTTCCCACACAGCAAGGCCTGCTGGTATAAGGTAGAGGATAGGGCAGCAAACGTCATCATCCGCGATCAGAACTTAATGAACTAGAATTTCTTATGCACTCTTAAACACTACAGTAATTTACCTTCAGTGGCAAGCACGACGCTGCTGCCTTTGCAGCCCCCTCAGGGCTGCCTCCTGTGAGATCCCTGGTTGCTGCCACTGCCACGAAACTTCACCAAGAGTGCTGCAAAAGTATGCAGCGAACTAGTCCCTGGTCGCAGCAGCATCATTGGGGTGATTGCGTGCATGCGTCGCAGCCAGTGGGAAGTACCGAGGCTCGGAGTTATCCCCCAACACCCTCTGGATGCCTTGCCGCCAGCGTCCTTCCACAACATTCCCCAACATGTCCTCTCTGTCTGCAAAGGTCTGAGACTGAGGGTTTCGAACTGCCAGGAAGTTGTGGAGGACACAGGCAGCCTTTACAATGTAGTCAACGTTCTCGGGGTGCAGGGGGATTGTGCGCAGAAGTATACGCCACCTCGCTGCGGTGATGCCAAAGGCATTCTCGGCACACCATCTGAAAAAAAAAATGAATGCATTTAAAACCATAACAATCTCCAAAGAAAGGCTGCACTATGTCCAATGCATTTATTCATTAACAAACACATGCAGAGGGGATGCAGATATGGTAACAGAAACACTAAAATTATTATACAACGGAATTTTGTTCATTTGTACCAACTTGCTTGCTTTGAACATTCCATTTGTTCAAGCTGATGCTTTTGTCCCGTCAGTATGACGTTTGTTTCAAAGGCTTTCATTCATCTGAACTCTGGATAATATCTTTCGTCTGAGGTATGTTTTCTACCACTTTCTTTCAATGACAATTTATCAAGCTTAATGAAATAATGCCGCATCTTACCGTGCTCTACTTAATCTGTAATTGAACACCCTCTTCTCGTCATCCAGCTGCCTTGATGGGTAAGGGCGCAAAAAGTCTGTTCGAAGCTGAAAAGCTTCATCGCCCACAAATGCGTAAGGCGCAGTCGTTGCCGTCCCAGGAAGTTTTTCAAGTTGTGGAATGGGGAGGCGTCCTTCAATGAGGTCATATCCAAAAGCACTGTTCTTGAAAGTTCCGCCATCGCTGTGCCGACCTTCCGCACCCACATCTACAAGTATGTACTTGCAGTGGCTGTCGACGACAGCCATCAGGACTACAGAGAACGTGCCCTGAAATGAAAAGCATAGCACTGACAATCACCACAGGCGATAAGACATGTGAGCCTAAATGCTCAATGTGGCGATGGCCAAGGCGTGACTGCATGCTATAAGGCATGATAGAGTCATGTGCCCAATTAATCGTGATAATGATAGAGGTATTTTTTGCCTGTGTGAATCTCTAAGCTGATAGGAGGCTGTGATCATCACTTTGCAGCAATGCCTGTGCCTTTTACGGCAGCAGGTACGACTGCCTGTAAACAAGAGGCTGCTCGTCAGAGCCAATACCAAGAGAAATGAAGCACACAGCCCGATCACTTACAGTTACATTGCCTCAGTATTAGCAAACTGGGGAATCTTGCACAACAACACAGACTGATAGCAAGTTTGCATGACGTAATAAGTCTAAACAAAGGCACCTACACACGAATGAGGGAAGTAGAGATGAGACAGAGTGCTCTCTCTAAAGAAGGTCAGGCTAGTTGGTGCTTTTGATAAACGGGCTGTGACGTTAACAACACAAGGGACAATGTGTGTCCTGTTGGTAGCTTGTCGTTGCCCCTTGTGTTTTTCAGCGCTAGTTACCATGTCGCACTGCTGTCTCGGCTCTCCTACCCTTGTCAGTGTGTAGGTACGTTCTTTTAGCCTTATTACGGGGAATCGTGAACAGCATTTGTTCCCATGGCAGCCTATGACTAAGTCTAAACAAAGCTGCCTTTTATCAAGCGACGTGCCTTATTCGTCGCATTTTCTTTTCAGTTAGTTCAATGTAGTCAAGAAGCCACGGGGATTAACCAGTGGCTAGCGCACACGATGCAGTCGCCTGAATAGCACTGTTTAAGCAATCTAAGCTCTGAGGTCAGGCGTAGTCGCAGTGGAAGTGAAGCTAGTTGAGAGAACAGCGTGCAGTCAGAGCTCTGTGGAAAGGAACCGGCAGCATTCTAGTAACTTAGCGCAACGAGAGACGGCGCTGTAAACTAGTGCCCTGCCCTCGTCCCGCAGGCGCCTGCATGCTTGCTTTTCTCAGCTGAGAGAGTTGCGCCTTACGAGAGTTGAGATGCAACGCTCACGAGCAAGACTTGTGAAGCGTAATAAGCTTCTGACAAACCAGCTTGACGGAGGCAAGAAGGAAATGGTGAAGCTACAAGAAGAAGACGTCACACAAAGGTTGCAAGCTCTTGATGTGCCACCACCACAGCTACTTCTTTTGAGGGGATGTATTTCTGCTGCCAAATGCACAACCAAAGAAAACAGAAGATATGCACACGACTGGCTTCTACTGTGCCTGCCCCTCAATATACGAAGCCCTGCTAAATATTCTTTCTCGCGAAGTAGTAGCATATTACCGCTTTCCTGTGTGTCCACAATAAGGAGGTACACAAGTATGGTTGGCTTATACAGTTTTATTCACGCAGAGGTGCACCTCGACATTATAATGCAGAGCCAACTGTCGAGTTTACGCTTTTTCTTAATGACATATTTGATGCCCTCAACCGCCACTTCATAGCAGAAGGCTGCACTATCGGATACAAGGACTTTGTAGTAATTGAGAGTTCCTCCTGGTGGCTCGACAAGTGGGAACAAGAATTTCCCATTGGAGACATTCCCACACTATCTCCTGACCCAGTCAACTGCAAAGGCATTGCTAGCGACATTAAAGTCAGTTAAAGGGCTGTCCGCTTACCTCCTGCCGAAATGCGAGTTCAAATATAGTCTCACAGCTAAGATGAATCAAGACCCTTTGGAATGCTTTTTTGGAATATTAAGGAAAGCAGGAGGCCAAAATAAACACCCGACATTTGCAACATTTTTGCCGCTTTGCCGAATGCTTTCACTGCAATCTTTGTTGAGGCCACCACAGTTTGGGAACTGCACAGCTGCTGAAAGTGGCCAATCTGCTTTTGTGACTTTGGCTGACTTTACAGGTATATGCAAGAGTTCAGCTGTACAACGGCCGAAAAAGGTGGAAGAACTGAGACATAAGCTGGATGGTGTGATAGCAAAGGAAGCTGCGGTTGCCGCCTATTGGCCCCGACATTACGGTGATTTCAAGAAGGGCCTGACGGCATATTTTGGCTTGGAGCTCCCGCCGACTCTCTGCACTCCTGCTCCGGACTCAGAAACACCGCCGCCACACAACTCATGACCACTGGCCGAATCACCCCTCATAGCTGCTTCGGCTTTCCCTCCGCCCGCTCCTCCGTCGTCGACCCTCCCCACACCTGTCTCTCCACTATCGCCGCCACCGTATGTGCCCAGCCCATGGTTCGGCAAGTGCCACGCAAGCACGCGTCGGTCTCTTGCCAACCTTCTCCACCAGCTGCCTCAAACTACACCCCGATCTCTCTCAAGTTTGCTATTTGAGGTCCCGGCTAGCCGCGACTGGTGAGTCTGTGGAGCGGGCTGTCGGCGTTGCTGGCCAGGCCGGTTGCCGAAAGCGGTCTGTGTGGCGCGAGCGAGATCTTCTTCATCAGTGCCACTAACGACGCCAGCGCTGTTACAAAGTATTTGAGCACGATTACTGCAATGCAACTGTTGTTGACTGCATTATTTATTATGTTACTGGATTCGTAACAAGGAAGCTAGTCAATCAAACACAGTGCATTGTTTGCAAAGAAGCAATTAAAGGACACAAAGGCATCTCAAAAGTAGCTGAAGCTGACCTTGCTAACTTGAAGACGAGATGGAGGCTAACACATCCAAATGCACACCTTTTCCAGCTTTTCAAACATACTGTGCAAGAGTTTGAGAAGTATGCAGACCGGAGGGATGCATATGGTAAGACTACAGATAATGTGCTGGTACATCCTGAATTTCCTTTCCCCTGTAATCTTCGCAAAGGCAATATTTTGGCCAAGTTGTTGAACTGCTATGTTTGTCTGCGCAGGCATCAATTCTGCCGACAGCTAAAGACTAAGAATGAAAATAAAATCCAGGATTTGCAAAAAATGTCTAAGCTTATTAGAGCTCGTGCATCAGGAATACATCGGTGAACAGGTTCCACGTTGTATTTCTCATAAGCTATAAATTTGTGTCAGTGTTTCATTTCTACTTCCGTGAGTAAAATGAATCACTTCGCATATTATGTTTAGTGTTTTCACGGTCACTCTACGGACGAATAAATGCAGCGTTGTATTACGTGTTTGCATATGGGAAACAAGATCCCATGAAGATATTTGCCCAAGACTGCACATCCCTTCTTGGTGGTACGCAAAGCCGTTAGTACATCAATTTCTCTTAACATTGCTACATGTCATTACACCGGTTGACAACACTCTGCAAAGTAGGTCTTATCAGATGAACATAGCACACATAAAGCAGCACGGACTTGCTTTGTCAAGACAGGCGGAGCCTTGTCATTAAACCGCCTTCATGTGGAAACATTCTACTGGTCATGTGCAGTTTTACCTTGTAGTTATAGTACCTGCTCCCGGAAATGGGAGGGCACATGATGGCCACGTGCTTCCCGTCGACCGCTCCCAAGCAGTTTGGAAACTGCCAACGCGAGGCAAAATCCTGGGCAATCTGCTCCCATTCTGCCTTCGTAGGTGACTGGAAGCAGTCAGAAGCACTCTTGTAAGTGGGACGGTGGCAATCTTGCAATGTGTCGGGGGGCAAAAAGCCAACATCCAATAACAGATATATGCAATGCGATTTTTTTGTCATTCCTCCTGTTAAATTGGTGTTCTTTCGGGCAGTGCGACAAACATGACAACTGTCAGATTTCTAACAGTTATTTTCATACTGAACTCCTCTTTCACCTATAAAAGTTCCTTTTGAAGCATAAACCTATCTGCACCTTTTATGACTTCCATACCTAATATTTGCTAGTAGTGTACTTAATGCAAAACATTTAAAATTGCCATGTACTCCATCTGTGTGCAACTGGTAGCAGTGCAATCATAGAGTAGTGAATAAGTTAAAGGAAACAATTTTGGATTGGCTAGTTGTAAAAACTCGGACAGTGAAACCAGGGCACAGATAACTAGCAAACAGTGAGTAATAGACCCTCTCGAAAAGCCGCCATGAAGATGGGAACATGAGAAATTGCCACATTAGACAGCACATCACTAAGATACCAACACTGACCCTCAAAGCGGAGTGGGCATACAATAATGAAATCATGCATCTGTTTAACCATCCAGCACCTGAAAGGAAGTGCAATGAGTGAAAAATTTTGCTGCAAATGTTCACCTCACCCGCATGCAAAGATCTTTCAGCCGTCTCCAGATGGCCCGACATGCTGCGTGGATGCAGCGCCTTGCAGTCTCTACCCCCACACGCAATGCAAGTGCAACGTTGGAGATGTCTTGCCCTGAAGCCAGATAGCTAAAAGCCAGAGGGAGAGAATCAATCCATGAAGAAGCCTGACATTGCACCTTCAGGTTCACTTGTATTTGATCACTGTGTGAGTGTTCCAGTTTCATAACCAGCTTTTCTAGAGATATGTGAGGCCAAGCACTTTCACGGTGTGAAGCTTCCAGATTCTGGCAGTGCTAGATTACAGGTATAGCATTTTTATGCATTCAAAATTTTTCACTACGACCAACATGACAGCATTGTGTAAACCTACATGACTATTCCTATATTCCCCTTCGTCATTAAAGTTGCCCTCACCTCTTTGTTACTTTATATTTACCATTATTTTGCTCCTGGGAAAAACGCCACAGTGCTATAGTGTGCTATGCCCGTTTGCTTTTTTCTCAACACTACACTGTTCTAGCCATTCCTTTCTGCGTAAAGACAATTGCCGTTTTGCCTGTAAAGTATGTCTCTTTCTTCTCTTTTTTTATGGCTGAGGTGTCCATTTTCCTGCATTCTCAACACATTTATCATTTGTTTACATCTCAGCTCTCCTGCCAGCAGCGTGTACACCTCTTTGCACTGCTTCTTAGTCATTTCAGCGTTTATTTACAGTAACGTCCTATTAGTTTTGTCATATTCCTACTTTTCTGGGCTTTTATTTTACTCTGTTGTTTTCCGCCTTTTCAGTTTCCAGCTGCTGCATCCTGACCTTCCAGTGTCATCAGCCTTCCTTGTTAAAAGTTTCTAGCCCTTCTTGCAATGTCTCAATTATTGCATTTTTTTCCTGTTTCCTTTAACTGTGCCTTGGTGCTTTTGCCCCCTTGCGCAAGACTGTTTTGTTTTCCAATTTTTCAAACCTTTTAAAGCACCTAGCAAGCTATCTCTTATTGGATGAACTAAGGAAAACTCTGCCGGTCCAGTCTCCCTCACTGATCCATTTCTTTGTTATTGTTTTTAAAGGACCTTTAATGGGCTAAAAGGGTACAAATGTCCGTCTCACCACACTAACAGATCACTATTTGCCAAAACGACACTTCTAGCAAAGGAAACTCAAGTACCACAAACCTTAATGCTATTGCCAGTCGCTCGCCTGGCTCCAGGGGCTCTCTCACAACGTGCTGCCGTGTGAGGTCTGGGGAAACCAATCCGAGCACTTCATCAAATAGCTGTGGGGTCATCCGGAAGAACTTGTAGAACAGATCATGGTCTCCTTCCCGCATGCGGCGCATCTTTTGAGAAAATATGCAAACTATTAGGCTAATCAGCAAAAACCAGACAGCATGATTACAACACTTGTTGCTGCGTTATTACAGCGCAGCTATTGCGGGGTGTTTCTTAGAATGAAATAAGAAGTGTTATTATGCGCATAATATTTAAGCCAGGTTAGGTTTTAACGTGGTATTCACAGCTTGACCTTGTAGAGGTTGACGCAGCTCTCTTACTTCGCCAGCCTTAGTTGGATCTCCAATAAGTAGGCGCTGCGCTTCTGCCAGAGCAGCGCAGAAGCACCCAAATTTTCACAGCCACCGATTCTCCCGGAACTGCTTTGTAATAATGACGATCACCTGAGCCCAGAGTGTAGCCACGGTTTTTTGAAAACCACGCTTACTCCGAACATGCGAGTGATCGAGTAATGTGACGTTAAATTCCTTTCTAATTTATGTGCCCTTTATTGGCGAAGGAGAACATCGGAGTTTACGGCATCCGCGCAGTCAAAAGCGAAACGAATGAACGACAGTCGGCCCCAAAGAGCGCCTAAAGTTTTCGAGCTACTGTGTGTGTAGTATTCCATTCAGATGGAACATGACTGCAGCTCAACTCCACACTCACGCTGTACTCTTGCAAAGGAACGAAACAACTTACCGCTGTGTGATAGAGGCCTTCTTCCTTGCGCACCGCAAACACGGGCCGAACCCACCAGCGTGGCCGTCTCCGCTGGCGCCGCCTCCATCTCAGAATGACAGCAAGTACTGTTCGAATCAGACGCAGTACAAGTCCATTTCGTTGCTGTCGTGCGCACACTGCTGGAATGATTGCGGCACAAGTATGAGCAACACCGAGAATGCTCGCAATGCTGACGAGCTGACAAGCGTTTGCGGGTGACGAGCTGGCGGGAAATGCCGTCCATGCAATGCTATGGCGATGATGCTGTTGGTTAAAATAAAGACCTGAGAAAACTGCACTGAAATACGTGCCAGTTTGAATGAAAAGCTACTATTAAAACTGCAGTTCAGTTTATATATTACATAACTTGCCTTGCTACTTTCAAAATCTAAAGATTTCAAGTGGCAGTCTAACTGTTTTGGCCAGTTCCAATCTATGAGGTCTAGCAACAACGTGCTAGCGCGCGCACGAGCGCGAGTCAGCGACAGGCTATGGAGGTGCACACCACTTGCGACGCCCGTCGCGACGGGGCGCTGGGCGCACAGGCGCTCTGCGCGTACGCGTAGGATGTGCTCATCGAGTTGGGGCTTAAGAGCTGAAGAGTACAGTGAAAATGCTAAGGGCGATTACGTTACTCGGTAATAAGTTATAAATGCGAAGCCCTTGTGAGTGAGTACCTTCTGCTTTGAATGAAGAACGTTTTTTTTCCTAATTTGAATATTAATGAAATTTGGTTCAGGCATTCAGATGTTTTTTTTTTTCAAATTAAGAAACATTATTCACTCTGAAGAATGGCCCCTTGTACGGTTTTCTCGGATATGAAAGGCAGAAAGCTATCACCATTCTGTTGATAAATACTGCTTATATTATGCGCCATTCGCGCTTGTGTGGTCTTCTAACTAGTTTTCCTCTGTGTATGCTATCCTAAAGTCATTTTCAAAATTTGTAGGGAAATCTCTGAAACATTTCTTGTTACGTGCACACTGGTTTTTCTTTTCATAATGCATGGAGCTGCCTTAGCTTACTACCCCGTGAACGGCTCGAACTGCGAGATATTGCAGACGTTTTATATTGCAGAGTGTTTTATTGAACTACCTTTCTTCTACAGTGACCCCTTTCATATGAGTGTCTCCAAGTCCCCCACAAGCTTCTGTGCTAATCAAAAATCGCATGTCCCGTCGTTCTGCGTTCTGTGTGTTGTCTCTGTTGCTCTTGAATTCTGGAAGGTATGCACCAACTTGCACCCCAAGGTGTTTTATTGAACTACCTTTCTTCTACAGTGGGCCCTTTCTTATGTGTGTCTCCAAGTCCACCACAAGTTTCTGTGATAAACAAAAATAGCATGTCCGTCGTTCTGCGTTCTGTGTGCTGTCTCTGTCGGGTTTGCATTCTGGAAGGTATGTACCAACTTGCCTCGCAGGGAGTTCTATTGAAATATTTTTCTTCTACAGTGGGCTCTTTAATATGTGTGTCTCCAAGTCCACCACAAGCTTCTGTGGTAATCAAAAACCGTATGTCTCGTCGTCCTGTTTTCTATGTGCTGTCTCTTTTACGCTTGAATTCTCGAAGGTATGCAGCAACTTTCCCTGCAAATTGTTTTATCGAACGACCTCTCTTCTACAGTGGCCCCTTTCATATGTTTGCCTCCAAGTCCACCACGAGCTTCTGAGGAAATCAAAACGCGCATGTCCTGTCGTTCTCCTTACTATGTGCTGTCTTTGTTGCGCTTGAATTCTGGAATATATGCACCAATTTAACCCGAAAGGTGTTTTATTGAACCACGCCTTCATAGTTTAGCAGTTGGGAAATGAAAAGAAGAATGATCATTTTTCACAGCTCGTCTTATTCTTTTTTTCCTAAAGCGCGTTTTATCGTTATAACGGAACGCTGTAGAGGGACATGTGCTGAATGATTTAAGCTATATGAGGTTCTGAATATTATATGCAGGAGCCTAGCGCTTGTATTCGTAGATAAGAGTTTTCGTTCATTTCACCTGGCCTTTCTGAGAACGTTGCACGTGACACATGTTTAAGCCGGTCTGTTTATCGAATATCTTCCGGTCAAGTTCCACACAGAGATTCACTTTTGAATACGAGAGATCTTCAAAAACTTCCGAGGCTCGTAACTGCTTCTTTATTCCCTGTGTTATCAGTCGCCTTCTGGACAATTCTTTTTCGAGCAGCAGTAGGGGTATTGTGCTTCCGTCATTGGTGTGAGGAAACAAGGTGGCTTCGCTATTATTAGGCTGCACCTGTAACAAATATTTTATTAAGAAGGCAGAAAAAAATTCCAAATAAACAAGGAATCGCAAGGCATGAAAGCTGAAAACCAAATCGGTGTGATTAGGTAACGAACTCTTTAACAGTAAGCAAGTGGAATTTCTGCGCCGTTATTGATTTGTCTATCCACGATTATCACAAAACGTATTGGTTCTTGGAATACAAAGGCACCATTTTTGGGTACGCTTCCATCTTTTATTATTGTGGGACCGCGCTATAATCCACACAAATGCAACTTATAACTCCGAAGTTTATAGTTTGGTTTGCTGCTGGTTTGTTTTGGCTCTGCTATTGTTGTAGCCTGCTTGCGTTTCGAGTTCTGCTTTTTCTTAAACTCAGCTCTGAATCTGGCGCTACTACAGTGTGCTATGCGTGTTTTCGCGGCATTTCAGGCTCTCCTGTAACAGCCCAATGTAGTTTCGGGGCCTGCCCTTGAAAATTTGTTACTTTCAATCTTTCGGAAACTTACACTAATGCTTATGTACATTTTCATGAGAGAAGAATGCCGCGGAATAATTTTGTACTGTTTGCCGCTGCAGTGGCTCAATGGTTGTTTCGCTCGGCTACTGACCCGAAACACGCGGGTGCAATCCCGGTCGTGGCGGTCGAATTTCGGTGGAGCCGAAATTCTAGAGGCCCGTGTCCTGTGCGATGTCAGTGCACATTAAAGAACCCCAGGTGGTCCAAATGTCCGGAGCCCTTCACTACGGCGTCCCTCATAGCCTGACTCGCTTTGGGACGTTACATTACCATAAGTAATTTTATACTGTTTCTTTATTCAGGTTCAAGGCCGCCGGCACGTGATCTTATCATTTTTTGTGACGCCACACGCGGCCATACTTGTCTGCAGTGATCGCGCTCACGCGGAATTACTTCCACATTGTTCCAGGTTGTTGTATTTGGTTTTGTTGCCTTATCTTGAGGTTTGCTTGGAAGCTTTAGATTCAGTGCAGCCGAGTTCACTAGGCATTTTGTTCCACGACCGCCAAGCCCGTTTGTTGCCATTGCCGCCGCGGTGTGCTTCAGTTATTTCTAGGTGCAGGTCAGCACAAGAAGCGTTTTCTTTTGAAAAACCTTTTCTATGCCCTACTAACTGCCGTCACAAGTGGTTGAAACCAGGTGGAGGTGGTGAGCGAGTTCGGCCGTAAATACCATTTCCCTGTCCGTGACGAGAACATCAGGGGCGCCCTGGCGCAAAAAGATGTCAACGAAAAGGTTGGCGACATCCGCTGCAGTACCACCGGCAGGGCTTTTGCATCGAAGCAAAAAGTCAGGTAGCCGGCCACCACGAAGATCCATCAGTTACCCGCTGTGGACATTGTGTAGCGGCCGAGGCAATCCATCCTAATCACTTGAAAGGGCTAGTTCGGTAGTGATATGAGCTGCAATAGTTGAGCTGGCCGGATCGGTGGCGTCTTTCGTCGCTGGCTCTCACTGCATGTTTTGAGGTACCGTGTCATCTCGCTAGGCAATTGTATCCAGTATTATTTATCTTGAATACTGCGTAGGGTGCAGGTAAACTCAAGTGGCCGCATTGATTTTTTTTAAGTGATGTTTATTGCCTCAGGGCATATATGAGAGATGAGTAAGATGCTTAAATAAATCAAGTAGTGAACGATGATATGGATCCTGTGTCCAGGCATTATAGGAATCCGGATTGTCCGGTGAGAGACCCACTGCCGCCTGTTGCCGAATTCTCGTCGGCTTCAGCTCCACGCAAACCCACAACAGGTGGCGGATATCCGCCTCACAGTCTCTGATCTTGCAGACTGGACACCCACGGCGGGGATATAAATCTTTAAAATGCGGCCACTTGCGTGTCACAGCTGTAGTTAGGGCCACCCCGACCCGTATCCTCCGAAGCGCAACCTCCTCTGCACGGGTAAGACCACAGGGGAGGGTCACCGAACACGGAGGGATTAGAGCACGTGTGTGTGCGGCGCCGGAGGTGTTCCCTTCTTGTTAAAAGGAGGGTGGTGTCATCCAGAGTGAGCACTCGAGGCAAAGAAGAGGTTGGGGTCGAAAGGCGGGTCGCAGAATCTGCGCCACCTTGTGCGCTCAGGGGGTCACGCGAGATCCACTCAATACGGATACGCTGCGGGATTCGTGCGCTAGACGATGGATGCCTTGGCAGATTTCTGGGGTGCGACTGACTTGTCGCTGTAGGCGTGTGACGCAAAGGGCGTCGGTGCGAATGACATTGCGGGCCGTAGGTAGCATGGGAACGGCGGCCACAGAGCGAAGTGCCTCTCGAACCGCAAGCATCTCCGCACAGAAGGAGGAAGGAGGTTCTGAGAGGCGAAACCTTGACGTTTTGTTCAGGGCAGGCTTGCAAGGACAGTAAACTGTCGTTGTTGTTTCGCAGGCCATGATGCTTGCGTTAACGTACAAAACGATGGAGCCAAGCGGCAGATTGGCGTCTTCCTCTGTAATTCGGTCGCGAAACGACGATGTCGCGCAGGAAGATGATGGCCGACGTAGATCAGTTGGTTTGTTGTCGCTTAGATGCACTGAACGCCAGGGAGGAAGAACTGGCGGCGGTGGCTGTAGATTGGAGTGCGATGAAGCATACGCCCTGAGTGCACGTCGGTTCGTCGTGCAAAGCTTGCAGAATTTCTTCTAGTAAATGTGGGAAGATGTGTTGCCATTTTGCATACAGAAAGAGGACCGTGCTTAAACCGTGCTTATGGTGTAGAAGCCTTGCCTTCGACAATGTAGGCCGGGGTCCGAGCGTTTGTGCTACGCGATCTCACTGCAGCTCCATCATCGTTATAATCGTCAACCTGACTACGCCCACAGCAGGGTAAAGGCCTTTCCCACGTCGTTACAATATACCCAGTATTTTTTCATATGCGGCCAACGTATCACCGAAGCTTATATGTCCCAAAAAAAGAGTCCTCATCGTCCATTTCCAGCGGGTTTTCAAAAAAGGCTCGAGATAAGCAGTCCAGATTGGTGAGCTCCCATTAAGATTTGTAGACGACGGTGATGTAGAACTCCTGAGGGCGCAAGCTCCATGCTGTGAGGCGGCCGGAAGTAACCTTGTAATTGGCGAGCCAGCACAGTGTGCTGATCGCTGACCACATCGAATGGTACTCAGTACAAGTAGAGACGCAACTTCGACGCAGCCCAGATGATGGCGAGACATTGCTTCTCGGTCGTGTAATAGTTAGCCTAGGCCTTCGACAGGGAGCGGCTAGCGTAAGCGATGGCATTTTCCAGTCAGTCGCTTTTCTCAGTGTGGACGGCCCCTACGCCCACAAGGCTTGCGTCAATGTGAATTTCTGTTTCGGCGTTTTCGTGCGACAGCACTCAGACACGCTCAGGCGTTTCCCCATTCCAACGTACCAATCTTTCGCCTTTCGCTCACCAACCACATCCATGAATGTTGTCAGCCGATTTTATGGCCCTAAGCCGTCGCCGAGCGAGATCTACGCTAAGCTAAGTTTCTTCTGTGAGAAATGAATAAATAACAAACAAACTGAATAGTGCCGCAACTGAGATTCGAACCGGCAGCGGCCCGAACAGATCAGCTTCGCAGGTGAGTACACCAGAGCACTATGCTATTGCCGTCGCGCTGTACATTGCAGATCATCACCTTTATCAACTTCCATCTGCGGCGCGAACAGATCAGATCATCTTAACCCCTATCAGAACTTAACCTGAGTCGAATATCGTTGCCACACGTGACAACGACGCTTCAAAGCAAAACCATGAGCCACTCAGGCTAAACACATGCTTTTGAACACCTTCTCGGTTTTACTACGTTAAATTCCTATTATTTCTTTGTCAATGTGCCCAAGGACCGGGAAAAGACTCTAAACGACGCTGAAGTTATGTGACGGCTTCCGCTTGCCGTGCTAGCCATTTAAATAGCATGACAGCCTTTGTGCGTTAAGTCAGAGGGTTGGCGAAAAATTCTTGACAAACCATCGTTATTACACCAACAGTCCCAAGATCTGCGCGCAGCGTTCTTGTCTCCAGGCAGCGGTAACTGTGGGACAGCACCTGTCTTCTCTAGATGCGGTCATACTCCATCCTTGCTTACAATGTGGCCCAGAAACAGCAGCCCTGCATCGGCGAAGTTGTACTGCTCTGCTTTCATAATTAGCCCGGATGACTTCGTAGCTTCCAACACTGTTCGAAGCCTTTTTTGTGGGGACCAATGTTCGAGCCAAAGAAAATGATGCCATCTGAGGACACTAGAGAAATCTTCCGCATCAACCAGTCAATACTATATTCCTGACAAGTTGGAATGTACTTGGTGTGGAACATAGACGAAATGGCATCACACTGAACTCGAATTTGCGATGCGACGTTGCGAATGCGGTTATTTCTTGGCCTCTTTCATCGACCTAAATTTGCCAGTAGCCGCTCTTGAGGGCCAATCGGAGAGATGTACTCTCTGTTAAAGAGCCAGTCCGATGTGTCGGCGATGCGGGAGAGGAGGGTAGACATCCTTGTTCATTATGTTGTTCAAGCAAGGGCAATCGAATCAGAGCCGGAGTGTGGCGGCATTACTTCTTACTAGAACTAGTGGTGTCTCCCAGGGCTTCATCGAAGTCTTCATAACGTCGTCACGAAGTATTTCTTCCGCTTGGTGCAGAAGAGGATTCACAGAAGGCGCTTTAGTAGAGAGGCCTGGCGTGCTCGTCATTAGCAATGCGATGTTTGGCAATAGATGTTTTTCGGATATCGGACGACGTCTAAAAGCATTCGCTGTAACTTTGAATATGAGTGAGGATATGCTCCTATCTTTTCTGGGGTACTGCGGGGGTGATGTCGAAAGTGGGCGAGCTCGCTTCTTTCACGAATCTGGGGCGGATCGAACGTAGAGGGCGGAGGCGTATCCAACGTCGGCTAGTTCGACTAAGGCAATAATTATGCCACTGTAGAAGTGTCAGTGTTCCTTGAAGTTTCTCACCATAACCCTGTCTTTTCCGTTTCAGAAATGAGTGTTACCTTGAGAAATGGCCGGTCCTAGGTCTAAGAGCAATTGCGTGTTTCGTTAAACAATGCCCTCAAGGTTCTCAGTAATAGTGGCACCCTTCGGGCTGATGACGTAAGCGGGGTTGTACGCTACCGTCTTCCCCGTGTACACTCAACACAACGGGATAATTTAGTGCTCCCTTCGAAGGTTGGGCTTCTTCTTTCGAAAACGTGATGAATTTGGATTCAACGTCAATTATCACACGCTACTTAGTCTAGACGTATAAGATCACGACTCTGGAAGATTGCTGCGCAGCTATTCAGGGCGCCATATAGGTATCTTTGCTGAACTTTCTTCCTGCGGTACACAGCCCTGACGGTGCAACTTGGTGGCCTCCAGCGGTGTATATTTGCGGAGCGTCCCAAGTGACCACTTTTTTGATTGGTTTATTGGTTCTCATTATAAGAGTTAAACATCCCAAAGCTGCACAGGCTATGAGGAATGCCGTTGGGGAGAGCTCCGGAAATTTCAACTACCTGAGGTTCTTTAATATATCCTGACATCGCACAGCACACAAACCTCTGGAACTTCGCATTCATCGAAATGCGACTGCCGCAGCCGGCATTAGACCCGCGCCTTTCGGGCCAGCTGCCTAGTGCCATAACCACTGTGCAACTGCGGCGGCTGATCGCTTTCTTGTGTTCAACTGCAAACGGTAAATTAATGGCAGAGCAGTAGGCTCTTGTGTCCACTACAGCAGTTACCATGCGACCGCCAACGGCTACTTTGAGGACGCTTTTCCGTGTCCTCGAATTGTGGCATTGCAAGTTGCTCTTGGAGTCCGGTCTCGGCTCCTTCGGATGCTCTGTTCGTGGCTGAGGTACGTGGGTGTGGTTTTGCTGAGCGGCGGCGTCATTTTGATGTCAGGTCACGTCGCGTCAACGCTGTTTTTGTATGTGGCGTCGACGTAGAGGATGCGAGTCTTCACCAAGCGTGGTCGGTGAAGTACCTTTGCCGTTTTATTCGTAAAACACCGCTTTTGCTAATTTACCTGTCATTAGTTTTCCCTAAGCTGTCTCCAGTCGGGAAATGTGACGCATGTTAAGCAACTCTACCCAAGCAGGATAGCTGTTGGCAATAAACTTACGTCCGCCCGAAGAAGTAGCCATAGGTACCTTTTACCTCGATGCAACTATGCTTCACGCATTGCTTTGTATCGCAGAAGTTATCATCTGGGCTGTATAAAGAGCCATTATAATAGCACTTTCCTGGAAAAGAAATTATGGAGGATAGCTTCAACGCGGCTCCTCTAGCAATGCGAAGATGTAGAGATTAATCGCGTAAGGAAAGTTCGGCGTGAGCGTACAGTGCCCAATGGGAGTGATGATCTTCAGCGTTCCAAATAAAGCGATATTAGTCTGACTTCGAATGACGGGGGCATGCAGAAAATTACGGTTTTCTCGGCACTTTCTGTGCCGTTGCAGGACACGATGCAAGAGAAAGCCGATGTTCTTTGCAAGTGTTTCTAACCGTGATTCCGGCCCTCAAGTTCGGCTCGTGCCTTCGAACAGCTCATTTGGCAGCCATAGATGTCTGGAAGCCATGCCTCGAAGTTGTAGCAGACTCAGCACACAGTGCCAGTTTTGAAACGTACAGCAAATGCTTAGGATTGTAGCGTCATGACGCTTGGCGTCTGAGAAGAAATGACTCGGTAGGAGGCACTAAACGGGAATTTAGTCCAAAGTGTTAGGCGTATGAATTCTAACAAATGGTGCAAATGTCAGTATAAATAGAAAGTTAAACACGACGGTGCGAGAAAAATGCAAAAAACGGCCAGCACTTTTCAAAAGCGGTTTCAATGGCGTCCATATCACTATTTTCTTTTAACTACAATCCGGCAGCGCTGTAGCCCCCTTTCGCCATTATTGCGTTAGAGCAATGTCTGTGTAAAATTTACGTGCACTTTCTACAGCAAGCTCCTTGATGCTGTTCCAAGAAAAGAAAATTGAGAGCCTGATGGAGATAGAGAAGGCGGTACTGTCTGTTTCATCGGATTAGAATTTTATCAAGGCGCATGGAGCTGAGGGGACATTTTTGTGGATACTTTTGATTTCTGCGGAAAGCATTCTTTGTTCTGCCGTTGCTGATATCATCGTGACCTGTGGGTGGTTATTAATCAAGATTGTCTGTAATATTGGAGGTCATGGCGACTGATTAATATATGCGCTTCCATTGCTATGGTAGAACGCAATGGTCTCTTTGAAGGCACGGCTAGTTTACTGTACTGTGAGCAACGCGCCTTCATAAAGGGTGACTTCGATTGTATAGGTAACCCGACTGATCGCGTCACTGCTTGTGATCACAGGGAGAGAACGGGTGAAATGTTGTCACGTAGTACGGATGATTCAGGGAATCGGGTTTTGCAATATTTCGCCGCATTCTGAGGCCTTGCCACCCTAGCTTCGATTATTTAATTAGGAGATTAACTGCGCGAAAGCGTAAGACGACAGTATGGAACACATACAACACTTATAAGCGCGGATTGTGAACATTTGACAATCAGCGCTTCTAGGTGTCGTTGTGTTCCTTGCTGTGGTCTTGGCCGTTCTCTGAGTTAACTCCTTGTTTCTACAACCGCAGCGGTGACCTAGTGGTTGAGCATCCGCCTCGCATACGGAAGGTGGGGGGTTCGATTCCCAGTGCCGCCGGATACCCATCGGTGATACAATGGGTACAGGCTCTCCCTTGGTCCGTTAATCGGCTTCTTTAGGGTGAAATGCTTGGGAAATGGGTCTTTGAGCCTAATTTGAGAAATGAAAAATACCTTGTGTCATGCCGATCTTTGGCCGTAGATGCCCTTGCACCATAAAAATCCATAATCATCACTCCTTATTTCTGTATGACCCAACTATCCCGTCAACTCCTGTTGCGTAGAATAGATTACTACATAATCTGTGTTGCTCCTTTCTAGTCTGTTTGTGTGTTAAATTCTCCCACTTTCTCTCTACTGCCAGAGTATGACCGCTGCTTGGCTCGGTGAAAATGATCGTCGAAACTTTAGGCTGTTGAGGTCGCTTTGAAAGCTACACTTTTCACAAATTAATGACCACGAATTTTTCATTCTACTCCAATCGCAGCCGCATTGTAGTATTTCTTGTAAGAAGCCGTTGTTTGCAGTTGGCAGGCAGTTTAAGTAGTAGATACGCGTGATACCCAGTCATATGTCTCTTTTTATGTTTCACAAAATATACCAGAACACACTTATAATTTTTTTACAACCTCTCTGAGTTAGCATAATAACTAGTTGGCATATAAAGTGAGTACGTTGCTTGCGAGAAATGTCATTTTCCAATAGAGGGCGCAAAACCAGACAAGGAAGAGTTCGATCTTTTCAACGCACGCTTTGCACTACGAAAGACGGAGAGGTCAAGCTCTAGTTCTTCCAAAGCGTCATGCAACGATAAGATTGATTCCGCTCATTTTGTCGGGTGGCATTCTTGTAACCATATGTGACCGAAGCATTCTTGCTGCTAATGAATTCTTGTGGATTTCTCATGGAGTTCATAGATTGGCGTTGTCGTTTCTTTTCACGTGTTTTATGTTCTTGGTAACACACCTGTGAAAAGATGGTTTTTCAGTTATCAGGAGCCGTTTATTTCACAAGAGGTACAAACACACATCGACCAGTTACCTCTCGCAAGCGTCTAGTTTTGCTGGAATTGAAAGAACGGTTTACAAATTAAAAAAAATTGTTCTCACTCACTACTTTCAGGTTGCATGATTTCACGAAGGTTTTTGATTCAATGCTCTTCACGCGGTTTTTTCTCTGAAGTTATACAGTATTAATTCCGAAGAGTTATGAAGACGGAAAGAAGCACTCGTGAAAGACTACACGCTAAACACGTTGGCATAGGCGGAAAATGATAAACAGCGGCCTAGCCTAGCTTCGTCCTAAGTCCATTGTATCACTCTAAGTTCTTCGGCCTAAATGGCCATGATATGTGTTAACGGAAAGTGCAAAATGCCATTTGCGTTGTACGAAACCTTTTTTCTGGACAACAAACCGGACCTCCACATCTAAAGTTATTCAAAAGAAAATATGTCTTCGTGTGCTTTGTAATTTTGTCTCTGCTTTTTAGTGGAAAATATCGAGCCAATCTTTCTTACGTGCAAAGTTGTACATCTTCTTTGGAATAGGAAGAAAAGGGCACAAATGATACACTTTGTTTTTATTCCCACCGTGCGGGATATCTTGTGGGCGCTCAGCTTGATTATCTGCGGCTTGTTATGAAAAATGAAACTCTACAGCACAACCTCTATTACAAATTCTCTTTACTATATATATGCTCAGAGCTGCATGAAAAAGGCAATTTGATCTTTTCTGGCAGGGAACAACTGGTGCTGTAGGAGACAACCAAGCTATTGCATAAAATTCGATTTTATAAGAAGGCGCCGGTTTCCTGCCTAATTAACGCATGAAACTTCACGACCTCTGCAAAAATATGCACTTAATGTCCACTTATTCGGCCAAATATTCTTTCGAACTTCTTGCATGCTTTATGCTCCATATGCACATTGACTTCTGAAAGCCACTAACAGTCTTATGGCTTAGTCACTCCGTTGAATTACTGTTAGATCCGATCACTTCACGGGTTGCCGCCTCATGAACGAGGAAGATTCATAGCCTGGATAACCGAGCCATAATGTAATCACATGTCATATATTTTCACCGCCGCTTCTGCCGGGCACATACTAGGGGCACACACTCCAGATGAAGTTGAGTGATTTATCCACGTTTTTCGTTCACAGAAAAGGTAAGCGATTGAAATGAAGCTACATGGTTGTAGTTCGCTACAAAAATTGCCATCACATCATTTTGAGAGAGATCAAAGCGCGATCAGCTTCCAGCGGCTATACGAGAACTCACTGCGAGCCAACGCCAATGGCAATACCCGCAACCTAACCAACCAAAAGCGCAAAAACGCTAACTGAAATTGTATGGCTTATCCTTCTTGTAGGCGCGTGGATCTCGCCACATTGCCTGTTCAAAGACTTTTTGTAAAATTAAAGCGGTTACAAAAGTTATCAGGAGATATGTGCAAGTGGCCGGCCTTTTGCCGCCGTCCAAGGAGAATGATTCAGAAAAGGTGCCCATCTAGATATTGAAGTGTTCTGAAAAAAAAAACGACCTGTTATATCGTTTTATTGAACCATTCCTTCGTATACCTAGTTTTTTTGTTTGTATTAAAAGAATGGTTTGGATGCAATATGGAACCGCAATAGAAAGTATAAGGGAAAAATTCGCTCTCGTTGCGACTGTTTACAAGGCCGCCTGCTCTTGTTCTTATCCTACTGTTTTGTGCTGATAATTCTGTTTTAGTTGCATGCTGTTCATTTCACCTCGGTGACAACGCTATCAGTTCATTAGTGCCTGTCGACGGCCGAATTGGTTGGTTTGGTTTATGGGGGTTTAACTTCCCAAAGCGACTCAGGCTATGAGGGACGCTGTAGTGAAGGGCTCCGGAGATTTCGACCACCTGTGGTTCTTTAACGTGCGCTGACATCGCACAGCACACGGGCCTCTAGAATTTCGCCTCCATCGAAGTTCGACCGCCGCGGCCGGGATCGAACCCGCGTCTTTCGTGCCGGCAGCCGAGCGCCATAACCACTCAGCCACTGCGGCAGCAATAAAAGACGACCGAATTCGAATGAAATATCATATATAGTACGAAAACTGCATCTGGCTCCTCAACAAAAAAGGCCCAAAGGCGGAATAAGGATCAATCATTAATTTTGATTTTAAGTTGGTGCTCAAAAATTCAGTGCAGTGTAAAGAAGAAGCTGTGTAAAGGAGAAGTTTCCAGGTGAGGTTTCCTGCCAACTGCTATTTATTTCGGATTGTAAGTGAAGATGCGCTTTGACAATAGAAGAAAGAAAAGACAATAGAACAATACCACGATACCAGGTCTTCCATTATAAGGTCATTGTATTGCCCGTTTTTCTCCGTTTTGATGTCTGGCAGTAGAGCCATTGAAGTCTCATTCTTGTAGGCAACGGGCTGACGGAACTCCGGCGCTGATGAGGTGCTTCTTGCGGCGAACAGCGTACCTGCCGCAGGATAAACTCGCCGTCGCACGAACTGGCACGACTTAAACGCGATCGCGGCTGCGGGTGCTACTGAGGTCGGTGTTTTCAAAGAGAGCCAATATTAAAGATTTGTCGTTGCGCTCAGGCATGCAAATGCGGAAATTTGCAAGGAGCTCGATCTCACTGGTCTAGTCTCATGACGTGGCAAACACTGCATCTCAAGAAGCATTTGGTGGTTACCGAAGAATTAGTGCTAAGACTTCAATTTGCATGCACCTATAATGAAGGCGGCTCTCGCTCTGTTTTCACGTTGGGGCACACTATGGATCAAGCGTTTTGTTCGCGGCACAGGTGACCATCCGCTTTTATTTCTCAGCTGCGTTTTTAAAGCTACACTCTGTCTTCTCTCTAGGGGATCAGTATATCAGTACAAACTTTTTCCGGAAACAAATTCCTTCGGAACTAATGTGTTTTGAGCGAGAACTCTCACAGCTATGTCCAGTTTGTTCCTGTTCGTTCGAAAACCTATATATGCTGATTTCAGAAAATATCAGTACACGGGGAAGGCTCTCATGCGGCGGAATCTGTTTCTACGAGAACGATGGCGCTAAGCCCAAAGTGCGTTAAAGAAACCTAAGCGCATGAAGCATTAGAAAATGTCTGGACGCACGCTGAAAAAAATTGCGAAAATGCCTAAAGTTTTCGTGAATTTTGTTATCATGCGCGAACGGTCTCTTCAGCCTTGATTAAAAAAGCATCATTATTTTACATTTTATCAGTTCATTTCGTTGCTCAGAAATATCACACGTCTGCTCCCAGGTGAAGAAATCTTAAATGACCACACTGGATTAAAGAAGTTCATTTTAGCTGGTAGCAACTGGTTTCAGCTGGAAATAACACTTACTTTGCTCCTTATACCAATTTCATCAAGTTGGATATTTTAGCTTATCCTCAAGCTAATCAGTAATTACTCCCTTCATCAACTTCTGGCTTCTTGATGTCAGCCCATCACTGATTGCTTTCAGTACCGTTTTTCAGTGACAGGAACTCCCAAAACGTCGATTGTTTAACTAAAAGCACGAAAGATACTCCATGCTCCCATTTTTTTCCTTTACCGGCACTACAGCCGCAGGACGTCGGGAGTAATTTGCCGTCCTTACCCGAGATATTTAGCGCTGAAATATGATAAGTAGGCGAACTACGTTGACTACGACCACATAGAAATCAGAGCAAGCACGACGCATGAGGTGCAATGGTGACACGCTACCGTATTGTCCGTAGTAGCCGCACGGCTGTGCTAAAACATTTCTAGAAAGAGGCATGGCTGTAAGATCCTGCAGTACCGAGCGATTCTACAATACTATGAGCTTTGTGCGTTGGGTGGCGCGGGCTGCTAGCCGGCACGGGTAGCACCAAGCGAGTACCGGTAGCCTATATAACAGCGGGCACTGAAAATTCCAGATCTAGATGCCATGCATATAAAGCATTGCCGGTAGTCCAGTTGATGTTGGCTTATTCTACACCTCGGAAAGAAAGCTGGGCAAATTGAAAATTGTTCAACACCTAGGACAATCACAAAATAGTGAAAATACCAACTAGTTCCACAAAACGAGTGGCTTTAGTGGATGAAATGATTTTAAATTTTGCTTAACGCAGATTCTAGAACTTAGAGTATTCGAAGAGTTTCAAAAGGTGACGAAATAAAGGTTAGTCCAAAAACAGTGAACGAAATTTAAACTTGACGCCGCAACTTCTTTCGTAGATATTAGCAGCCATGAAGATCGAAACAGCTGCGCTGCTCGTTTTACTGAGCGCGGCGAAGATGTCGGATCCCACCAGCCTGACGAAACGTGTCCTGATCCCACCAGCCTGACGAAACGTGTTAACACTGGAAACTTATCCAGTGAGGCAAGCCTAGCATTGCCGTTCGAGTTATTAGCGGGCATTATATGGGATGTCATACGGCTTAGTGAAGTTAGGAGGACAGGTGAGGCGCACAGAGTACTCAGGGAAGGGCATATACTATGCTATCGCGGATTAGCTGAAAGACGAGAACTAGGTATGGGATTCCTCATTAATCGGGATAAGGCTGGCACCGTAGAGGAGTTCTATAGTATTAAAGAAAGAGTGGCAGCTATCGTAATTCGGCTTAATGAGAGGTACGTACTAGCTTAAGGTGATGCAGGCTTACGCGCCTACATCCAGTCATGGGGATCAGGCTGTGGAAAGCTTCTACGAAGACTTGCAATCGGAAATGAATAAAGTGAAATCACAGTACACTGTACTGATGGGCGACTTCAATGCGAAGGTTCGCAAGAAGCAGGCTGGCGACCAGGTGGTAGGTGCCTATAGGATATGTTCCAGGAATAGCAAGGCAGATCTACTAGTGGAGTTCGCAGATAGAAATTACGAATCATGAATACCTTCATCGGCAAACGAGAGAACAGGAAGTTCACCTTAAAAAACCCCAATGGTGAGACTTAAAATGAAATTGCCCTCTTACTATGCGTTCAACCTGGCATCGTCAAGGACGTGGACGTCTTCGAAAAGTGCGTTATAGCGACCACAGAATCATAAGGCGTCGAATATGCTTAGACTAAAAGACTGAACGGCCGAAGCTAGTTATGAGGAAGTCCATTATATACTAGAAGAGGGAAAATAGAGGAATTCGAGATATCGCTACAGATAAGAAATGCAGCTTTAACTGAGGAAGGCGATCGTAATTTTCATACAATGAAGAATATTTTGACAGCTATCATCACGTAGTGCGCACCAGAAGTACGCGGAAGGACGGTTCCACAGAATACCGGCAAGCTATCTCAGGAGACGAAATATGTGCTTCTGAAACGCCTAATCATGAGGGCGTCTAACCCTAGAGACAGAATAGAACTAGCAGAGCTATCCAAGTTAATAAATAAGCGCAAAGGGGGAGGGGGATAGCGGACATCAAGAATATAATATGGAGCGCATCGAGAATGCTCTAGAGAACGGAGGTAGCTTAAAAGCGGCGAAGAGGAAACCATCCAGTCAAAACACACTAGAGAACTCTAAGACAGAAAATTTCTGTAGTCTGTAGTCTAGTCGTATTTTGGGCATGTCTTGTGTAGTCTGTCTTGTCTTCTGTAGTCTCTCTTTTCTTTTGTAGTCTATCTTCTGTAGTCTGTCCTGTCTTCTCTAGTGTGTCTTGTCTTTTGTAGTCTATCTTCTGTAGTCTGTCCTGTCTTGACTTCTGCAGCCTGTCTTGTCTTCTGTAGTTTGTCTTGTCTTCTGTAGTGTGTCTTGTGTAGTGCTCGTACGCTTTGTCGCAATCGTTGCTGTGTCACCTGTCAATTAACACAGGCTTTGTGTATTCTGGAGTAGGCAATGCACAAAAATGCACAGCTGCTTAATGATCGCCTATCAGTTAACATAAGCTATGTGAATTTCAGAGTAATTCTTGCATAAAATCATTATAATTGAAATGCAAATAATCTGTCTTTTTTAATCTTATGTGCTTTTTAATTGTTAACGTGTTAATTGAGAAATATGTTAAACTAAAAACGGGGCATCTAACAAGGGCGTTAGCCCTCTGCTTTGGCACCTCTTTTTCAATTCAACCTATATCCCTCCCTTACATCATGGTTCAAGTGTCCACCAAAATGTGTGTCAGTTACTGTGACATTTCCTTCAGTTTTCTTTCAACTAATTTAAAATTTTTCAAGGATGCAGTTTTAAGAACGTAGAGGTACAAACTGTGCACTATGGTCATATGCCGTGGGAATAAACCAGCATAAGATCTGTGCTGACAGCAGTTTGGCCAGTGCATTTCAAGGATGCTATACCATACAAGGATTCGTGTCATCGTGCAATGGTACATTACAGACGGACATTTTGGTCTCTGTATCAGAAATACTGGTACACCATCATTGTAGAGCAAAACGTTTTTAAAGGGATAAATGAATATATAGGGCCTATTCGAGGACACATGTGCGTAACCGGCAACAGGTGTGCAATGTCAAAGCACCTGAAGCTGGCTCAACTCCTTTAAGCTAAGAGCAGCTGCTTCAAGAGCAACATGAGCGACTAGATTTTGTACTAGTTTACAGTTCCTGTAATTATAAGCTGAGGTACTGCTGTGAAGTGCATGCAGAGTTTTCGTGCATTCCTAAACATAGCTGCAAGCCTATGTTGAAATTATTTTTCTATATAGGCCGGTAACGCATGCATCACTGAAAAAGAATAACTACCATGAACGGCTCAGGAGGAATGACACGGCCAAAAGCAGGAAGCACGCATGGCCTAATAGATGCTGACAGGTGGCAACTGCAAATAGATGCATCCAGAGGAACAGCTGTCAGTGGCTGTAGCAATGTCTTGAATGACAAGAGAGGAAATTGTCTACTGCTTTAGAAACTAAATTTAGACGTAATATAAGTAAATAAAAAGCGATTAGCTAGCCCATGACAATAGAAATGAACAGATTTTATGTATTGCACCCACATTGAACAGATTTTATGTAATGCACCCACATACATTTTTTGAGCAGAGTCAGGATGACTGTCATAACCACACTGAAAGATGAGCTGGCTGAAATACCGCACACCAATTTGAATATAGGAAGCACAGGTTTTCATTAAATCCCATCATGGTGGCTTGCACCAATGTCTAAGTATTAAACTGAATATTGCGACCAGTCTGCCTAGGATAAATGAGAATAGAGAATGGAAAAAAGCACGTCTTCATTAGAAAAAGCCTGAAATCTCACATCACAGCTTAGCACCATACAAAAATTAGTAGCGCCCCCCCCCCCCATTTAACAAATCTGCATACAAATAAAAACTGCACAAATTTGTCGACTCTCAATGCAAGTAAGGGCAACAGAAACAAAAAACACGAAAGAACACTGGTGAGTATGGTGACTGGGGGTCTGTGGGTAGGATTCCGTGCCTGGGAAGAGTTCCGAGCTCGGAGAATTGCCGGCAGCACAGCTGATAGCACGCAACCGAGAATAAATAACAAAGTGGAAATAAGTAACAAACAAACCTTCGACAATGGCGAACGACTTGAATGCGGGCCGCACAAGCTAGGGATATAGCAAAAAAGGTAAAATCCTAAATAAGTGTGCAGTTGCATCTTCGACAGCTCGCAGTGCTCAGAAGAAGAGTAAGCATCGACGCTTACTGCTCAGGAGAGGCGTAGATTGATCTAAATTGGACATAACACTGCCTCATATCCTGTTCCATTAGGGTAGCACAGGTTAGTTTACAAATGACAAGGCGAGGAATATGCACCAGCCTTTCGCATGCGATCACTGTCTCAGAAGAATTTAGTATGACGAATATTAAGGCACAAGCGCTAATCCGATAAGTACCAACCCTGAGCAAAATAATGCTGTGTCTGATCACAGCTGGCCTAGCGCGAGCGTTCCGTCGCGCGGCACTTCTCGCTCATCGTCTTCTACGCAGTGCAAATCCATGCTTTTGCACTAAGTGTCGAAGCGCTAGCAAGCGACAGCGTAACTCGGTTGTGATATATCGTGCCATTTTTATTTGTCACGGCACACGAGTACTAAACGCACATAAAGACAATGAGAACAACACTTGTCATGCATGCAAGATATAGGCTCTGCTATTTTGGCGCCGTATTATAGCTACGGCAACCGCATGCAGACTGCCTGCACTCACATCCCTATATAGCCGCATACAAAGAGAGCGTGTGAATACAGATCAGTAGAAAAGAAACGCAATGCAGCACTCACAGGTCATATGATTCATCCAGGCTTAGTAACACCGCGCAGGAGTCTTCGTTCCCTTTAAAGATGACAAGACGTCGCAGCACAGCCTTTCTTCATGACTTACCCTTTGAAACTCGCCAGTGTTAACAGGGCGTAATTCTTGTCGTTGCCTTCCTAACGCACTCCTGCTCACCTTCCTATTGAATGAGTTCTTTTTCACACGTGTCCTCCGTACAAGCACTCAAGCAATGCCACAAAGAGGGAAATAATACAAAACACGACGCATCGTGGCGCCGACGGCTGCGCTTTCGCTTCGTTGAAATAATGCAACCCACAAACAAGTTTGTTTTTTAAACCACGAATATTTAAACTATGTTCACAACAAAGGCGCTGTATTTTTGAAATTTATTTTTGCATTATTTAAGAATATCAATGCGCTTGCAGTTACTCTTTCTGGCATGTCGTTAGCAGAAGCTGCGATCCTGTGATCCCCTGAAGGGACCCAGATGTGCTAGCAGGCGACGGCGCAGACGACGCTGTTGACTGAATGCAATTTCGTTTGAAGCCAGATAAAATCACCAAGCTGCAACAAAAAAAGCGAAGAAATGCGTCGTATCACAATTTGGCGAATATCGGGGATATGTTGAACGCAATTGGCACGATGGATAGCAGCTGCGATGCATTGATTTGCGCGACACTGGCACGTTCTCCGGAGGTCATGAAACTTAACAGCTTAATCTGTGACCGGTACAAGCGGATTGCTTTGATATCAACTGCGTTAGAAAACTACCTCGATACTTGCGTCACAGTTTAGCTAATATGCAATAGCGGCTCGCACTCGCTGCATACTTATCGCGCGTAATTTCACAAGGAAGAGCCCACTTGCGAAGCAGCCGTGTTTTCGAGTTCGAATCGTTACGATAAATACGAGCTGTTTTGGCACGTACTGGAATTGAAGTTCTCACCTGTACGTCATGAACGGTGACGATGGCGTCGCGGACGATCTTAACTAAGACTCGCCGCAACGCAGCCGATAGCCCAAGCATGTGGGCGCTAAAAGTGGTTCATCAGTACTGCAAACGTGGGCATAAAGTATCGCTCAGTCGCAGGCCAGTCGCTCGCTGCTCGATTTTCCAGCATTCCGAGTGCAAGTCGCAAGCTGCTGAGCCAATCAGTGAGCGAGCGAGCTTTCGGCAACGGCGCCGCCCGCGGGCGCGCAGGGCATTGGACTACGCGCTGCTTCTTGGCTGCCCTAGTCGTCGCTAAGCGTAGCGGGTTCACATCGATGCAGCAGCTAAGTTCACTTCGGAATTGGCTAGCGCTGAGATGCTGCTCTCGTGATCGCTTTACTGCGAACCTCGTCTCATAGTAAAATAAACATATGCTCGGTTTCCGCAGCACTTCCAGGAGCAGAGAGAGCTGAGGCCAGGAGAGCCGCAATTGAGCAGCAGCAACTGAAGGCGCTATGGGAATACATTTGTTTGTATTCCTGTTGTCGCTTCTACCAACAAGTCAATAGTGGCCAACGATACTGTATCCAACGGCTCAGTATGGACTTAAACAAACATTACAGTCGAATTTTTTTGATGCTGGCGGCCGGCATCCCGGCTGGCATGGCGGCCCCGAGAAGGGCGCCCTTACGTTGTTATGACGCTTAATGTTTATGACCGTAGTGCACATCAAAACCGCCAGACATCCTCCTGTTCGCTCAGGTTGTCGTAGCACACTGTCACACTGGAACCAGAGCACTTTAAAGGACCGAGCGCGGGGGCGCAGGATCTAGACTGCGCCAAAGCAGACGAAACTCTCGACACCGCACGATAGACGTCAGTCCCAAGACTTAATTCTCATTTCGGCCGAGAACCAAACGAGAAGGAGGCCCGCAGGTCACCCTTGCAGGTGTGAGCAATTGATTTGTTGAGTTGCTGCCTGATCGCAAACGACTGCTGGTCGCATGCCCTTTGCGGCTTACAAGTCTGAATGGGCATTAAATGTGCGTTCACATTAGCGAGTCCCTGAATTCGCGCAAGTTAATTGCTTCGGTGGCGAGGGGGAGACCCGAACAAGTACACCCTTTTATGGAAGTCGCATGTGACATTTCACACAACTCCTCACCCAATCTGTAGCGTCGCGGGGTATAACGCCACGTCACCTGACCAATATTTGGGTTCTTGCTCCTCAGGGAAATTCAAGCGAAGGCGCGAGGCAACGCCCATTTGCGCGCGGAATTTCTGGGCGTCCATGTTCAAATCGGTTCAAACACGCCGGCCGCCGCCTTTCACGTTCGGCTGAATACGCTGTTCTTTATATTTAGCGATATTTTCGCGTCACTGTCATGAAATTCTCAGCGAAGGCAATGAACGACGTCGTAAAGTGTTTTTTTTTTGCTATTTTATGATAAGCAGCACGGTACAGCCGCTAAAAAATTCTCTGCCAACACTGGATCAGTTTTGGACGTAAGAGCGTTAGCTACGGGAGGTTCAAGTGTTCAGATCGGGGTGCTCAGCAAACGTGGAGAAGACAAAATACAAAAAACTGAGGGTGTTTTGTTTCGGAAACATTCCACCTAAGATACATGCAGCCCCATCTACTTCAAAAATTTTGCACTAATATAGCGATTTACAGCCACGTTCGCTATGTCCAGTATGTTTCCTCCTTATACATCAGTTAATGAATTGTATAAACTTGTGGATTACAACAAGACGGATCGTTTGACCACATCCGGAACCCTCTACGACAAACGATTAGGCCATAAAGGCCGTCTAGATGTCCCCGGAATGCATCGTTTCGGGGCGGAAAGGTCGTCGGTGCGAATCCCACAGATATTTTGGGCTTCATCTCTGTGGTGTTCTTAGGTGTAGCTCTTTCCGTGTTGCGTATTGGCAACCTCTTGAACTCATTCTGTGCAAAGAACACTGTGTGTTCTCCTGGCGGAGGGTATAAAAGCCGCTTACCTAAAATAAACGCTCTCTCTTGTTTTGTTCGCCGTTACCGGAGGTTGGGCTCCCTGACCGGTGTCTTCTCTTATTTTCGCGCCCTTTTCCTTCGGGCCGAGATACAACATAAATTGGCGACGAGGTAAAACTGTGTAAGGCACACGCCTGCCAGCATCGCCCCGAAGCTTCGTCAACCTCAAGGATGCGAGCTCAACCTGTGTCGCCCGCTCCAGCATTCTCCGTCGCTCGCGACTTTGCGCCGGGAAGTTAGGCCTCGCAGCGCTACCATTGTCGCCCTGTTTTTTTGACGCCTGCGTTTCGCTCCATGCCGGTAAGCCATGGCTGCCTTCTTCAATTGCAACCCGCCGCCGCCTCCGTTTCTTGCTACGCCGGGTCCTGTATCAGTGCCATGGAAACAAAGGAAGCTTGCATTCCTCAACTACTTAGAGGCAATCGGTGGTAGGCCCTCACACATCGACGCAGGAAAGCTATCCTACTGAATGCACTAGGCTTGGAGGGGCCGCGAAAATTTTAGTTTGGCGCCACTTACTGCGTTGGAGCTCATCAACGTGAATGTCAAGACCGAGCCCGGCTCCGATGTTTTCGACGAGGCACTTTCACTGCTTGACAAGCATTTCGCTACAAGCGTCAACGAACTGATGAAGGGACACCGCTTTCGGCAGCGTCGTCAACTTCCGGGTTAGCCCTTCGAAGCGTATGCCGCTGCACTACGTGAGCACACCGCAAGCTGTGACTTCGGTGACCAAATCGAGAAGGCCGTACGAGATAAACTACTTGAAGGAGCAACATCGCAACAAATACGTGAGCGTCTACTTTTCGAAGGAACAGGCCTTACGCTGATGCGAGCTGTAGACCTTCGCAAACACATCGAAAAGACAAGCCATGCACTAAATGAGCTGTCAGCTGATTCGGTCGACCAGAGAATAGTTGACAAGGCGGCACGTGGGAGCGCTAGTGACATTTCGGCGTGCTACCGTTGTGGGTCTACCAGACATCGTGTCAGTGCACGAAAATGACGATCAAAGAAGACTAGATGTCGCAACTGCGACAAAGTCGGGCACTTTGCATCTGTATGCTGTCAACAGGCAAGTCTGAGTCTCCGGTCAACCGGAAAAGCAAGACCACGTCGTAAGCGTCGAATGCAATCTCCGTTCTCAACCTTAGTTCTGAAGGCATGCGCGGGAAAGGTATTTATATCGACGATAATGTGAATAATATTACTCTGAGTCCCCTCGTCGACACTGGGTCGTCTGTCTTCCTGCTTAGGGAAGCAAGTTTTAAAGAACACTTCTCCGGCTGTCTACTCACGGATGCAAAAGTGAGGCTGGTGGACTACTCAAAGCAAGGGATTGCGATGAAGGGTTGCTTTCTGGCGAATGTAGCCTACAAGCAAGTTTGTACTCCTGTTCTTTTTCACGCCGTGGAGCGTGGTACATCGTTTCTGGGACTTGATGCCATACATAATCTCCAAATTGGCATTGAAGTGGATACACGGTCTTGTCTACAAACAGAGTCGCAGTCTTCTTCGCTGCTGCCAGCCCGCCTGCGTGGTGAGTTTTCACAGCTGTTCTCCGGTGAACTTGGCCTGCCCAAAGGTTTCGTGCAACGAGTAAAAGTTCGTCCTTCGGTGAAGCCTGTAGCTGCCAAGATACGAAGATTGCCGCTTGCCCTGCGTGAACGTGTGTCTGCTGAGTTGCACCGACTGGAACTGTCAGCCATCATAGAACGAGTGGATGCATTCGAATGGGTGTCTGCTATAGTCGTTGTGGAGAAACCTAATGAGACTTTGTGTTGACCTACGAGAGGTGAACAAGGCTATGATAGTGGGTGGGTGGGCTCCACCTCCCCCACATAGAGGAACTGCTGCATCAGCTGGGAGGTGCACCCAGATTTTCGAAACTGGATTTGAAAGCAGCGTACCATGAGCTAGAACTGACAAGTGAGAGCCGCGAACTCACAACAATTTTAACGCACGAATTCTTATTCAGGTTCACGAGAGTGTGATTTGGCCTTCCATCTGCACCTGCAGCTTTTCAGAAGTTGATGTCAGCTATACTTAAGGGGTGCCGACGGGTACATTGGTACATCGACGACGTAATAGTCTGGGGAAAGACTCCTCGCGAGCATGGCGAGGATTTGCGAGAAGTTCTGAGACGGATCTCTAACGCAGGCCTCACATTGAACGAGAAATGTGTTTTTGATGTCGACAAAATATCCTTTTTGGGACATGAAGTCAGCAGTGAGGGCATTGCACCTATGCAATCGAAGGTGGAATCAGTCACTCGGGCCGTGGTGACAAAGTATGAGTCAGCGCTACGATTGTTCTTGGGAATCGCGCGTTACTATTCTCGTGGTGGAGCCAATAAGAAAACTATTGTGCAAAGAACAAGCATTCGTCTGGGACGAAGCAGCGCAGCATAGCTTTGATGCACTCGGAGCAGCCTTATCGTCATGCAGTGTCATCCACATGTTTGATCGAGACTTGCCAGTGGTCGTGTCTACTGACGCATCCGACACAAGGCTCGGAGCTGTGCTGCAGCAGCAGGCCGGGAACGAGCTGCGAACTGTATGTAGCCTTTGCATCCCGATCATTGACAGTTGCTGAGCGGAAGTACTCCGCAGGAGAAAAAGAGGCCCTTGCATGTCTCTTTGCATGTGAACATTGGCATGTTTACTTGTGAGGTCGACGGTTTCTTGTTCGAACTGATAATTAGGCGTTCGTGATATTGCTGTCGTCTGAAGGTTCTGGAAGGAGGCAGCTACGTATTGCAAGATGGTCTGTCAGGCTTCTGTCTACAACTTTGACATCGTGTACCACAAGGGAAGTGATAACGTAGTTGCTGATGCCTTGTCGAGGTTAGCAGTCACGTCTGCAGCTGAGCCGGAGTTGGACGAAGAAGTGGTGTCTGTGGTACTGTCTTGTATCACCAAAGGACAACTCCAAACAACTACTGCTGAAGATGCTACCTTACAGGCTGTGTCTGAATGCATTGCATCAGGATCGCCGGCCAAAAAGTTGTTAGGCACAGAGCTAATGCCCTACTATAAGGCGAAGGAGGAGCTCTCGGTAATAGACGACATTATCTTTAGAGAGGAAAGACTTGTTGTGCCCGCAACCTTGACATCCGTGTTGTTGTTCGCAGATGACACGCATCCCGGCATATCGAGAACGAAGCAAAGGCTTCGAGGGAAATTCTGGTGGCCGAGAATGGAAAAAGAGGTGGAACATGCAGTGAGAAGCTTCCATGTTTGCCAAGCAGCTGACAAGTCGGCAAAACCGGTTAGTGGACCCCTGCAGCCTGTTGCGTTTCCGGAGCTGCCATGGAAAAATGTGGCTATTTCATAGTACGCCCCTTGAACGTGCAGCAGGCCAGCCTGAAGTTCATAACAACTCTCGTAGATTATCATTCCAAGTGGCTAGAAGTTTACTTCACCAATACAGTGACGTCTGAAGTCGTCATTGATTTTTTGTGTGGTGTCTTCAGCGTGAAGGCTACCCGGAAGAACTTGTCTCGAACAATGGACCCCAGTTTAAGTCTCAAGTGTTTGAAAATTTCCTGAAGGGGAGGGGCCTCAAACATTGTGTCTCCTCGGTGCATTACCCCCAAGTTAATGGCTTATAGTAGAAGGGTTTAATAGAAGTCTCAAGGACGTCATCCAACTTTCTGCCTTGGAAGGCCAATGCATCCAGTCAACTATAGTGGGGTATTGGGCCGTCTACCGGGCAATCCCGCACGCACTACAGGAGTCTCGCCAGCTGTGTTACATCATCGCTGCCAGCCCAGAACCTGCCCCAACATTGAGGGCATAGCTTCGAGGGAGTGTTTCCAACAGCCTGCCTTGGCTATGCGCCGGCTGCGTGCCCGTGTTCGGGAAAAGCAGACTTCGATGAAGGCTTATACTGACGAGAGCAGAGCGGCGAAAGTTCCGAAGTTCCGGGTGGGAAGTTATGTGCCAATTCTTAACTCAGTGTGTACGGGAAAGGCAGGATTATCCTACTTAAAGCCCTTGCGAATAAGAAAGCAGCTGGGTCCGAGTTCTTTCCGACTGGAGGATGGCCGGACATGGAATGCATCCACCAGAGGAGCGTTGACCGAGAGGAACCAGCGGTCATGGCAGCTGCCCACTGGGAAGATCGCAGACTCAGGTGCTGTTTTACCCGCTTATCCAAAATAAACGCTCTTTGGTTTTTGTTCGCCGTTACCAGAAGTTGGGCTCCCTGCCCGGTGTCTTCCCTTATTTTCGCGCCCTTTTTCTTCGGGCCGCGATACAACGATCTCCATATTTATTTTATCCTCAGGAACATGAAACGCCATTTGACAGCATTTCGAACATTCTGCCTAAAACGGGCGGCCCCCAAATTTGATGCAAATGGGGGTCCCTAGCGTTCCTCTTCGATTGCCGCTATATTGACATATGTAAAACGGATCGAGGGTATGGGTGACAACTGAGGCTTCACGCGCCCACTGTTGCTATGTGATATAGTGTGGCAACTGTCTTGGACAATTTGACCTTCCCTGCAAACAGACGTGTCCTTGACGAACGTAAGTAGTAAGAGCAGACGCTCTTGAAGCTGAAACGTGGAAAAATTATATCGGGGCCCGAATTACGGAACTCGCTCTAAAGTTGTAGAGCGTTACGTCAAAATGACGACAGCATGACGACAAGGCGAGACGTCAACGCGTGACGGAACGAGGAATCAACCAATGGCTAGTAGGGTGCCACCCCGGAAGAGTTTATTTGCACGGCAAGGGGCCGTATGCTAACTTTTTTCTAAGAACACGCAGTGAACAAAATAAACATTGTTTTATTCTTTCATAAAAGTGTATTTTACTCTCACTGCCATGAAGTAAAACAAGAAGGACATTCACTTTTGCAAATAACTGCTTTCGTGGGTAAGTTTTGTTGCCATGAGGGCGCGCTGGCAGATGTAAACACTGAACATGGCGGCCTTCAAAAAAGCAGCTGATCTCACGGCTAGTTCCCGCTTTTTTACGCGTCGTCTGAAATCAAGGTTCTATTTGGTTGTCCAAAGTGAGCGGATAACAATTATCGAAGCCAGTGAAGGTCACGGGCCTCCAGAAAGGAACCTGCACGAAACGTCGGGCCCGAAAATCGACGAAGACAACTTGAGGTAAGCCTGTGTTATAGGTTTAAAGATGCCACATGCCAAGCATGTGATTTGGGTTCAGTTTCTTTCACTTTAGCAAATTCAAGACGTCCACGAAGCACGGCTTGCTGGATAAAATCAACTTTTTTGGCTTCATAAACGTCTGGCACAAATGATTCAGTTGGGAAGGAGCAAGAACCAAGCAAGGTGGTTGGGCGCACGCTAACAACCTTGCTCGTTTTCGGTCGTTCTTGGCTGTGCTATAAGTTGCTGCAGCGCAGCACACGCATATGTTCCTGTAAAAACATTTTAGCCCGAACTCAGGGCAAAGGTTTTTCCCTGTTATTCCTTGCTTTCGAAAAGCGGAGCAGAAACTATTCCCTGTTTGTTTTCCCCGCTGTGTTCGCTGCTGCAATTCTCTAAGCGGGAATTATAGTCTCGAAATGGCGCCAACACGAAGAATGCCGAGCGAGCAAGAGCTTATCATAATAGAGTTTACGGAGAGCCATCCGCTCTTGGCTCGGGCTTCTGCCGACCTAACAAACTCATACACAGCTGTTGAAATGCGCGAGCTGTGGATCCAGCTTGCGTCGATTCTCAACAACAAGGGGTCGGCTGTTAAAAAACATGATGTCTGTGCCTTGCGCCTTGCTAGCACTGTTTATTCCATCTGTGGTGTATTTTAGGCTAGGAGGAGGTGCAGGAATGCATAGACAAGTGGTTGATCATTATTGATTGCTTCTCTTTTGCTAGTGCTCTTTTAGTTTCATGGTTTGCCAGTACCAATCAGCCGCACCTTTTACCCTGTTACAGCAGAGGAGATGAACGGGGAGCCTCAGCAAGTTGTCGACAAGACACACGGAGCCCCACAGACCGTGAGTTGGCTTGCCATTATTCAAGCTCCATACTACCCTTTCTGGCAGCTGCTTGAAAGTAATAGCACTATACTCACTGGCAGCATTTGCAGCAGTAGCCAAAATACTGCAGTGATTCTACAGTACACACAAAACTATCTCTCTCTGGCTTTGCCACGCAGTGCAGAATGTTTATTTCTCTTGCAGTGAGGCTGTGACATCTCCTAGCAGTCTAGCAAATGTGCACATGAAATATGCTACAACAATGCTGCCCAAGATTGCTGTCCTGTATATTTATGTCAAGTCCTCTAACACATTGTACCAAATGTTTTGCGTATTCCACCACGTGATGAGCACATTTTCTTTCCCGACAGCTACACCGGTGCCCTCGCCGCAGCCCTCACAGCAGCACACACCAGAGCCCCCACTGCAGCCCTCAACGCGTGCCACGCCTAGCCTTCTTGGGAAGCGACGGCGAGACGATGGGGCCAATAAGGTGCTGCGCCAGATGCTGTATGAATCGCATCGTTTGGATTCCCTTACTGACGCCCGGAACCACCAGGACGCTGCTTTTCAGCAGAGTATGCTGGAGGTGTGTACTCGCTGCGCACACTGCACTTTGAAGAGTCGAAGCCGTCACCTGAAGCATAAATATCAGTGCTCTCTTTTGAGCACCTCTACTTCTGTTTTGACGCCTCTTGTGGGAGGTGGTTGGGACAGCTGAGTTTATGAAACTGACACGATTCTTCTACAACCATACTTTGTCCAAAATATCTCAGCACCTGAAATTTTACATAAAGCTTAAGCGGGATCTCAAAATTGGTTGTCAGTAATAATTTGTAATTGGAAGTATTTTTACATGCAGGCCATATGGGAGGTGACAGATGCTGTGCAGGCGTCAAACAGGCAGCAAGAGCTGCTCATCCGGAACGTGAACCTACTGACGCTAATCTTACAAAAGCAGCTTGAGCCACCTGCACCACATTGAATTGTTCATATTTATGTGCATTATTTGCTTGTATTTATTTTTATGAAAGAACATCTTTATATGTTTATATTTATTCAAGAACATTATTTACTTCTCTGCCAGGTGCAGACTCATTGAACTATTTTTATTTGCTTGTTAAAATTTCTGTTTTATGTGTTCATATTTATTTACATTGTCTGCTTCTCTGTCAGGTTTCAGTTTTTGTATTTATTCAAGATCATCTCTGCCATGTGCCATAGCATCATTTTTTTATTTCTTGTAAGCTCTGCAGGCCCGGATGCTTCACACTGTTTATTTTCTTCCAGTTATGTAATTTAAGCTCTGCCAGGTGTGAAAGCCTCCTATACTCTTTTATTTTTCATTCCTTTCAAATGTTTACCTGCAGCTGTGGCAGGTGCACAAGGTGCAATTTCTAGTGCTTGTTTTCTTTCATTGCAATATGTGGGCAAGTGCAATATGTGGGGCAAAGTTGTTCTGAAGTGACTGCAGTTATGAAGGGCATCATAATATGGGGATTCTGGATAAATTTTGAACACTTCTGTTAAAGTTCTGTTAAAGTTGTTTGCATGTTCCTGAGTCGTTTTTTTTTCGCATTACTTTTCCTGCTTTTCCGTACATTGTCCATTGTGTGCATTGTTACATGTTCTATCCTCAGTAGACCCGAGGAAAAATGAGGCTTGCCAGCATTCGTCCAAAGTCACTTCTGAACTAGTGTTGAATGCAGGCAAAAAAAAAATTTGGCGGACGCTTGAGCTCCGCCTTTAAAGGTATGATGCAACAATGTTAATGGCTCTCGTTTGTGGGTCCCTTTACAACTTCAAACGCAGCCATGTTGGCATCATCGTCTGTGATACTCGTGTGTCTTTTACACGTAACATGGTTTTTTAGTCCAGTAAAATCTACGAAGAGCAATGTCTTGTGTAGCACTTGCTGTGCATTCCACCAGTTATGTAATGTGTTTCAGCAAAGTGCAAACCAGGGCTACATCGAGCCTACAAGTATGCACAACATACCAAACCTGTGGTTACTAGCATTCAAGCTGGCAGTCAAGATGAAGCTTTTTTTTAAGGGCACACAGCGCGTAAGACTTAGACGGAAAGCAAAGAAAACATAGGACGAGCGCTAATCCTGTGTTTCCTGTGCTTTCCGGCTATGTCTTTCGCACTGTTCGCCTTAAAAATGTACAGCCAACTCGCCCGTTTGACCACAGTGTAAGATACAACTGTTCTTGTGCAATCTCTGCGCAGCACTCGACAAGGCATATGCAAATCACTGTTGATGCTGCATTCTTTTGTTTCCCTGCTGTGTGGTACAGTTGGGAAACTAGTATAAACAGCTGTGGCGAAAAAAATTATTGTGACCAATGAATAAACGTGGTGCAAAAACAAACGCTTTACTGGTGCCTAGCAGTCTCCACACCACACTTTTCCCTCGTGCACATTCATCAAACACATAGTTACCGCAAGCAACTGTTTGCCTAAGTGGGCAGGTCGACGTAAGCAACGGCGAAAGACGGTGTACAAGGATGCATTTCACTTGTTGGACGAGCTGTTTCGGCGTGTATTTCGACTTGAGAAGGAGAAAGTGCAGTAGCTGTGCGGCAAGCTTGCTGATGCACTGAAAGGCGTACTGGTGACCACTGCCGGTGGAGCAGCAGTTGGTGTTTGCACTTCATATCTTGCCACTGGAGGCTTTCAAGCACACGTAAGAAAAAGTAATTTACAAATGCTGGAATGTGGCTACCAGTGGCCAAGGGCATCATATCACACCGGGGCTCACGCACTAACAGAGGGCAATGGCACTGCCCGTAGCAAGAGTGGCTACGACAACTCGCCACGCCAGCACGGCGAGTCATTGCAGCCACAGCTGCCAGATGGTCTAGGGCTTACTGCCGGTGGTGCTGCTGTTGCCGCTGCTGCTGCCGCTGCTGCTGTCGCCGCACCATCTGCAGGTGTGCTTACCTCTGCGGACGGGTTGTGCCAAAGAGGCCAATTATACGGTCTCGCATGGCTCTACCACGCAGGTAGATCATGCGGGATCCTGTCCCCGCCAAGTACCCGGCAAGCAGAGGTGGTCCATTGTTGTCAGGGTCATCAGTAGTGTCGTCTTCGTCTGCAGCCAGGGCTTCTCCAAGACAGATGTTGTGCAATGCAGCACACGCTGCAATGATGACCACCGCCCGCTCCGGCTCGTAGTGGAGTGTCCGGTACCTTTGAAGGCACCGGAAGCGGCTTTTGAGAATGCCAATGCAGCGTTCCACAACACATCGCATTGAGGCGTGTGCTGCGTGTTACTGCCCTTCTGCAGTGTTTGCACCAGGATGCCCTGACACTGGTGTGAGCAGCCACGGCTCCAGTGGATATCCACTGTCTCCTGCACGACCAAAATTTGCAGTGAAGTGTGTTGTTGCCTATGTAATAAATGATTCATATCAAGCAGTTCAAAGCCAGTATGCTGAACCAGAATTCATAGGCATGCAGAAGATTTATGACTAAGGGGTACCTCTGTAAGCACAGCCTTCTAGGTTAATGATGTACTGTGATATCCTACACGACAATAACGATGTGCACACCTCTTCTGCCTTGGTGTTTTACGCTTGAAATACGATTCACTTTATAACAATGTTTCTTGTGCCTCTGCACCAGCAGTAAGAGTAAATACACAAAAATAAATACGATACATCATACTGTTGCATGTCATCCATGTTATAACCCGCCTCATTTAGGTATGAGCCACTGCTGTAGCTTAATACGTGCTGTCGAAGTGGCCCGATGATCAATAGGCTGCTTACCCAGAAGAAACTCTCCATCCTCCAGCAGTCCGTGGTCCACCTTCCGACGCAGCCGTGAGTAGCGCCAAGAAAAGGCATCGTGACAAGACCCCGGGCAGCGAGGGTCGACCGCAAGGATCTTCATGTCTGCGTCGCAGATCTGCGAGAAACACAGGCAGACAATCTTGGACGTGAACTTCCACTGTCGAGGTCGCGGCTTTCGAACCCATGCGGTCAGAAAGCCAGTCTACTCACGATCATTGTGTTCATCGCGTAGTATCCTTTGCGGCTCCAGAATGCTGCCCAGTTTGCTGGGTCTCCCTGCGGCGCTTTTATGGCAATCAGCGTGCCGTCGACGCAGCCGACGACGCCGGGGATGGTGCCGCGGGGAAGGAAGGTCGCCTTCGCTGCAGCTTTTTCCTCGGGGTGCGCCGGGAAACGCACCCATCCCTTCTGTGCGCCGACTTTGCAGATGGCCTCAGCCACACGCCGCACGCACTTGCTCACCGTCGGTTGTGCGAGGCCGACGGTCTGCTCGTTGCCGACGCACACTTGAAAGCCCCCGGAGGCAAAAAAACGGAGAGCGCACAGCACCTGCCGCCGCACCGACAAAGCGGTCGTCCGTGCGCCTCGCAGTTCGTCTGCAAGTTCGCCGCACAACCACTCCACTTTCTCCTTATCGAGTCGAAATAACCGACGGAACAGCTCGTCCGGCAAGTCATACGCGTCCTCGTACACCGTCCTTCGTCGTTGCTGGCGCCGACGTTGCCGCCTCCGCCACCAATAAACAGCAGACGCCGCCGCTGCCATTTTCCCTCTAAAACTCTGTAGACCGACTCTTCGCGGTCGCAAAAAACAGTCTAAAACCGCGGGCATAATTAGGTGTTCAACGTCATGCGTTTTTTCTTGTCCGTGACGCCATTGCAGCTTCCCGTGATGCAACTTTTCAAAATGGCGCCGGCGACCAATAGGAGCGGGAATTTTAGAGCGCTCTCAATTGTAGAGCGGTCGGAGCGAGTTCCGTAATACGGGCCCGGGTTCCTTTGAACATCTACACAGAGAACTGCGCGCATGTACATACATGCTGCCTTTGTGATAGCCGGATGAATATGGCGAGTAATTTGCGCGGATTGAATTAACGACATTCTTTTTCGCAACGTGCGTATATGTGTCCTTGGCCTTTTCTACGCATGTAGTAGTAGCGGTACAGTATGTTACATGGCTTGAAGAACGCGTCACAGCAGACAGGAGGACACTGACTTTCAGTAGCACCATTCGACGTGCGCACGGCGATTAATGTCTAGGCGCTGTCTTGGCTGGCTACATGCCGCCACCGCAAGCACGTGCGGATACGCAGGCACCGCTGGCTTTGTCGCTTGTGCATTACAACTTTCCATGCTTTCAAAGCCTCATTACCCTTGAGTATGCACTACTTTCGTCACACTGTCACGTAAGAACAGAAGGAAACTTAGTGGGTACTCGAGCAGTGCCTCTCCTCTACGGCAATTCTCGTTCGGAGAGAGAGAGCTCGGTCGCGGGAAGCGTGTTGAAAACTTGACTTGTCATTGTGAATTAGCACTTCATTTCGCTCGGTGCTCGTCGCCAACAGACCAGAGCACCTCGCTTCCTCTTCGCGACTCGGCACAGTGAACGCGAATTAGGCAACCTTTGGTCAAATTGGTCCTATCGCTGTCACACGACGGCACGACAGTATTTTTAGAATTCTGCATTAAAACAATTACCCCCGCCCGGAATCTGTTGTATGACACATCCGACGATAGGTACCCATCGCGCGAAACAATCCACGACAGGTATCTGTCCAGTGACACATCTCACCACAGGTATCTGTCGTCCGACACATTACACGACAGGTATCAGTCGCAAGGCACATCCCACAAGCTGTTGTGTCGCGCGACAGGCCGCACGACAGGCACTTTTGTCGCGTGAAAATAGGCGTGCTGGAAATCTGTCGCGCGACTGAACCCACGACAGGCAACTCTGTTGAGGAAAGCAGTCTTCGTCGCGCAGTACGACTCCCTCTGTCGCGCCACGGTACCTGAGAAAGAAACCTATCGTGCGACAAATGCTGCGACAGGGACCTTCTTCGCACCACAAAATACAGGAAAGATGTCTGTCGTGCGGCAGAACCTACTACAAACTCCTTTGTCGCGCGAAAGAACCCACGATACGAGCCTCTGTCACACGACACAAGGCACGACAAGACAGCATGTCTTGTGACACAAATAGAGGCACGACGAAAAATTCTGTCGTGTGTTTTGATCGGACAGGCATAGGTAAAAACCGGATATATGCGTTAAGAGGCAAAGAGGGCGAAGTCATTACGAATGTCGATAAGATAGTTTATGTAGCCGAAGAGTTCTACACAAATTTATACAGAAGCTAGTGTAATCAGAACGTTGATGACTGATACAGTAGCACACAGCATTCTTTCATCCCGCCAGTAACGAGCCAGGAAGAAAAGAAAGCCTTAGCAGCAATGCAAAATGGAAAACGAACAGTGAGGATTAGGTAACAGCAGATCTGTTGAGGGGAGGAAAGGAGATTGTGCTAGAAAAACTTAGCCACCCTGTACACGCAATGGCTTATCACCTGGACCTTACCAGAAGCTTGGAATAACGCAAATATTATCTGAATTCATAAGAAAGAAGACGCCAAGGACTTGAAAAATTACAGATCGATCAGCTTACTCTCCGTTACCTGCAATGTATTTTCTAAGGTAATCACTACTATAGTAAGGGCAACCTTAGACTTGAATAAACCAAATAATCAGGCGGACTTTCATAGAGGATACTCCACAATAGATCATATTCACGCTATCAATCCGGGGATAGAGAAGTTCGCAGCATATAACCAACCCCTATATATAGCCTTGATTGATTACTAGAAAGCATTTGACACAGTGGAAACCTCCGCAGTCATAGAGGCATTGCGGAATCAAGGTGTAGATGAGCCTAATGTTAAAATACTGGAAGATATATATATATATATATATATATATATATATATATATATATATATATATATATATATATATATATATATATATATATATATATATATATATATATATATATAGGAACTGCCCAGTACCATAGTCCTCCAAAAATTCAGCAATAAAATTACAATAAGGACGGTCGTCATGCAAGGTCACGCAATCTCGCCAATACTATTCAACCCCTGCTTACAGTAGGTATCCCGAGACCTGAATTTGGAACAGGGGGGGGGGGTAAGAGTTAATAGAAAATACCTAAAGAATCTGCGCTTCGCTGATGAAAATGCTTTGCTGAGTCTCTCAGAAAATGAACTGCAAATCATGATCAATTAGTTAGACGGAGCTGAACGGTGGGGCTAAAAATAAACATGCAGAAAACCAAAGTAATATTCAACAGTCTAGCAAGGAAACAGCAGTTGACAACTGGCTGCGAGTTGCTGAAAGTGGTAAACGAATACGTCTACTTAGGGCAGGTAGTGCCAGCAGATCCAGATCGTGAGAGAGAAATAACTTGAAACATTAGAATGGGATGGAGAGCATACGGCAGGTTCTCTCAGATCATGAATAGCAGGTTACCAATATCCCTCAAGATTAAAGTGAACAACAGCTGTACCTTATCGGTACTCACCTACAGGGCAGAAACGGGGACGCTACAGAAAAGGGTTCAGCTTAAGTTAAGGACAACGCAAAGAGCCATGGAAAGAAAAATGATAGGTGTAACGTTAAGAGACCGGAAGCGGGCAGAATGCGTGAGGGAACAAACTACTGTTGATGACATTCTAGTCGGAATGAAGAGGAAGAAACGGGCTTGGGCAGGGCATGTAAGCGAAGAGTAACAGAGTGGTCTCCAACAGAAGGTAAGCGCAGCAGGGGCTGGCAGAAGGTTAGATGGGCGGGTTGGATTAAGAAGTTTGCAGGCGTAGGGTGGGCTCAGCTGCCAAAGGACAGCATTAATTGGAGAGGCATGGGAGAGGCCTTTAGCCTGCAGTTGATGTAGTCAGGCTTATGATGATGATGGTGATTTGAATTCAAGAAAGTTTATTTTTATATGTACAGGAAATGGGAATTGGGCGAAAAGCAACAAGGTTGCTTGATACGTTCCCTGATGAAGTTCCCTCACCCACTCTGCCAGCATCTGGTCTCTTAACATTACGCCTATCATTTTTCTTTTTATAGCTCGCTATGTTGTCTTTAACTTAAACTGATGCCTTGTTGTTAACCTCCCTATTCTGTCCCATAGATTGGTTACAGCTGTTGTGTGCTTTTTTTAGGGATATTGATTAACTAACATTCATGATATGAGAGAACCTGCCATATGCGCCTTACCCCCATTCTTTTTTCAGTAATTACTCTCTTGTGCTCAGGATCAGCGGCCACTACCTGCCGTATGTAGACGTATTCCCACACAACTTCGAACACCTCCCTATTAATTGTTCCAACAACTGCGCCACCAATTCTTTCGCGAGACTGTTGAATATCACTTTGGTTTGCCGCATGTTAATTTTAACACCTAACGTTCTGCTCTGCCGGCCTAATTCATTTATCATGCATTGCAGCTCTTCCATCTCCTGAGTGACTTGGCTAGGCAATGTCATATGCGAATTGCATATTACTTAGGTACTTTTATGCAAAACGGTTCCAAATTCAGGATTCAGAACACCTCCTGCAAAGAGGCGGTGAATGCAGTGACGAAATTGTTGGCGAGGCCAACTCACTCAACACTTTTAATCTCTAATATAACTTTGCTGATTAAGTTGAATTCTACATAGATAAAAGAGGCGTTGGAAAATGGTGAAGCAATCCACGGCATGAAATGCACACTGCTTTCCTGAAACACAATTTTTATTTAACTCCATGGCTGACAGAAACGTTCCGCATATACCGGGTGTGTCAGAAATTTCAGAACACACGTTATAGGTTACACCGCATCCTCTTTTAAAAAGCTAAAAATCTTTTTTCGCTGCAGCTAACCACGACAGAGCATCAGGCCACTCAACAAATGAACAGTCATGCTGTCATGGTGCTCTTGGCTGCAGGACACCCCGATTCAGAGATTGCGACATTATTGAAGGTTGCCCCAACATTCGTCTTCAAAGTTCGGAAAGAATTGGGCGCTGCCAGTGGTGATGTGGATGCAGTTTCTCAAAGGAAACGACTTTGTCGGCGTTCTGATACTCTTAGGACGCCAGAATTCATCAGTTGCATCCAAGCTATCATTGATGAAGACCCTGACAAGTCGATAACAGCCATTGCCACTGTCAGACGCGTGGTTCATGATTTTCGCTCTATGTCCTATGCTATGCGGAGAAGACAGTTCATGTCCGAGAAAAGCAAGGAGGACCACCTGAGCAGAGCTAATCGTCTCCTGAACAAACTGAAACACCCAGCGGAGCCTGGAATGGTGTGGTTTTTCTCCGATGAAAAATCTTCGTCCAGAACCAGAAGGTAAACCGCAGAAATGATAGGAGGCTGTGTCGAGGCCCTGAGAAAGTCCCAACCGTGATGAGGACAAAATTTCCAACATCAGTGATAGTCCTGGGTGTTGTGAGCAGTGAAGGAGATGTGATGCCTCCTCATTTTTTTTCTCCAAGGTAGCCGGGTCAATGCTGAGGTACTGAACACAGTTTTGAAGCCTTGGATTACTTCTTTGGCACGTGGGTGGCCATATGTTTCCCAACAAGACTCTGCGCCATCTCACACAGCCCATACAACCCAAGAATGGATGGCTGAAAATCTCCACGACCATTTCACACCAAACATGTGGCCTCAGAGCTTTCCAGATCTTAACCCAATAGACTATTAAGTATGGGGCCTGGTTGAGAGGCAGTCCAATAGACACCCACACAACACCATTGTGGGCCTAAGAGGCGCTGTTGTTGATGCAAAGGCGAGGCAATGGCGAATCACTGCCTGTGGTCAGCTTCGACCATGATTGCTGCTGTTGGCGGTTTCATTAAATAATAAAATTCATTGCATGCATGACTACCGGTGCATAATGTTAACTGGTCCTAAACTATCTCTCCCCAGTATCTGTGCCCGTTTTCGCGTGGACATAACTTTGTTCTCAAATACCTGCCGCGCCCGGTATGAGGCGGATGTGCTCAGTATTGTGTCTGGTCACAATAAGGGCGCTGACGGCTGACATCACCGGCTGATGCTAAGTCTTAGATGAACATTACGGTGAAGGCAGGAAATGAAAGCTTTCTCATGTTTCTTTCCGCTTGGTTAAAGAATGCTACAAAGCTTGCTGTTCGCACTGTTCGACTACCTCGTCCTTACTGCCAGTTGAAATATTTCGTCTCTCCCTGCTATCTCTTACCCATCCTTGTTAGTTTTTAAGGACAAAATACAGCGCGAACAAAGACGACGGACGAAGAAGAGGTGCACAACACAAGCGCTGTCTCGCAAGTTGCGAGACAGCGCTTCTTCTTCTTCTTCTTCTCCTCAAGTAATATGGCACATACCCACGTGGGGGGATTGGCCAAGGTATAGGGTAGAATGCCAATGAAGCATTTGCGCGGGGAAGGAAACGTCAGAAGACTGAATCAAGATAAAAAAAAAATTGGGAAAAATAAAATGAATTCAAGAGGTATGAGTCATCCGGAATAGAATCAATCTAGCCTTTTTGGACATGCGAAAGAATTTTGTGTATAGCTAACAGGATAATCGATTAGTTGCACTTATGTAATCGTGAAGGTAGCCGCATACACTGCTTAACGGGAATCCCTTGGCACTCGCACCGAACGATAGAAGAACTGTAAGAGACAGAGGGAGTCCTAGTCTCGAAAGAGGAACCTCCAGATATGGCTTTCTCTGAACCGCGAACCGCCGGCAAGAGAGGAGAAAATGATCGATTGATTCAACTTGCCCACATGATACACAAAGGTTTGTCGCAGCGAACCCGCACCTGCATAAGTACAAGTTTAAGTGACGGATTCTACATCGCAGGAGCGTCATGGACACTTCACAAAGCCTTGACTTACACCACCGGATATTCCATGGGTACTTTAGGTGTTGAAAGTCCACGGTATTCAGCAACGGATCACTCAAAGTGGCTGAAATATGTTGGAACCGCTGGAAACGTGAAGCTGCTAACAGAATGAGGTGAGGGACGGGATATATTACAGGTGCGCTGAGAGCTGACCTTGCCAATAAATCAGCCACCTCGTTAAAATAGACGCCTGAATGCCCAGGTACCCAGACCAAACGGATCTCGCGCACTGTGCTCGGAACAAAAAACCTAAGTGAACGAGTCAAGAAAGATTTTTCCGAATTTTGGAGAGAGACAATAACTGAAAGGCAGTCTGTGAGAATAAGAACCCGTGCGACATGTCTGGGAATTTTGAGAAGAGCCAAACCAATGGCCAAAAACTCTGCGAAGAATATAGGAGTATAATCAGGGATACGAACGGAGTAGCTCCAATCTAGATCCTGCGAATATATGCCAATCGCCGCCTTCTCACAGCTGCCGGAGGCATCAGTGGAGAGAACAGTATGATGTGGAAAATTCTGTAGGTGTTCAGAAAGAAGACCATTTAGGGTATGTGCGGGCATATGCTTCGCATGGGACGGGAAAATAAAGTCATAATAGAAGACGGGATCAGCCTGCGTGTCAGCAACTCGTTGCAAGGAGATCAGATCAACCTGAAGCGGAGCTAACAGATTCTGCGTGAACCTAACTTGCGGAAGCTGATAACGTGGCCAGTGATTAGTCAAAAAAAGGTGTGGTTGGGATACAAAAATTGGAACACTAACGCCTGGGGCCGGGTCAAAAGACTTGAGGAAAGTACGCACTGTTAGAAGTTGGAAGCGGGAATAGAGGTTGGGGATACGCGCTTCCAGATAAAGGACAGCGTTGGAAGCTGATTTTGGGAGCCCGAGGCATAGCCGTAGGGCACGTCTTTCCAGTAAGGCTAATGGCTGCAGCTTGTAGTTCGCGCTACCAGAGAACAAGGGGCAACCAAATTCCAGAATCGGTCTCATATAAGCCTTATAGAGCAACAGTAGCGTGTCACGACGCATGCCAAACTTTTTATTGCCAACTCGGGTCAAACGGCCCAGTGCACGTTCCCCTTTAATAACATTATTCTTAATATGGTGTCGCCAGTCCAAATTTTGGTCATAAGTAACACCTAGGTATTTAACCGACTCCACCTGCGGAATTGGAGTGGAGCGGTAGGCTAGCGAGATGTACATAGGAGCGTCGGGTGGAAATACCAGCACGCCGCATTTGCTGACATTAAGTGATAAATGTTGTGCACCTCTTCTTCCTCCGTCGCATTTGTTCGCGCTGTATTTTGTCCTTAAAAATGTACGTAACCCAACTAACCCAACTTTCCATCCTATTAAAGCTTGTTAGTTTTCCTGGTACAACCGCTACACCAGAGCAGCGGTATTTCCTGGTTTCATCTAGACCGGGATATTAAATTTTTTTCTGAAAGGAAGTATCTAAAACTTCTATTGCCGCGCTTTGCTAGCACACAGAACACCGCGCGCGATAGGCTGTCGCTGCATGTGAACGTTGCAAGCGGTAGTAGAGGGGCTACTTTAGCAGAGTATAACGCGTTATGTCTCACAGCGCAACCTTTGATAATTTTTCGCAATCTACGTTTTCATTCTATTAACCGCGTTACTCATGTTGCATTCCTCTTCAAAGCCCAATGCACAGTACTTGATTTGGAGCCTTTCTCCTAGGCCCTTGTTATCAGCACTGACAATGTAATAGCAGAACACACTGCTAGCACATTTATTGGATGCCCTGAGGAACACGCTGATGGAGAGTTCAGCAGAATGCACTACATTTCAAGTTTATTCTGGTATTTTTATTATTTTGCATTTTTCTTGTTCTTTCACTGAACGCTTATTCTTGCGTAGTAAGCCCTTGCACTCAACAGAAATAATTTTTATTCCTTTGGCTCCACTCTCTAGTTATCTTACATTATTATTTAGAGCACTAATTCTAATTACTCCACTGATAATGATTATATTTTTCTCTCTTTTTTACATGTGACAAGTTTTTACTGCTATATCATGCTTAAAGCGAATAATTATCCTTGATGTGTGTTATTTTGCGGCTACCGGCGTCTTTTATCTCAAGAGGAAGTACAAATTCACATGGCGATTATATTAGTTCGTAATGAATTTTAAACGCAAATCTCTTGTGAGTCCTTTCTTTTTTGGATGAGCAACGTTTTATATTATGCTAATCTGAGTACTAAGGAGATTTTATTGAAGCATTCAGATGCTTTTTTTTTCACAATAAGAAACAAAATTGACTATTAACAAGGGCGTCTTGTACGGTTTTCAAATATGAAAGGAAAAAAAAACCTATCACCTTTCTATTCATAACTACTCCTTATCTTATGCGTAGAGCAGGCTTCTGTGGTCTTCTAACTAGATTATTTCTTTGCGTATGATATCCTTAAGTCATTTTCAAAGTTTGTCAAGAAATGTCAAACATTTCTCCTGAAACATTTCTCCTTACGTGCAAACTGCTTTTTTTTTCTTTTCAAAATGCACGGAGCTGCCTTAAGTTATCCCGTCAGCGGCTTGAACTGCGATGTTTTGTAGAAGTGGCCGCTTTCACGGCTGCGGCCGTTTTCACAGATGAGCGTTAGTGGCGCTAAGCTTTAACGCGGACTGCAAGCTTCGCTGCAGCTCAAAGTGAGAATCACAAATGCGTGCGGCTCTACGGCACTAGTAGAATGACGAGCGCCGTCTTATATTGCCTTGTGGGAATCAAGAAAGTCATATTTACCCTTCGCAATAAAGGGAAAGGAAGATACAGAAAAAAATGAGAAGAGGCTGTCCCGGAAACAGCGTTAGGTCCAGAAGTAAGGGGAATAAAATTGCTCAGCTGCGGCGATATAGATTGCCCGCTTCTAGAGATACATTCTGTGCCTCGGTGTAAGCAAGAGCAGCTTTAGTTCTCGGCATTCGTCAGAAATTATCCTCTTGAATATGGTTTTTGAAAACAATCGAAAATACTTCCGCAAAGTCGATAAATATTTATTGTCGCGCTTAGAAGGACGTACTGTTTCCTGAAATTTCAGCGGCGGTAACAAATATTTTGTATTCGCTTTTCAAAGTGGGCGCAGTGCCTGATTTTATATGGAGGTTGTGAGAGTTGTCTTTGAAGCCTTCATTGTTTTTGCGGTTGAGTGATGAAAAAATGAATGGTCATTCCTGACAGCTCGCGTAATTTTTTCCTAAAGCGTGTGTTATGGTCATTACGGGACGCTGTAGGTCATAGCTGCAGAATAATTTCGACTATAGCCGATTCTGAATATACGTGCTCATAGGTAAGAGTTTTTGTTCACTGCATCTGGCTATTCTGAGAACCTTCCACGTGACACATGTTTAAGCCAGTCTGTTTATTGATGATGTTCCGGCCAAGTTCCACACAAATACACTCATAAATTGGCTCCTGTAAATCCTTCTTGAATACGAGAAATTTACAAAAACTGTCGACGCTCATTACTGCTTCTTTATTCCCTGTGCTATTATTGCCCTTCCGGACATTTCTCTTTCGGGCAGCAGTAGGGGTATTGTTCTTCCGTCTTCGATGTGAGGAAACAATGTGGCCTTGCCCTTATTGGGCTGCACCTGTAACAAATATTTTATTACAATAAGAAGCGAGAAAAGAATTGGAAGCAAAGAAGGAATATAAATGGCGCGAAAACTGAAAACCCAATAGGTAATTTCAAAGGGAACTCCTAATAGGTAAGGAAGTGAAATTTCTGCGCCGTTGGTGATTTGTCGATCTCAAGTTTCAAAACCCCAATGGTGTTTGAAGTTAAATGCACCGTTTCTCAGGCCACTTCCATCTCTTATTATTCTGTAGTTCTAGTGTGCAATCCGTAATAAAAACTTTGAGGTTATCTTTCTTTGCTTGAATATTAACCCCGTCCTCCTCGGTTGAAGCAAAATACCGGTCAGGCAACGATATGCTTCATTGCTCTGCTTTCCGTCTGTATTTAGCTTTATAATGCGCTGTTTAGTCCTCGCAAAAAATTCGCAACCGAGAAATATTTATAAAAATTATTTGAGCACAAAAAATGGAAATATTGCTGTTCAGTGTCGCACTAACATAACCATTTCCAGTAACGAATTTTGAGAGGTGGAATTTGGGAGCAAACGTGACTGGTCGTGTCGGTAAGGCGCAAATTTATAACAGCAGAGGAGACGCTGACAGTAAGTGTGTGCACGCGCACTGAAGCAGGGTAAAACACTATTACACCTTTTGGTGAGAACAGCAGCTCGATAATTACTACTAACAGAGAACTTAAATGCTGTAAATTCTCCCATTGAGACTTTCCTTGGATATCCTAGTGTCCAAAAAGAAGGAAGATGTAGGGATTTGGCTCATTTTCATGCGCATGTGAAATGCATTCTGAAAATGAGAACGTCTAAAGAATGAATTTGGAGTCACAACACAATTATCGAAGGGACGCAAATTGAAGTGCTTGGTGAGCATTATGTTAGAGCTCAACTTTTCTTCCTATTTCGAATAAATAATTCTTGCTTTCTACTTCCGCGTAGGTTTGTCTTGATTTTGTTTTGCGATTGGTAATGCTTAAATGTACTTCCAAGTTCCTCTCTGTCCGGTTCTTGCTTGCCTTCTTTGAAGATGTTGGCCTGCATTCATTCGAGAGGCGGTAAGAATAAGCTGTCTGCTATCAGTCAGCGCCATTTCCAATACTTTCTTCTTGAGCCGTTGCGCCCTTTGACTGTGCCCAATGTTTTGAATTTTGAGCCGTAAAGGTAAGTTACATGGAAGAAAACAACACAGTAATGTCTTGGTGCCCGCTATAGCAGCTCAGCCGCACGGCCTTGTTCAGCGTGCACGTGAGAAGTGTGCATCAAACAATGCTTTTATTGACTGTTAGTGTCACGGATTCGAGTTTACCAGCGATTCTGTTGTGTTCTATATGTCCATAAAAAACAAGCATGGTCGCATGCTTTTTAAGGCGCTGGCACTAAGGTTCGCGTTCAGAGAAAAATGTCGCTTGCCCTTCTGGCCCTTCTGGCAGGCGGCATACCGCGCTATAGGAAACCTTTCCAGGTGTGTGCGTGCGTTTGTAAGCGTGTGTATTGTTACGTGATGGTAAGCCGATAAAACATGATGACATGACGGATCGTGATGGCATGACTTAGTGGCTGTGGGCCTAACTGAAGTGCTCCTGGCCATGCCAGTGCCCACTTTGCCTTCTACTAGCCCGTGACAGGACAAGCTGCTACATGACGGAAGCCATCAGTCACCGAAACGGAATAGCGTAGAGGAAGGTTTTTTTACGATTTGTGGTGTTCATCTATGAGAGACTAGAGAAATTATTTTAAATATATTGTGACGAAGAAGACGACGAACTGCGCAGTGGCGCGGGCAGGAGCGCTCGCGCTAGGCCGGCAGCCATTAAATCATCTCATTTCCATCGATCATCGTGTCTCTTTCTTCGGCTGGCCGCCACGTAACATTTGGTGGAGGTGCGGGGTACCGTCGACATCCTGGTCCAAGGAGCTTCGGCGTCCCGCGTCAGCCGTGGTAGTCAGCCGTGAGTTCTTGGTGTGCGTCGCTCTGTCGTGCCCCAGCCTTTGAGACCCGAACCAACTTCGCCGTTGTTGCCCCCCCCCCCCCCCGCCCCGTCCCCCGCCCTGACCACTCAACACGACAAACTGAACACGACGCAAGGACCTGACCTACCGACCCCACCGACCCGAGACCGCGCTTACATCTGAAGACATCGTTCCCCTGCCCAGGCCGTTCGGCGTGCCCTGGGGCCTCGACCGTCGGCTCTTGGCGACCTGCGGACCGGAAGCTTCAAGACCAGGAATCATTCAGACATCTCATTCATCGTGGCGGCCAGCACCTCACCCCTTTCTCGTTCCTGTCCATCCATCATCCATGCTCTTTAGCCCGTAACCACTTCGCGCGACTCTGTCGCCGATCGGGACGATCGCTCGGTGGCCCCGAGTAGTGTGACGAAGAAGACGACGAACCGCGCAGTGGCGCGGGCAGGAGCGCTCGCGCTAGGCCGGCAGCCATTAAATCATCTCATTTCCATCGATCATCGTGTCTCTTTCTTCGGCTGGCCGCCACGTAACAATATTTCATTATAAAGAAGAAGAAACAACAACCAAATGCCGCCAGTGGGACCCAAGCCCAGAACCTCCGAATAACGATCCTATTTTTTACCTTCACTTGGCTACTCAGCAGGTTGCCTAATGTAGTTTGCATTTGGTTATTATGCAGTTAAGAGATCCTCACCGGCCCCGTTACGCAGGTTGTGAGGATGTCACAAGGTCACATGACCTACGTGGTTGGCGAGCCATCTGCTTTACCGCTCAAAACGCCGCGGACGACGCCGGAGTTTCTACTGAACGGAAATCGTGACTGATATGCATGCATAAAACGCCTGTAATAAACACTGTTTAACTTATTATTGTTTTTGCACCATGCCATATTAACACACAAAACACAGCCAATATTATTGACATACCCACTCAGTTTGATAACAATAATAGGAGTAAAGAGCATAACCTCGATACAGAATAGAAAACAAGTATAAACAATGCAAACCAGCACAAATTTAGAGAGACAAGTCAAACAATGAAAAACAATGGCCACACAGTGCCAGCGTACCCAATTTGCATTCAGCCTGACTACGGATATCGATCATCGTTTTTAGGAATATTTTTATATATATTTTAATAGCCGCGATAGGTAGTCGTACGAGTAAAGGTCTGTTTCCTTTCATGCGTCTGGGTGAAACCAGAGGATGATTTTACTATCAGCTCTTGGGACGCCATGACACTCCAGGAAAGCACTAATTTGCGAATGGGGCTCAAGCTTGTATTTACGAGGAGACACTGGCCATTACTTGTACGTAATTTGCCTGCCCAGAGTAGAGGATATAAGCGATCCTTATTTATCGAGATAGCAATGAATAAGGTTATCCTGCCGGCGGCCTGGAGTATTACCAAAGCAAGATTACCAGGTTTCGCAGAACGACGTGTATGTACGAGGCATATTTTTTTTTCTAGGATGAAGACAGCACAGCTAACCGTTATGAAGCATATTATTTTGCTGGCTAGCAATTGTTATGAAATGCGCTATGAAAATATATTCCCATCATCTTTCTCATTGATAGCCTTGAAGCGCGGCGGTGTTATGACAATATATTTTTACTCGCGGCGACTCGAAAATTGAAAGAGGGACTTCCCCCACAAAGCAGCAACCTCAAAACAATAGTCGTTATTACACAGAAATAAGACGAAAGTCCTTGCTACGAGTTGGAAATTGTAAGGTATCTTAAGGAACTGGTCCAAAGAGCGTTGTTGAAGGTGAAAAAACTTACGACACGGTGATGATGTACCCATAAGTGTTGTTTAACTCGACGCAAGTGCTCTTTGCGCAGCGTTTTGTAACATAGAACCTATCGACCGGGCAGTATACATTGCCATTACGATATCACTTTCCTGAAAAATAAAAAAATGCACAACAGCTTTAACATGATATGTCACCAATACGAAGCCGATGAAGATTGATTTCATAATAAATGTTCGGCGGGACGATTCAATGCTATGTAGCTTGATGGGCTGAGTTACCAGACGAGTGAAACGAGACAATGACTGTAGGTATCGACACTGCCAACAGAAATTCCATTTCACAACCAGTAAATGTTCGCGTTCAATGGCAAGAATCGGATGCTTGACGAAAGTGACTTGTAGCGTTGCAAATGAGGGGATATTAAATCGCATTCCAGCTTTTCTGATGAGGGTGAGAAGAATTATGTACTCATCGGCACAGTGTGTGGCTGTAGAGGAGTGGATATAACACCACAACTGAACCTCAACTCGAAAGCGAAACCGAACCCATAATTTTTTCCACCATAGAACTGAACCTGACCTTGAGCAGTTCAAAGGAACCATTCCCAAAGGTTTCCAGACAGGCTACAACCCCACATTTCTGCATTCCGGCATACTTTTCCTTTCTTTCCGGATGAAGTGAGGTGTTTTAGTGCGTCCGCTTACCCTCCAAAAACTGCCTGCGATAGGCAGTGCATATCTGATACCCAGTATGCGCGAAAGTAAACCTGAAGGAATTCTAAAGTCTAGGAAGAAACATAATTGTACCTGCTTCAATGTCTTTTTCGGCAATTCTAAAGCACGGTAAGCCAGACTGATATAAAATATTGAGTCTACTAGATCCTCCCTCTGGTACATGTTTGCGTATGGTTTTAATAGAACTGTCAACACTGGTCTAACTCATAAAGCACCGACTGAGGATAGAATTCCTTTCCTATGGCACATACCATAAAACTAAATCATATTGTCGCAACGGCCCAATCACGTTGTGCGAAATTTGCTTTTTGTGACACTCTTTGTCTTAGGCAGCAGATACTAACTGAATTCTCACAATGGCTCAATGGCTGTGGCGCTGGGCTGCTGATCCGAAGTTTGCGAGTTTGATCCCAGTCAATGGGAAGAAAATATAGCTGCGATGAAATGATTTCATGTTATACCGACGCGCAGAAATTGTTCCTCTGATAAAAGTAATGATTGTTCCTCTTATACAGTCTTAAGAGGTTTGTTTTGGAACGTTGTTCTGAGAGCACTAGATATTGAATTATCTTTGGGAAGGCTTACATCTGCTTCTCGCTGTCACACGGCACTTCATGTCTTTGACGTGAGGCTTATGCTTCTTGGCGTCTTTCGTAGAACGTTTGGGGGACGGTTTAGTTTGGTTTTAACGTCCAAAAGCAGCTCGGGTTATGGGGGACACTGTAGTGAAGTGTTCCGCATAATTTCAAACGCCTGCAGTTCTTTAACGTGCACTGACATGGCACAGTACATGGGCCTCTAGCATTCTGCCGCCATCTAGGAGAGGCCGCCACGGCCGGAATCGAACCCGCATCTTTCGGGTCAGCAGCCGAGCACCACAGCCACTGAGCCACCGCGGCAGCTGCCTGTACAACAGCATAAGTGCAGCATTCACAGCAATCTGCCTAGAGTAAATCGGATATGAAGGTGGCTGAAATTTCATTCTGGCAGTGATTGCTCGGATAAGTGTCAAAGAAAGTGCTGAAGAGGAGACGCTGCACAAGCGCACCCCCCCCCCCCACACACACACACACACACGCACGCACGCACGCACACACACACACACACACACACACACACACACACACACACACACACACACACACACACACACACACACACACACACACACACACACACACACACACACACACACACACACACACACACACACACACACACACACACACACACACACACACACACACACACACACACACACACACACACACACACACACACACACACACACACACACACACACACACACACACACACACACACACACACACACACACACACACACACACACACACACACACACACACACACACACACACACACACACACACACACACACACACACACACACACACACACACACACACACACACACACACACACACACACACACACACACACACACACACACACACACACACACACACACACACACACACACACACACACACACACACACACACACACACACACACACACACACACACACACACACACACACACACACACACACACACACACACACACACACACACACACACACACACACACACACACAGTGGGGTTCGAACTAACAGCGGCGCAGCAGAGAAGCTTCGTTTAGTGATGGCTTAAGCAGCTCGGCAGTCACCGGAGCTTGTTTCTATTCATATTTCTTGGAATAACAGGAACATTCCTGAGCCCACTCGTGTCTAAATCGAACGGGACGAATTCAACGATCTTTTGATACCGACTATGCCACCACATTCCCTTACTCTTGCCGCACATTAAAATTAGAGAAGGCACACGTCAAAAATGACAACCAGTGAAGAGGTTGGCTTGCGCATCATATCCTTCCCGCCGTGTCCCGTGCTGTTCTCTTAACAGTGTGCTCGCTCAATGCTGCGGTTTAACGCGTTCACCTGTCATGCGGTTCTACCACACAATATACACTCCTATTAACACTAAAAGTTCACACCGAATTCAGAAGTCTTTCGTCACAAGGAGAAATCTTATAGTTAATGACGTGATCATGACGTCCTATCTAATCCTCTCTTGAGGTATGTCCTAAAAGAACACAGCATCACGAAAGCACAAAAATCATTTCATTGTTGAATGGTTCCTTGTTGCTCGCACACGTAGCAATTCGCTGGCCATGGCACTAAGGTGCCCTTGGCGCGAAAGCAGGTTCTACTGCGTAACATCCAAGTTTGAATTGTAAAAAAGGTTTTTGTGGAAAATTGAATCGAAATCTAGTTTAGTTTTGTTTATGGAGTTTAACGTCCCAAAGCGACTCAGGCAATGAGGACGCCGTAGTGGAGGGCTCCGCAAATTTCCACCTCCTGGGGTTCTTTAACGTGCACTGACATCGCACAAGTCAAGGGCCTCTAAAATTTCGCCTTCATCGAAACTCGACCGCCGCGGCCGGGATGAATCTAATTCTGCCGAACTCCATTTAATACACTGGTGTCAAGATAAGGCTAGTTAAGGTGAAGGTTTGCGGGTAGGCGAAGTTATGACCTATAAGAACCTTTGTGATTTTTCATCTGGTGAGGCCGTACAGGTGTTTTAAGGAAAATAGAAGAGTGAAGAACTCGAGCTCATCAACACAAAACTCTCACGAACACGTCCAGAAAAGACGGGTATCCACTCAGTCGCTCATTAAGCACAGCGTCTGGAAAGATGAGGTTCATGGTTTTTAAAAAGGACTAGTGACCAGTGTGAGTGAAGTAAGCATTTTTATTGTTTATGAATTACAATGAACTTATGGAATTCTTATGGAGTTTACTGATTTGTTTAGTGGTTGTCCTGGTGTGTGCGCTTCAGACTTTGCCATGGGTTTCACGTTCTTTGCAAAACATTTATAAGCAGATGGTTGCTCAGTAACCAGCAGCCATTTATTGTCACAAGAAGCAAAAACACTCGTTGGCCAGTTGACATTCCTGAAAGCGCCTTTCCTTGATTTAATTTCGTGCAAATTTTAGAACTTTTATAAAAAAAAATGCGAAGATACGTGGAATCTACCACCGGGCTTTCAGAGTGCGGCGTGAGCGCACGCAGAACACGCTACAAACGATGTTTTTTTATGCACGGTATTTATTACAACCGTTTATATGGAGGAAAGAGCTAAATTAGTTACAAATTAATCAGCCAGTAGCCTGGCAAGTTAAAGGAAACCCAACACCACACAACTAAAACGTACGTCTTAACACACATTAACTAAAACAGTGGCGAGATAAGGCAAGACATCAATAATGGGAACAAATCCGGTAATAGCCACTGTATTCCTAAGTGTCTATCTGCTGGTGCACCATCTGGCCAAAATGTGTGCTGGGGGCGACGACAGACCCAGCTTTCCGGTGAAACATGCTCGTTTTCTACAGGCTACGCCGTCCGTGCAGGAAAATCATTTCAAAGGGTTCGTGGTCAAGTTGGGTGGCCATTTGGTAATGCACACTATAGGAATTCAAAACAGTCTTTCTTCAGTGTCATAAGTAGAACGTCCCAAAACAATATCGCGTCTTCGCAGCCAATCGGGCAGTGTTCGATGGTTTTCAGGTGCATCACATAGGCGACAATTAACAAAAGAACGAAAAATTATTTTTTTGTGGAGCCACTTTTAACAGGTAGAACTTCATCGTGAAATTTAACGGAAAAGTTTTAATGCAAGACAAAATCGGCATTTTACGTACTCGTATCAGTACGTCATAACCAATACAAATAGAGTGGAGAGAACGGTAAAATGGAGGCGGAACGAGCATAGATAGCAATCCTTTCTAAACATTTTTACGTCAAACAGGAAATAAGTATTCATAAGGAAATCTTACTGCCAGAAAACGCACAGAGTCATAAACTTCCTTCATAAAGCAAATAATATGAGCCACTCTATAAAACTAAAGGCAAAAAGTTAGGAACAAGGTGAACAAAATCAGTTCGCAGGGATGCTCTGATATTTGGAGGGGAGCTGTCACAGAAAAAGAAGAAACGGGTCAGCAGAAACAGGCCTGAATAGGTTATCGCGCCGCATCAGCTCAAAATTAGAGTACCGTATGAACATCGCAAATGTTCGGTGTAGGCTTTGGATGTAGTGTCTCGTGCTGTGGAGTCCTTGGAAAACGTATTAATTTTTGGTGCCAGAAATATGTTCTCGGGCTGCCCTCGACCAAAAATAAATAGGCTATTCGGAAGAAGAGTCGGAGCATAGCTCTGAGGGGCCGGGACCCGCTCCCTCCAGTAACGCCCACTACGCTTGAACTTTGGAAGGGGAACTCCAAGGTACTTAGGCGGCACCCGGGGCTCTTCAATTCCAGCATAATGAGTCGGCATTGATCCAATAAACCGGACCACAGACCGGAATATTAAGAGTTATTCATTTGAGCGCCGGAGAAAATGCCAAACTGCTCAATGGTGGCTACAGTTTTTCGATGCTGGGTTTATCAATGCAGAAAAACGCCAAAGCACTGGTGTACGCAGGCACTACAAGTATCGCTATAAACCTATGTAGATAGCAGTCATGGAGTTTATCACTGATATTCTTTTTTTTGCGCTACACATCGTAAGAGAAGGCTAAATTCTACCAGATGGTATTATTAGAAACTTTCAGTAACGTCGTTTTAGTTTCTGCTTGGATTCTATCAAGTGTTAGTTTAGGCTGTGCGTGGATGTATCTGTACTCTCTTTCCTTAACAAAATCTCCAAAGTACATTTGTGTTGCATTGCTCTATTGTATTGTTTAATCGCTGTACTCCTTGTGTTGTATTTGAAAGTGAGGAAATATATTTGTGCTATTGTAACCGGGTAAATGTTTTATCTAAAGAAAATTTGATTCTGCTGCTGCATGTTGCAAACAAGTGTATGGAGGCTAAGGCCTCATCAGACTTCCGAGCTTTTAGCCTTACGCCACCCGCATGAATTACCTGTATTAGTTCCTGAAAAACAAAGTTACTTTCTTACTTACTTAACTTCATTGCCAAAGACAACAAAACCACGGATATTGTTGTTTCGCAGCACACTCAAATAAAGTGAGTCCAGGTATAGGGTAAAGAGTAGCGGTGACGTAGGACAGCCTTGCTTCACGGATGACCGAATTAGTACACGCTCTAAAAAGTGACCGCTAACAATCAAGCGAGTGGAAGAATTCTCGTAACAAAGTTGCACCCCTTTTAGTACCGTTGATCTAATATTGGTACGTTCGAGATGAGAAAACAAAAGAAATTGCCGGACACTATGATGAAATGCCTTCGCAAGGTCGCTACAAAGGCTTGTTGGTTGCAAGTGAATAAAAGTGAATCTAGTGATTGCGTTGTAGTGTTTGACTTCGTAAAGTGTTTTTGTGTACTGCTACGTGTTTTTTTAATTACCAGCAAGATCATTTTTAAACGGGACCCGGAAAGTACTGCTTTCTACTCTATTAAAAATTTAAATCGACTGCCAAAAGCTGTGGCAAAGCAGAGCCATCTATGTGGTAGAGATAAAAGTAAATATGCATAGCTTGCAGTGATGTAAAATAGGTGGTGTTATGACCGTGCTCGGTTTGTGTTTCGGTTTATGGGGCTCTACGCTGCAAAGCGACTCAGTACTATGAGGGACGCCGTATTGGAGGGCTTCGGTAACTTCGGTGACCTGGGGCTCTTTAACGAGCACTGACATCACACGGGGGTTTGGATTTGAAGTTGGAGGACCGGCAAATGAAACCTTTGAAGGCGTTGACTGCTCCGAACGCAGAACCCTGTGTTAACACCACGGTTTGGCCACTGCGGGCGGCAGCGTGAGTGAAACCCTTCGCGATCTGTTCGGGCGTCAGACGGGCACGCAGCGGCGAGCAGACCTGTATGCGTCGTGTTTTCTGCGGGTGTTAACCAATGCGTTTTTATGGAATCTGTACCGGCCGAGCGTCTCTGATGTACGCGTCTGTGTGCTGTTGTGGTCAACAAATGCGAAGCAGATCTCCATTGCGGCCTCTGTTTTTGTCTTTTCTATTTAACTCCTAACTTATTCTCTTCCCTCACGGCGTGTCGTCTTCCACTCGGAAAGGGGAGGCTTAAGCGTCATCCATTTCTATTTTTTTTTTACTTATTTGTAGATACTACACCATTTATAGGGTTAGCAGGTGTGGGTGCGAAATAGATGAACTTTAACAAAAAATTTACAAGCATCTGAAAAAATAAAAACAAAATGAACCATGCAAGCAAAGTGCAAGAAAAAAAACGACCAATTTCAAGTGGGATTTCAATGCGGACAATGTCATCATTTTCTGCTAACCGCGTCGTGCAGCATAATGGCCTGCTTTCGGTAATGTAGCAGTGAATCGCTGTCTGTGTAATTTTCACCTCCGCTTATCCGAGCATGCGCTTTCATGTCGTCGCACAAAAGAGAAGAAACTTGCGAGCAAGACAGAGAACGAGTGGGCACCACTCCCTTTTTTTTTTGCCTGAAAAGAATTTCCTCATGACGCATGGTGATGAGCGGTCATTTTTACCGGTTGCTTTTTGTTCCTGCGAAATGCTTGCTTTGTTATGCGCCGCTACCTACATTATGATGTACTTGGAAGGCACGCGACTGAATACTACCTGTGATTTTATTGCTTCGGCAGAACGCATTAGTCTTTTTGTAAGCCTGACTATTTTGCTGCACTGCGAGCAACACGCTGTTTGGTGGTTTGCTTTAATTGTATACAGGCGACCGGAGTGACCGCGCCGCTACGGGTGATCTCAGGGAGAGGACGGGTTAAGTCTTGTCGCGTGATGCAGAAAATGCAGGAATTCTAGTTTCCCAGTCTTGCAATATATTCTGAGGCGCTCTCACTGTAGCACGGGCTAGATTTACGCATCATCCGCACACATTTCCCGTGAGATATGTTATACTGTTTCTTTTCTTTCTGTTATATACGTATTGTGGTTGCTGGGCTTCGGGAAATGATGGTTCGAAAATCAGACCGTAATGGACGCTTTAAAAGCAAAAGTCATCACAAATTAAAGGCCACCTATCTTTCACTTTTCAGCTCCCGCAAGTGGAAGATAGCATTTCTGGTAAAAAGTCATTGTTTTCAGCTTGAGGAGGGTCATGGTCGCAAGTCCATTGTTAGAGAGCTGCATATAGTGCATGAAAAAGGAAATTTGCTTGGCAGAGAGTAAATGGTTGATTGGAACACTTTTGATGTTGAGCCGACTGCAGGTAGTGGCGTCGGCCGTCCGCAATTCTTAATTGAAAGCTGCCGCGGCAGGTAAATTCATAAAATTCTTTTCCAATAGATGGAGCCGGTTTCCTGCTTAATTAATCCAGAAGACACATCTTTGGCGGCTATAAAATGGACATATTTTTCATTCATTCTTCAACTTGTTGCAAGGCTTGTGCTCCAATACATACATTTTTTCTTCAGTTCTTGCTCGCTGTTTTGCACATGAACTGTCGCAAGCCGCCAACACGCTATTCATTTTTATTAGATAAGAGCACTTCACAGCTTGCCGCCTATTGAACATGCAAGAGCTATAGACTGGATAACTGAGCCATAATATAATGACCAATCAGAAATGTCCAGTCCTGCATCTGCCTGAACATTGCTAAGGACCATTGCGCGAATTGAAGTAGCGTTTCTGTCCACGTGTTGCCTTTAAAAAATCGCAATTTTTAAAAATCAACCCAATTGATTGCAGTCCGCTTCAGAACATGCCTTCACATCAGTTTGGAAGAGATTCAATCAGAATCCCTTTCTTCTTGCTTTAAAAGAATTCCCTGTGATCCAGGGTCATTGGCAGCTGACACAGCTTAACGAAAAATAAGCGCATAAAGCACCAAATGGAAATGCGGTTCTTGTGCTTCTGCTTACCATTCTTGTAGGCGCCGGGATCACGGGACATTCCCTGTTCAGAAATTTCTGTCAGACCTAGCGCGGTTGGAAAAGTTATCAGGAGGTATTGGCAAGTCACCTCCATGTTGGCGTCGTTCATAGAGTGTGATATCAGAAAAGAACCCCTTCTGAATTGTGAATAATGTGCTCTAAAAAACGGCTTCTGATGTCGCTTTCCTCCGGAAATTTTTCTTTTCCTTTCGGTATGTCTTCAGTTCATTGTTTCAGGATGCATCCAGGAAGCCTGATGTAAAAAATGAGGAAAAACGTCGCTATCCTTGCCGCTATTCTCGCCACCTCCCGTGATGATGTTTATGCTACTCTTTTGAATTTGATATTTTTAGTTTTTTATGCTGCATTTCTCACCTCATTCATAACGACTTATTTTTATTTACGCCTATCGACAGCCAAATTTCTGTCAAACAATGCTCGCCTTACAACGAAGAATTGCGTCTTGTTCCTGATCAACCGATCTCCAACGGCGTTATAACATCTTGCTCATATCACAGGATTCTAGCTTTATTTATAATTAGTACGCTCCCAAACTATTTTTTGTGAAAGAGAAAAGCGGAGAACAAAAGTGGTTCTGATATATGGCTGCCAGCTAACTGCCATTTATGTTGCATTGAAGCTGTGAGGTGTTATGGAGATGCCAAGACAGTAAGGACAGTACACTCTCTGAGCAGTTTTGCTGTAATAATTGTAATGGAGCGCAGTTCGTTCCGTGCTTCAGAATGCCTTCGAGAGGCAGCGCTCGCATCCGATTCTGAACTAAGATTCTAGCAATTTCAACGGACGGCGACAAAGTCACCGTTTTAAAATAGAATGTGTCCGTACTCTTGCGCTCTACCTGCTTCACTGCTACTAATAATGGGGCCACCGGTAAGCGTAATAAAGCACACTGACAGTTTTAGTAACTCTCAGACGTAAAGGAACATGATAAGGTATATTGGACAGTGACAATTTTGGTGGTTTAGGCAATATTGAACATGACACTTTCAAGTCGCAAACATCCACCGCTTACTCTGCTGGTTAACGAAATTACGGGATAACTGTGGCTGTCCAGCACGCTGGTGCTTATGTCATCAGGAGTTTTATGCAAACAAGGTGTGCAAATCAGGCCGCAAGCAGAGGGATGCCATCTTGTCGAGGTCTCTAATTGAGGTGGTGCACGAAGACGACAAACCAGACTTTCCACTCATCGCAGCCGAAAACACCGAAAGCTCTGTCCGAACAAGGCTAGGACGCAAAGCTGAAACCTCTCGTCGACTTACTGGAAGCGCGTTCCATGGAGGTTCCCCAGATCTTCGCAAAACACAGTCCTCTTTTTGTATGCGAAGAAGCGTTCTGTAACAATAATAAAATAAAATTTGTTTTTTGGGGAAAGGAGATGCCGCAGTATCTATCTCATATATCGTTGGACACCTGAACCGGGCTGTAAGGGAAGGAATAAAGGAGGGAGTGAAAGAAGAAAGCAAGAAAGAAGTGCCGTATTGGAGGGCTCCGGAATAATTTAGACCACCTGGGGATCTTTAACGTGCACTCACATCGCACAGCACACGGGAGCCTTAGCGTTTTGCCTCCATAAAAACGCAACCGCCGTGGTCGGGTTCGAACCCGGGAACTCAGGATCAGTAGCCCAGCGCCCTAACCACTGAGCCACCGCGGCGGGTGCAGAAACCGTGTTTGTTACAAAAAGAAGAGACTACCTCATCGTCGTTCCAGAGGCTCCCCGAGACCAAATATTGATAGCTTGTCATGAAGAGGACACCGCCGGTCACCAAGGTTATGCCCTCACTTTGGCACGGATCCAACAGAACTATTACTGGCGCAAACTTGTGCGAGAGCGCGACACTACGTGCGCATCTGCCAAGAGTGTAAGTGGGAAAAAAACCGCCTGTAAAACCAGCTGGACTTCCACATACGGTAGTGACCAAAGTTTCGTTGGAGCAAATTTGCATTGGCCTTCTTGGCACTTTTCCAAACTCTTCGGTCAACCGGTGGATAATCGCCGCAGACGATTATCTCAGGCGCAACTCTGAAACCAGGGCACTCTAGCGCGGCACAGGAGCCGATGCTACGAAAATTTTCCCCCAACACATAGTCCTGAGGTATTGCGCCCCGGCACTTATAACCACGGATAGAGGCACCGCTTTCATTTCCAAACTCTTGGCATCCGTCATGCGACTGAGTGGTACTACTCACAAGAAAATAGCCACCTACGATCCAAAAAGAATGGTTTGACCAAGCGTGTTAGCAATACTCTCGCCGACCTGCTGTCTATGTACATTAACGTTGAACAACATCGATCTTGTGACAATATCCAGCCATATATTATTTTCGCGTTCAACATGGCACATCCAGAAACCATGCGGAGGACACCCTTCTCGCTGTTGTACGGCCGCGTAGTATCGACAATTTTGGATAAAATCTTGTCCCCAGAAGACCACTACGCCGACTTTGGTGATGAGGAATTTACTCGTCGTGCACAAGGAGCCGGACAACTCGCGAGGCTGCGTATCCAGCACCAACAAGGCGGTGACGCCCGGCGTTACAACCAGATCCACTGACTGGTGACATTTGTACCGGAGGAGAAAGCGTCGGTATGGCCACTCATTCGATGCCGAGGTCTTTCAAAAAACTGATAAAGCATTACGCTGGCTCTGCACAGTTCTCCAACAGGTAAGCGACGTCCATTACGAACTTCTTCGGCATGGCTTTTCCAGCCCTACTCGACGACCGCAGAGACCTCAGATCGTCCATTTTTATAGCATGAAGCCTTATTTTTCAAGGGACCTTCAGTGGCTAAGTGTAGTGCGTTACACGATTTCGTTTTGTTTTTTTCTCCTCTATTTTCTTGTAAAAAAATCAGGTCGATGCTTTTAACAAGAAGGAGATAAATGCCCGTCTCCAACAATAGCCACTCCGTCGCTGCTCGGCACGAAGCTCGTGTGCCACGCTGGCGGCTTTGGTGAAGAAACTGAAATTCGGCTCTTAGTGCTCTTGCCCCTCATGGTGCTTCTCGGTTTTGTTGTTGCTCTGCCATCTAGGCTAGAGATTCCAACGCAAATGGCTAGGACGCAATATATAAAATATAAAGCACATTAACTTACTGACCAAGAAAATACAACCTCCTTCCTATATAATTATTCTAATCAATATAAGCAGGGTGCGTTGCTGGGCGAGTTGAATTGATATTGTGAACACTGATGCGCTGGCAGACGAAGGACGAACGGAGGACGAGACACACAGTGCGCTGCACTAACAACTTTATATAAAAGGAAGGCGATCCGCTCGTTTTTATACAGTAATCCAGGATAACTGTACAGTAACTGTATAAAAAGGTCCGGATCGCATTCCTTTGATATTAAAGTTATTTGTTCAGCGCCCTGTGTGTCTCGTCCTGCCTTCGTCCGTCGTCTGCCAGCGCATCAGTGTCCACGCTATAAGCATTACACTCTGGCACAAGTAACAGTTTAGATTGGCGTAAGGAATGGCTCTTTACCATTCCTTTAAAGCGCGGAGATTCATAAATATAACTTTTTCTGTGATTCCTATTGCAAATAATGCTGTTAAAAGCGTCACGAACATGCATTTAGAAACGACAGGCATGCTCGCTTCAACCTAGGAGTATAACCACATACAGAAAGCCGTCTATAATTAAGAGAAGGGAATGTCTGCTGTTTTTGATGAAAACCAGCGTTGTATGCCGTTTCCGCGGCCGATGTTTTTCGCGCTGAACTTCCTTCACTCGAGAAAGGTTTCTCCTTGCATTAGCAATTTACGCGTGCAATGCCAAACGTTCAAGATGCAAGCTCCTTGTCGCTGCGGCAGCTGTCATTGCTTCCAAAGTTTACTTTTGTTTTTGCGCTAGATTTTATGCGCCTTCTTAGAACTCCTCAACTACTCCTTCTTTGTTATCAAGGCCTGCCGATGACTAAACCTGTCCTATTGAATTTCGGTTTACTAAACCTCCGAAGAACTGCATGTGGTTGCTGTTTTAACGGGGCCAGAAGACGTCAGCCGGTTTTGATCGAAACAGAAGATTGAAAATTATGTTCATAAAAGCACTGAAAGAAATTTATCAATAGAAAAACAAAAGACAGCAGGACAAAAGTTCCTCTCAATATTTGTCTGCCGCTGTCCTCTTATTCAATTTAAGGTGACAATGAGGCACTTTACTTCGAAAATCAAGGAAAACTCACACATTGCAAGAAAACGGAACTTTCTGACTTTTCTTAATGGGATGCTAGATTGTTTTTGCTCTTACCTCTTGCGATGGAGACTTCAGGTAAAGGGCCGCATTTTACTTTTTCTTATCGCTCTGAAATTTGCAGACGATGCATAACCGCCACTGTTCCTTTTTAAAAAGCTCAGATATATTTTACTGCTAAAAATATGGATAGCAAAATAGGCGCGCTGGATATATACTTCATCTTTTAACTAGCTGTATAAAGCCGATGAACGAAAACAAGAGAAAGGGCACATTCTCGTTAACTTGCGGATAAATTTTGAAATGAAAGTGTGAAAATGTTTTCTGTACTGCCGCGAACCTTTGCAGTATTTTTTCATTTTTCAATGCTGCCGGCACGCCGCTTTATCGCTTTCTTCTCGATGCAAGACGCAACCACATTTATCTCGACTGATCGCATCCAGGCAGAGCTGATTCTACGTTGTTCCAGAATGTTCTAGTACCTTTCCACGTTTCATCTCGAAATTTTGTTATCGGCTTTAAATTGAGCACGGCCGACAACGGCAGGGATTCTGTTCAACGCCCGCCGACCACGCTTGTTCCGACCACGAGTGATTCAGCCTATTGTGGGCGCAAGTCAGCCCACATAAAAAGTTTTGTTTAGAGACTGTTTTCGCAGCCTTTCTACTCTCAGGTGAGCAGTCACCACTTCGTGACATCTGGTGGAGGTGCTGGGCTGCTTTCCATGTACCGGACCGCCCCTTCAAGTCGTTCCGCCAGCCCTATGTGCTTCGCACCCGAGGACGAGCCAGCAGCTTACCGAGGCAGCCGACGTCTTCAGGGAGAGGATTCTGAGTTCGGGACCCTGCCGGAGCGCACCAGACAGCCAAAAGATGCTCACACGAGCACCGCTACCTCACCAAAGATGTCGGCAGCGACCATACTGGAGCAGCTGCGGGTGCCGCCAACTTTCAATGAATTCCTAGGCGAAGACCCCGAAGAATGGTTGGACCAATATTAGCGCATGGCATCATTCAACAATTGGGATGATGCGGTGAAACTCCGGCACGTATTTTTCGTACTGGAAGGCTCAGCACGCACGTGGTATGAAAACCACGAATTTTTCCTAACGACATGGGAGCTATTCAAGATGGAACACTTGAAACTATTCACCAGTGTCATGAGGTATGAAAGAGCTGAAAGACTCCTCGAGTCCAGGATCCAGCTTCCGAATGAGCCCGTCCGTGGTTACGTGGAAGTAATGAAGCGCCTCTTTCATCGCACCGACCCCGGGATGACCGAGGAAAAGAAAGTTCAGTTTTAATGCCCGTCGTAAAGGAACATCTCTTCGGTAGCCTCGTCCGCCAGCCGCCAAAAGTAGTCGAGGAATTCATGCAAGAAGCCTGTACGATTGAGAATACCGTTGACGTCCGGTCTGGTCAGTACAATCGCCCTTGTGCTGTCTGTGCAACTCCTCCGGACACGGCGGCCACGAGAAGCGACAACTTGCGGGAAGTTATCCGCAAAATCGTCCGCGAGGAGCTACGCCGATTACTGCCATCCTTCCCACAGCCCCAAGCAGCGACTCTCATGGATGTGGTGCGGCAAGGAGTGCAACAGGCGCTTGGCACCCCGGCGGATACAGAAACCCAGGCCTATGCCGCTGCTGTACGCACTCAAGCTCACCAACGACATCCGCTACGTCCTCTCCGAAATGGGCCACTTGTTCCAGAACGCCGTCCCCTCCCCCCGGCCTGCCCCAGGAAATGCGAATGCTGCCTGCCGCCCTGCCCTTGCTCGCCCAGCTTCCGAGTTACTCTCAAGCCCCAAGAAATTCGATGCCTAGAAAACTACCTGCAACCGACTGTCGTGCTTCCAATGAGGTGAGCGTCCCACCCCGTTCAAGTGTTATCGTGACCGCAGGCGCCACGAAAGCCCTTAACGCTGAAGCCATCATAGAGGGGAAAATGCAGTTGCTTCTAGACCAAGGAATTAGCATCGTCAGAAACATCGCACATTTTCGCAACGGCTAGGCCAATATACTGCGGACTAACTTCAGGGAAGAATGCCGGCACATTAACAGAGGAACAAGGATTGCATTCTTCGACGAAATATCCGACGTACGTGACTCCTTCGCCTTTTCCGACCATCCGCAAAATTCTTCCCTAAGAGAACTCGACCAGTTTCGACATCAACCCAGCCCTGCCCTGGAAGAGGCAAGACCAAATCCACAATCTGCTTCGAAGCTACTGCGAGTGGTTTTCGTCATCCCCGAAGGTCCGGCAAACGCCAATTGCCAAGCATCGCATTATAACCGACCAGCACGCCCGACCTCTTTATCAAAGCTCCTACCATGTTTCGCAGCGAGTACAACAAGCCATCCGGGACCAATTAGAAGAAAATCTTCGCGACAACGTCATCCAGTCTTCAAACAACCCATGGGCGGCATCGGTTGTGCTAGTGAGTAAAAACGATTCCGCACTTCGATTATACAATGATTACTACCGCCTGGACAACATAACAAAGAAGGACGTCTACCCCCTCCCCCGCATCAACGACACACTGGACCGGCTCTGCAACGCCAAATATTTATTATCGATAGAACTCAAGAGCGGCTACTGGCAAATTGAGGTTGATGAAAGAGATCGCGAGAAGACCGCATTATCACTCCGGATGGGCTCTTTGAGTGCAAGGGGTTGCCATTTGGTTTCGGTTAGGCACCAAGGACGTTTAAGCTAGTTATGAATACAGTGCTGGCAGGCTTCAGGTGGAAAATTTGTCTGGTATATTTAGAAGATCTCGTTGTCTTCGCATTGAACTTTGAAGAGCACCTCAAAAGACATCGAACAATACTTGACGCCATCAATTCGTCTCGCCTAACCATGAGACCAGAGAAGTGCCACTTTGTCTATGAAGAGCCGCTGTTTCTAGGTCTAATCGTTAGCAAGCAGAATGTGCACCCAGACTAGCAGAAAACAGATCCCATTAAACAGTTTCCACCACCGGCCAATAAGAAAGCAGTGTGCATATTTCTCGGAATGGGCACATATTACTGACGATTTGTGAAAACTTTTTCGCGCATCGCCGAGCCCCTGACCCAAAAGACGAAGGCAGACGTGACATTTAATTGCGAAGCGCCCCAAGCAGAAGCCTTCAAAGAACATCAGCGTCGTTCACAGTCTCCCCCGATTCTCGCGGAATTTTGTGAAAACGACGATACGTAAGTTCATACCGACGCAAGCAGCATGGGCTTAGGCGCCTTCATTGTTCAATAAAGCGACGTGCTGGAGAAAATGATCGCATACGATAGTGTCACATATATTAAGGAGCCTAAATTAAATTTTAAAGGCAAAAAGTGTGAAGACGCGAATTAACCGAAGAATAAAGAAGAGGAAGAAGAAGCATTCGGTGAGGTGGAGAGAGATGATTGGTGGAGAAGAGAAGAGGACGACAAGGCTTACGTGGACTAACACCGAGTGTCTATGGTGCTCAATTGTGTTCGACAGATTACGGAAACTGACGGCAGAGTTGTGCTCTCAGGTAACTGTCATAGGTATTCATTGAAAAACTGTTTCTTGTGTGCTGAAATCCTGTTGCCTGCGACAGGACCCTCGTTCGATAAGCCCATACTATGAGTCTGAGTGCTTCCTCCAGAATTTCGCTATCACAACTCTCGTTTCCATGCAAGACTTGGGATCATATAGTTCGCGATCGACTACTTCACAAAATCTCAGCGACAATTTCAGCTTTGAGGCCCAGCATTTTTCTTCAAAATTGAATATCATGTCCGCTCTCCCCCTCTCTCGACATTGTGCCGAGTGTTCCCGTCGAAATTCCTTACCGTGAAAGCGCTCGTCTCATCCCCTCTCGATTAGCGCGCTTTTGTTGGTACCATTTCCCCGACCACGGCCAGGTAGGGTATGCTAGACATTTACGTGTGCCTACGCAGTTTCAGTGCGGCGCCGCAGAAGAGGCTTCCAAAGAAGCAGCTGCGATATGCTACAGTGATTGTCTTTACTTAGCACATATAGTAAACCAGTAGCCATGAAATTAAAAAAACAACATTCAAAATGATGTGCATTTCACCGCGAGTTGAATTTTTATTCCGCGCTTTACCCATGATGATGGCAATGTTCTGCGAACTACCGTGCCAGCGGAGTACACACAGATGCACACATGACTGAAAATGTAATGCGTATTTAGTAAACGATATAATTAAATAAATTAATTAATGCTTTATGACAGTGGTAAGTGTATGTGATTCGCTTCTTGCACCAGACACTCTCAAATACAAGGCCTAGGCTTGCGAGGTTCAATTTTGGTATAACTGTTGGCCCAGAATTTTGTGGAGTTGAGTTGAGTTGAGGTGTTGAATGCTACAGTTGGGGTTAGCCTTGCTTATCCTGCCGGCAATTGGTCCGCCGTAGCGTCCCTTCTATATTACTATTGTCCTCAAG